>NC_057775.1:15211823-16411823 GCF_014825855.1 Bombus pyrosoma
CCATTCAATATTTTTTCCATTTCCTTTGCTCCTCCTGTTATTTCACATTCTTCTAGTACATGTCTCAGGTCCTCTTCTTCCCATCCACATAATCTGCACCTTCTTTCTTCCTCCTCTTTCCAATGTTCTTTCGCTTTGGTCTCGTTTCCACACCTGAATCTGGCTATGATTTTTCTGTCCTTCCACTTCATCCTCCCTTTCAAGTACTTTGGCATCTCATCTTTGGTTATGTTCTTGTAGTACCTGTTGTATTTGGATTCCCTTATCCTTTTCCTCCTCTCTTCTGTTTCTCTCTTCCTTCTTTCTTCTACAATTTGGTCTCCAGTCCAACTTACTTGCTCCCCTCCTGCTTCCCTTTGTGTCTCTCCGTTTAAGTTTCTAGTATTTTGTCATAGACGACTGCGTCCATGATGAAAATATAATTTTATTAAAAATATATGTGATATATCGTTTTAAATACTCTACCCTTGCACGAATATCTGAACAAAATCTGTAAAAGATTCAATTTAACCTAACAGTTGTTGACTTGTAATATTATAATAATCAGTCATCCACTTCATAAAAAAATCCTGCATATGTTTAGTTAATTATAAATAAAATCTTACAGCGTTATTATCTTCTCCTATCACAACCAATTCAAATTCTTAATTGCATATATCTTTTTAAAAACCTTACTTTATAATATATTATATCTGTAGATTATCGTAAGCAAAACTGGGACAATCTGTACAACAATACCTGCAACAACCTCGACCGTTGATCCTTTCACAGGAACGCAATCAACCCAATACTCTACCTACCTAAAAATAGCAACATCGGTATACATTCTAAAGAAAGGGACACCGTTTTGCACGGTGTTTTTATCACGGCATCGACGTTGTCGTTACGTTTGCCGCTGAGAAAAGTGTTCTCATAAGTGGTCGCGTTGCAGAACGAAACAATGGTTGGTATTCGGAGCGCGTGCATTTATTTAAATCGCGGAGAGCAAGTGTTGCTCCTTGCGGACGGAGTGCACAGCGAAGAGGTTAAATATATCTGGCCTGGCCTAACCGTTCCTTCTATCCTCATTCCTTTCGAATGGCCAACCAGCTACTATGCCTGGGTGATTCCACACGAGACAGATTCGATCTCTGTGTATAGTAGGTGGACGTGATATAGCGAGATCGTAAAATAAAGTGTTGAGCATGGGCATTAATCGATTAGGTAACCAATAGCGTCATTCAAGAATTTGTATTCTTTTTCCATGGTTCAATTATGCTGAGCAATTTATTCCGAGTAATTCTGATCAGTATGGATCCAACATTATAGTCACACAAAATCGTAAACTTTGATCATTTACCGATTTCTCGATCTCGCTACATCGTTCGCATCTACTGTACTTTGCTTTTCGTGCACTTTGGCTTCCAGCGAAGAAAACTTTGTTGCTTCACGGTCAAACTGTCGATGAGGGATATAAACGACGATGGTTCGATCGAACGCCCGGTCGTTAAGGCTCCGACCACTTTCTTTTTGGCAGATTATAGCAACAAAGTTGCTTGGACTTCTTCGCAATCCCTTTTATAACGACTGCGACCACTTGTAAATGGTCTTTTCTTGATATCATTCGCCTTGATCGAGCTCAAAGTGGAATTATATCGATTCTTAAGTTTTGTTTATGAAGTCCTTCGTCGACTACTTTACGTGAAATTCGGAGATAATTGACTAGAACGCGAACCAGCTGCGGAGTTTGCTGATTTTTTGGTTATTTCTTTGGGGCAGAAGTTACTTTTTAAGATTACTCCTTTAGTTTCATAACGCACTGATTTAATCAGTAAGATTACATGTTCGTGGAGAAATTGCAGAATACGTACGTCTGTAATTAAAGATTGATGCTTAGCAATAGTAATATCAATAGAAATGGGTAATTCTCTGTGAAGATTCATGATGGACAAAGAAATGAACTTCAGATTATGGTATCAAGATAAGAAACCGATCAGATTTTCGTAATTAATGTTTAAGCGAAACAAGTACCTGCATACAATAATTTATGATATATCAAGTCATATAACGTTATACTAAAATACAAGAGAAACCACGGAAATTATCAGAGATCCAATGTTTAGAAAATAAGATCCTCATATTGGACAAAAATGACTCTGAAAATTTGAAATTTATTATTACAGAAACCCTATAAAATACCAAAGGTGATTTACACGAAAATACGCTTTCACTCATGTGGCTGTAACGATATCATAAATCCAAAGGGGAATTTCACTTTTCATTACCATTGCGATCTGCGTTAATCGAGATTTATTATACTGCCTTCTGTACTATAAACTCCCCTCTATCGTATCCTGAGAAAATCAGAGTGATTAACGTAGCACAGTATAGCATCGTTCATTAAATATCGAGTTAGCGTGCCTCGTGCGGTTTAATCAGGATAAGGCCGGATTATAAATCAGATTAATACGTCGGTTTGACGGATGTATCGTTAATTTGTTTAATTAACCCGACGCTTTGTTGTTACGTTGTTTCGTCGTCTGAATATTTAGGTTGACGAATTATGTGGAATATTTTTGCGTTTAGTCAATAAACTAAATCACATGAAGAAACTATTAGCAAAGGCAAACGTATAATGGTCGGTAAATTGGCTCTGATGTACGGAGCGGTCTGTTCGTGATACTCGTTTCATTTGCAATCTTGCCTCGTCTTTGTCTCAATTCCGAACAAACAGATCGTGAAACGAGAGAAAACGTTTCTTTCAAGATGGATCGATTCGTCATTGGAGAAATAGGGCCACCGATTGCTGCTGGATATCTATCGGTAGCCTTTGCGAAACGTTCGCAAGTTATTAATAAATACGGTGATATTATATCTTTGTAGAGGATGTCGCAATTGTGGAGGTTCTAGGTTAATATAGGTATTACCAATATTACGATAGTGGGTCACGTTTGATAGATGCTGTAGTAAAATTTGTAGCAAGATTTTGTTAATTTATAACAAGATTGTAGAAACATAATATTCTACAACATCTACAAATGAAATATTTTATGTAATTTCATACATACGGGAAGGATTTTCAAAGTGGAGTCATTTACAATATAACTGCATTTTTCTACCATTGAATGTAATTTCAAGTTTGGACAAAATATTAGAAATTTGTTTTATTGGGATGCATGATTTTGCGTTTTAATTTTATACTAAACATCTTCGTGAAATGTTATAAATTCTTCTTGCTAAAAATCAAAACATAGAAGTTTCAGGATAGCGACAAAGTTAAACAAATGTAGAACAATTATTGAATTTAGAATAATTTACCTGTTACGGCATTGGCAGATTCTTTGCAACCCTTAAAACCTAATGCAGTACGTACCTATGATTTTGAAACATTCGGTACAACTAACTGTGATACTGATAATACGTATCAATACTGGGAAAGTCGTGCCAAGAATAGCTTCTCGCGTAGGTATAAGTAACGTAAACGATGATTTGTGGAAAAATAATGACAAGAGATGTACTGTATAGCGATCAAGTGGAAGGAGTAGCACACAAACACTAGTGGGTGTACTTACTCATACGAGAAATGTGGGAAGAAAAAAGCAGTATGAAAGTGCAAGTCGTTTGCGTAACGCAAAGTTACTTACGGCAACGTACATACTGTTTATTGAAAAGATCAACAAGGTGTCTCATATATATTCCCATCACAAATTCTCGTGAACGTGCATTTTTATAATATTTGTTTTCATTGATTAACATTCTAAATAACGTACACAAGCATCGAATACATAATAAATTCATAATTGAACTTAATTCTGTCATTCTATGGTGGCATATTATATTTTCTACAAATTAAATTCCTAAGTTAAAGGAAGTCCATAGCTTACATCTTCTAACTTATCGACTCGTTAATATCGTTAGATGGAAAATTATATATATAAATAGTATTACCAAGCTCTATCTCAATTCTAAAAATTTTTTCCCGTGAAAAGCCGATAGGAAATTTGTTTCTTTCTATTCATCGATATCGAGATCCTATTCGCGAGTCTACTAGAAATAACGTTGATCGCTTATGGAAGAGGTTAACGATGAGATCGTAATGGTTAATGAAACGCGTTTCACGCGGTTTTAAGCAAATGTGGATGCTATTCTAATCAACCTCTTCTCGTGAGCGACGCGAGGTTCAATGAAAGTGTGCTAAAGTAGGTACATATATTGCACGAGTGTGCCGTCCGAGAAAGAGCAATATTGGTTTCACTGACTGCACTTTCATTCATTCGACTTGCTTACATGGAATTAGAGAGACTTCGATTTTCCATCGAGCTAATACTTGATCTATCAGAGTGGCTGAAATGACCAATTCGTAATTTTTCATAGAAATTTTATAAACTTAAAACGGCGTACTTATAAGAATCACCTCAAACTCCTGTTACTATATATAAACGAACAATCATTGCTAATTGAGAGAATCAGTTCCGAATTCTTACTACATTATGAACTTCAGATATACAAATTGTTTATCTCTAGTTCTACCGTACATTTAATTCTTATCATATGAAAAAGATGCTTGCATATATACAAATTAAAACCGTAATTAACGTCACTTCTTTACCTCTTCAAAAATCTCTTTCTTCGCTGGAAGGTTTTCGAACAGAAGAAAAGTACAATACATGTACTTTTATAGCACGTATATTTGTATTTTCCGATTCCAGACATCTGGTTGCACAGTATCGTATCGTTTTATGGTTGAATTTTCGATTGTTATCACTTACTTCCCACGATTTCCCGTGTCACCTCTGTCAGATATCTCTGTTCCCAGCTGGAAAGCCAAGAGGAGGCTAAATAAGTGCAAGGGTTCGCTTCCAGAGGAGCGAGAAGCAACTCAAGTGTCGAATTCGATTCTATTAGGTTAAATAGCGTTTAAGCTGGCCACACGTTATCTCTTGTTTCTTTTATTTGTTTTGATAATTTTGTTCATTTGACCGAGGACCGTGTATCGTCCACTTTAATGCGTCATTCGTACAGCGAACAAGTCCTGTTCGTTTTCTCGAATGACTGTACGTTTCGTCCGTACGTGTTCGGTAGAATAACAGGGAAGTAGAAGATGAAGCTTAATTCGTGATACAACTGCAGAAATGGTGATTTTGAAAATAAACTGAGAGGAGAGTAATTTATAAATAAACAGTCACTATCAACGTGTGCAGACATTGGTTTATAACAAACGTTGATAAATATAGCTGGTGATGCTTTTTTTAGACATTGTGTTTCTTAAGACCGATAGTTCGTACTGTTCATTAAAATTTCTTCACTCACTGAATAATCACAAGAAATCGTTTTCTTATTACGCTACTTAATCTATTTTGGTAGATATGAGTAAAATTAAACAAGAGAAGCTTAAACGAAAGAAGCTTAAACAAACAGGATTATCTTGTTTTCTAAAGTTTATTTTCAACTACGTTTCTCAATTATTATTATTTCAAATCTAATTCTTTTAACACTCATTGTGATTATTTTCAACTGTAAAATTCATGTTACCGTAAGTACAATTTATACAAGATATTTTATATATTTTTACATATCGTGAGCATTACGTGTATTTTTGGATCTTCAAATTTCTCATAAATATATAAAAATCCGAAGTCTAATTATAAACTTATTGATCATCGTATTAATGTTGAATACGATTATACATATTCTAAGTAATATAATTTTATCCAAAACAATTTCACGATAGAATCTATCCTTTCGTTTCCGATGACCCAATAACAGTATCTGCTTCATTGCTATTATCAAGGCCATAAATCGCAAATGATTCGAAGTCACGGTGCTGTCGAAAGAAGAAAAAGATGTAGAAAAGAAGAGGTGTGAGTCACTTGAAGCAGCCTCCGTTGGTTACCGTTAACTCTTAACGTTGATGACGTCGTATCCGTGAACACGTGAGAAAACATTCTTTTCCGCGGTGAACCGCCGCCGCCGCCGTCGTCGTTGGCACGTCGACCTGCCTTTTTTTTTATTTCGTACACGAGCCACGGCGGCGGCGACACGACTAATTTGCGCGCCGTTAATTAAATCGATTGCGCGGACCTGAACGAATCAATCAAACCTACGGACCGGCTGGTAAAACCGAATTAGGGAGAATATCGGCTCCGGGCCGAATAAAACTGTTTGTGATTGACAGTGCAATGAAATCATTTGTTTTTAACGTTGATTCGTTGGATGGAGTTGGAACGTTAATTGCTTGCTGTAAATTGGAACGTATATTTTTGGTAGGTTTGCTAGAAGTGGGTTTTGTTCTTCGTTACTGTTTCGTCACGTTTGAATGTTTGCATTGATTGAGCTTTGATCGAATACTTGTTAACCCTTTGAGCATATACATAGAATGTCGATATGTATAGTGTGAAAGATTTCACAGATTTTGGGAAACACTATGTAACTTGATAGTTTTATATTTTTTTAATAAAGGAATCGTGTACGCTCGTGTATATTGAATTATTAGAGATTTTCAGAATATTTTAGAATCATTTTGAATTGTTCCTTTTATTAATTTATTCGAAGAAAAGTTTTATTCAAATTGGATATTTTCTTCCAATACATAGAACATTGTGTTAATTGTGTGGATAAAAATAAAATTACAAAGAGAATAATATATTATTGCTTAGACTTTGATATAAAATTTATTGCAGCAATTAGCTAAGAAACAATTGTATGTTTCAACAGTTACAAGTAATTTAATTCGCCGCTCCCATTACGAGCACGCGAAAGAAGAATTTTGGGAAATCGATATTGTCCTTTTCTTGTTGAATTTTAAGATGGAATTAATTTACCTGGTTAAATTACAAATTGAATTGGTTACTCTGTTCCCAAAATCGTTCTAGCCACGAGATGCAACTAGGTAAAACAATAAGATTCTCCGAAGGAAGTAGTCTTCTTTCGAGATTGAATCTTGGAAACAGTCGACTTTCTTTAAATTAGTTCCGCTCAAAGCAATAAAAAGATATTTCAAATGGGACAGTAACTCTCATTGCACTATTTTAATTAAATTTCCTAGCAATAAAATTGAAGAAACTTATTAAACGATATTTAGTATCAAAAGTCACATAGAGCTTTAACTTTAAATGTTTTATATCGAGTTTCATCTTCGAGTGTTCTGCTTCCTAAAAATGATTATATAATCTCAGTGATTGTGCAATTCTTATCACTTTAACCTAATACTTGATCTTTCTAATACAATAAGATAAGCTTAATGTATTTACAGAGAGCAAATCACATGAGTTATATCGCTTAAGTGCACGTTTAACTTGCTTAGTGCAAATATCTGCTTAAAGGGAGGATAAGTAGTTTAAAAGTTGTACTCTAAATCTTTCTAACATCGCTAGAAATAATCTTGTTCAGCTAGCATGTTATAGAGAATACATCCAACCTAAATAAAAATTGTAATAAATCATATAACCAGTTCCTTTTTTCGAATAATTATAAATGTTTGATAATGCTTCTGAAAGCAATTTTTCTGTAAAAACAGATAATATTCGTATGTATTAAATCTCATAAAAGAATCTTGCAATAATTTCCTATCAACGAGTAGCATAAATTAATATCTATTGTTCGTTATTTTTCTCTTAAGAGATTTCTCTTAAGAATTCTTCGTGCAGAATTGCAAAAACTCGCAATGGTTCATAAAATCTTTCTCGGAGAGGAAGCCGTCTCGCAGGTTGCATCCGTTGTGCGTGTCATTAGGGGGAAGAATAACGCCTTGTATTGACAATCGTCACGGCGGCTGCAGGCTACTTTGGAGGAGTAAATTGCGTGGGACGTGAGACGCTCGTGGAAGTAATTGAGCGCGTGTCGCTGCGGTTGATGAGCCATTACATGGATCGCCATGAATCAGTCATCCCCTGTAAAAATATTCTCTCTTCGTACTCGCTTCGGCTTCGGGTATTAAACGACGGAGGAGAAAAGAAAATAAGAATAAAGGAGAGAAGCTAAGAGAAAAGAAAGGAAGATTTAAGGGAAGATAAGTGAAAGGAAAAGAAGAAGGGTTAAGGAAAGGAGAGGAGGGAGATAAAATGAATGTAGAGTTCGAAAGAGTAAAGAAAATAAGAAAAAGGTAAAGAAAAGGGAAGAGAAGGGAAAAAGAAAAGGGTCACAAGATTCCTCTTGTGAAATAAGAGAGAATAAAATAAAGAAAAGGAGTAAGATGAGTAGGTAAGAAAAAGATGAAGAGAATGAAAGAGGAAAAGAAGAAGAAAAAAGGAGGAAGGATGTTACTACGGTGACATATTGCGTGTCATGCTGACTGAAGACGAAGGAAACCGAAGGAAATTGCAGAATCGTTTCACTTTCGCATGCGGAAACTCGTCTCAACGGCGCGGCGCGTCGCGACGTCTATGGTCGAGAATATATTGCCAATGTAACGTTGTTCGATTAACGGTAATGTTCTTCGATGCAACTTACGCTGTTTCATTCTAAGGTCAGGAGATTATATATGTTTTTTAATGACGAACTTCTTTTATCTTTTTTTATCTCTGCACTTCTTGATGTTTGCTGAGACACGAAACATGTCGGAACTGTTTTGCCTGTGTTTAAATGTTATTTAACCTTTTCACTATGGCAACGTTAGTTTCAAGACGCTGAGATGGCACGATCTGTTGAGTATACGCATTCAGCCACAGGCACACTCTAAGTTAAATTCATTACTCCGTTGCGTCATGAAATTTATCGTTCATTGTGCATAAATTATTTTCGTCTGTGTGATCAATTAGTGATTGTCGTTGCTCAGTAGTTAATAACATACTTTTTTCTCCTAAGTTACAAAGCGAGGATACGTTTGTATATGTTCATAAATAGTTTCTTTCGTACTGATAGATGTTTTTTACTACTTTGTAATATCAGTATTAATTTCTCAAACGTTACTTGAAGATTGATGAACTTCCATCAGGATGAAAACTCGTTTACTAGAACTATCTTCATTTTCCAGTAGATCGTCTTTTCATGAGATATGATTTCATGACATTGAATACCCTGTCTGGAAAAAATATGTAATTAATTTTCTTGGAATTTGTAGGAAGCATCGTGTTTCAAGATGAAAAAAGTTTCGTTTTACTAGTTATTGTAATAAAACTTAAATGAAATATAATACGACTCGTTTGATATCCCTTAATGATATTCTCAGATAAAATTAGGTATAATAATACGTAATTCTGTGAAGCATCTGATCTTCCCAACCAACAATAAAAAGACTTTAAATATCGAATTATAAACGTAATTCACCTCTGGAGCATCTCCAAAATATTTACATATATCAAAACACACCTCGATAACTTTATCAATTAAACGTACGAAACGCTCGTCTCTAATATTTCATTACACAAAACTTAAAATAAATTATTTTGTATAAAATCCCGCTGGCCATTTACCAAACATCAGCAGAGAAAGAAATATTAGCAACGGGAAACCCCTAATAAATCGTCGGACTATTAATACGCGGGAAACAATTTTTGCGGCGTCTGTTTGGCGAATCTTCTTCATGGATTTATAACGATACCGTGGTGAAAGAGGAAGCGCAAGCTTGCTCCCGCGAGCCGAAAGGGAATTTATAATAATTGCAAGCGCGCGGTAAAAGCTCGAACCGCCCACGCATGCGTGGAATGAACAAGCTGCGCCACTCTTGTGTGCACGAGAGAGAACGAGTTGCGTTCGGCAACACGTGCATCGTGCACTTCACCTCGAGAGATGCTGCTGATTAATGTACGTTCGTTAGAAATCTTTCTTCCCCTCTACCCGACCGATCCTTTCGATTATTCTTTCAGTTCCCTTTCTGCGCAATTTTAAGCCGCGTATTCACCATGGCTTGCGAATATTCATATGGCTTACGATCCACATAAACATCAGCATACAAGTAAGTAATACAAAGATCGGTTAAAATTCTTCGATATTTTTGGAAATTTTAAGAACATACATTTTTAAAAAGAAGATATAGAAGTGAGTGCTTGAATATCCGGTTGGCAACACAAGAGTCAATATGAAACATGAAGAGGAAAAATGTACTGAGCCATATTTCTTCTAAATGTGAGTTTACGCTATTCGTTTCACTAAAATGTATTAGCCCTTTTCCACCGGATGTCGTCATCATAGGAACATTTAAAGTTTCTCTCCAAAATCGAATGGCATTATTATATAGTCGCAGTAGATATTGTCTTCACTAGTTGGTAGTACCATTAGCAAAATATGCCGATTAATGGTGGAAAAGTTAATGATATAAAAATTCATTTTTTCGAAATCAGACTTATGCAATATAACGAAATCAATTATAACATTAAATATTTAATGCTTTTTACTACTTGATTTGAATTGTTTAATTTATTGAGTATTTAGTCCAGTTAGTCGTTAGTCCGGTACAGTGTAGTTTAATAACAGCGTTAAACTTTTTTGCTAAATTTTCTGTTTCTTTTTACTTTCTATCTCGTTCTATTTGTCTATTATTCTTATCGTATTATAAACAGACAGGTTATTATTGTTTGTCTAGTATTCGAGAAATATTTATCATGAATGAAAGCAAGGTTTGCAAACATTCTATATTTTTACGTCGGTGAATACGCGGCTTTACGTTACACTGTATCGCGCAGGAAGAGGAGGAGAGAAAAGTAGTCGCTGGATGGACGACATCCTGGCCGCGAAGCATGTACCAGTTTAATTAATATCGTGTTTGGATTACGTGCGAATAATTTCTTTATTTCACAATGTATTATGCATTTTACAAGAACTCCTCGCGGCCTATTATGTAACGCTTTAGTTATGCATATTCCATTTAAAGCGTATGAGATTTAAATGATTTACATAATGGAGGATCTCCGTACCTTTTTCGTTTTATGGCTTTACGAAATATTTTTGTGTATTTTCGGTTCATAGGACGGCGTGATAAATAAATGATGTTTGTTTTAACTTTGCAAGTTACTTCGTAAGTGGTTTGACTACAACGTTATGCGCAAATTTACAAGATTTTACGTGTCCTTAGGCTGTCACGTTTCAGTCGTAACTCACTGGAATTATTCAAAACTTCCGGATAGCGGAGTTAGTCTCTTTACCTTCGTGTAATGCAAAGCACGTCCACAATCTAATTTCAAAAAGCTACTCTATGCTTTGGTATTTCGTTAATATCCTTAGATACAAACGAAAAGGAAATTTTCGTAAAAAGGATTTCTAATGTTTGTATACAAATGTGGAACAGGCATTCTGGATTTTTTATTAATTCTATAATAATATTAATATATAAGCAAGGAGAATCCTAATTCAAATATCTTTGAAAGAGATAGTCAACTACTATCCTCTGAAAGATGTATGGAACATTATACTAATGTTTGCATTTATACGTGAAAGGAGAACTTTTTCTTTCATCCTCCTCTTCCTTTTTGAACGATTTGAAATAAACAAAGAACACGAGTAGTTTCAATAGATGACCTCAGTGTGGGAATTTCTTTTATAGATAATGTGGCTAATTTTACGGGCTTCTTCCAGAGGGTACGTTATACTCTCCCGCAAGTAGCTTTAATTCATCCTACTTTAGATTCCAGTCACAGGTCACAGTTCAGTCGATTACACTGCCTTTGATCACAGCGTCCACTACGGGAAACGTTCTCACGAAACTGGTTCTGTGTGTCTTATATGCTAGTCTCCATTTTGGTTCCTTCTCGAACACGCTGCTCTAGTTAAAACCAATTTACCACGATGAAAGGATTTCTATATCTTTTTATATGTTCTTGTATCCTCATCGATACAACATGATCTCAGAAATGTGTGTGGCCATATAAGTAATAATCATCATTTAAAAATATTTACTTTTTATCACAGAAATAGGTAAGCTTTGTTATATGAAGTAAGAAAAGGCTTTGCATTCTAAAGTTTCTTTTAAATTTATCGTTGGAAATTGTTAATATTATAGCATCTGTTTGACACGTGACTCGAGACTTGATATGAATAGAAGAATGTTTTAAGAGACGAGTAAGTGTAGGTTGTTACATGCAAAATGACAGTAATAACTTAATAAAAGAGGTGTTATTCATGGCTCGAAAAACACGTTCGCAAGTCGTTGCGCCCATATGTTACTAAAATTCTCAAAAGAGCCTCCCCTGGAAAATTAATATTACATGACACGCGTTATCAAGATACCTGGTGTTATTGTCCTTAATTCACCGTCAGAAGTTTCTGTCAGGTTGTAATTACCTCCAGCTTGGGCACGCGCGCCAGATACTTGATGTTTACAGAACTCAACATGTGCGCCGCCAAAATCCACCTTATGTTTGTAGAGGCTGACATTCCTCAAAACGTTAATAAATTTCGACCTACCGCGATGCCGCCTCGAATCTCATTTTACGACGACAACGACTCATATTACCTATCACTAACTTCTAAAATGTTTCTAAAATTATCCTTATTACAATATTTCGTAACGGTAGTTTAAAGGCCTAAATATCTTGATTCTATGAATGAGATTGTGCTAATAAGATATTTATATTGCTATGTTTTGAAATATAGTATGACACGTATCTTGTTTTTAAATCTTGAATATATTAACGTACTAATGATCGCTGACATAATATTAAGTTTTATAGCTTGTGTATGTATATATTATCGTATAGCAATTATGAATATAATGAGAATATAGCAATTATCAGTATTAATGAGCGACTCGATGATCTTTCAATTTTTGTCTGTATCTCGGTCGTAAAGTTTTTCGTATATCCATAATATTATTAAGATATCAAAAAAATACCTATCATATTCAATTATTAATGACTCATTAAAATTATCGATATTGTACAGTGACTATTAAAGGTATCACGCATACTCTTACATTCCAACGAATTGTTTTTTTTTTATTAGGTTTTACGTTCCATTTTCACGGTATCACATTTTTGTAGTTACACGAATGTCCCATTAATATACAATATACTTCAATGCAATTGATCAATTAGCGTGTAGCTCTTATCGTAAATACAATAATGTGCCAATTCTTTTATAACCACCGTTTTATAAACCTTCAAAATAACGAGTTATCTTATTCCAACGATTTTAATCAAAAACTTCAAACCAACTACACATCAACCTGACCCAACTATTAACGACATAATGCCCATCGTTCAAGCTACACGCTAAAACAAACAAGCAAATAAACATCTTTAGTCGCTATCAAACAGCGCGCGTTATGGTCCACCTAGCCGTTCCATCATACAGGAGGAATGGAAATATTTGACTTCTGCCCTCGGACAGCGAAAGAGCGAGCACACTTCATGAGATGGAAAGAGATAACGATAGGGGGCAGAATCCTCTGGCTCGCGATATATTCACCGTGTGGGCTCCCTCAAACACGTAACATACGGACGAACAAATACCTGCACAAGAATACAGGTATTGGAACTCACACCAGGTTGTCCGGTCCGGAGGCTGGCTCTCTGATGATGGTGGCTCGGCCGAGCACGCACGTACCTGCGGCTCGCACGTGTTGTGCCAGAGCTTGACTTATGTGTGCAGCAGCTGCAGCGTTGCAGTGTCATTGACATCGCACGGCGCACACTAGTTTCCACGAGGCAGAGGCGCGCTCGCTCACTAAGAAGAAACCCACTGGGTCTTGTCCTCCTACCGATCGTACATTACACGCGAGGACGATTATAGCCCCGGCACGCCAACCGGCCGTATGTGATGTTCGCTGTTCGCGCGAGAAGTATCCTCCCTTTCTCTCCCTGACCAGCCTCCGGTTCCCGATAGAACGACGGAGATAGCCAGAGAGAGTCCTGCGTGGCGAATTAAGTTCATTACGGCCTCTGGTGACAAAAATGAGAAATAAGACAGACGGACAGCATCCAGGCAACGTTCTACTCGACTCTCGAACGCCTCATCGTTGATGCATATTCAAACGGATGCGTTTGGTGAAGCGTGTGTTCACCAGGCGAATCCGTCGTGTCCGTTCTTCTTCTCTTAAGTAGACTAATCTCTCGATAGAGAATGTCTATGGATCGATTGGTTGACCGAACGGTGGAAGCGGTTGAACCTGCAGCTACCGATAATTCGACGCGTCGTCGCGTCCCTCAAGAAGGTGCAGTTAACTCGGTGTGGCGGCGCGAGCAATTTTCGAGCGACGAAAATTGGAGTTCGCCAGACGATAAAGCGAGCGCGTGCTCGCTATGGCGCGGACGCACGTGCTCGTTCAACGTAATGGGGGAGGAAGGTTATCGTGGTGTGTGCTTGTAACATGCACGAAGGGTTGATGGAGGAAAATGGTTTTCATGAAAGGAAATGTAATATGTACTTCGAATGTTTCATAAAAGCTTGAGAACTATTATTAAGTAGGATCGTATGTTACGATAAGCTGTAGATAGGTAGCTGTTTAGTAGTAAATAGGTATTTTGTACTTACACCGGCACTCATAAAAACCTATGAATTTATGTATCCGAAGAAATGTTGGTACTCCGAGAAGGGCGCGAAAGCGCGTAACCGATTTTAAAAGAATTCCATGCACTTCGATCTACGGTACCAGCGCAGGTCGAGAGCTAGAGGATTTACAGGCGGTAATTTTTCAAGTCGTTCCACCGCGTTACTCTCGCGGTTGCATTCTCTCTCACTTGCTTGAAATTTAGTTGCGTCTAGTCAGTTCTTACGCCTCTCGGCTGTCTCCTTTAGCCTCTTTCAGAGTATCTCCTCACTTTGTTTCCTCCTATGTTGCTTGCTTTTTTTCATTCGCTCCTCCTCTTTATACCTATTCTCCTGGTTCGTTTCTCTCTTTCTTCCATGTCCGCGAACCACCTCATCATCCGCCTCTTTCTTTCTTCCCGCTCCTTTATCTTTCTCTCTTTACCTTTCTCTTTGCTTGTCCAGCTAGTCGTTTCCATCCTCCTTTCCTTTCCGTTCCTCTTTCCCCTGACTGTGTCTCTTTCTCCACGCTAACCATCCTCGTCTATCGCTGTGGCACTCTGCACGTTCCCCATCCTTTCCAGCCTCTGTTCCTCTTATTCTTATTCTTACATGGACCCTCATCTTTTTCCTTCGTTCGTCGTCCCTCTCCTAACCTTGCTCCTGTTTTATCCTCTACCCGTGCACGCGGCCCCGTGTTCTTTGCTCTCTACTTCTCGCCATCCCAGCATCTCTTCTATCCTCTTTCCAAGTCTATTCCCATTCGCCAACGGCTGCACGGCGGCAGCACTGCCGGAACTGGTCCATCGAGGAAAGATTCTTTGAAGAGGCAGCCAACACCAGCAACAGCGATGCCAGTGGCTGGCTGCCGCTGTTACTGGCGTCGTAGTCGGCCCGCAACTCGGCTTTAATCTCGTCGGGTATACTCTGGATTCCACTCGGCTCTCTCTAATAGCCTCTGGTCTCCAGGACCAGGGTCTTTGACTTTGCGAACTTTCGGACTTAAATATATGACGTTGCGAAAGAACTTTGCGCTGCACGGTAGAGGATGTTTCTCTTGTTTCCTCGTTATAACGCTTAAGGTTGTAGGATACGCCAGAGATTAACTCTGGATTATGGAAATCCTGTATAAAAGATTGCGCTTTGAATTTAGTCTGATATCTACGAACGTTTATGTAATTGCTTGCGAGTCACCGAGTTGTACTTGTAGTATTTCATATTATAAACGACCAATCGAGATTAGAAATTTCGATGCACAAAACGCATATTAAGCGCCAAGTGTAATACACGGAGATATTACGAGGTTTGAGTTAGATTTTGAAACTAATATGTTATGATACGTAAGAGATTGCGGAGTATGAACCTCTTACATTATGGAAACCATATTTTCAGTCACTAGTGTAGTTATTCGGAGATCGTGTATTATCCTATGAACGGTAACAATACAAGAAACAACGACACAAACAACGATACAAAAAAAAAAAAAAAAAACGATACAGTAGCGATTAATCGTTAAAATGTATCAACACAAGCCAGATATTTGCAGAGTTTGATAGACGAGACGTTAAGATATCAAAGAGAAGTAACAAGTTTTATCAAAATACTTAATTAGAGCAAAATATGTTATGTAATTGCTTCTGCGTTTCTTATTTGAACAGTGTAGCAGAAAATCTCTTTTCTATGAAAGTCTTACTTGTACCAATTATAGGTAGTCATTGGTGGTTAATGGAACAACATGGAACATCAGTTAATAACTGCTACGTTTAACGATCTATCGCTACAGACTTCCATACATAACTGAATTGTTTCTGAGAGACATGAAACATCTCGGTGAAAGTGTGAATTGTTAACGAAGGGAATGGCAACCGTCTGCGATTTCTCATCAAGCCTTTCGACCGTCGGGTTAATCGAAGGTTAAGCCTCGTAATCGACTTAATTAGATACAATTATGCGGCGGGGTGAAAACGACCGAGGCGCATAAACATGCGTTACGCTGCCTTCGTGTCGTCGACGGTTTATAGACTTTATACAGCCATGACGAGAATGCTATATGGTTATTCATTTGAAAATTATAGAACCGGTTCTTGAGGCTTTTCTCTTGGTCTTTGAAGATTTTGTCGAATTTTCGATGAACACGTGCATTGTCAGGTGGGCCAATGGCATTGTGTCTTTGTCGAAGGAAAGGCCATTCGCCCTGAACCGAATGATCCGATAGAAAAAGGTCGTCGTTGGCAACATCTATTGACACGCGAGAACCGACTTCAAAGTAACGCTCCGATTATGCGTAGCCAAGCAGGCCACTGTGCTGTTCCTAAGTGACAGGATTTTTGGCGAGATATAGTAACATTATTAATACCATTTTTGTTCTATTTTGAACGTGAAGGATGTAGTAGGTAAAAATGATGAATTGAAACGTCGAACGGTGATCACTGTCTGATGGAAAGATACATCGGGTAGCATGTGTATTCTAGATGTTTCAGAATGAATGATATAAAGTTGAAGGATGGCGTATATCTAATATATTGTTGCAAATTCTGTAACGTCTGTTAACGGATCACTGTATATCTGTACTTATATAGCTTCGTAACTTGGTGATATTGGATCTGTAAATCAAATTGTCTTTTTGTAAACTTTGTATTCGATTGTACTTCATATGGCGTAAAGTAGGATTAACTGAGTAACATTTTAAGGTTCAATCTTAGTCCTGTACATAACATAATTAACATTATGTACACATACAATCTGTTGTATATAATTATATAAAAGGACATTTCATCGCTACTGTCTTTTTGGTCGGTAGATAGAACCATTCACAGTAATGATCTTTTAATTCCTTTGGTTAGTGTATTATTATTAAGCTCTTAATATGAACCAAGATATACTCGATTGTCAATTTCCATAGTTAATGTGGACTTATCGTGGGTTACCGTGCAAGTCTCATATTGCCATTTGTGACTGGTCACGATGTCATAACTGATCATCAACAGTGCTGTATCTGAAAATTCATGGAAAACATATTCGAAATTCGTACGTCAACTGCGACGGTTCTCTCTATAACGAGAAGCCGGATAACTGTGTGACAGAGTGCTGGATGTAATGACGGTGAGAAAGCACTGTCTTGGTATTACCCACTTCGACAATTTTCTCTCGTTCCCAGTAATTACACGTACAACCAAGAGCATAAAAGTATTATCACATTATAATTTACATTACATATCATTGCACTTTTACGCGAAATATTATTTTATTCTTCAGACCAATTTTCTCTTAGACATTCCATGTCTGTTTATTCTGGGCAACTAGGCATTACAATTTATATTTATTACAGTATTATTACAATCCAATCTTTATAATTCGTATAAAGTGTAATGTATGAAATATAGAACGAAAAAGATTGAAAAGATTGAAACAAAAAATTTGATATTATCGTGAGCACATTTTTTCAAAGACACATTGTACAACAATTATGCTTCGCGTTTCTAAAGCTTTCCCCTAGTAGTTCACCCACTATTCTGTATCCCTATTGTCCCATTTTTTGTGTTTTTTGAACAAAAACTAATGTCCCGATCGTTCGTTCTACATCACGAGTTCCCAGATATATTTTTCACGATGCTTTAAGACGGTTCACCGATCGCGATTTTTCTTCAGGTTCGCTTGGCGGAATACGGTTTTGCTCTGACGGAAATAACTTTCCACGCTAACTAAGCCCGCATACGAAATTCTTGCCTAAATCCGCCGCGGGGTAACACGTCCCTTTCACATTTTTTTCCCTTCTCTTTTCTTCCCATCCTTTTTCCTTCTCTTTTTCATTATTCCAGTCGTGTTACTTCCAAGCAAAGGATTACGTTTCTAGCGAGTTTATGCAACCCTCTTTCCGTTGTCTCTACAACGTTCCAATGAGTGTTAAAGGGGAAGTTATG
This sequence comes from Bombus pyrosoma, assembly GCF_014825855.1. NCBI lineage: Eukaryota > Metazoa > Arthropoda > Insecta > Hymenoptera > Apidae > Bombus > Bombus pyrosoma. The sequence goes on from NC_057775.1 coordinate 15,230,120, forward strand.
AATGAAGATTGGCAGGAAAAATAGCAAATCTCGCTTTCAGCGAGTTCGAATAGGATGCATATGAGCGACAAAACATAATTAATAGACCGCGGATGTCTATAGGAATTCGTATTTCTACGAACGCAACGAACTCCGAATGCCCCAAGCCGGGATTCAGTTAATTTTCTAAATTTTTAAAATGTCATTCATCTTCAGAGATTTCATATGTATATTCTCGTATCTTCAAATTTCTCATAAATGCATAAAAATCAGCAATCTGGTAATTAGAAATCTCGTGTACTCGTATTCACCTACCATAGACACCTACCCTTTTTATAAATTCTCGAATCATTATAAATCTCAACCTCTTCTTCAAAATTAATATTTCCCTTCTCGAATAATAATTTGCTTACCTTAATTTGCCCTTCCAATAAATCATCTCTTCTCCCACAAGGCAAACGATCTGTAATAGGTGCTAAAACATTTTTTCCGCGCTTACAGGCAGTTCACTTTTTTTCCTTACCACGTTGTCATCTTGACAACTTATTATAGACCCTGTGGCATCAATTCCATCTCCATCCTCACGGTGTGTCAACACGAGGGAAGGCCATGGAAAATGTATACAAGAATAGCGGCGGTCAAATTTCGGAAGCAGGTGGTTAAAACGTTTTCAACGGGTAAGGGAATCTGGCTTCTCTACCTTCAAGCTCGTTCACTCAGCCAGGAACAGTCAATACAAAGGCTTCTGGCCGGATTTGCCGAGGTTTTCTCCATTAGGCCGCTTTCTTTAGGCTTATTTCACACCAATCGACCAGTTTGCTTGCATCTTTTTCCGTTTCCTTTCCTTTTTTCTTTTTTTTTACATATCTCTTTTATCTTCGTTAAGTATTTCGTGTTAGTAACGGCTATTGGAGATTACGACTTGCTCGAATTGTTTAAAAAAGGCTTACATACCTTGACATATGGGAAACACTATACGGCTACGTACTATCAGGGGAACGTTGTAACGTTGTAAATAACCGGCACGTTGTTTTCTACGTGGAAGTTGCAACCCATATACTCGTTGCACCGTGAATAATGCGACATAATGATAGAAAGTGAAAATGATATAATAATAATCCGTTAGTGTAATTAATGTAACATAATGGTATCTTTCTTGGTTTGCAAAAATTTTCGTCTAGATAAGTTTTCTATCTTGTATCTCAGAAGCTATATTTTAAAGAATTTCAACTAACATTCTATAACTATACAGCAATATCTATTTGTTGTATCGATTTCTTTTACTTGCCATATTCTTATACTCAACATTAGTCAGGATTCTGTAACGTATAAGAAATCTATGCACATATTTTGTATAAACTAATTAATGGATCAGGGTCGGTAATAATTACTATCTTCAAAACCTAATTCTAAACCAAATAGATGCGAAAAGTCATGTATCTTACAAAGTTACGATTACTCACGCGCTCCATTTGGTATTTGTTGCCTTTCGTTTCCATGAAAATTAGAGAGAAAAAATATTACTGAAAAGTCAGAGGTGACTTTTCACTCATCTAGTCTTTTCATCGCGTGGAAAAGCGTGAAGAACGATGAAACGATGGATCATTTAAGTAAATGGAGGCTATATAAGACTAAAAGATAAGGAAAAAGATTTGAAAGACTGACAGTCGTTTTTTATGGGTTGACCTATATGGTGTTTAAAACATAGAAAAATTGTTCTACCCCTTGATTATCCTAATTTAACGATTCCTTCGGTTCATTAAAAAATAACATGTTCTTAAACTATTCCCTCAAAATGTCGACGTTCCTTCCTTTCCGTTTCTGTTCGTTTGGATAATTACCTCGATGAATACCAAGAAATCGAGAAGACAATTTCGTGTGATCGATCGATCTTCCCTGTGATCGATTTTATCGCGTTCTGGAGGAGAATTCATAGAATTTTCAGAGCTAATCCGAGTCTAATGAACTTTCGTCCGTCCCCAGGTATAATCAAAATTGCCAAGGAGAAACTAATAATGTTACTGGTCACACATAAATATCTGGACAATTCCTTATGTGTATAATTTAATAGAAAATTAATAATTAGAAGCGTTTATTACGTTTTCTATGAAGATATCAATCTATAAATCTAAAGTTCGAAACTTTTCTATAAATTTGAAAAACTTCTTTTAATCTGACTTCTTACTCAGAAATCAAAGAGTTTAAACAATAAAAAAATCTCCATAAAAATAACTATTAAACTTCGGAAGAATACAGAATAAAATTATTAGAATTCGATTTATCTATAAATTTCTGATTAAAATGCATCTTACCGAAAATAATCAAGCGTCCAGATATTTTCGTGCTGTAGAGCATGAACCTTTCGGATTATTAGTGTAACCCATTGTCGGCTGGCCGCTTCCCAATGGTAGCGCGAGCGTGATCTATAACTGTGGACAGTGGTTGGAAACACGAAGGATGAACTGTCTGAGGCCAAAGGAAAGGCTATACTATACCGTTCACGAAGGTCAACTCCTGTTAGAGTTGAGGCAACCGCTGGCGTTACCTGTGTGTCTGCGGTTACACACAATGCAGATACTGGCGTATTAAACGCGTCCCAAGAGATCGATTCTACGTAATGTCGTAGAAATTTATTTTATGGTCTCTGATGCGATGTTGGAACCTGAATTTTCTCTGAAGTTTCTCTCACGTTTTTGGTAGTATAGCAATTTTCCTGATATGACGAAGTCTTTCGTGAAGCGTGAAGTTGCGGCATCGATTGATGCCAATGGCAGCCACGATTGCATATCGCAGCTCTTTTTAGTAGAGAATTAAAATCGTCATGATACAGTTCCTGTGGCTCTGAGTGACGTATTATTTTCTTTTACTTGTCTAAGTTTTTGGATACACGCTTATCCATAATCGATCAATTTATAATCACATTCAGACGGTCGTCTATATCGCGTAGAATCCATAGCGTATATTAAATATTCATTTTTTTGCTTGTCTGGGTTTCGAATACACAAATATTCGTAATTGATCAATTTATAGTCACATCGTGTCTCGTAGAATCTATAGTGTAAATCGTTATATCTGTTATTATATTTATATAGAGAGGATATACAGCTAACACGCGTTGTATACTTTAAGGGAGAATTCAATATCGAAGAAACTATGCCCTTGAGATCGTAAAAACTTGTATTTACGCGTGTGTCATGTTATTATATCATTCATAAAATTTAAGTACATAATTCGTCAAGGGGTACGATATAATCGATCTTGGGACGTGTACGTGGTGAAATGCAAGGTGATCAACACGCTTGTTTTGTAAAACGTGTTTTCTAATATAGAATTTTGTAATACCAAGCGCAGATTGTAGTACGGCTTTTAAAATATGCATGAACTTTTTATACCATAGTGATCATTTAAAGTTCCACTCTAAACTCTCCAGAAAAAAGCTCTCTTCTATAAGAAATGTAACGAGTGCATACTAAGCAAATCGTACGATATATTACGAAAGGTTTCATGTAAGATCTCAGTGAAACCGGTTGAACATTTCTTACATCACATTTTTCGTTACTGTTTCCAAAAATACTCTTCCAAGAAAAACTCACATCCTTTCTTTTTTAATTTTAACTATGGTCCATATACGTACGTATAACCCAAATTAGACTCTTAAAACGGTATAATCCTATAATTTGAAGGAATTTTAACGTAATAACTTGGTAAGGAATTCCAGAAGAAATATGTACGTTCAAATAAAAACATTTCTGGAAAATTGATAGTTTGTACTCTATCTAAATGTGTACAGATCGTTAAATGGTACGCGATATTCTCAAAGTACGTCAATATCGTTGTCTCATTCGCGGTAGTTTCATGCTCCACGGTGTGAATAATATGACCAGCTTACCGCGAATAGTGACTGCTTTTTAAACAGCAAATCTGGATCGAATGGCGAAGTATTGCGCGCAACACCATGGTCAGAATGATGATCGATGACCGGTGGCCTGTAATTTCGAAATGAAATCAAATTACCAGTGACTTAACGATGTTGCCACGACGAAGACGCGTCAAGAGGTGTCCGGGCTGCCGGTATATTTATTCCATCGAACCAGTTTGCGCCGGGACATCGTAACTCGAGCTCGTTTTCGTGCCGCGCTTACGTTTTGTCACGTAATCGTTATTGATTAATGAAAATTACAAGCGAGCCCGCGGCGAATCTCGAAACGCGTATCAGGCTTAGAACAAATGGCAGCGAAATCTAATTGCCCTAACCATATTTAGATATTACTACGGCTCAAAAACTATGAATATCACGTATTTGCAGGATATTTTATTTTTGTTACAATTTAACAGATCTTAACTGCTGCTCAATTATAAGAAACTTGAAAATAACTTCACAAAGTTCTTATTTGAGCTTTAAATCTGCTTTCCTCAATTTTTATATTATATTTAATCGAAACTATTGTTATATATAGAAAGGGAAGAAGGTCATAAGATTATTCAAAACAAAATTCAAAAATTCAAATGACGACGAATAATATTTGCGTCGATTATGTAAGTGGAATTACGTCGTGGGTTAGTGGAAGAAAAGCCATTGATACCTTTCACCAGTCATTGACACATTCGCATCAGATGTCGCGTGTTCGTCGAATGTGCGTCGAGCACGCGATCCCATCAAGAAAGCATACTTAATTAATAGGCAAGTCGTGGTGAAGATACTCCACGTGAATCCAATTCTCATACAATATTGATTAATTTAAATTTCAAATTTTACCAAATTTGAAATAGAACGTGTTTTAAATACTTTCGATTAAAATTTTAAAGAATCAGAAGAATTGGCAAAATAGAACGAAAACATAACAAGGTCCGCTCTTCTGGTAACTATACAGTCGACGCGGCATTAAAAGAGATATATTTTTGATCCGCTTCAATAATTTAATATTTAATTTAGTTGAAGTGCCATGTTCCATCTCGATCCCTCTTCCTTAATGACCCTTATAAGGTCGTGAAGTACTTATTCCATCGTGGATCAGTCGCGTGTTTCAACCTGTCCCAACGAGACGTAAGAAGCGAAACAAGTTCTAAAATGGGACTGCTCGCGAAGTCGAGTTTTGTGTGGAGCCGGGAATTCAAAAAAGGGTGGCTATGTTTAGCACCCTATATTTTCTCCGCTTAGCTACTGTTGACGGCTGTTCTGTTTTTGTGAAAATGAAAGTGAAGTTGGTGGTACAACATTTTCACAGAAACTAACATTGGAATTACCAAATGTGGACATGTGTCTAAATATGTATATCGTGTGCGAATGATCGAAATTGGGAAGATAAATGGACATAAATCGTTGAAACTAAACTTGGTCATAAACACGATACACGTTTGTCGTATGAAAACCGTAGTCTAGGTAAAGCGTTAAAGAAAAGATTTTTAGGTTGTCAGAGGTACAAATTGAAGATTTGTTACACTTTGATATTTGATTTTGGTAACTGTATCGTTAAAGAGTATGCTTTTTACGTTGACAACGTAAAATGAAATTAATTCGCTTCGAGTAGGATGAAATCTGGGATCGTGAAAATTGAACGACGGGCACCAGGATGATGAATAGTCACGCAGAGAACGTGGGCGACGGTACAAGCGATGATCAACGATCGTCGTAGCGATTCAACGCGGCTAGAAAAGAAAGTATATCTAACCTTAATGACAGTTGTTTAAAAATATCGTTGGAAAGCCGTTGACACCGTGACTGGGTATGACGAATCCGTGAATGTTGGGAACGGTAACCTTGAATTCTGATAAAGTACGAAACCGAGTTCGTCGCTCCCACGAATTTAACTCCAGCTTAGGGCGAGAGGTAATTTCTTCTTTTTCCATTGCGGAGCACAGTGTTCCAGAATTAAAATTACAAACGAGAATTGTAAAAAGAATATTTTCCCTCTAACAAACATGTGTCCTATTCGTTTTATTTCTTACTAACGAAGCTTTAGAAATGGAAATTTTGAACGTCTGTTATCGAACAATCTGTCATACGTCAATTATTTCCATGAGATTTCAATCGTATTTTTAGTAAAAGAGTATCTGCGTTAAAATAGTCGGTCGTGTATTTACGTTACAGTTTTCATGTCTGTTGACAGAACTGCCGCGCTATTCTGATATCTGTACGATCCCATATCTATCAACAAAATAGCAAAGAACCCTTCCTTAGCTTTTATACTGAGAGCGAAGTAAAATACTAATAAAAGATGTATCATTCGAATATAATATATCTACACACACACACACATAACAAAATGATTATAAGCACAATTTTGGTATCATAGTTCGATTATTCGCACTCAAGTATCATCATCAGCAACAGTAAACTTCTTAAAGACGATGCCACAGTGACACGAGGATACACAAGCCGACCAATAGTCCTAGTGAGTCAATCAGTCAGTCAGTCGGTTAGAATGGTTAGATCATTGGTATGCGCCCGTTTGAGGCTCGTTCAGCATTCACTGCGCGTAATTCACGGCGCCGAGAGACGCGCGATCACTTAATGCTCAAGTATGTTAATGGAGTGCGTTTCGAGTTCACCTACGCTGTTGGCAGATTAGAGATGAATTGCTGTAATATGCTCTATTATGGTACACGTACGTTTTCTATGGTCGCCAGACACACTGCTATGGCATTTCAAGCTGACACAATTTCTAACACGATAATCGTTCCTCATCTTGTATTTACTTTAACGCGTAATTACGGTTTCCGGTCGCGATCTTGGCATTCCTCACGACGGAACTGTTACATACTTCGACGCGGAAATGCTACTCGCGGAAGGGAAATCAGATTTTCCTGCGGCTCTTAGGCTATCATTTTTCCACTCTATTTAGTGCATTAACTACCAATCGTGTGATAGACAGTTTTCTTTCTTTCTTTGCGACGACACTGTGGCATATTGAAATTTGTACCTCGTTTAATTATTAGGTTAGATCTTTGATTTGTATGTATTTTGTAAAGTGATTGCGCTGGTCTGGAAGTTCAACTGTCTTGTGATTAGTTTGTATCATGTAAATGATATTACTTTTTGATGTATTTCAATAGAGTAATATTAACGTAGATTATAGTTCGTGTGTTTTATTCTACGAAAGAGGAAATAAAGGAAATGTATGTATCAAATAATATATAGATGTATCCAATATTTGGAATTTCTCTACTTTTTGATATTTTATATAGCCGTAGAATACTCTTGGATCAGTAGTTATTTGTGAATTATACAAGTTGTTCATGGGTATTATTATTTCGACATAAAATTCAGTTTCATCAAGACAGACTTAATATACATTATTTTATGCATCCTGATGCATCTACGAAGGATTTTTTGTATTATTATATACCGTTTTATGAATACACGTTGCAATTCATTTGATGGGATAATCAACTGTAATATATTCAAATTACAAAATAATTAAATTTAATCTTCTAATTTTTCTAATTCCTCCACAAAACTATAAAACCTCCTTTACCAGAGATATCATAAAATTTTATTTAACATTCTTGACAATCTTCCTCCGAGTGATTAAACTCGGATATGGCTATATAATTATATATTTAAAGCAACTTCCGACTGTCAAGAAGTAAGAGGTACTAATAGAAGTTAAAACACAGCCAATTGCAAAAAAAAAATGCTATCAAATGATAAACAGGATATCGTACCGCTATAATAATAATCCGACAACTATAAATCCAAGATAATTCAAAGTACATTGGCTAACAACTCTTGATCCGTGTTTATCTGCGTTTGTTTTCATCTGCTTGCGTTTCGCAAGGTGCACCTATTAATAGGTGATCAGCGTATAGTTTAGACGTTGTCTAAACGGGATCATCGACCGAGTTCCCTTCTAACGAATCATGTCAACAGAAAAAGATTTCATTTGTATAACACTCGGATCGTGACTCGCGAAGATACTTAAACGCTCGTAACAATTTTTTGCTCGTATATTATTATGTATATTATACGAAACATTTTGAAATTTCACTAATATCGCAATGAAGCTGGACCATTATATTTTATGATAAACTAATTATGTTGGTACAACATGAAATTTGAAAAAAACCTGAAAATGTGCATGGATACTATAAAATGTTTAATGCAAGTACATATCTCGTAGAAATCACAAGTTTATATAGTTAATAGTTAATTATCTACTGTATTAGCAAGCCTCTATATTCAGTGTGAGATCATTTTTGCTACCTATTAGATGTTTATGATGGCTATTCGTGCGGTAATTTCTTACTGAAATGTATCGTAACTTTTATATACGTTTACAGATTGGTTTCAAGTTGTACCAACGTGATCGTGATAGTCGTGTCTCATCACGGTGTTAATAAAATTTCAAAATATTTTATACGATACGCACATAATAGTTCTTTATGGTAAGTGTCCAAATACTCTCGTGAACCACTGTACGTTTAAATTGGCGCGGTTCGATTCTAATTCGGAGCGGATGACGTTATTTGCAGGTAGTACATTTTGCAACTGCGTCTTTATATAAAATTGACCGTAAAACCGCGTTCACTTGCATAACCTGTATATACAAAATTACGTAATCGAATTTATCAGTAGGGCAGTTTATCCAAATCGAAATTCGGGTTAAGTAATCTCGCGGCTGGTTTCACAACTGTACGAACGCCTGCTCCTGTTGAGAACTGCATGAAAACGAAGTATCGACGTGTCCTCGTGGCGTGTAACTTCTCTATAAATTTTCCTTTCGCAAGTGCACACACAGGGAGAGCAACAGGTACAGGGTTAGCATGCGATATCGCTCGTAATTATTTGAACGCTCGGTTAATGCTTCGTATACGCACGACGATTTTTTTTTTACTGTTTAGTATCAGGGAATCGTAAAACACTCATCCTCCGGCATGATAAATATACTTAGTGGCAATAATTTCATCGAAATGGCACGGTGCTAAAATGGATAAGTTATCTTTATCATTCGAGAGAAATCTTGTTTCCATACATGTGGGCATATGGATGCAATGTTTATATACGCGTAGTTGGGTTTTGCTGGAAAGCAGAAGGTGCTGTATTAGTGACGGTAAAATCTAGATGAGTATATATATAGAGTGAACCAATAATTTTGCTTCTTCATTGACTTAATTATTTCATGCTCTTAAAATACGAATCAAATTTACTTACAAAAATTAAACTTTACCAATTCGATGATTCCAAGTTTACTTCCTTACGAAAAATAACGTCGAGTGACCTTGTAATTATGGATCGTTAAAATCATATAAATATCTGCTATTAAAAGTAAAAGAAGTATAATATATCATTAAAGAAACCATTCGTTTATATCTGTAAAAATAACGGATATAATCAAGGTCAAAAATCAAAGTTCCATCTGTTCACTCGACTCATAAAGTCTAAACCGAATTTAAAATTCACTGTTTATCGTATTGGGATATTTGCCAGTGATACTGTATACTGTCGAAGTTACATTTCGTCATGAATTCCTTCCTTATGAATGCTACACTGTTATCCGATTAAACGAATGAAATCGGTGCAGTCGCGGTATAGCGATTCGCAATATGGTATCTTATTGTGGCGATGAATATTATTAAACAGTCTTTAGGTTTATGGCCGCAATTACATGGTACGAGACGCATCCTCCGGCGGGGCCACTCTTGGCACAACTGGTGCCCCGAGCTCGACAACCTGGATCCTCTCGATAAAAAACAGATACCGTTCTATAAATCATTCATTGACTGTATATTAGACCGCTGGGCGGCGTTGGATCATTGGCAGTCTCATACATAGGTATGAACACGTTTGTATTCTTTTTCCTTCCAATCGCCAATTTTTTAACAATTTAGATCTTTATCAAATTTTTTTTAACGAACATCGTGATTTATCTTTTACTCGCCAACGATGCTTTTATCCTTATTAAAATTTTGATTGTTAGTTTTTTGTTAGTTTCGCGAAGATGATGGTCGATTTGCCTCAGATTATTTCGGATACTATAGAGTAAAAATCGTAACTTTCTTCGTATCTAATTGCTTGGAAGTTTCGAAAATCTCTAATTAGTAAAGTGTTTTTTTCGCTGTAAAATCAGTATAACGAGCAAAAGTAGATAATATCAAAGTTTTTAATCGGTTCTTTCACTTTTTCATCGACTAATTAGAAGTTCAGCGTTAATGCGGAATCGTTGATTGAAATTTTGCAACACGATCGAAACTATCTTTCTTCGAGTGAAAACAGCTCAACTTGAAATCCACAACTGGTTTATTAGTTACATTTGTCGATCAGTTTTCCTGCAATTTTCAGTCCTCCTTACACAAACATGTGATCTCTTCTGCTTGATAAACTTTAGAAACGCGATTTCTCTACTTTCTTTGATTAAAAGCAGCATACTATTTTAGAAAATTGTTTAAACGTTGGAACAAATGGCGCTGGCTGTCTAGATAGAATTTCATCCTCGAGGTCACTTAGTTTTCATAACGTGGAATTAACTTGTAACCGAGCGTTGTTGCGACCAAGAATAATGCACTTTCTGACGATTAATTTTAGAAAGACTAACATTTGTTCCAATCTTAAATTATTTCCTAACAAAAAGCAAAAATCGAAGAATTAAACGTCCGCTCTAATAGCAAATTCGAAAAATGTTCACTTAAGAAATTCCTATAAAATAAAGTCGATCGATTCGTTCCCCGAGCGTCTCGTAACTCGTACACTCGCGTGTTTTTCAAACTTAAGTCACCTCGCAACAAAAAGAAGTCACTGGAAAAATCAAACCTTTTGCATTCTAATACCAAAGACGAAGAAATGTTCGATTAAGAAATTTCTCTAAAATAAAGTCGTCTTCCGAGCGATTCGTAACTCGCCCATAGACGCAAAAGAGTTAAGGAACGGAAGTCGAAGTGCAGTTTAACGTGTCGAGAGTGAAACGCTGGCAAACAGGATCCTCACGCACGCCGGCGAACGTGTCCATTTGCGAGCGGATATTTCCTCCAATTTGCAACCCGTATTATTATCTGGTTGCATCGCGTTTCGTATCTTACCGAGCGTAGAATCATTCCGAAATCCCGTCCACGCGATCCATAAAGTATCCGCCACGGGAAATCTCGCGTCCATCGCAGCTCAAATTTGCAATCACGCTACACGTGGCCGTGCCATGGACGCTCAAGAGATAGTCCGCAATTACGTCGCCAGTATACAACGCTGGTTAGCTGCGGGGTTAATTGTGCGATCGAGATAAATATCGCGATCTTATCGCGAAACGATTAAGCCCCAAAGAGACCTTAAGCTTTTTCCTCTGATACGCGATCTCTCGTTGGCAATGGCTAGTTGTACGTTCTTTCTTCTCTTTCTTCGACGCGTACGTGTACATATTTCCCTTATCCCTGTTGCTTCTTCTTTGATCTACAAGATGTTTCAAAAATTCGGTGTCAAACTTTGGGAGCGCGTGGTAAACGAAAACAAGAAGAAAAGGATCTTAACGCGCGTGGATTCAAAGGTGATTCATTTTGGAGTTACAAGACGTTCTCACGATCGAATGTTACAGGCGAGAAATATGTGATAACATCGTGATTATATCTCCTGTCTTTTGTAGAAGGCCAATTAGGTACAACATATTGTCAGTGGATTCTACATCAGAATTATCTTCCCGTACGATTTTTAGATTAAATATGTGCTTTTGTCTACTTTTTGAACATCTCAAAAACACGAATAATATTATTTACATAAATTATATATCAGGTTATTCCCCTTTCCAACTATATCGTATCAAACTTCCTACTATCATTATCGATATATCGTATCGCTTGTTTTTAACCAACGAGTGACATAAATATCAGAAAATTAACGAACTTGTGTTTTTCCTGCGTGATTCCCGATTATGATCATATAACAGCATAAGAAACCTGATCGCGTGTGCATTTATCGAGTAAATCGTCAGCTCAAGCGCAGTAAACTCAATACACGCTGATACGACGTATTATACCAATGTCATTCAGTTTACATTTGCACCTACGATTAGTAATAGCTTTTTGCTTATTTTATCGAGCGCTACATGCTCGCATAGTTCGACGCCAACTTTCTGAAACACCCTGTATTCGGGCCCTGCTTTTCGCCGTGGATCTCTTTCTTCGGAAGATCGTTTAAGAATTCCCGGCGCGTGCGCGTGCAGTCACGTGAGTTCCTTCGACACAATGAATACACCATCGGAGTTCGGAGCGCTCGTATTTTCAGCCTCAGCAACAAGGCGTCACGAGGAGGAACGAACGAGAGAAATACGAATGTGAGATGGAAAAGGAAGGGCAAGAGGGACGATAGGGTGAAAAATAGAGTTACACCGAGAAGACGGGTCAGAGAAACAAAATGTGGAGAAAAATAAGCATCCAATGTGTGCTGTATGTTGAGGTTGGACCAGGGGGAAGATGAGAAATGCGCGGTAGAACGAACACGGAAAAAAGGAGACGAACGGCGTGTAAAAGACAGAGAACACGCGTATATTGGAAGAAGAAGCAAGAAGAAAGGGAGAAGATGATCGTTGAGTGGGGGAAAGGGCGCGCAAAGGATATAGCCGAATGCATCTGACTAATCAGGGGCTAACGGCCGCGACGAGCAAATGGAAAAGCGGCCGTGTGTCGTCCACCCTAACGAAACGCGACAGTGATGTACAGGCCGGAAAATTAAAAGAAGCGCGCCGCGAAGCGGTATAGTTCAAACTTGTTTTAGACGTGTTCCACTCGCGTCCTCTGCGCGCCGCGAGGAATGTAGATGCGCTTTTACGAAATTTCGTTATTTATAGCCCGGCGGCGTACTTACTTGGTCATCGGCTTTCCTTGTCGGTTCACAATGCAGCTGCTCTTAGAGTATAATGACACCGTGACTGCTCGAGTTTATACGCATGATTCGGTAGTTTTCAATGGATACGTACTGCGTGGTTTTCGAGCTGTTTTTTTCGAACGTAATGGAAACCTTTTTCTAAACACGATGGATGTTTTTAAGGATTTCGTTTAATAATCGTAGAAATGTATTAATACGTTGGTATTTTTGATATTAGATTTTCATTATACTTTGCGAAAGTATCAGACTCTATCGTTAGACCTATCCTTTGCCTAAATGTTGTAACTAAAGCGTATATAACGTAATTCTACGAAACCATTCCATTTGAAAAGAATATTTTCATGACGAGTTGTAAGAAGACTCGCTTACAAATGATCCTATCGATTCAACTATCGACACAACTAACGAAACGATACCTTTAAGAAGAAGAATGATTTTCGATTTACAGTCTACCGAAGATCCATCGAAAACTGTTTTGTCTCTTTAAAAACCAAAATGCCATCTTCTCCTTTTTTTTTTTAAGTATCCAAGAACTAATATCAAACTATTAGCAATAGCAAGAACCAATATCAGTAATAGATAAACAAAACTAACGCGCTAATAACAACAAACGTGAGGTCAATATCTTCGTTACAGGTTTCCTCCTTGAACACTTTCGGTCTGAACATCGTAACGGGGTTTCGCAAGAGCGCTTGAAATGATACCGAGTATGAAACGTGCAGACGTGACTAACGTAGTTTCATTAACGTCGAAGGGGGCCTTTTCTTTCTCTCACGTTGCCGTTTGATATAGTAATTCCTCCCCGATGCCACGAGGACGTGGGAGTCGTGGTTGGGAGAACGGGCGTCGTCCTGCAACGTGCACCAGTCTACGACTACTACCCTATCTAGTTGTTGTCGGCCAGTCATGGGTCAGTGAATCTCAATTCCTAGTCACGAATCTGAATACCGGTGGGCGTGTGCGCTCCTTTAAGGCCGACTTGCGTTTACACTATATAGCAGGAAGTTCCAGCGTTTAAAATACATTCATCGAGCAGAAAATCTTCGCGAAGCGCAACAAGTTTATCTCCCGACGATAATGCGTTCAATTTCCTTTTCATGCTTGTAATGGGATGCTGGTCGTTTTCAATAGCGATAAAAAAAGTTCGAAACAAATCAGGTTTTTCTGTGGACGCGCTGTTTCCCTTTGTTCTTTTCGTTTTATTACGCGGAATAAATTGCATTTATTGCGATCGGGAGAATGGATTTGTTGTTAGTGTTCGTTGTGTAAGGTACTTCGCATTAGTTGAGCAAACGAAAATTTAAATATCCAACAGGAAAAGGATCAATTAAGGAAATTAGATGTCATGGTAGTTTATTTCGTATCCTTATTTTGATTCTAACATTTCGGTAAAGCGATTACACGTTATCAATTTATTTTACGATATTGTTAAATAAAATTATGATTTTTTAACGGGTCAGTTGCATCGAGAATTGCAACCCACGTTCTATTTTTTTAAATTCGAAAGGCCGAGGTCACGTTACTCGTGGAATAAAGCACGAAACTATCGAATATGAAATCAAACTACCATGCTCTTAAACGAACGAAGAAATAAATAGGTAGATTAAAAAAAAAGATACGTAAAACTTATCTTCCAACGATATAAATCTGCTTATCGCGAAGAGAAAATAGAAACGATTATTACCAATGATAATACGCTTTCGAACGTTTATACTTTCAAATGTGCGCAAAAACTATTTTTACACATCGATTAAGAGAATTAAGTGGATACACGAGCTAATTACCATGTTTGCTCAACTTCAAACTTTAAATTACGTTTCTTTCTTCGTTTCACTTTTCCTTTGATATCAACAGTATCGGAAGATCTTGCTCAAGATACCTGTATAAGTATGTACGTTTGATCGCTATGCGTGGTTGAAAACACTCTAGCGCTCAATAACCCACAGTTTCGAGAATTACTCTTGAAGACGTAAACGTCGGTTTCTGCATGGTCCGCTAAGTAAAACACGAGAACTGTTGCGTGCAGAGCGGATGCCATGGCTATCGTGCATTTTAGCGAGGATCGTTCGTTATAATTGCTTCTAACCATATGGTGGAATCGAACTCGGAAATAGTTTCTGGTCCAGAGGGGAGAAGCTCTATCAAACTCTCTCGGCATATTCTCTGATACACGTGAAACAGAAACCGAGATACGGATAACGAACGTTTAAAGTTGAAAAACGCGATAGAAGATAGCCGAAAGGTCTACTACGTTTCATTGCAATAAACTTTAGTTAAATGGTCTTTTGTATTTAATTAAAATATCATAATGCTTCTTACTTTGGCTCTGTTTTACTTGCTGATCCACCGATTACTCCGGTAAACTTCTTCGAAAGCATAAAATGAACATCCACTTTCAAAGTCAACGATAATGATTCAAACAAGTAAAATATGCATGAACTTGCGTAGAAGGAATCGTGAAAATTCATGAATACGTTTTTAGCGAATGTTATTAGCCTCGGTAGAAGGGGAACGTTACTTACATCTCGCTCTCTCGTTCTTCTTTTCATCCTTCTCGCGTATTTTTCAAAGCGCGAAGAAAAACGTGCCGTTGGTTTTAATAACGTTTTTTACCTGATTTCGTGATTCATGTTGGGCTTTGGTGAAACGTTGCCGGCGCGATGCGTGAACAAGAGCGATTTTCGATCTCGTTACGGATCAGCGTGATGTCTGTGTAACGAGCTCTCCACATGGAAAAGTCAAGAAAGAGTCGAAGACCAAGCTGGAGGGAAAGATCTTGATACTAGATTCGCGGTTCTGTATGCTCGTTAGATGCGGCATAAGCACGCTGCGTGTCTCCTCCTTGGATTCCACCTCAGCGCTCGCGCAAACGTCCCCTCTCTGTCACCGATACCGACGATTTCCACGGCTTCGACCTGCTAGAAATTCGAATTAACTACGGTAGAACTAAAGTAAATTTATTTGAATTTAATTTGGTGGAAATTTAGATTATTTATTAAAGGATTCAGTTACAGTTACCTTAGTTAGCACTGCGTTCTTTGCATTACTTTAGACATAAACGTGTTTCTTTAACGTGAACAAGTTTCTTAAGTTTCAGGGAAATTCAGAACGGTCGTTGGTATACATAATTTCTTATTTTGCGTGTGTATGTGTGTGTCTTGTGTCGTATGTATATTAAGATTTTGTTAAAAAGGAAATACGAGCTGGCGAAATCTTGTGTAGTTCAATTAGTAAGATGATTTAAATGCTTGAACTTGAAATGGTCTTTGTTTGTGGGAATTCCGTAAAGAAACAAGAATCGAGGGAAAATGTTAGGTGGCGCTCTACATGTTGTGGGAAAGGAAATTGCTCATCCTTGTCTGAGCTATGTTGAACTCGTGTGAAATTATTATTACGATGGTGAAATATTATGTCATATTGTATCATACTTAAAACGAATCACGTCTCCGCACAGCGTTAGAAATAGGACATTGATATACGTAGAAAATTCTTTTCGATTTTCCATTATTAATACTTAAATACGTAAGAACTGATAAACTTCATGAAAAAACCATCTGTCCTTAAATAACCAATTGATTCATTTTTCGCACAATCACGCCGGATAGAATAATTTTTTTTTTTTTATTTGAAAATCAACGCGAACATTTTTAACAAAGTAACGAAAGGCAAGAACGATCGTAAGTAATAACATTTCACGGCAAATAAAGCAACGTCATGGCCATAATAAATGTTCCATGAAAACAATCTTACTGCAACTAATTTACAAGATAAAATCGTTAAAATACCATGAAATAGAAAGAATATTCGTTGGTACATTCATCTTCCTCTATCGTCCTTAATTTGTTTTACAAACTTAGTCGTTAACATATTTACGTACTCGCCAGTATATCACCGTTCGCTTTACGCTTTCCACGTTCCGCAATTAGTATTCACTCTTAGGCGCATACTAAAATCGCCTAAGATTCTCCTCGAAGGTAGGCGAATAGCTGGAAAACAAAGAAGACACGCAATACATTACGGAAGTGCTTAACATCGCTAGTATCCTGTTATAGGGGTAAGGTGTTCCCCCTTTCCTTCGTAACCCACGTGTCACGGTCACGCAAGTCTTCGACATCGTTCAACGAAGATTTTCCTAACAACGTGTTTTCAGTAATAATGGCAAACGAATCTCTTCTCCGTTAGCCCATTAAGAACCAAGATTGACAGATGCAATATTAGATAACAGAATTTGTTAATGTAAATTGTCTGAAGAAAGTTGCAGATGAAACGATGTTCCAGCACAACATCGGTTCTTAATAGGCTAACCGTTTCACCCCAAAGTAGAATCTCCTGTGCGTTTGTGCACGCGCTTTCAGTAATAATGAAAAACGAATTTTTCCCGCGCTTGATCGTTTCGCCAAAGAGGAATCTTCCCTGCGTTTGCGCGTGCACCGTGTTAACATTCCCTTTGAACTATTACGGTCTATTACAGTAATATCGGTAATTCAATAAGATGAACCATCAAATCGGAAGTAAATTGAATAGCACGTGCATCGCGTGGGACTCGAAGAACCTAATTATGTGTTGCGTTTCAGTGTCAAGAATAGCCAGACATTCGATAGCGGCGATTAATTTTACAAATTGCGAGCATATCCTAGGAAAGAAGATTATGTTGCCCCTTCTTCTATCTTACGATATTCTCTTCGTTGTTTCTTTTCATCCCATAAATGGCTGCATAATCTCTCCTTTCTCGCTTAATATCTTTTTTCCAAGGAGTTTTTTTTTCGTTCTACGGGAAACGCAAGGTATAGTAATTTCACTGGGCAACTCGGGTCACGCTTGACCAGCCTTGAGTCGGTTGCCTAGGCGGGCTATACTCGCCATAATACTCGCCACTCTTCCATCCCAGACAAGACTTCATAACCTCTGTAACCAGCATAACCACCATGACCATCGTGCTATGGAGGACTGGTATGGGAGTTGCTTTCGTATTATATAATACACGTAGACGCGGCAGAAAGTACGAGTCTATGTGGAAAGTGGCGTATCACGAGCAGGTGTTGCCCCCGGGGATGTATCATCAAGGGCTATCCTCAGAAAGAAACTTTTGTTTCGATCGAAAGGGAATCTCTTAAACCTAAAAATCGCGATTAAATCGCTCTGATGATCGGGTATATAAAATCACTTTCCAACCTGTTATAGATATTCTATATATATATATATATGTGTGTGTGTGTGTGTGCGCGCGCGTGTGTGTCCTCTGTATTTATCGTTCAATTAATACAAAACGATGTAACACGATACGAAATTAAAGTATACACGGCCGTGTAAGTAAAGATACGAAGCGTAGTATAAATCTATAGTGTAATGTGGATGCGGAATGGAAAAAGGGCGGTTGTACCAGGCAAGTGTACCGGGATCGTATCGCGGTGAGCGCAACGAACAGGAATCAGGAAAAGAGAAGACGCGAAAGGGACGTCGTTCGCGCGCGCGCGAGAGAGAGAGTGAGAGAGAGAGAGAGAGAATGAAGTTGAAGTGGAGAAGAGCGGTACTGGCGAAGATGTGGAGGGAAGAAAAAAAGAAGAAACAGGACAGTTAGAGCGAAAGGGAGAAGAAGAAACAGCGATAATAGGAAAGAGCGAGAGAAATAATAAAATGGTGGAGCATATACACCCTGGCGGGACCTGGTAAAGACTCCTCCTACGCGACAATGTGGACAAGACCGGATTCACAATATATCGCACCTTCCAACGAGATAGCGTATAAGGCGCTATTTCACATACAAATACTCGTGGTGCACTTAGTGCGGCACAGGTACGGGTTCGAACACCGGCTAACACCCACGCCTTTAGTTCAGTCACGGAGCCATATGCAGCAACTATTCTGCACTCTCTCTCTCTCTCTCTCTCTTTCTCTCTCTCTCTCTTTCTCTTTCTTTTTCTTTCTCATTCTCTTCCTCTTTCTCTTTCTCGCACGGGCTAATGTATCCTCCAGAGATCCTACGATTCTACGGTATAGTAGAACGTAGCGTGCCTTCAAGATTTCCTATCTATGCCGCGGAAATTCGAATCCCGTGTATTACATGCCGTTTATTGGGGAATATTTTATTTGGAAATCGATAGAATTCGATTGTGTTGGAATTGCTGCTTTCAATTGAAACAGCAGTTACAATAACAATAACAATTATAGAAGAATAAAATGCAGAAGAATATTCTAACATCTTCAGTTTCTGTTCGATGCGTTACAATTTATTTAAAGAGGATTTCAGAATAGCCAACATTTTTATAATATCGATCCGCGTTGTTAGTTTCACTTTTGGCTATTAGAATGCTTCGTTATATATGTAAATGTTTGAAAAATATGGCAAGGTTTTGAGATTACGAAGCATATTCAATTTATAACGCGTCTTCCTTCTTAATTTAGGTGTCCTGATTTTACAAAGTGACACGATGTTTTTAATTTTAAAATGGACACAGAAAATGGCCATTGAGAATGATCTTCGTGCATCCAAAGATTAGAAGATTTTCTTTGTCTTATTCTGGTACGGTTTTTGGGTACCTTGATGTAAGAAGATTCGCCGGTGTATTGCGCGATTCTGCTGAATAGTCCGTCTGAAATCGATTGGCCGTTCAAGTTCTTTATCTACCAGGAACAATATCACGAGAAACCTCAGAAAGCGGACGAACAAGACATAAAGTAGCAGTCTGGATAAATGGTGGTGGGAGGTTATTCGTCAATAGCCTTGAGCGATCAATTGATTCCGGATAGACTTTAGTGTTTCTACATAGAACAAAGCTTTTATATCCTTTGTATGTTCTATCTTACAGAAATCTCAGATCGGCCTATTCTTGAAATTTTCATTTGCATTTTCATTAAAAATCTTTCATTGCAACTACCAAAACTATTTTGACTATGTACCAAATATTGTATACCGAGTTCTCGTATTATTATTTATAGTGAATATTAAACAGGAAATTATTTAGATGAAAATAATGAAATTAGTTTTCTTCGCGTCATTTCACGGATAAAAGAAAGAGAAAAGAATCCATCATTTGGCCGATTACGGAATAACGTTCAGATCACCCGGTACGTGAGGATAGACAGGGTTCTAAGTATAGTGATCGTCAATACACATAGTCGGACACAGTAGATGTGGACGTACACAGTACAGACACGGAGAGTCTTATGTGAGGACGAAGCTCGCATGACGGCAATGACCCAGGACTGGCCTTGCGTTTCTTTCATCTTTCCGCCTTCTCCGAATTACATTCGATTAAACCGTCACGTTGCGACGTGTTCCGCTATAAAGCCACTATATTCTAGAACTGTTAGAATAATCCTTTTTAACCGGCCTATACTATCTCGCGAATATCGTTTATACTATTAGAAGAAAATTACCCCTCGAATGGAATATTTTAATTACACTAACAATAAGAAATAGAAGCTGGAGGAACCCATTAGGTATTTTGCTCTTGACCAGGATAAATGTAGTAGTTTTTAACGTAATGGATGTGGTGATGTTTGAAAAGGCAATATACTTTTCAAATTCCAGTACCGTCGTTAAGTAAAGCTTTTATGGCGAACTCTCGCCACTTATAGGTTTCTTAATAGCTTTCTTTTTTGTCACTGTCAATCTTTATTTTCTGATAGCTCGCAAACTACTTTCATCGTATTTAACATTTAACTACAGACCTTTCGCCTCTAAGAAAATTCTTATGTCATTATATAATGTAGCGAAGCGATCATTATTTCGATAGTATAAGACCTTAACAAATAAATACGTATATCATCATCATCCATGGTAGTATATATATTAATACGCAACGGATTAAGGATTTACAATTTCATCATATTTAGATGATACGATATTTATCGTAACTAGGGAAGTTGACTTTGAAGATTGTACGTCTTTGCATATTCTTCTCGAACATATAAATTTCCCATAAATACATCAAAATCTACGGTCTGCTTCTAACAATGAATTTGATATTGCTTATCAACTGCCTAAACATCTACGAACTTTTATTGAATTCTAAACGACCAATGTCACCGGATTTCCAAATGGCTTATCACAAACGCTAATCTCTTTCGGTCCAGGCGAACGTGCATGATCGATAATCAGGAAAGGACCGGTGCTTTCCTCACGGTACAACGATCGACGAGAAATTCTCATTGTTCGTTCGCCGATGCACATGATCTCCGATCACGATCGAAGTTGTGACGTCACGGAAGATAATTGCCAATGGCCAAGGAAAGAGCACAGAGTTTATAGCTGTTTTCTTCTTACTTTGTCCTGTTATGAATTACAATTTAACGGAGCCAATGGCGTACCCTGTTTCCTTCTAAAGGATTAGCTAAATGAACCGCTACCTTAGGGTCGTCGGGCCAACTAGATACTGATCTCGATTTATGACTCGTATAATACACCGCTGCGACAGATCAAAGAATAAGATTGCTTGGATCTGAAGGTATTCGTGATTGGTGAATTTATATAATGTGCAACTAATTACACGTGTTTAGAGTGGTACCTGACAGCTCTAGACAGCTTCCACTTTGGAATAATTATTTTCTGTTTATCTCGAATTCGATTGAACGTTTGTTTTGTGATTTTTACTATCGTGATCTGTTTTTTCAGAAGCTGTTTTCGTTTTGTTATTGGTTACGTATACAGGATGATATATCTTTGGAAATTACATAAGTACGCAGAGATATTGTATGGTTCGAAGGTAAAAAGAAGTTTCAACAAAAATGTAGATTTTCTTCAAATTTTCTTCGTTTTGAAGATAGAAATGTTTATCGGTATCGATCAAGTTTCAAGTGAATAGAACTAGCACAGTAGAAGTGGCTGGATTTGAATTCGGATTAGGTTCGGTCGTTTTAAGTCATTCTGACTTGGTCACAAGAATCTTGAAACGAGATGGAAAACTTCATTCAGAAAATTATTTTGTATGTACTGTATATGCACATTAAAACATTAAATTAATTAACTTATATTTCGTAACGTTTCAAGTTCGTGAGAAAGTCAGTATATTAGAACACATTTATCAGAAATGCAATTAAAAATCAGAATATACGAATATACACATGAATATATGCGTGGTTTCTGATAGGATCAGAGAAAAATGAATTAGTAAAAATGAATTATTAAATAGAAAAATATACTCGTTACAAATGTAGAAAAAAGTTATGCATATTTATCGAAATAATCGCTGTGCAATTAATTTTGAAATACACAATAACGTGTCCAATTTTTCGATCACTAAACTTTCAAATCGTCCTTTGTGCTATATTTACGACCACATGTGCTTCCATTATCCAGAGTACTTGATTGTTCGCCGATGTTCAAGGGAAATCGGCCAGCAAAAGTGTATCATCGATCCAAACCCATTAGAAACTCTATTCAGAACGCGATAATACATCAATATAAAATCAGAATACATTTCGTTCAATGACTAACCGAAGGAACGCTAATAGAGCTTTATTTCGGCCTACATTTCAGAGTGGTCCTTCCCCGGTCTGCCTACACGGTTTCGCTTTCATTCATCGTGCGTCCTCGTGCCACTTCTCTCAGCGAAAAGGACCCGTTGTAATTATGCGTAGAACAAAGATCGAACCTCCAAGGTGCCGTTTAAAGGGGTCCTTAAACTGGCGTAAACGTTTTCAAAAGCAAACGTGGAATGTTTACGTACTGTAACGTGGGTTCCTTTCTTTGGAGAATGGTTTTGTGTGTTTATATGAAGTGTTTCTAAAAGTAAAATTACTACTCAGACATGTATGACTTACTAGAGAATTTTGAAAGGAATATTTTTTGCTATATTATATATATTTGTTAATAACGAAGTTAAAAAGAAGAGAAAGTTTTCAACAGTTTCAAAATTGAAGTGCGATAATGAAATAACATAGCCTTTACATCAAACAACTTTCTAACTATTTTTCACCCAAACTATTATCAAAATCTCGCAAAACCTTCTACTGTGCTACAAAATGCTCATCTATAGACACTCAAAATTTTTCAAAAGCTAATTTGCTATCAATTAATATACTAAAAAATATACCATGATCGTACCAGACATATTTTTATCGTACGTAAAATGTCCCTTTTCCACTTTGCTTCCCTTTCATTCCCTTTCATAGTCTCTCAGCTTACTGTTTCATCATCACGTGATGTACATTTACCGCAACTGCAACATTTACTGCATTGATGAAACAATCCTATGGGTTCTAGAGTGTCGTAAATGAGAGCAACGTCTCGTGGACGTAGATTAAAATTGATCGATCAAAATCTGTGAATATATCGTAAAGAAAGGCAGAGATACATAGAAGTCGGAGAGAAAAGAGAGAACTAGCCGAGAGCATGGACAATTTAACTGAGTAATTTGCGCCAGCGAGGTCGATGAAACCTTCGACCTCGCTTAAACGTTTCTCGGCCACTGAATGGAAGCTACCGTTGGTTGCTGGTGTCGCTGTTGCTGTTTCTGCGGCGAGAGCGTAGGCTGATAGGCCAATCAGACAATAGCTAATCCATTCTTGTTCCGCTCTCTCGTGGACCACGAAGTTGCAAAGGATTGTGTCAACTTTTCTAACTTGCTTCTTTCCGCCGAATTAGTAGGCGACAATGTCATTTCTATTTGCAGAACAGAATTGTTCTCTTCTCTCTCTTCTTGCTTAGAATGTCCTACCTAGCATTTTTTCATTTTTCAAAATGTGTTGAAATGATTGAAATTACTCGTGCTTTTTTTTTATTCTTTTAAATGAAAGTTAAAAATATTATACAGGCTGTTACAAAATAACGACTAAATATTTTTAATCGAAAGAAGAAGGAGAATGACCACAGAAAGATACAACTTTTGGATAGAAATGGAAATGGTAACCGAATCTGACGTTGTTGAATAATTATGGAATACTTGTGCGAATTGGATGGCAATTTGTGCGAGACGATTACATATTTTCTGAATTAGAATTTTTATCGCCGGCTAAGGTACTAGGTCTGTTAATTATTTTCATGATTTTTTAGTTGGTAACATAAACGAGTGAGTCATTACACAATGGCTTGATTTGATGTATTACGTAATAGGTCCTTCGACTAATTCGAGTAAGTTTCACTCTAGAATCTTCTAATTGTGGAACTGACATCGTTCTAATTGGAATACAAGTTAGGTGTTAAAGAGAATTTCTGGATCGCAAGAATAATATTTTGGCACATTTTCCCTCGTCATATAGGAACGGTATCTTACATCTGCGAAAATTATTTTCCACCGACTTATACAAATTTGGATGCCTAAAAATACACAGGCGGAATTCGCCTGTACTTTGCGACATCTTGTCTCGATATATTTCTTTACGGCACAAGAAAGCAGCAGCGCAGCAGAGACATGTGCGAATTCTTGTCTGTATCTGGTCTGCCCACGCATCTCATCGGTGCACACCTGCGATATTTTCTCTCGATACAATATTACCCATTCGTATAAAATATTTCCCTTGTATACTGCTTTAGAAATTTCTCCGTATAAAATTTGCGAAGCTTTCACAGCTCTCGCTCTTACAATTCACTTATCAATATCGCTTGAAATGTTAAGAGTAACGTAACAGATATTATTAAAATTCTGAACGTGTATTGTACCAGTAATTGTAGTATGATAATGGTCTGGTCGATTTGTGAAGTCATTTTGGTGTCGCGGCACGTGGACTAGGTTATTTTTACGTAGGTGGCATGCTAGGTGAATACAATGATCCTGCATTACAACGTGGTTATCTAATCAACAGATTATCTATTACGCATTGAAAATAAATCGCGTGTACGGGTCCCGTTGTACCTTTTCGTTCAATGAATTATTAATTACGGTCTTCGAATTTTCTATGCTTCGAACTCGCTTTCGTTTCGACCAAGAAAACAACTTATAACGTTTAAAATTCGGCATACGAACAATCGTTCTTTCGTATGTTCCTTAAATTAAAGATTTTTCTCTTTGAAGCTTAAATTTAAGAAATTTCTTAACGATAGAAAAATATGATTCAAAAGGAAAGTGACATAAAGAACGCACGAGGGCTGAGGTCAATGTTTTGTTCTTGTTAGTGGCTTCGATTCTCAGATTACCGTAGATCATCATACTCGATTATGGTTCGATATCTTCCGGAACAAATTGTAGAACCGTTGCTGGTAATTCGTGGTCGCCAGTCCTGGAACGATAATTTGTTGCATTCTTGTATTCGTGCTATAATGCTGTGAGACACAAGGAAATGTAACACGTTTATTCCCATGGTGGAATAGTTAAAAGTGTAATAGCATAAGTGGCGTGTTATGCGTGGTATGTAGTCACGTGTTCGTCGAGAATAATTCGGTAGACTCCTCGTCCTTATTTATGAGAACGTCAAATGCTTCGATAGTGACAAATTTTAAAACATCGCAATGTTAATCGTGGACATCATAAAATAAAAAATGAAAGTGAAAACGAGTCCATTAATTTTTAAATTTAATAATTGAGATGAAAGAAAATACTTGCGTTTCTCCTGTTTGAATCAGATAGAATATTGTAAAATATAAGATTATACGATTGAACATTTATTTTTCTTTCAAATTCTTTTATTAATTTACGTAATTATCCTCTTGTGCTATCGATCTACTTTCCCTATACTTTTCTATTAAAATTAAAATTTCTTTTACTTTTGCTTTTACTTGCCTTTTACTTACGCGCATTTAAATACTTTCTGTCGTTCAGTTTCTAAAACTTCGAATGCTTAAAGTTCTCAAACTCGTTTCCTTCAATTCTTCCGCTTCACAATAGAGAAAGTCAGAGGCATGACGCACAAAATTCAATACAGTTATAAAACTCAAAGATCGCCTTGAGATGAGAAGCTTTCTAAGTTCATGGGCGTCGCACGACGTGTCCTTGCCGCAATTAAGGGTTCGACAAAAGGTTTCTTCGACGATATTCAAATGTACGATTCACCGCGTCTTGTATACCAAATCGCATTTCAATCGCCAGGCATTTTATCGAATTTTTTTTTTTCTTGAAATCGCGTTAAATTACGAGAATATTTTTATAGAAAAGACGATTGTTGGCGTCGAGGCGCGTCAAGCTAGAGATTGCGCTTCCTCTAACTATCTGTGGTGAATTTGAATGGTCATCCCATCGTTCTTATCGCGCATTAACGCCACGGAGTGACACCAGACGGGGCAAAAGGAGAAAAAGAAATGAATTTCTCGTACAATCGGTTATGACCGTAATGCAATGCAAAATAGCGAACGTAACCATCTTGAGAGATCTTGAAAGATGAATGACGCTATTAAAACGCAACTAACTTCGTGACAGTCGCCACGTTGCTGCCTAGTTTGTAATATCTCTCACGTTTATAAAACGAATCAATAGTAAGATAGATTTTTACCATCGACTTAGAAAATCTTAGATTTCTACGTTATTTCATCATTTCATAATTTCAACGTATAAATATGTAGAACAAAATTTGTATAATCAGATCAAGGATGATTTGAACCCTTAAAAACAGTATACTACAAAAATTCGATCGATCTAACTAATTACGCACGACCATCGTTTCGAATCGTCGATTAGGTTTACGCTATTCTATACACAGTATACGTAACAGTACTTTCATCCACGCGGTACAATATAAATTATTTCGTTATTCCGTATCTTAATTTCCTCCTACTGATAGACAATTTTCACCAAGTTGCCAGTCACGGCTCTCACATGCGCTCTATACCGCACGTATGTCAGAATCAGCAGCGATATAATTAACACGCCAATCAGTAACAAAGGATCGGCGTGCACGCACGGCGCAAGCTAACGATCGTCGAAGCTACATTAACGATGTATCGGTAATTAATGATCGTAATTCGTAAAGTCCTTAATTATATAAAAGTTTACGCTTTCTTTATTTTTGGCACGCGTCTTTTCTTTTTCGTATTTCTTCTTTCTCTTTTCGTATCTCCCTTTTTCGCTCATCTCACAGTCCTCTTGCACAATCGAGCTAATATTATTAGCGAAAAAATGAACGATACCGATAGATTCTCTTGCGTACGCTATCGTCCGTAATAATTAAAAATGATTATTGCAAATACATTTCGAAAGAGACTCTGTTGAAATTGCTTGTCTTAAGCAATCGTATACGATAAATAGATATTGCTAAAAGTGATGGATAAAAGCGAGCGATAATTCAAGATACACGAATAATATAACAATATAAAATGGTGAAAATAAAATATGTGAAAGATAGAGTACGATATAAAATGTAAGAAAAGTATCAACCTGTTGATCGAATCGCATCAGCTGTCCAAATGTTTCTGGACAATATCGTAATCGAAACACGACGTTCGATGATAAAATAGACGAAATTATAAAAGAGAAATTTACAATCTACAACTTGTCGCTTGTCGATTCATTAAATATTAGTATCGTTAGTTAGTAAACGATTGTGCGAGAGAGTTCTGATTTACTCCTTTTTTCCTTTCCACCTTGTTGACCTTTTCTCTTTAATAAGCTCCACTTTTCTGTGTTCACCCGGCGGCGTCCCTACATTCCACTCCCTCTGCTTTCTTTTTCATCGTAGCCACGCCATGAATCGGTACGTATAATTGGCTTCACCGCGTTTACCAGCCGGCGTATTTGGACTTGGTTGCGTGTTCAGCAACGTCGTTTTAAAAGCATCCCGCGGAATATCGCGACGAGGCATCATTATCTGGTAGAAAGGCAGATGCTGCATCCACGATACACGCTCGATTCCTTTGAACGTATCTCGTGCCAGATTGCGAATCGCCACGCAGTTGAAACGCGTTCACGGTCCCTTTTCTTATTACCATTTATCCGAGATCCTTGTCTACAATGTGCAGAATTATTTCAATATTTTTTCATTCTTATTTAAATAAAGTAAGAGGATGAATCGTGTCAAAAGCTTCTCAGATCGCGGATAGATTAGAAGAATTGACAGAGAAACTTTTAGATTATGTATGCGGTTGTAGCGCTGTGACAACGTTAGTAGAGAATGCAGGGTAAAAAACGGAAGTGTTCCGCGTTTTTATATTTTTCTTACATATTCTTTTAGGAAAAATTCTTCTTCCACGATTATCTAGACGCTAACAACTAAAAGCTAAATAATAATAATTAGTTAATCGATGAATGAAAAATTGTAAGTTACATAATCCATTATTCTTCTGCAATTTTATCGTTGAACTGTTCTTCTTACGATGTGCGAACTTGCGGAAGTATATTGCTTGTTTCTTCAGAATCGAATATCAATCGTGTATTTCTGTAATGAAATCAAGAAATTAATAAAACACACAGTTGATCAGTTTCGCTTCCGAGAAATTCATTTATAGAAGTCTGCCTACATTTATGCATGGTGCGCATGTTTCTAGCTTGTTTCCCTATAACGGTTGTGTGTAGGCGTAGCTCATTTCCGTGGATTGTAAATATATTACAAACGTCGGGAACGAAATATCGCAGATGCGGCTAATTATTCGTTGGCTTATCCTCGCGGCATCTTCTCAAATAAATACAGCATTAGCGATGGCGGATTAACGTTTAGCTGAACCATCGGATTGACCAGGAAGAGACGGTTTCGTTGCGTCGTAGTTACTACCGTGTGCGATAAAGTTGATACAACCCTTCCAGCCTTCGAATATATGTAAACAGCTGCGTATCTAACTCGAAGATAGCAAAGCACGCTGTAACCGGAGACATCCGAAGGACTTTGCCTCGTTACAGAGAAGATAACTTCCACCATCAGCAGCTTCTTCTTCCTTCTTCGCGATCAAGATCTATTCGTGGTTAAGTCTACCGGATAGCGTAAAATGGGAAGGGATACCATAAGAAAAGAATGCGTGTCCTTCGTTCGTGTAATTCTATGTGTCTGTCACGTGGGTGTAGGCGTATGTACTCCTCAGTACTTACCATACAAATTTGGCAAGAGAATTTTTAGAAGAAATATAGATTTGATTGGTTATCCATGATAGACTTAATATAATGGTAAAAATAGGCACGTGTATTTGTAACAAAAATATACGTTTGACGACTTCTCATTCATATTTATATACAATTAATTGGATCTAATTATATTATTGTATTAATTAGATAAATAGACGTCTCCATTCGACATCACGGGCAACGATGGCCCTCCTACGAAGATAAGAATCTCGTTGTCACGTCAATCAGACAAACATCCTCCGTCGGTTCTTGTCCGTTATCTTATGCCTTTGTATTACACATAGATACGTCCACCTGACGTATCGAGTATCCTTTCCAAGTATGTTTGACGAAGCATAAACTTATGGACCGATAGGGACAAAGTGACTCGTTGACTGTCGAAAATATTCTGTCACTACGTTTTGGTCAAAAGTTTTACACCTAGAAATAAAATTAAGGTAGATACTCTTCAATATGTGTTATGCAAAGATAAATGAATATGCGAGTAGAAAGAATGCGGATCTGTTTGATAATAAATATAATGGACCTACGTTTTACGATATGATGGCAAAAACGTTAAGTGTATGAATTTTTGTTATTGACGAAATTGTCGTATCTGCTGTGCAGAGCTGGGATAGTAAAGTGTAAGTGTAGTGGATCATGGTGTAATAGGTTCACTTTCTCTGATGCGATCACGAAGATAAAACGCACGGTTTCGTTATTGGCAAAATTTTGCATCCACTGTGCCAGAGGTAGACAGATTGGTAGGTAGATCTGATTGATCATGGTGCAATAGGTCCGTGTACGGTGACACAATTACAAAGATAGATCACAGGTATTTTCGTTATCGATGAAACTGTCGCATCTGCTGTACAGAGTTAGAAAGTTGATGGGTAGTCTGACTGATCACAGCTCGATAGTAACCAGTATTGAACGTAATGGTACAGTACGTGGGTACTTGTTATTGTTAAAAAAACATCGCATCTGCATGTCGAATTATGTAGAATATAGAATTGCGCGATGAAGATGTCAGAGACAGCCTTGAGCCTCAAACACAGCGCATGAAAGAAAAAGATGTAACGCAAATCCTCCAGCTTTGCGAGCTGCTTTTCACAAGCTGCATTACTCGTCTTACGTTACTCACGTGAAGAGCATGTACACGCATTGTGCCCTACTCGAGAAACCTAAACTCCAGAAGCGTGCCACGTTAACCATAACGTTTTCACCGCAACAAACGCTACACATACGCCCTTCCTTCGAGATATTCGTTCATTTTTCAGCCTCTAACGGCTACTGACATGTACGCTCTGCTTACTCGGGGATTTCTACCGTATCGTGCTTTGGTGTCTACGAATCGTCGTTTCTGTGTTAATGCTTCCTCCTCTGGCAGAGAATTTCGGTTCGTAATTCGTATTCTATGAAACGTACCATGATATAACGCGCTCGTAAATTTAACTATCGCGCGTTACATTCTGTTTTAGAAATCTGTGTAACAAAAGTATGTCATTTTATGACCGACGGTATGCAATTTACATGTAGAAAAAATAATTAGTTACCGTCTTAAATCTAGAGAACAGGAAGTATATTATAAAACACCTACATATTATTTTACCACGTAAAATTATTTACGTACGTGTTTTACGTACGACTGGTTAATAAATCAAAGGAAGGGGACGAATAAATTCTCTCTTAAAGTAAACAATATCTATAAATAAAATTTTTTGCGAAGGATATACATAATTCAAGCGGTTAACTGCGTTCGACGTGTATACACGTCAATCCAAAACTTTATTTCGGCGCGGCTGACGCGTATATTCGTCGTGTGAAATACAAAATTACCATTTACTATAAAAACTCAAAATTTTAGTAAAAAGTAATATATATGACATTTAATGGTATGTTTCTTTTATACTTCCAGTAAACCTATTATGTATTTTATAAAAATAAGTTTGAGTACTCGATTATTCCCTTTGGTGCGTACATCGGCTATTCCCCGAATTGTTTTGTGTACTTTGTTGCGTATATTGGCTATTCCCCGAATTGTTTTGTGTTTTATATCAGCTCGTATAACTTTATACCAGCTATACCATCAAAGGCAAAGCCATTTCGAAGATGCGCCGTCTGGTCAAAAAATGGAACCCGTAAGGAGTCACGTTACTGGCGCTCGACCTGCGAAGTACCACTTTGTATGATAAAACAATTGCTTTTTTTGCTTACTTTGAAAAATACCACACTGAAATCGGTTGAACTTGTTAAATCTTTTTCCTTGAATTTTTCTTGTTTACCAATTGTATACTTTTTCAACGATGAATTGTTAATTTTTTATCGAATGAAAATGGAGTCCTTCCTCGTCTTGCTTTACTTTCTTCCTAAAATTTATAATAGCAATATTTGCCCTGTGTAAATACTCGTAACAGACTAACAAATAACACATCGTATGTTGAATTTATAAAAATCAATAGCTAAAACAATTACATAAACTGAAAAGAGTTTGCGCCAGGAGTATGTGCGTTAAGCGATTAACTTGACGTTTAATTTTTACGTAGATTTAACGTAGATTTTTATTCGCGAAAACAGATTTTGCATTTCGACCGCCCCGATTCTGTCATCCGAGTCGTTCACCTCAACGAGAGATCTAGCGCGCACATTGACGCGAATACGCAGAGGCGGGTTTCCGGCGAACAGGATCGGTCAAGTTCGGTCACGGGCGGCATAGGAGGGTTCATGCGGCGTACTCTAGGTTATTGATTAGCGGATACATCGCTGGAAATTCTGACCGCGCCGCGAGGATCCCGCATAATAATCGCTGCGGCGCGTTCGTCGCCGATCATTCGTATGCGATAGCGGCTCAGGCTTGAGTTGGACACGTGTAAAACGAACCTGAAAATTAGAGTAGGTTATAACCGCGAATTTTCGGTTAACGATCGGTTATACGTGCGCGGTATAGCGCTCTAGATGGTTACCGATCATGAAGCGTAACATTATGGGCCGTTTATCGTGCAGTTATTTTAGAAACTTTGGATAAGACGAGCTCGCTATCCTGTTCTTTCGCCGACGTCGAACCGGATTCGATGCACCGTGCTTCGATTGCAAACAATGAAAATTGGTTAAACCTCTGATTAGTCAGTTTTACTTGAATTCACGTAACTCGATTTTGTGTTCGTGCAATTTGTCCGAACTCTGTTTATTGGAACGAAACTTTTTTAGTTTCTGATTAAACTTTCTACCCGTATGTGTATCCTGATGTATCATATATGTATGTAATGATGCGTGATTCTCATGAGATAAATATCAAGATACTGATTTTATGTATCCTGGGTTCTCGATCTTTTCGAACGAAACGTAGGAGCAAATTGTTTCATTCACAAGCCAGACACGATATTTCTTAATCTATTCGGTCTTCTCTTCTGTGATTATACGAGTCTCTCGTCTTCTTAACCCATAATCGGTAAGATCGAGCCTGTTAAAGCTTAGGAATCTTTATTTTCATGATAATTTGGCAAATACGCGTCTCGAAATTTTATACTGTTAGCCGATACCTATATAACTTAATGACTACCTGTATAATTTAGAATGCTACTTCTTGTAAATTTCCCAACATTAACCAAGAGACGAGTGATCTACTTTACTCTATTAAGTAGATACTACACGTATCGTACAAGTATCGTTTCGTATTCTACTCCTAAATTAGTCTTATAACCATCTAAGTATGTACTTTCTCTTCTAAAATCAACCACGCAAGTAACACATAATAACCGATAAATAAATAAATAAAAAGCTACACACAAAATCTGCTTGAGACACCTTTTTTTCCAAGTCTCACGATACTGTTATCGCAACATATCGTTTTTTAAATCTTCTAACAAATTGACATCGTGCGTACAATTCGTTCGTCTTTTATTATACCTCGTCGATGGAGTCAACGATTACGAGTATCGCTGTTCAAGTTCGACACCCCCGAGGACATCCTGCGGTGTAATAACGTAATTACGCAGTAATTACGTGGGTCGACGTCTAACGCGGATATTTTTCATTTTACTTGGCCGCGTTAATGGATTTTCACCGCGAACGTACTTTGACCTCAGCCTCTACCCTTCATCGTACCCCACCCGTTTCATCCCTTTCGCGACCAACGTCCTCGACAAAAGAAGAAAATAATTTGCCGCCCGCGAAATCGATACCGGCTTACGACCTGCATGTTCGTGTACATCACGTGCTCGCCCGATTCGTTAGCGGGATTCTAACGGATTCTATGGGTTCGCACGACACAGACTGATCGTAGATTAACTGCATTTTTGTGTGCACTTTATCGCCAAGTATTTTTCTATTGTATATACCACGAAGGCTTAAGTAGAAGATACACAGGCAGTCAGACTGTAAACGCGTTTGTATAATTAGTAGACTGTGGATTTTTATACATTTATGGAAAATTCGAAAGTGCAACGAAATGTACGTAACGCGAAAAATTTATTGGAATATATTATTATAATACTGTATTTGATAGATGATATACAAATTTCTATTTAAATTCTATTTCTTTTGTTATGTTCATAAAGATGTAAAAGAGTATATAAAAAGTAGTAGCCAAATGATTCGTGACGAATTACTAACTGCCTTTATGTCGAGTCTTTTAGGATGAATCTTTCGAGACTACGACCAATAACAATATGAAACCTGGCGATATTCGTTCCCAAACTTTCCCTAGTTATCAATCTCGTAATTTTTAGATGATTGCAAAGAACGAAGCTGAATAATCCACTACACTAATTGCTTATTTAAAGCACGAACAAGAAGGAAAGAAAATATGGAAAGGAAAAATCATGTATAATCGATAACAATTTCATCTTTCCTTCGCAATTGAAGAATTCCTAAAAGATAGAATCGGATTGACGTCGAATCGCGGGTTTACGCCGAATCCAACGAGAAGCACACCGTAGTCACCGCTTAATTCCGAATAGAGTTTCAGAGTCAGGTGTCGGGAGTGCATAATTCGGGAATTAAAAGTTTCACCGCGCCTCGTCGTTTGTAATTAGCTGTTCTCGACTGATACACTGTACAAGTTAGGATGAAACGTGTGCCGACTCATCGTCGACGACGCGCCAACTTTGCTGCAGGACCTTTCCCACACTGTTATTATACCATTGTCTTGCTTCACGTTGATCGAGACACTCGTTTTTCAGGTGGATGAATTAACGAGAACTGGGATAATAATATTCAACGAGACTTCGTCTCGATCGTTCCTCGAACCTATCACGTAAAATACAACAGATACAATAGTGAATTCCCTGCAACCATTATCTATACTTCGTACGATCTTTCCGTCGATAAGATCGTTTGGCACGCTTTATTTGTTGTTCTTCTACGCGTAATTTGCTCGACGCGGCTCCGTCTCCGCTTGCCTTTGATTGGAGCCGATCGTATCCTAGATCTGTGATCACATAGATTGGACATCAACGACTACGTTCTTGGTAAATAGAACGCAGAGTTGGAAAGAAGACGAACAGAAGGAATAATGGTCCGCGTCAATCTTATGTGTATTTTTGACTGTAGCTTATTTCAGGAAATATGGTAGGCGAAGGTAGAATACAATATTCTCCGAAAATGATACTCTACTGTTAGACGGCGGATGTTGAGGCAAATTCAATATTTTTATGAATTAAAAGGTAACCCTAGATGAAGATCTGTTTCGTCTTTTAAATAGGACACAGCTAATGATAGCATATGTCTCTAGTTGGGTACTAAAGTGGCGTAATAGAAACACACGTGTGCAGAATCTACGCGTGGAGTCTACGCGTGGAGACGGCGCGTGCAAACTGCAGAAGATGAGGCGCGTTATCACAAGCCATGATACCTCGGCATGATGCAGACTAGTAAAGATCCCCTGCAGTATTATTAACCGGAATGACGAACGGAGTACTCATATACTCCTCTTGTTTTCTTTTCAGCTTTGCATTACACGTGAATGGGTTTTTCAGCTGTTTTCACTTTTAGCCGACAACGAGGCTGATGCTCGTTGATGCTTTTTATTTTCTACAAACGTCGCTCTACAAGTATAATTTTAGAAATTTGCATAATTATAATTTCTAACGTTTCTTCGGTAGACGTGGAAAAGATTGATAGACGAAAGCGTTAAATGAGCGTTAGATTTGATAAAATCTAATAGAAATTATTCTTACTAGAAAATTTCCATCGACAAAATTGAAATAAAAGTAGAAGCACGTAGCCGGTTTTGAGAATTTAAAAAGATCGAAGTTGCCATTCTTAGATGTACTGTATGGTGTTTTCGCCGTTTAACGGAGTGGTATATCGATCGGAAGTCTGCATATCAGGCCGCGTATCACACATTCACAGGGACCGCCGTGGAATTAGCTCGAAAGCGCGCGACAATATGGTGTCACGCGTTCAACATAATCAATCGAGTTCCATGAGGTTCGCATCGCGTGACCTAAGCTCAAGCTCTGTCGCAACGAGACATGTCTCTGCCTCTTTTGCCAACGACAGCCCTTTTTTAATTCTTAATGCTTAAGCCTCTTTCATATTGTATATAATTTTTTATCTACGGTTCGTTTAACCTAGTTTCATTCGATATAATTAAAGCAAGCAACGTGTGTGGTATTCTGAGACGATAAATCTATACTTTGGATTTTCAATAATTTCCATGGTATATGTTAATGATAATTTCGAAGATCGCACACGTTAGTACTATATTTCCAGTAAATCAAACGATTAGCTTATAATGTATATTTAAAAAGGCAAAATATCATTTAGAAAAGCTATAACATCGCGAGTTATGTGCATTAGATTATACTTTGCAAACATTCATTATACGTAATTAAATTAGCTAGCTTTATACTAACAAAGAATTGTCTTTCATAGATATTATATTAAATCTGTTACATCTATTGTATTAAAAACGTACGATATAACAACACACAATTATATGTCATAAGGTATTATCATATAATCAAAAAACAATTTCATTCGAGCAAAGAAAGTGAAAAGAGGAAGATTTTGCCAATTATCAGGGGATCAGGGGAAGCACGAATCTCGAGGGATTAATATTCCTCATTGACAAAACTATCGCGTCTGTCTGAATCGTCTCGCAACTCGCGACTATCCGCCATTGCTCGTTACGCTACTTATCTTTATGGTTTCTAATTACCTCGACCAATTATCGTTTCCAAGTTTCCAGTCGAATCCGAGCATATAGCGCACGGGATATTCGCATGGCACGACCGCTCTTACAGTTCGTAATATGCCGGTTTTAGTCGGTCGACGTTGCTATTTCATTAAGAAAGGGAAAAATATGGTTTGTACCATCGACGAGCATGGAACGGCTTGGCTCTTGCGTGTGCTCATCGTCCGATCCGCTTTCCAGGGGATCCTCGACGACACGGCTCGACGAGTTGGAAATCCCCTGTTTGCAGTTTGCTCGAAACGAAAGTGTGAAACGCTATGCCAAACTTATAATCATGATTTCCTTGGTTTTATTCAATTCGTGAATACATATACTTACATGTACGTCTACTACACCTGTGCTACACCTATCACGTGTACTACACCTAGGGACGGAATTAACTTCGATTCGAGTCTGACCGTGAAGCTTCGAACGTTTCATTCGTATTTTCAAATAAGTAGAGATAGGTTCGTACTTTGAAAAATTTAGATTATACTTTCGAGTGCAACAGGTTTTAATAAAATATATTCGAATCTTCCGTGAGTACTTCGATCAGGAATTTGTGATAATTAATATTTCTAATTATAAACGTTCGAAGATCTACGACAAGAAATGAACCAAGGCCAGGTATTGTATCTGATTATACTAATTACCAGTAACCTACAAAATATTTGGAGGAAAATTTGTTCAGTCGATACTCTGGAATACCCTGTAAGTACACATATCGATCGGAGTGAGTTAGTTTCGCGAAGAGACGTGTGCTAGCTGCGCGTAGTTATTTGTTCAGTCATATCCATCTTTGTGAAGCTTTCGAGGTTTAATTTAATGCTTGACGAAACTTTCAAAGGAAAAAAGTGTATAGCGTCGTTATTTTGAAGTTTTAAAACGAAGGGTAGGTTTGAATGGGATCGAATGGAGTCTGAACATCGGAGTAGAAAATTGAGTTTCTCAATATGGCTCCGACAGGCTTGATGAAATTAAGCAAGCAGAGGTGGTTCTGTCCTCTTCGTTGTATTGTTGCAGGGAAACTCTGCGTTTCTAATTATCGCGCGAAACGTGTGCTCGTTCGTTAAAAGGACTTTTAGGGCGCTTCAAAAGCGATTTGGCTTTAGAGGGTGGAAAAAGTAGCGAAATTACTTGTCGATGCGTTGTGCTCATCTTTTATGGTCATAAAGTATATTTGTGAAAGCATTTTCGATAATTCGAATAAATGTTATTAATGTATGCCATTTCTTGTTTCAATTTCATGCTGTTTGTCAAAACAAAAGAGCGTTTAGTATTCGCAGAAGTGAAATAAAATAAAACAAACGAATTCTTAGTCATTGTCGTCCCGACGTTTTTATGTAGAGAAAGAAGTAAAAGAGGTCTCGAACGTCTGCGTGTAGATGATCGCTGCAAAAGCATTGCGGCACAGGAATCGTTAAAATAGGCAGGCTATTGGCAGACTGAATACTGCAGTCCGACTACAACGCCGTTCAAAAGTTAGAAATAAGTAAATTTGGTCACAGATTATAATCTAACGTTACACGAAGAGCTAATCATTCTGTCCCATTTTGAACATATTTTAAGATCGTTTCGACTCCAACCAAAATCGAGAAACAAATCTCCATTTGACTAACTTAATTATTATTTATCATGTATTTATTATATATAGTCTGTATTAGTTTTGTAATCTACAGTCTATAGTATATATAGTATATATTATTATATATATCCTCGCTTATCAGCTTAGAACTAATTTCCGGCTGTACATTTTTTCCTTTATTTCCTATGTTTATTTTTCGCACTTTCACCCTCTTCGTTCTCCATCTGCACCTTCATCCGTATCATATGTATTCCGTCTATAAACAATTTTAAAATTTGAACATTTGCATATAACATAACGTCTATCCTACTACTGAAATCCTTTCTTTGCTCTTTCATCCTATCGATAGGATCTACTGTTCTTCCTCCTATTCGATTCTTTCCCCGTGTTCAATATTTCATTCCCTCTTCGGTTTCTGTTCCTTACTATTGCCCTTAACGTTTTTGTTTTTTCGTCTCTTTCCTTGTTTCCCGATTTAGCCTCCCTATTTTCCCGAGGATTTTTATTCTCTGTCTTATTGCCCCTAATACCATTTCCACCGTCTACATCTTCTTGCGTTTTTGTCTTTTCACGTTGTTGCAGCACGTGCCTCGTTCTCCTTCCGATATTCTTTCTATTCAATACCATTTCCACGTCTGTATCTTGCTACCGCAATCTTCTATCTCCGATTTTCATTTTTCCTCCTAATTACATATCCTCTTTTTCGTTTCTTTCTTTTTTATTCTAAATTTATTATTTTTAAAACACATCGTACGTGAGTACATATAGAAGTTGGTAGATTTTGGCTACTTTTTCACACAGTTGTGAGAAACATAGTGCGTCTACTAGCTGTGAAAGTAAGAGGAAATAAATGGTGGTGACGCTAGTGTGTTAAGTGGTGTAACGTCGGTTGCGCGGGAACCTCATCGCCTTTGCATTTTCCTCGACCGCGTTCACGTAACTCGTCGCCTTTCAAAATTAATCAGTCTCCCCTGACCGCGGAGGAAGAGCTTTCAAATTTCTTTCGTAATCAGGGTGTTGAGCAAGCGGGCGGTGAGAAACGCCAGAACGGACAAGAGAACTTCTCCTCTATATCGCGTATCGCTTATGCGCACACTGTTCGTACTTACGTTCGTAATTAGTCACGGCCAAAGATTCTGGCCAATTACGTTAACCGGGTTGACGGGATATATCCAGAGCGCGAATACGACGGTTACGTTTTGCGTATCGTCGCGGAATCGTTGTTTCTTTGACCGTCGCGTTCGAACTGATCGAACGATGCCAGCTAAGAGTTTCGAGAAACGCGTCTGTGAATCGTTTCATAAATAAAGATTAAATTGGCAGCTGTAGGGACGGATGGCCAGGGGAACGTGTTACGTTTGTTAAACGTTCGATGTTGGTTTATTTCGTTCACTCGAAATGTGTAACTTAAAACGTTTAGAAGTAAAAGTTTGGAACGGTTGATGTAGATAGAATGCGGATGTTTATGGAAATTAAAATTTTCATGAACACAAGTAAAGGAAGGAAACCGGAATAGAGATTTCTTTTCTATGTCTACTACATATTGTAAGGAGTAAGGTTTTATTTTATACGTAGACTTAGACTCTTTATGCAAATCCTCCCATTAGATATTACGACGAGTACTTTACTTATGATAATTATATCGCATTCTGTATATCTCGTACCTATAAATGTTTCATAAATGCATTAATATCTAATATGATCAGCAAGTTATTGTAAAGTACTCGGTAAAGTTTTAATTAGAAATTGTACGCACAAGTACATATATATATTTTTTTTCGTATGAAAGTCAAACTATTTCCTTGTTCTTGTTCTTACTGAAGTTTTAATTGCATTCGAATTATCGCTTACTATATTCTTACAAACTTACGTGTACACTGCAAGTCGAAATTCAGACGTTCTTCTTTGTTCCTACTTTATTAAATTTGATCCATGAAAATTCAAACGTACATGCTCTTCTTCGTCATCCGTCATCCTCTACAGATCCGCAACTTTGAAACTACCTGTACAAAGGAATCGTCTTGTATATGCATGAACTTTGTTCTACAATGTATGCAACCGTCGTTTCTCTTCAATTTTTCTCCGCCGTTTTTCCTCTTTCTCTTTCGTTTACACGTTCCAACGGCTGCTTCGATTTTCGATCGCGTACCTAGAATTTTCCTACGAGAACACGAGCGAGGATTCGTTTCGACGACGTTTGACGCATTACAGCTACCTGCTTCTCTTTCACGCACTAAATGCTATACGGTTCTGCGGTTTCTAGGATGATCCGCATCGCGCCACTGAAAAAATTCGGTCAAGTCGTTGACGGATTAATTAAACGCGGCTTTACGTTTAACCGAGGTTGGGGTTAGGTTGTGTAGTGAGAATACGGATTTCTTTTCCTTCTCTTTTTTTTTCGTATATGTAAGCGGGAGAGAGAAGGAGAGCGAGAGGAAGGGAGGAAGGTTCTCCCACTTAAACGATGCCAGTTAACGACTGCATTAGAATTGCAAGCGAGACGCGGTCTCGAAGGTAGCGGATGTCGGAATTAAGCCGCAGAAAGTCACGCGTGTTCGCCTCGTTGCACGCAGAGTTGTCGGGGAACGAAGGAAAATTTCTCGCGTTCCTGTGTACCACGTTGACGCACACTTTCGTTAATATCTTTTCTGCTTTTTTGTTGCTTTTAAAAAGATATGATTGCGCGTCCAGCACAGTTTATCATGAATATCATACGTAAGGACGAAAAGATTGCTCGTTCCTGCGAGTGTTGAAATCTTCGGAATGTGAGAGAATGCATTGCAACAAGATGATAATTATACTTGCTGTCGATTGTAATTACTTTAATAATCATGAAAATCGTGAATAATATGACGTTTCGAACGAAGCTTTGAACGAAGAAATTTCTCTTTAGATGAAGAAACAGATG
This sequence comes from Bombus pyrosoma, assembly GCF_014825855.1. Classification (NCBI taxonomy): domain Eukaryota; kingdom Metazoa; phylum Arthropoda; class Insecta; order Hymenoptera; family Apidae; genus Bombus; species Bombus pyrosoma. The sequence continues at coordinate 15,270,467 of NC_057775.1, forward strand.
TGGTTGCCGTGAGAGGGATTATGAAACGCGATGGTATTATATTTTAGTTTTTGACAAAGTTTCGTGAATTATACACAATATACACAATATACGTGAAGTGAATTATATAAATTAAGGGTGCAGTAAATACCGACGTGGATATTATGTTTGTCTGATATGCAATTGAAGCAAAAGTTAATATCTACTTGAGGAATATAAGAAATACGCTTAGTGTGTTTCATATCTTCTTAATTATTATGTAATTTAAAATCAATTTTTATTATCTAATCAATCAATCTATCGAGTCTATACAAACTCATCTATTTTATTTGCAATAAATTCTAATTCTTTCAAGAAATGTATCGATTTTTCTAAGCATCTTCGTCTGTCAATACTTGAAACGACCGGTGGTAGTCGAAGCAGATAGAGTTGGTTTGCACGTTCTGTACGAACATCAGTTTGTTCTTTACTGTACATGGTGGGATTAAAAGTTTCCGAATAATACGTTGCAGCTGTGTTTCATTCAAATGGCGACAGCGTAGAAAGCGATTCCTCGCGTATTTATTATCAACGTTTGATTGACCTCGTGCTGCTGAATTAGAATAAGTTCCCGTCGCATACATCCTTTATTCCATTAGGCGTCATTGTTGCTGCAACGGGCGATCAGTTTCGCAATAATGCAGTGAACTTTTCTACGCGCGAACGGCCTTGCCTTTTTACATCGACAACGGCCACGTGTGGGTGTCACTTACTTTCCTGCCTTGAAAAACCTTTCACTGTTTTGCACCTACATAGACACACGGTAGACAGCCCGCGTGCCGCTGCCTTAAAGTCAAAGAAATCTTGCGTACACCGTTATCGAGCGAATTCGGTTTCGTAGTTGGACATTGGGCCTCCCATCGAAACTTCGAATTCACCGCCACTGGCGAAATTTTGTCATCCTGAGAACAAAATTTTAGTTGATGTTTAAAAATGTAGAAAATCTTCTATTTAGAAGTTTGAATCTTTGAAGTGCGAAAGCTTAAATGTGAAAGTTCGAAAATTTGTACGTTTGGGAGTGGAATTATTTTTAGATGAAAGAATCCGAAAGTGTGAATCTTTCGAATTCTAAAATTTACATGCGAATCTCTCGAATTTGAAAACGAAAAAATGTATCGAGCTTAAAATTTATAACGTTTGCTGCAAAAATACAAGAGAGTGATAATTTTGTTACGTAGATAGTACGGTGGGATCCACAGGAGCATTTTACTAGCAATTTCCTTCGAAGGATATTATGGCACGCTATATTTCACGAAGGTACTTTCGTATTATTTCATTTTTATCGTGTTTAATAAAATCCATCGCGTTTTAACGTCCTATTAGTGTATTTCAAAGTTTTGTCCGCACGATCGATAATTGGTATGTTACCGCCAATTTATCGAGTCGAATTGTCCCTCGTAGGTGTTGTATCGTAATATAGACTCGCTTAGAATCGAGAATGGCACAGCAGATGCACCTGTGTACCGAACCACGAGAACTTAATGACCACGTTTCTCCTTCTAGTGGGGTTGAACTAAAATCTACGAAAATGTTGGAAACTTTAAAAAATCATGTCGTTCGTCTTTTTTGTTTTTTAAATAAACGCTCGTTAGACGAGAACATAATTCGTTGTATCGTTAACTGCTTGTTTTACGACGTTCACTCGTACTAAATTATGAAAAATTATAAACCGCATGCAACGAAAATACGTGCGCTGCTGTTACAAATGTTAAAACTAAATTAAAAGCTATCGAATTTAAGATAAATTGTAACTTACATTTATCATTTTAATAATTTTTGTTCGTTATAGAATAATAAGATTTCGAAAGTGAATATTTTAGTCTGGTTGAATACACAGCTAATGAACGAAAACGTGAGTCAATGAGTTAAATTATATATCGGACCTTTAAGCGGTTACCAGACACGATCCTGAAGCTAATGCTAATTACGTTAATTATGGTCCAGACTTGGTTAAATAGGAAACGATTATATGTGTAGATTAATGTTATAAACCAATTCACCAACCACCGTAGATGCCCCTGAATTTTATTTTTCTTGTTGAGTCAGTTCCCGTTACCCTATGATTATTCACGAATTTGTTACGTTATTTTCTTGTATCTCCAGTGCTTCTTTTTAACGCAGCTGCATCGGTCTTTTAGTTGATGAGCATGTCGCTGTAAACGTATACTTTACGACGTACATACTTCGCTCATATCTGTCATCGACGATTCATCGCGCGTACTTTAAGTTACGGATGTCTACCAATTTGCAACTCCTTCCAAATAAGAAAATTTAAATTTCAAAGTCCGAATCTTTCGAATCTTTATAATTTCTGAATTGAAATTAAAAAGATTTCCGAACTTTAGAAATTATAATAAAAAATTGCTCGTTTCAAAAGTACAAAAGAATTGTAGTCTGCATGAACGTTAATAATTCGCGTTCGTTCTTCCTCCGAAGGAAAATTAAATTTTCGAAGGGCACATCGGTAGACATCTCGATGCCTGGCCTTAGGCATCGGCCACAGAACGACCTTCATCCTTCGCCGATCTCCATCAAATCGCCTCGTGTCCCTCTCTCCGTTCTTTTTCATACAGTCGTTGCCTCTCACTCTCTTCCTTTTCTTTCCTTTGGCTGTTTCGAAGCCACGCGAGCAGGCTATCCGTACCGTATGCCATTCATGTATTTCACAACGGAAGAGAACGTCTCACACCACCCCGTCTTTCCATCGTTCTCTAGAATCTCGTTCACCCTTCCTCCGACTCATCCTCCTCGTCATTTCATTTTTCACAACCGTTGCTTCACGACGCTTCGATTTGTTGTAGCCGTTCTTTTTCTTTTGAGTTGCTAGCCCCTATCCTGTTCCTACTTTCTGTTTCAGATTTCGTACGAACCGTCGTTGTACGGTACGAAAGGCACCGAGAGCGACGAGGATGACGTAGCCGTCTTGCGGCTGCCAGTTCACGAGAATCTTATCGAGAGGATGTACACGAACGAACAAGGTACACGAAACAAGAAGTCGTTTGCAGGCCAGTCGATTGTTCACGCGTTATCAGAGAAAACCGGGATATCGAGAGCAAGAATCACTGCCAGAGTAATAATACTCAGTTAGAAAGGTGTCGTTTCGTCCCGACTTCCGTCCAATTTGACAGAAAGGAACGAAACAGAGGAGAAACAAAGAAACATAAAAACGAAAGGGGGAAACAAAAAGGAATATCGCTTGTGTTCGATACAAAATTCTCTTTCTTCGCTACTCGAGATCAAAAAGACTGAATATCAAAGAGAGGCAAGATGTTGGGAGTGAGTCAACCGGGAAATCCACCCTCGAGCCTGCGACACTCGGCGAGTTTCTCTTGTTTGCAACGCGGTACCGCCAGCGAGGGACACAGGGCGAGGACCTCGACGCTTTTACAGCAGCCGAGCTTGCAACTGAGCAACAGCCATCACCAATACTCGTCCGGTCAGACTTCTCTGTTGCAGCAGTCGACCGGAACCGTTCAACATCGCATCGAGGCATTAGAGGCCGTTCAGGACAGCAACGATTACGGTTTCGTGAAAATTCGACCACGTCTACGTAGCACCAACGCTACGTTACACTATGAGGAGGAATTGGCCGCTCAGAAAAACGCTCTTTGGGATCGTGACGCGTCAGCGTTTAGCGATCGCGAATGCGACACCAATTACAAAGATTGTTCTTTGAAGATCAAGGATAGGGAATATTCGCCAAAAGGAGCCTCGAAGAATCCGAACCCACTGCGAGGAGCACTGATACTCTTCACCTCGACGTCATCTTGGTGGAAGGCCAGGCAACGCGAGGATCAACTGAACAGTTCATCTACGGATCGCTCGTTGACCTCCGCCACTGGCGCTGTGTTGACCTCGTCCGAGAGAAAGTGGTCGAGCACCTCGATGGCGTCTCCGTCGAACGAACGAAAGTGGCCATCGGTGGTGACTTCGCCTACGAACGACCGGAAGTGGTCGGTAGGCAACAACAACGCTCTGACATCGCCAGGGAACGAGAGGAAATGGACCAGATCGTCCGTCTCGTCGAATTCGACGGGACAGCAGGACAGGAAGTGGCGGTCTCTCGGTGCCCTGTTAAGGGCTCCGACTGGCACCAGTTCACACGCTGTTCAACATTCGCTGTCACATAACATGAGCGTCTCGATGATCGAGGGCGAGCACTTCCGGGAGGATTTACGTGGGTCGAATTGCAAGTCGACGCGTTACCAGCAGCCCACGTCCTACTCGGCCCGTGTGTCCCGTGTGAGCCGGGACATCTACAGAGAGAACGGGGAATTCGGTCAGGCTGGAAGGTCGAAGGTTAGCCGTAGGTTGTATCAAGAAACCGCGGATTGCGCGGATAGAGACGTGGACGAGAGACACGTGACCACTAGACATCAATTCGACGATGAGTGTCGAGGTCGAACGAATCGCGAGAGTATCTGTAAAGCGGAGCAGCAGTCCATTGGCAACGATTCGCGTGCAACTACGTCTACTACAAGATCCAATCGGGCGCAGAGCTTTTATCTTCTGGATGATTTCTTACGGCCTCAGCCGCAGCAGAATAACAGCAAGTGCATGCTGAACGTTTACCTGTCACCGTCACACTCAAAGTCGTCTGGCAATGGTAACGATCACTCGGCGGGAAGATCGGCCGACGTGAAACAGCAGGTCTCGCAAGGGAACGTGACGAACATCACACCACCGCGACGTCATAACTCTAGCTCGGATAGCCTGGAGGTCGCGACTAGTCCGCTCCCGCCGCCTGTGCCGCCTCCGCCACCTCAGGTTACCGCCAGCCGAGACAGAGAAAGGGCTGAGAATTTCAAAGAGAAGGACGTGTGCCAGTGCAAAATGTGCTGGACCAATATGCAGCAGAGATCTTTCGTAGAAGAGGTAAGTCCTCGGGGGAGAGGAGCGACCGCGTTTCACTTGATCGGAATAACGCGTGATATCGTGTCCCCCGCTCTTTGTCTCCATACGTTTCAACGTTCTTTCTTCGTAGTTTCGCGTATTATTCTCGCGTGTTCTTCTGATATTATTAAAAGGTACTTCGATATCGAGAGGTTACTTTTCTGGGAATTGCAATCGAGGATTACTTGATTCTCCATGGAAATTAGGATAATCATACGCGTGTTCGCTATGGGAACCGAAGTTTCAAAAGTCCGACGATCTGTTTATTTTTGATTTGGGAGTTTTATAATTCGGAGATACCTTGTTTGAAAGTTGAAGCAAAAAGTCTAATGGTCTAAGATAAAATAGGAATTGAATATCATGAGTTATGTATTATGTATACGCATTTGTTTTATTTTATGGCAATATACACTGGTCCAGAATTTGTTAATTGTTGCTATGGTATTGTTACATTGTTAAAATAACGGGTTCTTAAAAATAAAACTATATACATACCTCGTTGTTATTTCATGAAAGAGTTCTTATCAAAGATGCTGGTTGATACGAAATCCATGAGAGCGAAAATATCGAAGCGCAACCAATAGTATAAGACGACATAGATACTCTGAGAGGAAATTTCTCCGAGGAAATATTTTCAGTCAGCTAGGAATGTAGAATCGATAAATCAAGCGACGCGTGCTTTTGCTTTTCAATTTTTCGTCGGCCAACGAACCTCACTTTCCTATGTTTCGATCGCCGCGTTGCATTTACATAATTGATATCATGGTTTATCGATTTCGTTGCTGCTTTTAAATTTCATTAAGTTGATTGTTATCGTTCGCGGATATCGTTGCAATTGAATTAGAAAATGTAGAAAACGAACAATTTCAGATATTTGTATCTAAAATTATTATACTTATATTTAAAACTAAAATAACACTAGAATTTACTTCATTCATCAAGTTTTCATGCTTTTATCGTTTATTCGTTTCTCTGTTGCAATCTAGATTAGATTTATTGATTTTGAACAAAGAATTCTTCTGAATCATTTATTTTTCAGTTAGAAACATATTCGTGTCTTTACCACTTTGTTTCCATTTCTATTAAAATTTATACCTTAAGAGCACTAGCATGATTCTTTTAAAATTTTCACTTTAAAGGTAACAGTTATAAACATTGATAAAAAAATTTTTATTCACTAAATATAGCAATGCAAAAATATGTTGAAGTATTCAATAGCGTCGTAATCGTGAATATCCCAATAGTAGGCGCATCTAGATATCGATTTAACCTAGGCTTTTCAACTTATGGCCGAAGAACATCTGTAAAAATGTATCTGAAACGGATCGATAAAGCTAAAACGAGACATTTCTTCTTTCTATATCTATGTCAAATTCTGCAAATTCCAGTCAGTTTCATTTAACTACGTATGGCAACATTTATTATTCATAAATTTAACGTATGGTTACTTTCTAGAAATTACATATCTAGTGCAATAGTACTATTCAAACATATCGTTCAACACATCTTCGATTCAAGCTTTTTAATATAAAAGGAATGTAAAAAGCAGTAGGAAAATTTAGTTTCGTTAATGAACTCAGATCATTTTGATCTTTATTTTATACCACTATTTCTGATACATTAATTTATCAAAAATTTCATTTTCGCGTAACAATATTAAATATTAATCTTAAATTATTATGCCGCTTATTTTACTTCGAAACTGTCATTTTTTCCATCTTTGGATTATTATCTTCTTATTCTTCTATTTCGAAATTATCATTTCCTTATTGCCCTGTATTTCAAACATTTTTCTTCGTATAAATCGTTCTTCTCATAAATTATTACGCCCACCTTTGAAAACTATCGTTCCTCTGTCTTAAACTTATCCTTTGATCTATTTTTTATCTCTCTCGTGATGGGTTTAAATTCGTATTCTCTTCACAATCACATCGTTAATAAAACACCACCTGTCTAGACTCTTGCTGTTTAATTATCGAACCTCAGACTCCACGGTATCGAAGTCTTAAATATTTCGCGTTTTCAATTATGAACAGCGCGAACGGGAACTGTACGCGATTTAACGGCCGAGCATCGATGATACGTGATATGAAGTTTAGGATCACTGATTTTACGAGTTCACACGCTTCCTGGGTCGACTGATATCGTCGCGTCGGTTCACTTATTGGACGAGATAAGGGACACGTGCTGTCTGGTGGCAGGGTCGATTCACCGCTAATGTTCTGTAACTCAATTTAGAGGCAGCAGAAAGCACAGTTACAAATCGAATTGGTACGACGCCGCGTGGGACGACGAAAGATGTAACCCTTTCAATAATTACTGTAACAAGAAATAATTGGGGCACGTATATCAAGTAAACAGAAGTTTGAAACAATTATAGCGACCAATGAACGTAGAAATATGAGTTTTAATTAATTTGTTGAATTAATCTAGCGAAATAAATGCAAGAGAAAATTGAACATCTGTGCCGAATCGATCAAGTAAAATAAATAAAACAGAGAATTAAATATCTTTGCTGAAGTTGATCGGGTTGAATAAATGCGAGAGAAGATTAAAGTACCATGAATTTCGCACGAATGTTGTTTTTCTCGAAATTGGATATTCTAATGTAATATATTTCCATTCGAATTTCAAACTTACGATTAATTAAATAGTATCTCATCCAGCTAATGAGACGTGTTAGAAAGGAAACGCGAAATAAATTCTGGATCACGCGCGGTTTCAAAGATTCGCGATTATTATTGAAAATGGCTGGAAGTTGTTAATTTCAGTTTAACTACAAACTGAATGGAGGTTTAGTATTGCTTCAAGTTTGGAAGTTACTCAATCTAGAGAATGTTTTCTCTCTGAAAGTCTATTGTGTGAAAGTGGACTGTTTCAGTTTACGCATGGAGCATGGAATCTCAACTAGTTAGCTAGGTATCTTTGATATCGAGCCTTTTAAGGTGATCCCTTGCGTTTAGGATACGCTTTCACAGTCACTCGAATAATATTATCATCGTGATTCAATGGATGACTTTTCTGCGAAAGTGTAAACAAGTAAATTTTCCCTTATAAATCACATTACAGATAGAAGCTGTAAAAGAAAAGAAAAAATAAATAAAACATATAATAAAGACAAATTATAAGTCAATTTTTTTAGATTATTTAAACCCTTTAGAATTTTTGTCTAAGAATCAAGAATGATAAAATACAGAAGAATAAGAAAGGATGCAAAAATAATATTTAAAACAAATTTTTATATGTTATATAATTTACGAACTAGGTACGTAATTAGCATTCAAAATCTTCAAAAAACGGGCGGCTGTCTTTCATAAATTTATTTGTCGCTCACAGTTGTTGTAATTGGCCGTAAATTTCAACTAAATTATAGAAAATAACGTTTGTAGCCGTCATCTTTCTCTGCGTTTCAGTTTATGGAGCCGATCGGTATGGTTTCTACGAGACCCATAAAAAAATAAATCGTCCATTTTAGCTTCAAAATTCCAGCTAAACTGGCCCACGTGATATACCCAAAAAGCAACAATCAAGAAAAATCTTCATTAACTTCCACCATTCCGATTTAGTTGCTGCAGTGAAATAAAAACATTTCGCCACTTCCTGCCCAAAAAAATGTCAACGAAATTGCACGAATACCATGTGAAGTGCCCTTTAACCGGGAAACCCCCTCGACATCGTTAGCCGTTCCAATTTATTCTCCCCAAAAAATTCGAAAAATGATCCAACTGGTGCAGTTAAAGTAAAGAAAAAGAAAAAAAAGAAAAAACCCGGCAAAATCACTGGTAAAAAAGAAATTCATTTGCATGTTGAACGAAGTAAATCTGCCTTAAAAAGAAAGTCAGATCTGTATCACGTGCGATCGCGTGGCTTCTCTTCTTGGCTGTATCGAGTGTTTGAATTAGGTTGCCGCCCCTGACCCCTTATTTTCGCTAGTCTCGTATCGAACGGGAGCCCGTTATTCTTGGGACGCAGCAGGGTACAGAGTGACGGAGGAAGTCGTATTTCTATCCTTCCAGTATCTACTCTATTATTAGCAACCGCTGCAATGGCGGTGGACGAGGCTCGACTGGATTTCCGTTCGATTTTAAAACACTGCCGCATCCTAGCGGCTGCCGACTCTCCTGTAACCGTGCTCGTTCCTATTTCTCTCTCTTTCTCTTTCTCTCTCTCTCTCTCTCCTCTTCCAGTGTGTTTTCTAAGTCTTATTGCGGATTTTCATCACGTAGCCGTGCGGCGGAGCAATTTTTGCATCGGTGCATCAAACTCTGGCGCGAATTTACCTGGCGAAACTTTACGGCTACGTAAATTCGACCATAGTAGATACGCGCAGCACTCGTACGTTTCCGACAGTCTGGCGAACGATGTTTCCAACGCGATTCGAAACGTCCCACGCAATATTTTTTTGGCACAGAGATAGATTTACTACGAAGATCGATTATTACAGCGCTAGAGAAAGACGTTGTTTAAAGGCGGAAGAAGACGCTAGCGGGAAGATTTAGTGTCTGTTTAGGGAATTTGTCAAGTAGTTTGACAAAGTGCCGAGTAGAGATTGGTTTATGTTATCTGTTGAGATAAGGTAGCCCTATAGTTCTCTTCGGATGGACATTCTTCTATGCGAAGGGCGTTTATGATTGTCCTTCTGCAACTAGAAATTGAGTTTCTCTTACTCATTTTTCTTCCTGATTTTTAGGAGACTAAGGCTAAGCAACATATCTAACGTCACTTTTGTGATCGATCGTATTTCATCGTTTGAACCAGCGTTGATGTTTAAAATACGCGTTCCGGATTGATAAAAACGATTGATTTATCTGTTAGGTCGTCCGAAAAGTTTCTTTCGTTTCATAAGGTGATTTCTGTTTTATATTATTTTATTGAATTAGGTATGATCTATTTCGTTCTTTTCTATTATCATGTTCGTACATAATTCAATAAACGAATATAAAGTAAAAAACATTGTGCGTCTGTTATTTTCTTGTGGGACGAGGGAGGCTTTTCGGACAACCTAATACATTCATTCAATATGTATACATCAATAAACTATAATCCGACTAGTTCTATACAAACTTCTAAGAAAGAAATTTTTTTTAAAAATATAACCACAAAAATATTCCAAATATTTATCGACGATCTTCTATTACCTGGATCCAATAGTAAAAATCTACAGTGGACTTCGTCCTTCTTCAAAGAGAAAATAAAAATTCAATTACGCGCCAATCCTGAGGTTAACAACATTCGAGAGTTCCTTGCTGTTTGCACGCAACGATCCGGCATATATCTTCGAAATCTAGAAAAGGAAATCTCTAATAAATATCATTTTTCCGGACTCTTTTGTTCTTTACTTTTGTCCGTGCTCTTTGTTCGTGACGATTTCAGCGGCCATGCGTAACCACGAACGCCCTTCGTTCCCCTTCTGCACTCGTTTACCCTGTTGCTCTTCCTTTTTCCTTCGTTCTCTCTTATTTTTTCTTCGCTATTTTTCCTCTGTATAATACAAAGACAGCCTAGGTCAGGGACGCGTAACCTACACATCCGGTGGAGACCAAGCCGCTTGCAGCCGACGAAAGGCGTAGACCAATGCTACTACAATAATTCAGCGTCCGCCACGTTGAATTACTGGCGTTTTTTCAATTTTTCCTTCCCGGCGAGAATGTGGCGTTAAATTCGCGTGATTTCAAGTTGCACGCGTGTACACGCTACACGAATTCGGGATACGTACGCCTGCGAATTACCGTCAATCGCGTCGTGTCCTTGATTTTCTCTCCCTTCAAGATTCCAAGGAATCCTGCCGTGAATCGTGAAACCTAAAGGACAACTTGCGATTTTGTCTGCTCATTCTGCAAATGCTGTAAGTAGACAATTTTTATTCTTTCTTATTTCTGAAATTATGTGATAAATTCAAGAGGATAGAAACCCGAAGGAATTTGTAGGTCCTGGTGCTATTTTTTCATGGTAAATAAATTTCTGGGAAATTTAGGGAAACAAAGGGAAACGAAGATTTGGAAAATGATGCAAGCCAGTTGTACACTAGTTTAGATCGAATTAGATTGAAGCGAACTTGAATTTGATACGAGGGAACATGGACGTAACTGGATCTACCAAATTACATAGAGCTGGGTTTTAGTAGGTCACTGGGAAGCTCGCAGCTTCTACAAACAGGGGATTTTATTCCACGTATATAAATCTTACGTTGCTCTTGATATATCATTTATATATATTTCTTCTTATAGAGTACTCTTTATCCTCTTCCAGAAAAATCTCGCGCATTTCACTCGAAAAACATCCCCATCTGCGTCGTATTATCGCCGACTTCTCTTTTACCAAATGATCGTTCTCCCTCGGTTGGTATATTTTTATGCGCCACCAATACAACGCGTTATTTTTAAGTTGGCCGCGTGAACAGGATCAACTAAGGTTGAAAAAAAGGAGAAAATCGAAGAAAGTAAAAAGAACGGAGCGATAATCTAAGAGGGAGAAGCGGGGAAAAATGAAACGAGAAGGAAAAGCAATAATAAGTAAAAGAAAATAAACGGAAATTCAGGCTGTCTGAGTCGATGCCCTGGCGCGAACAACTGAAAAGAAAACCTTTTATTTGGATGGGTCGACGACGATACGTTTGAAGCACCACGTTTGACGATCCCGCTTGGTTGAGTCACGATGACGTGCAAAAGCTCGCGACAACCGAACTCGAAGAGACGTTTGCGAGTGCAGAAACGCGTTCAGGTATGCGGCAGTCGCGTATCGAAAACATTCGCGGGATTGAAGTCGAAAGAGCGGAGAAAGGACGTTATTTTAATCTGCTTGGCCCTTTATCACGTCATGCGATTTCCAACTTACAAGTATTAAATATTATCATACACAAAGTGAATTATGTAACTTAAAATCAGTTGGCCAACTGAATTTTTTATTACCTAATACAATTTGAAGATATCTTCAAGCTCATTGCAAACTTCTTCTGTATCGTTTCTCACGATCCAAAGTTTTCGAAGTCATCTGCAGCTTCTTTACAAATTAACTTTTCCGTTAGAAACTAAATTTCCAGTTTATCGAACTCGTGCTAACATCTGCTAAAATATAATCGTAAAGGAAATATAGGTTTATCTGTGAAAGATCCAAGAAAAAAACCTCCACCTAACTCTCAATCTCATCAAATTACTTCGCCAAACATCATTGCTTCCTTCTCACCCGCCTAACGGTAGAAACGATTCACCAGCAGATTCTCATCGCTGAAACCAATCACGCATCATCGTCGCGTCGAAATCGATTCAGCATTGAACCACGCGTCGTTCGGTAAACAGTGCTGCCTGCCCACCAAAATTCCATTCGTCGTTGAGATACACGTGCATAATCGGGATCGTCACGCGTCTTATAGCGATAACGCATTCTGTCGACGTTCCGTTGTCCCTGGGAAAAATTTCTACGAATTTACACGAAAGGGAACATCGTGTTCGGGCATCGCGCGAGCAATAAGCCTTCTCAAACGATCTCGTATATTCTTGTATATTTCTGGTTTCGTCGCTAAACAATTCCCTACTCGTTCGAGCGTACATATATCAAAGCATAATATCTTCATGTAGGAGTTATCTCGTGGCGATTTCTTCTTCCTCGTATTGCAGGAGCACGTAACGTTACATGGGAATATGGACACGTTGGTATGCAGTTGGATGTTCCTGGGAAATTATTAGGGGCAATTCTTAGGCGCGCGTGCAATAAGAGACTTATGGGCGATAAATAAAAAGGATTCTTTTAAAGAACGCCCATATAGGCGTTCTGTTGGTTTAGCTACAGATCGAAAGGTTGAAATATCGATCCGGTTTTCGAGCTGACTTTTGATACGATTTTTGACGCGTGGATCTTATAGAATTCTTCAAAGTGAATACTTTCTTATTTGTTATAAATGTATCGTAATTTTAGTGACATTCAATTTTGTTAAACAATAGTGGAATTTTATCGTAGACAGTAATCGTCATCTATCTTATCGAGATGTTTTCGATGCAAAGAAAGAATATTAAGCGACGCGATGTTGGATCAACGTGGAGGTGAATATTCTCGTCTCGATATTTTTCTATTAGCGTTTTGCTGTAGTTTATACATGTGCTATAATTGTATTTAAATTCTCCCATGAATATCGTTTATTTTATTAAGGTATTTCTGATCGAGTCGAGACGAGTTAGACGGCATAACGTTGAATCAACGTGAAAATGTTTCGATCTCTGATACGGATACGACGATGGATCTGATATGATGACACATGTCTCCTTATTTGTTAACGTTCTGTTTTGAATTATGGATGTTGGAATTTACCGTAAACGACGAAGATCTTTTTTCTTCGGCGATGCTCTATTGTGATGCGATTGATAGCTTTTGTCTCATTGCGTGTCCTCTGATGAATTGAGATTCTCTTATGGATGTTCGTTGCTGCATCGAGTAGACAGACTTTGTCTTCTTTTATAAATCGTTGATGTAACAATGGTAAAAAATAGTTACGCCATCCAATATTATTAAAAACGAAGAAATCGATTATGAAACTTTATATTAAAAAATTTCGTAACGCTAGATAAATGACTGAAACAGTGAAAATAGGTCGAAATTAATCAACAAAGCGATACTTTGCTCCATCTTCATTTATCAATCAAGTATTACATCGCATATTCCACTCGTACAAATAATATTCGGTTTTATCATCATCCGTATAAATTCCCTCCACGCAGGTATTAATCAAATTCATTGCAAAAACTATCATAAAACAACTAACCAACTGTTAAATTAAGGCATTGATATTCAAATAAAAGTACCTATATTCATCAGTCACGCATGAATTATTGCTACGTCCACCTTGAATACTATGTAGAATAGTAAGAACGTGTATTAGAAGAAGTTTCACCTTCTACACGCGACTGTTGCACATTTGAATTTAATAATCTCAAATAGCAAAATTGTAATATGAAAAATCTGCCCGTATCGAGTCAACGCAAGCGCGCAATCTTAAAATTACGCGATCTCAAAAGCTAAACTAAATTATCCTAAATTATGTGCCGAATAATCTGACTCGTACGAATTACTCGCACGATACATATTTCGAAAAGGAAGAAAGGAAAGCATGATCATGTCAAGAGATGTTAAACGGGACTATTGGAAGGTATAGAAGGTTTAATCCTCCAGATCGAAGGAAACGTGTTTTCGAGATCGCCTCTGAAAGGGATTCCTTCACGGTTGAGACTCCCGATGGACTTTGAAACGTCCTGTAGGGCAGACCAAAGGAGACAGGACCGTATAAGATAGAAGGCACAAGATAGACCCCTGACGGCGATATCTCGCGGTGAGATCTTCAAACCGGCCATGTCTGTCGTTGCGTCGAACCAGGGTGATTTATCATTATTGAAATACGGACCATTTAAAGCCATCGCTGTCGTCCATTCTATGCTTTTGCACCGCGCACACCACGGTTTTCCATCTGAAAGGCTCGTGATTCGAAAGTCGTCTTTGTGCGTTCCGCTTTTCATTATTATTTTCTATTTACTCCGGCCCTTTCATTGTTTCGTTTGAATCACTCGAAATTTGAGTCGTCTCGTAGTTTCGTAGGTTTCTGTTCGTTCGCGATCATTCTGTTTGTTTAGAATTCAAAAGGCTATAGAGGTTAGGTTTTGGTACGTTATCTTTCGAAGAAATTGAGTGGATTTAGAGCACGTTATATCGCTAGTTAATATAATATATATAAATTACGAATTACATTTTACCAAAGAGTAACAGATTTAAGTAATCATGTTGAAAAGATAGAATTTGCCTGGATCTTACGGTGTATGTATTTTCAAATTTTGTGCAAGTGATATTACAAGATACGCGAAATATTATAGTATTCGTATAACATAGTACGATGCGACGGTATTTTCCACGAGTAGAGAAAGAAGTTGCACTCTTCTAAGGCGAGGCATAAATTTCGATCGCACGGATCGTAAATTTTTTTCCCCGGCCAGACAGATGGTGCTTAACCATGAATTCAATTTTGCTCAAACCGGATCTCGAGCACGTGGTAATGTTCCGCTACAAGTAAATAACGTGCTGGAACGCACATTTCGCTTCGTTTCGCGAACAAACCGCAAATATCAGCTTTATACACTTCATTAAGCAAGAAATTATATATGCGATTTCGAATCTATTACATTTTATATCGTTAACACGTTCGGTATGTCTCGATCGTAGTAATTGTTCCTAGTAGCATTTCGTCAATTAGCTTTTTTCGCAGAAACGGTGTTAGTATAGCATAAAAATCTCATAGGAATAAAACGGATTTATCGTTGTAATTTCGAATAATAATAATAATAAAAAGAAGTGTGTAATCTGCAATGAAAAATATTCCCTAATGAATATTAAAGTATTAAACACGTCTAGAAAGTTTGATCGATATTAAACAGTGTCGCGTTTGCAAGTTTTCTCCTCGCGATTATAACACGAAACTGTTTAAAAGATCTTCGTTAAGATGCCGCAAGTTTACGAAACATAAAATCCTCTGTAGGATAATGAGAGCGTGGTGGCACTGTGTAAAAGTTTGGAAGCTCGTGCATGAAAATCGCGGTGAAGCGTGAACTTGCATACCGACAGGGATATTGGCGAGGTTGCTTGCCTGCAACAGGATAGCGGATATTTTTGGAAAATGGTTCTTGCAGTTGACAAATAGCACGGCATGTGTACAGATCTGCGGTTTATCGAATAACCAATTTCTTTTTGCTGCGGCTAGCGATCGAATTGAACAGCGGGAATATTGTAAAAATAAATATATTTGTTCATTTATAGAAATTGATTTCGTTCGAAGAATTGCCTCGTATGAAAAATACCGGTAAAGAAGATTTTGCTCGATGCACGTAACAACTGCGACAAACATTTCTTGGAAACTTTTAAGAATTAAGATGGAAAAAATATACTGTATTTGTGTGATACTGAATTGATGGTATAGACTTTCGTGCGTCTTTAAATATTACATGGATTTTACTGTGAACTTCTTTTTATGAATTATGTGACGCATACGTTCGTTAGGCAACAATTATCGACTGTACGAATTAGGCAAAAAGTAAATATAAAATGTAAAATATAAAGGATGAGCATCGATGGAGGATAATGAATTAAATTCCATGGTAGCTTAGAATGAACGAGAAGGCCCTATTTACAGTAACAATGATAATAACACCACTGCATAGAATTAAAAGTTTTAATTTAAAACGGATGTCTAAATTTTTAATTGCAACGAAAGTCGGACTTTCGTGTGCAGAAGGAGCGAAATTTACACGCTCGTGTGAGCAGTTGTTCGGTCGGCAAACCATGCGAGGGAAATATCCTTTTAAGACTTTTTTAAATTGCGGTCAGTGCGTTAATCATCTGATAAACGAGACTGGCCAAAGTTCTACTTGTTAAACCGCAAAACCAGTGTCGTCCTTGTTAGACAGCAGGATCGCGGCAGAAAAAAGGATAAGAAGAAACGAGTTTGGCAGAGAAGAAGGCACGAGTCGTGCTACAACTTGTTCAGACGTGTTTAAACTTGCCGCGAAAATTTACACGAGTGGTCGAAACTTGTGGTTAGACGAGAAAACCTTATTAGGCGTGTTGTTAATGCGCCGTCCACCCAAAATCTCTTTTTATTTTTCTTTCTTTTTTTCTCGTTTTTCGGTACGATCTTTCTAAGAACCTGCTTTGTGATCATCCTCTGACGAGTCTCATTATATTTACATTGACGATACATCATATATTTATTCAAGAAAAGGAAGACAAAAAGGATGTGCTCTTTTCATGAAAATTAATGTTTGCAAGTTTCTTTTTAACGTAGATGGACTTTAGTTTTAAGTATGTAACGTCAATGAATTGTATATTATGCTAGGTTGCGGTGGGTTATACAGTTTCATCTGAAAGGACAATGACATTATGAATCTCTGAATTATTGGCCTTTCTCCAACACTTGCCAACCTTATCCACTTTCTTTTTGCAACTACAGGTGTAGCAGATCCCTGTAATTCACTTTAGTATCGACCCACAGATTTCTGCATTACCTACGTCCCATGCAGCTTGCTTCTCGATCCGATAAGATGACACTAGCAAATTAATTTTTTCTAAGCAATCAAATTAAACAAGTCCAATAACAAAACGATCGAACCCCTATAATTCATTTTTTCCATGTACATTGTATTACATCTCTCAAAATATTCTGTTAAAAACAATCGTTCTATTTTTCTTCCCCAATACGCAAAAAGTAACTTTTTCCCTCAGAAAAATCATCATCGATTTTATTGTACCGTAAGTCGTCATAACCTTGAATTTTTTCTTTGTTTCTTTCAAGGAAATCGGTGCCCACATTGTGGCGTAAAAAATCGAACGCACAGATCATAAGCACTTATCTAAATGGAAATCGTGCGAAAACATGCAAACAATGCACGGATTATGCTCGCCCGCATGTTTGCGGAATTCCTCGCACGTGCTCGGATGTTGGGAGAAAGATGCTTTGTTTGTCCGATGAAAATAATGCCTCGCGCAGTGTATTTATGTAAATCGACGGTCTGCGATCGCAGCCAATTCGCAATAGTGGTATCTTAATTACGATTGTGCTCGTGTGATACGCGTATATTATTTTTTGAAACATTTTCCATAAGTTGAAGGTTCTTTAATACGCTACCCGTATTATAATCGTGTTACAAGTAGGAAAGTAAGTTCAAATTACATTTGAATTAGATTGTGTAATTTGTATTTTATATCTCACGTGATATCTACGCGATTTACGGTCTTTATCGGGTAAAACACAGAACACAAATTAAAGTATTATACAATTAAATACATAAGTCGATCCAAGCTTTTGTGGATTGTAATCTACGACTAAATGATATTAATTGAGGTTATGGTGCTCAAGCTTTTTGTCTCCATCTCTCCCCGATCGCAATCAAGAAAAATACTTTCAATTTAAAAAGCGATTCTTTTATATTTTCCGCAAAATTAAAAAATGTTCTAACGATAGAAAAATACGATTTCATAAAAAAGGCCCTAAAATTCGATAAAAAATAACAAGTCCTTGTAACGTTGTTATTGAGAAAATATTGCATCTGGAATATACAGGCATCGATCGTATGTGTCTTTTCAATTTTGCCTCCGTCGTTCATTATTGCACCCTATTGGCCGATTTAAACTAGCTAGAGCAGTACACGTGAAGCCTTTATGCAAGCTTTCAGGTCGCGCGACACGAATTCAATTTAATTAAGATGTTCAGTTGGTAACCGCGTCTACTTTATCGGACGATTCATTTCCAAGATTCCAATTAACGAAAGGAAACATTTGCGCCACGAGTTACTAACAGTTTATTTACTAACAGTTTTAAGGAATCGATTCGATTTAGCGAGTCGGTTTAAAGTTTCGAATATTTAACGAGATACATAGCTGCGGTCAAATTTCGTGTTTTCTCAACAACGAAATATATCGAATTGCGATAATTTATTTTATTTATTATTTTTTACCTATTTATTTTTAAGGTCTACTTTGCAACATGGGATGACTTTCGAACCACATTCTAATTGCTTATAGCTAACAACCACTTATTTATTTATTTACTTATTAAACTACCAATTTATCGCCAAACTATTGTTTTATCGTTATTTATGCTATCATTCATGCTTCTTAGCTCTATTATACGCTATTCCATTAAAATCTAGATTTTGATACATCATTGCGCGCGATTCCTTTGTGAATCGCGATAATTTATGTTACTAAATTAAATCTTAGGATTTGAGATCTTTTTCTTGTATTTTTTGAATGGAAAAAAATCATTCGGGATTCTAAAAATTCATAAAATTTAATTTTTCTATTTAGACGATTGCTCGCTCCATTCGAAATGTCTCGAATGCATCGTGAAAGGTTTCAGAAATCAATTTAAGTGAAAAAAGAAATACATGTCAATATTTATCTTAATTTCGACACGACTCTTAAAAAGAGCTGATCGTATGACATAAAAATTGTTCTGTATAAAATATTTCCATAAAAAAATGTACAACTAATGTATCATAAGTTTCTTCGAGTAAACATTGATCGAAAGAGCATACTGACCAGCTGGACGAATTTACTTACCTAGCAACAGAGGCTTCTCCGAATCAAAAAATCCATTTCACGCAGGGTTTCATCCTATGTCGGGCGTTGTATCCAATCAGGAAACATCTTACAGAAAAAGATCGATATCCGAGACATCACGAATACTGCTCTCGTGCACACGTTCTAAGATAAATCTCCGGTAAGAAGAGGGTAATTTGATAAATTACATTAATGGCTACAAATCTTTCGTAAGATTGGGAAACAATCGATTAAATATTTAACTTCCTCGACGTTTCCAGACACATTCGCAGACTTCATTCCCGTTGCAGATAGCTAATCTATCGTTAGTCCGCTATCAGTTTGCTAATGGAAAATATATATATTCTATAATCTACTAATTGAATAGTGTGATTCAAATGAGATATTGGGAATTTTTTAATTGACTAGATCTAATGACTCGAAGAGATTAATTTCTTTCTTCCACATAGATCGTGTATAATACATTTCAACGCAAGGTATAGTACTCCGTCAAACAAACCAAATATTTGATGGGTGATAGAGGAAGCGTCTTTGAAAGCGCAAGCTCTCAGACTCCAGCTATAGTTCGATTCTCTTGACCCAAGCTGCATTGTGAAACAGCCTTTAATCGCCATACGCTATACGTGCCACGTACAGTGCGTGGCACGCACACTCTCGGTCCACACGAGTGTACACGTGAATACGAGATGCCGTGCCACTTAATCACCGTGTCAGTCTATCCATTTGTATCGGGAATGCGGGTACAAGTACGCAGTTCCTCAGGTGAGTATGTGGGTACCACGGTGAGATTTAGATTCCGGCTGCAATTTGCTGTTGTGTGTCTCACCCTAAACCTCCCACCTCTCTTCACCCCTTAACGTGTGCTGAACATACTGCGTGAAGCCACGGCTGGATTAACCGTAATGGAAATCCTCGATGTAGGCGCGGATATTGTTCGCGGCCAGTTATAAATTCGTGGAACGTTCTGTCTTTAGTCGCGTCGGTGTACGCGTTCGCGTTAATTTCACGAACGAGATGGAACGTGGGTGGATCGATCACTGTTCACTGCGTCCGCTCATTTCGATAAAGTCGCATGTACATACACAGTGGCTATAATCCTTTTTTTATCTTTGTATTATTATTTATTTATTTATTTTAAATCGTTTCAACTTATTTCTCAATAAAACGTTGTCTTATCACTGTTTGCGTTCAATTTTCGTAGTTTCGAATTTTTCTAAGCGTATGGAAATCTAATACACTTGAATCTACAGTGGCTGCGAAAAATATTTGCACACAGTGTTATCTTTCAAAGGAAACGATTCCTTTATCAGGTTTTATTGGATTTTCTTGGTATCATATTTATTCAACTATTGACTTTTAGATATTGATAAAAGATGTAATTAGATATTTTTCGTGAGTAATATCTTTCAATTTGTATTAATAATATTAATAAGAGGAATGGCAACTAGTATCAAAGTGCTTTACGCTATTCCCGTTTTTATACTTTATTCAGAAACAAATGCCATTGACCTTGGTCCTTTAAAAAAAAGAAAACTATCTGAAAGAAAACTTTTTGCCATATCATTCTGATCCATTGAAACCATCTATTCCACGTTCGTGCTTTTTTCTGTAGCGCCACAGAAGATATTAAGATGACCTACTTCTAGCAAACCACCCTCTAAATCTTTTCAATCCTTACTTTCGCGTCTAAACCTTTTTTTTTGGATTCCCATTTCCATATCTATCCTACCGTTTTTCCACTATGTGCTCATCTAAAAAAAAATATTGACATATCAAATCAATTTTGGGACCCATTCAAAGCTTCTAATGCTTGCTATTAACCTATCGTAAATCTAAATATAATAGTTTATTTTGGAAAACAAGCAATGAACTAGATTTTGGCGAATAGAATATTCAAAAATGAAAAAATTTGCAGGACGCACGTAAAATTGCAAGACATATGAAATATCGTAAGCGAAGCGCCGGTTACAATATTTAATAAGTAAAACAAATCTCTATTTTGATTTAGTTTTTATTTTGTTATTGATTTTGATAAAAATATAAATATTGCGGAAATATCTAATACTAGTTTCAGGACTGTACTTGTTAGTACAATCACAAAGGTAACGATTG
The DNA here is from genome assembly GCF_014825855.1 of Bombus pyrosoma. NCBI lineage: Eukaryota > Metazoa > Arthropoda > Insecta > Hymenoptera > Apidae > Bombus > Bombus pyrosoma. Next base: position 15,291,578 of record NC_057775.1, read on the forward strand.
TATAAAATGTGCGATAATTAATAATTACATAGAACCATGTTATCACACTTTTTTCACGAGGAAATAGTTCACACAGCTGCAAAGGACGCCCATTATTCTTCCTATCTTCTAGCAATCATAACCATGCTAATACTTCCGACCCAGTCTGTCTTATCGGACGTTATATTTTACTGCCTCATATTACGTCGTTACAGCCCACTCGCGAGATCTCCACAAATTAAAGCACCCGTTCATCTACAACAAGATACAAACGAGAAATAGGCCACGGAACGCTTAACCCCGATTTCAAATTTCCCGCGGAAAGTCGAATCCAATCGCGAATACGTTCACGCGTAACGAAGCGAACTTTGATTGAACCAAGCTTCGAAGTTTTGCCGCGTGTCTGCGGCACCGATAAACTACAATTGGTTGAAATAAATTGCAATTTATGTATATTGAAATCATTGTGATCGCAATCGTCGCGATAACGTATTTCAATCTTCTGCATCCCGTTTCGTTTTGTGCGGTGCAAGCTGATTCCTCCATTAATCACGATCACGGTCGATGTGCTCTACGGAACGAGTATTGACTGACGTGCAGAGGTTATCTTCGACACCGGTTCGTTTTGGACGCTACTGAGCTTAAATTGTCGTAATTGACGAGTAGAAGTTTCGAAAATAGCAGGTTGAAAGTTTTTCTATAAGACCTTATTTCCATAAAATTTTTAAATGTAGTTGAAAAGATTAAATTCGATAACCATAGTGTGATCGATGGTTATAAAAAATTAGTGACAATTGGTGATAGCTCAGGAGAAATATAAAGATTGAGCGACTAGTTAGAAAATATCATTAAATAAATATTTTATCAACGATACACGGAACATGTGAAACATTGATATTTAAAATCAAAGATAATTTCTTTTGTCGATAACTTCCATTACCTATGTTTGATGCGAAGAAGGCATCGAATAATGACTTTTATATTATTTATCAAAGGTATTTTTTGAAACGGTATAACTGATTAATAAATTCATTATTTTATTTGTCGTAGTTACGAACACGTTATAGACATTGAAATTAATTAATTGCTGCGAAGATATGAAAATTACTCGTCAATTATTTTGCGATAATTATGAAACGAGAATTAAACTAGCGTATAAAGTAACCAGTCAGAAGTTAGAAAGACGATGAACGAGATTTGTCGGATAAACGCATAACTACGTGAACGACTAATATCGTTGGATTATCGTAATAATGCGATTCAACTGGAGGCAGTTTTATCTTGGCTTTTCATTTCTCCTTTTTTATTCGCCGCTTTCTGATAATCCTCTTACGGGAGCGCGAAAAAATGCACCGTGATGGTCATAAATCAACAGGATTTTTCGTGCGTAGGTTGGCACAAATCGTGCATAGGTGTAGCAGACAATTTAATTTGAAATTCAGTCTCAAGTGTGTAATTTTATTTTCCTCTGCTCTTTGGATTTGTAAATGTCAGTGTATTATTGACAGTTTATTTTATAGGAATTCGCGTTGCTACTAAAATTCAAGTAAATATTAAACATTTATAAACGAAATATTAACGAATTTATGAAAAAGTTTTCCATTGAAATATAAATTCTTTTACGATGCATTTTATTTTAAATTTTATTATAAAAATTAAACAATGCATCCCAAATTCTTAATCATTTAGTCGGCATATAATTTTCATTTTTTTAAGTTTATTTCTCGAAATACAATAACAATAAAATTAATAATTATAGTCTTCTTAAGTATGGTTATTCTACAATTTGTTTCCGTGGTTGATTATTAACTTGGTACACGTTAAACCATTGTTAGTGTATCAGATGTACTATTCTCGACAGGTGCAATATAGAATCTCCAACTATAGCGCAAGACGATATTTGGCGCGTTGCTTGTATTAGACGCCCTATCACATTCGATATTATGATCTGAACTGTGGCTCTACGACAGAGACACAGCATTACGTTTATCCTGTGCTAACATCTTTGTCCCTCTCTTATTTATCACACACCTGCATGTACATTTCCGCAAGTTCAAAGTTTAAATTAAATTTATCTACTCTAGAATATATATACATATATTCACATTATCTTAATTTTAGTCTAAGATGTACGGTACAAAAACGATTATGATAATTCAAAAAGGATCAAGTTTCACTCCTAATAATGTAAGAGGTAAGGTATCAGGAATAAAACAGAAATGATAAAATAAAAGATGTTATTAATTTTTCCAGTTTAAAGATTATCATTGACGTGACAAGATTACGTTTTTTGCGGTGATCGTGAACGCGTGTAGATATCTAGCATGCTGCCATTGAACGTAGAAAAAAAAGCGATTACCTAAAGAGATTATATAATTTATAGTCATGTAAAATCAACATTATTACATTTATCTTGATGATGACGATAGGACGAAAAAAATTACAAACATACGAAATCATACGAAAGCAATTATCAACTAACATTTTAAATTAAATACATGATTCGCATTAGACGGTCTGTCTTACTTTTTCTATCAAATAGTTAAATATATTAGTTACCAGACATGTTAAACACAGTAAATAATTAACGCCGTTAAAGTCAAGGAATTTTCTAAATATTAATCAAAATACACGCAATCTACATTTCTATGCCCGGAACTATATCTAAATTATAGCACACAGCTATCGTAATGGAATTTGCATTTACTGCCACTACAAATTACTCGTAATAAACGATCAAAGGACGGCTATCTCCTTCAAACTTCAACAATACAACACGCTAAATCGCTCAATATCATTACCTGTTAGGCGTTTCGATTCATCCAAGAATAATACTCCCTCGATTCAGCTGTTTCCTGTTAATATTGAAATGGATCATTTCGTCTGACATTTCGCCAGGACAGATGGATACCCTCAAAGTAGAGCCTACGTTTGACGGGACAAAGGAAATTGCTGTCTCGTCGAGAAATTCGTAGCCTGACCTAGCTTATTATGTATTTTACACGAAGCCCAAATGACGCAATTTTCGGGATGATCTGGCCCGGAAACGCTGCTATCTCTCCTACGATAGTCCGATTCATCCCCTAGATTGTGATAGGTTCGGGTAGCGAGCTACATTACGTAATGTATTGTCTGCTTCGCATTTTCCATTCTAGTGTGTGTGCGTATATATGTACGAATTTGTGCGTAGGTGTGCGTTTAGGGTGGGCGTTGCATCCTTTGATAGACGTTCGATGCACCCCGCGAATGACTTCTTAATTAACGCTGCTATTATCCAGTTAGGCTCGCGGATACAACGTGTCTCTCTGAATTTCCATACGCACATCATTGTACGATTGTTCACTTCGGTTGAAGGTGAAAGTTAAAGAAGGAAATTGTAACGTGGGTTAAGAACGACGATAAATTTTTGACAAGTAATCATTCTTTGGTTAATTTTGACCGATGGAAAAATGTTGATTACAGAGCAACGACTTTTTATTGTTTCTAGGAAGTTGTGGTTTGGAACGTGGAGTATATCGAATAACGGATTGTTTATTTCTTCAGCCGCAGCCTTTTCGTTCTTTTTACCATTTCGATCGGAATAGTTTTACGAACAATAGAGTGAGATATTAACCTAATCTTTCGTAACTACGATCGGACGTAACAATCGCGTTTGCCTTCAGATGCGCATAATCTTTTTGACAATCGATAGAGCCGATGAAGACTTCATTCCTTTGCTGACAGCCGAGTATAAACTATATATCTATTAGTTATTGTTATATTATTATATTATTATCGTATATTAAACTATATAGCTATAGGCATTAGCTATCCAATACTGAACACTTGTGCGTCAAAAGTTGTTAAACGCAAAACAACACGATAGAACGCATAGATTAACATCGAATAAATTGCAATAGAAGATTAAACGTTTCTGCGATATAATAACATTGGAAACATGAAACATGTTGTGGATACAACACGACGGTTGACATCGAATTTTACAAGATCGCGTAGTCCCTTAATTTTTATCGCTTGAATTCGCGTTCCTCTTTTTCGCTTTGGTAATATGCAACAGCAGCGAGAAGCGGCATATTGTTTCTCCGCAACCTGTTTATCGATAGTTTACCTGTTAAATTGGTAACAGTCTATCGGACCATGTAAATTCATCGGTGGTGGTCGGTGGAATTCGTACGGGGTTCGATCGTGCCACGGCCTACTCCTGTTTGCGATCATAATTACGACGGTTATGGCGGTGGCCACAGGGATGACGTCATTAATTTGCGTTCTTCTGGCCGGATTCCAATTCACCGCCTCGAATCTCATCGTCGCGGCGTCGCCGGCATCGTTCGCGGTCCGGAAGGGCTCATTTATCCTTCGAGAAGAGTACTTGACGGGAGAAAGCCTTCCAGTTTGGAAAAAACCGACTCGACTATGCCGAGTGATCGTTCAACCGTTAACATGCCAAGCTTCGAGAGAAACCATTATCTTACGTGAAATATTTGTCCATTACATGGAAATTATTATTGGAAAATATTTATTTATCATTGAGAGATCTTGTTTGATTTATTTCAAATCTATCGCTTAGCTCGTTATATCGATAAATAGTAAATTTCATAAAATTCGATCAAGCGTGCAAAGATTGAAAGAAAACGTTAAAGTATCAAAGACTGGGGAAAGAATGAATTTTTTGACAAATAATTCTATCATTGGAAACGATCAATGAGAGATTTGTAAGAATTCGTTGTAAGTGTACGAAATTCCAGCGAAACTCGATTTAATTCGTGGAACGTGCCGGCGCGAAACAAGAGGCTTTTTGCAAACTGCGAAACCTGTTCAAACATTATACGAAAAGTAAGTTGCAAGTCGATGCTTTAAGTTGGAATTTGACCGTTACCTTTCACGTTTAACGGGTATTTTCGAACTGTGGCTCGTACCAGAGGGGCGTGGGTTGTAATGGCGTAAACGCAATTCAACTTCACTCGATCGACTCTGGTTGCAGCGATGCTTGAAGGGAAAAGAACTCGTTGGTGGGCCGTTGCATGAAGTCCAAAGTTCACATTAATATCATTTGGTTCAGGGAACGTTATGTAACCATTTGAAGTTACAAGTCGGTTTTACCATTTCTTTTGAATCGAATACTTGCTTCTTCTTTATAATTCCGTCATGTCTATTTCTCGTCACTGCAATCCAATTTTCAATCTTTTATCTTTCGTTTTATCCTCTTCTTTTAACGTCAGATGTATGCCTCTTCGAATGCTTCTCGTAATTTAATTTTTAATCTATTCCTAGTTTATTCTTTCTTCTTCTTTTTTCTAAATGTCACGTGCATGTCTCTTCAAAGTCTTCTCGTAATTTAATCTTTAATTTTTTCCCTTACGTTTTCAGTCTATTATACGTACTTTATTCTTTATTTTGCAGTATCACGAATGTATACCTTCGATCTTTCTCATTCTAGCATAACTTTATTTTCAATTTGAAGAGAGTTAGAGTAGGAGATTGTTTATTTTTTGGAAACAGCTTGATTCTCTGGAAATATGAAACGCATACAATAGCATGGCTTGAGAATTAATAATTTTCGAGTTCGTTGCTTAGAAACGGAATTTTATACAGGTTCGCCGTTGGCAACGTAGTACATGTTTCTTGCAAATTTAACAACGTGCCGCGGAAATTCACGACGGAAGCAACGCATAGGAATCGGTCACTTTTTTCTCGAAATCGCATTTGCATCGTGAAGGAGCGTTGCATAAAAATCGCCGGGTATCAGAGTCAAACAGAATCACGGATATCAATTTCTTGAATTTTAATATGCTCTCTTTTGTTAAACATCATCCCTCCGAGTTATTTAACTCCATGATAAATCGCTATTTCGCGATATCGCTCGTTCAGAATAAATAATAAATAGGAAACATAAAAGTTAAAATCAATTTTACTTCTGAATCAAATGCATGGTAATATATAAAACTTATTATTAAACATCCTTTTCTAGATACATCAATTAAAAAATACGAGAAAATTATCGTACTTTTAAACATTTCATTCATTTCCTACATTCCTTTTTATAGACGAATGCATCCACAAAGAGATAAAAAGTTATATTTTCTACTGGAAATATTACGTATAATTTTAGAAGCCGTATTCATTAAGAATTTTCTATTCTTGTTAATGAGTACTATGACCTCTCAAAGTCCCAGACCCTTACCCTTTCACACCCTACACAAAACCCAAGCCCTTTAGAATACCTTCGAAACGACTCTCCGGTGTAATAAACAAGCAACAAGTAGAATTCATTCGCAATAAAATAACTTAAAAGGTGGCCATAAAAGGATCATCTTCGACGAAGTTTTTTGCACCCAGGAAATCGATCAGTTTAAAGATTACAAAGTCAGTCGTTTAAATCAGACAGGGACGACCCCGAGTCATCTATAACTGAATCTCACAAACCTCCACCCATACATATGAAGGTAATGCTATGAAAAGAACGAACTGTCAAAGCCAACCTAACATCCTAATCCAGAAAATCACACCCAAGGGACAACATAGAAAAGAACCAAAGGTTCGAAACAAGCATTCTCGTCCTTTTATTAAAATATGGCTACTTTTCCTAGGAGGTGCATTCTCTCTCGTTAGAAAATGTTATAACGTTTAACCGAACCTCGTTGCTTACTTTAGTTTGCGTTCTTAATTATTATCGAGGGTCGAGCAATTAATTTTCAAATAACCAATTCTGCTGCCTGGGTTACCTTCCAAAGAACTTTTGCAATTCTGCGACTTGCAGTTTCAATCCAACGTTGATTGTTCCCTGCGAGCATGAAGACTTCTGTTGTCGATTGAAAGCAGACTGTAAGATCGATTCTTAGAAACTGTGAGAACTACGACAGGGTGAAAACAATAGAACGTATACGCATCGGTACCAAAGGAACATGTTTGTTATTAATACACCGCCAAATCTGTCGAATATAGTACAGCCTCGTTCGTTTGGTCACCGTATACACCTAGATGCGTGTACAATCAGGTGAGGCATAGAAACAGGGCAGCTGGTGGAAGGTTCGAGGCGAAGGGTGGGCTCTCCGCCGCGAAGGTTGGCCGAGAAACGAGCCGAACGGGAGACGTCGGGACGACGAGGCAACGAAAAAGGAGCGGGAAAATCGGTGAGAGACGGACGCAGAAGGGTTGTGGTAGAGCGAGACGAGATAGACGTCAGTACGAAGTACTCTCTTTACATCGGTTAAAAAAGGATAGACAGAGGGTGCGGGCAGAGGACAGAGACGGCGGACAGAGGGGTTAGCCAAGAGTAGGGGGTAAGAGAGAGTAGTATCGTATGGAGGGAGGGGAGGGTGGAGGGTGGAGAAGGACCTGCGCGCGAATTTCCCGCGTTCGCTCAACCTCATATTGATCCCACCCCAGTAACTCCCCGCATCCTACTACTACTAGGCTAGAGGGTTGAAGAGAAGAGGGGGTTGGCGGGGTAGGAGGGTGCCGTAAGGGTAGGAGGTGGGTGGTTTATCGGCGTATACACAGTACGAGGGAGAGGACGGCGAAGAGAATCAGAGGAACGCGAGGCTCCGGGTGGTCCAGCGCGAAAAGTCGTGTGCTGTTTCGAGCGTTGAAAACGCGTTCACGTAACAGAAGAATAGTTGGCCCTCACGGTACATGTATCGTTTCGTTCAATTTTACGTTTTAAATATCGCGATTATCGAGTTACCGATGTATTTATGCGTCTCGTGAATATCAATTAGTGTCGTGAACGTTGGTCCATCGTCGGTGATCGGGTCGATCCTCGTTGCGCTATATGTCTGAACGTGGTCGTGCGATGATTCGACGAGAGAGAGCCAGTAAGTTGGCGACGTGGTGCTAGATTGTCGATGCGGTACTCGCGACACCCTACTCGCCGACCTTCGTGATTCTCGCTCCTCCGGTGTCTCCGCGTCATCGATCCTCTTTGGGTGACAGTGATCGAGTCTTCGTTTCGGAAGGATGTAAACTGGTGGAATTTCTGGCGGTGGAGAATATCAAGGAAGAAACGGGAGAAGAAGAGACGCGCGAATTGGATCTGGAAGGAAGAAGGTGTGAACTGAGAAAGAGAGAGAGAGAGTAGTGGCCTGTGGTTTTTCGGGCTTGCTCGAGAGCAATCGTCGAGAGGTGATCTAGCCGTCGGATCGGGATTCGGATTCGATCCCTGATCGGTTGGGGAATAAAACAAAGGATCACGTGAGATATCTCTATCTCATTAGTCGCGCACTTTCTCCGTTCTTACGCACCATTGACTGCGGCATAGTAAAATGATAAAAGGGATCATCGGCAGCTGATCGATCGAATCGAATAGCTCTGACGTGTTCCTTTGATCGGTGGAAAGTGCGTTGTCCAACAGTCTCGAAAAAACAAATTTGCTTTGAGACGCTAGAGAATTTTCGTTTGCTCGTTTCCGCTGCAGGCTGCAAACTAGCGCGTCTTCTCGTCCATTTCATGTTCGGTACCCGTATATATCACATACATTCCTCGGCTATTGTACGTTACTTGTATATGTCGTTCGTGCATACTCGTGTACGTTATTTCTGTACGTTATTCGTGTACGTTGATAGTGTACTTACTAATGTCGTCACTCGCGTCGTCGTTTGACTCGTTCGATCTGCATCGTCTGGTTGTGTACACGTTCACTGGTCCTCCACGCGTTTTCACGTATGCATGCCGTGACCGTGCGCGACGACCTGGCTCTCGCGTGTGAGAACCTGGCTCGCGTGGCCTCTCCGCGTGTCGACGATCCCACCGCGACCGTTCTCCAGGCGTCTCCCTTGGCGTCGCGCCGTGGACGTCGACGGCGTCGCAGCGTCGCTGTTGGGAAATATGCGGGCGTGTTTTTCGTTTTTCCACCGCCGAAGATAATAATGCAGAGATATCGCGGACAGATATGAAACCTCCCAGCAACCGTGTTATCAACTCCATAAATTGAAACGTAGTGGAAAGACAGGATTACAAATGTCATTTGAAAAGGTTTATTTTGCATTTTGTGATTTTTTTCGGTTTTCTATGAGGTATACTGATCGTAATACTCACGCTAGCTCACGAAAAAAATTTTGTAGATATATCATATACCGTGAAACAGCTTGAAGTTTCATTGGCGCTTTGATAAGACACTGCCGTCATAATTATGTTAGTCAAAGAAACCAATTTGAAGAATGCAGTTGGTTAATTTGGCTACGTAAAGGTTCGTATTCGGCGGACGTGGTCGGTCCTAGAAATTTTTGAAATCTCGTTCAACATCGGTCTGATCTTCGTCGAATGGAAAACACCTCGATGGAAATAAGGTCCGACCGTGTGTGCAAAATGTGTCCGTTGTTTGCTGGTCGATCAGTTTGTCGATCGAAAGAAAACGATGGAGATGTCGATAGGTTGCAATAAGTATGGAGTACGGTCCTGACTGAATTGCATCTTTCAGTCACATTGCGCTTGTTAAGGAAAATTGTGCATCGGGGTATGGGATTAGATCGTTGGATATGGGTTTGTGGAAATTAGAGGAGCTCTCAAGAGTCTTGAGAACTCGTTTCACGTGCTTTTAGAGGGTAGAGCTATTGGATCGCAGGATTGATGGGAACGTCGTGTGCAAAAGGTTTTTGGATTGGAAAAGTGTGTTACCTATTGGTCGACAGAGGGGTGATTGCTTCAGGCAGCCGAGGAAAAGTGTGTTCCTTTCGATAGGTGTATCGATGTGTGTGGATAATACTAGTTTGGAAAACGGGCTTCCAAGTAATATACATAGATAGACTTGGTCTGATAAAATTTTTTAACTGTAAGCAAAAGATTTGCAACTATAAAAAAGATAACTTTCTTCTCTTGATATAATATGTAGACAATATAGATTATTATAAAAAATGAATGGAAATATTACTACTTATATCGTCCATAAATATTCAGACACTTGTAGAAAAATAAAATATACGCTTGAAGAATCGATACGACTACTTTCGGATTTTAGTTCGAAACGATTAACTAAGTTAGTGTAATGAAATTCGTGTACTAATAAACGCTAATATTTGATTTAATAATGTTCGATAACAATGTTCGGCCAACTGAATAGATAGAAAGCTTTCGATAAAATACTTGGAAGCTTTTATCTGATCGCGAAACAGAAAGGTGTTATTTAGGTGTAGTTTTCGAAAAACAACGAGCACATCGTGCAACTTTGATCTGTAACAAAGTAGAACGTATATTTACGCGAACTTTTCTCGCTCGTTTTGCGTCCTGAATTCAGTACGCCTACGTGTTACTATGCATTCTACATGGAATATGCGATTTTGTCACGGTTCATCGATTCCTTGTACAAAACACCTTGATTATATATACTTTCGTAAATTGTTTACCGCAGACAATTTCGTAATCAGATATTCTTTATCTGAACTCTTTGAAGCGACGTTTATGTCGCGAGACGTTGTTCCAACCTTTTCTTTTATTCTTCTTGAGAATAATATTATTATCTATAATTCTTCGAATGCTGCGACTAGCAATCACTAAAAATATTTCTTCCAGCAGAGTTAAGTAGTTAACTTTTATTCAGACAAATAACGCGATTGTACTTGTATTTCCTTTATTCTCATCGTACTTTAATTATCATTATCTATGTAAAATACGTTTAAATACACATTACATACTAGTTACTCGCAAGTATTAATCATCGAATCGGGCGTCTATTTTATTAACAACAAGAATAACAAAGTCTGTAATCAATAATAGTTGCTTTTTTGCTTATGAAGAAATAATATAGAAAATTACTAAAAATTGAATGTTAAAATATTCCGAGCTACAAAGAAGCTAAACAGAAAATTGACTGTGGATAAAATAACGAAATTTATTTCGCTTCCACGTTTCGTTTTACTCTACAAGTTTAGTCCGGTTGCACAGCAGTGAAACGACCATTCTATGTAGATACGTCTGCTCGTGGAAGATTGTTAACAAGAACTAGAAGACTGCCGTTATCGCGAAACGTACCTTCGTTCTTTTCTTCTGTCCAGAATATTTAGCGCTATGGGGTTGATAAAGTTTTCTTCTGCGTCAAAGCCCATTAAATGGCTGCAAGATCGTCACAATGGCGGTCTAATGGACCGACAGGGGAACTTCCATACGATTCGTAGAAAGATATAGGTTCGATTTAACGATCCATAATACTGGATAATGGAAACAGTGTATCAGATGGTTCAGGTTGTTTCGTTGACCGCGTAAACTTCATCGTCACAGCAATATAATCGCTCGCTTTTACCGTCGAGAGTAATATTCTCACTTTCAATGCAACGTGATATGTAGAATGAGTAGCATAACTGAACCAAAGAAGGTGCTTCACAGGGAAATTTATAATATCGTACAAAATAGGATGAGCGAGAAAAAAAAAATTGAGATAATGTCCTTTAGAGATATTGCTATGTTACTCACTGCAGCTGCAGAATATGTTTATCAGGAAAGTATGATCTTAGTTTCGCGTAAAAGTTCACTAATCGGAGAATACGCTTTGAATTCGCGTAGTCTCATAAATATTCGTATAGCAACAGATCGCACGTAAGCGAGCATCAAACCTATATCTGGAACTTGAAATGTCTGCTGGAAACTACTGAACGCAACTGGAATGAGTTTATCGCGACAGCTCGGTATAAACTCCGATGAAATAGTTGCAAATAAACATTTGCATCAGTAGATAGTATATTACGCTTTAACATGTTCCGTCCGGGTCGCGTAACTCAGGAGCACAAGAATTTGATATAAAAATATATATAATCTTGCACGTAATACGTGTAATATAAATATTGGAACGAAAGTTTTTCAAAAAACCAAACGAAATAAAATATAATTTAGCTCTTTGAGGAATACGGGGGAACCTGGTTGGAAATGATACGACGAAGATTATTGCGATAAAATATCTCGGAGTGTACCGAATCATTAACGACTACGAATAATCAATTTTAACGCTCAATCGTCATACACGCGTGAGCTCATTATTTTGAGAAAAATAGAGAATAATCTTTTTTCGATTCTAACAAAATTCGTCTGTGAAGGGATTAAAATAAAATTAAAGGAATTCGTATTGAACTCGCGCGTTAAAAACCAAAGGAGGAGAAGATAACGAGACGTGTAATATTAAAGCGTCCTTCGTTTCTCCATCTACTGATCCTCTTTTATGAAATTCTAATGATCTCTCGACCTCTTTTGAACTTCGTATGTTGGCAAAACTTGTTACCTCCAGCGCTACATTATTTCCCATTAACTAGCGGTTATATCGACTTATTGAAACTCAAAATTCTGTGTCGTGCTATAGAGTAGTTTCAGAAGCTTTTGTAGACACGGAGTTTGCTCGGTCAAACCGTTTCAATCGAAACTATTGTGTTGGTGTAAGGCAGATCCTGCTGCTTTGAAACCTCGAGCGCAAACAATTCCCGTTTCACTGGTTCAAAGTCAACTGGTTTCTGCGAGGAATCAGGTTGTATTCCTTCGCAGTCTTCTTCTTCGAAATTCGCACAGGATATTTTCGCCAACCTGATTTTCCGCTCTACGCGGGATTTATCGTTTTACTATTTTTTCGATGTAATACGATGCACAACTTTTTTTTAGTTTATGAACGTAAAAAGTGGTTCTTTGTGGCTTGAAATCTTACGTAAGGGATCTATAGCTAACGGTAGTATTTCAAAAACTTTTGCCTCGGATTAGGTCGTACCATAAGTAGCGCGGTTTCTTGAGAATCTAAAATGCTTTTGTTCTAAATTCGTTGCTACGTTAATCTTCTAAAATGCAGATGCAAAAGTTAAGGTTTAATGATGAGAAGGAATGATAAAAAAATGCTACAAAATATATTACTAACTAATTATAGACAAAATTGTCTATTTGCATTTAACACATAGGATATTCACGCGCAGAAACGATTCTGGTCATAGGTCAGGATAGTCCGCAGGTTGGAAAACAAAAACGAGCCCTTCGGTCCAGGAAGAGTCAACGAGTTGCACCATCGTCATTATCATCATCATTATCGTCGTCGTCCTCTTCATGTTCGTTCACAGTAGATAGCGAAACGTGCAACTTTCTCGCGGCTGGTATTAATTACCACACATCAGGCAGCGCGAAAATGATTAATAGTAATTACCATTGGTCGGCCAAAGCTCCGCTATTCTTTAAAACGACTCGATGATTAGGATCTGTTTTATGGTTGATCGCATGTTTGATCTTGGCATATGTTCTACGACAAATTCCAATAGTTTAGCAGCATAAGATCATCGAGATAAGGAAACAATTTCACAGTTTTTTTTTTTCATTTCTTTCATTTATTTCAATTTTTCGCATCATTAAGCATTGTTCACACAAGTTATTGGAAAAAAGCAGGCTTCCTCGGAATTTTTTACAGACCAAGTATTACATTTATTAAATGCAATTTATTACGAAAGAATCGACATTTCACTGTTTGTTAACATAATTTATTACAAACAGAAATATCTAAATATTTCCCAACATGGCTCACAAAGATATCAACATTTCAGTATTTAACACACCCTAGAACCATTTGAAACGAACTTCTGTTCTGATCTACAATGTGCAACATAACATTCGAACTACGTGGACACATGAATGATCGAAAACTCAGTCCTTGCAGTCAGTCCTCCGGATATGCACAGCTGGTGAGTTCGGTTTCTGGTGCACTCGAATGCATAACTATGACTCAGAATTCTCTCTGACGAAAGAAAGCGCGTTCTATCTTTCTCTCTCTAACGATCCGTTACCGGCAATGCGTGGATAAAAGTTTGATCTAAATGCACCGATAGAAAACGGATATGTATATGTACGTATATAGCTACATATGTGCGTCAGTCGTGAGATCGCGATAAATCATTAACCAGGCGTGTTTATTGGCTATGCACGAGCAAATCTCTGGCTGCCGGTGAATTTATGCTTGGGCCTGATCTCAATCGTCGATCGATCGATCGTGACTCGCAAATCGGGACCAACAGGCCTTGCGATCGGCCTTACCGCTTCTAGGAATCAATAATGTCGTGATTAAACATTTGTCGCGTGATTTTTACGCTTTATCAGTGACAATAAATCAAGTTTTACGTAACAAAGGCAACAAATAATACAAATATACTTTTGTATATTAATACGTTGCTTTCCGTTTTCCAATATCTTTACATCCTTTTTCTATTGCCTCGTTTTTACGATCGTCTTAGAAACTATGGTATAATTAGGAGCATTAAATTTTTCACATTTCCATGTTTCTAAGTTCGTCTTTAAAATCGTAATATAATTATATGCGTTTTGAAACACATTAGGTTTTATTCTGCTTCTTTTCCAATCACCGTAATCACTGTAATTGATATACGCGTAATAGCATATAGTTAATGCAGGGGAAGGAAAAGTTTTGATTTAATGCTACATTACTTGCACGAGTTACGTTTATAGCAATTTGTCTTAAAAGATATGAATAATATATTTAATACAGACGTACATGTATTTACACGCAAACGCAGAATTGAATATAATCCTCTAACTTTGAGAAATTACTATTCATGGCACGAGAGCTGGGGAATTATCTATCATAGGTAAATATAACTATAAAACTCGTAAATCCATTCGTACATATAGCAATAATGTTGTATTTTAACGTAATCCTTCACAAATGTCACTAAAAGATAAGGCATGTTGATATACAGGGTGATCACGAAACAGTGGCAAAGTTTCGTCGCGTTCAATTTTCCGGAGAAAAAGATTGAATTTAATTTCATTAATAGCCGTAATAAATTCATGGAAGGAATATTTGATAATATCGTGAATAAAAATGAACTATTTCCGAGACCAGTTGCGCACATTGCCTAAAATATTTAAATTTCACGATTACGCTATCGCAGTATCATCGATCTAATATAAAACTTATATAAGATATCGATAAAAAAAAGTTTCCCGGCCGATACAAGAAATTCTACCTAAAGCTTATACAAAATTGACACTGAAAAACTATCTATCGCAAAAAAGCTTTTCGTCACTGATACCAGTTTTTTCAACAGAGAAATCGGTTATCTCGACAGAAAAGATAAAAACAATTTGTCACGTTGCAATTTTTCAAATAAAACCTAAATCGACACGTGTAAAAGGAAACTTCCAAATAAAGATTCCACAGATACTATTACTACGTAATAGGTAAAACAAAAAGAAAGAAAAGAGAAATACAGTTCCTTAAGAAGAAACTTCCACGAATCGCCAATAATCGTGTTGAATGCAGCAAACGCGATATTCCATTCACTGTCATTAAATTCACGGTCGATGGAAAAAATTAGCATATAAACTAATATCGAAATAAATCGTATCACATGCACATGTTCGTGATATTTCACGATTCACATGCAATCGCATATCGTATACCAATCAAAAGCGACGATTTTCTGAAAATTGTTTTTACAGTATGAAAAATCGATACCGTCGTTGTATAAAAATCAGGATTGAAATTTTACTAGAAAAGATTATCTTTGTCACATAAAAGTCGATAGTGAAAAGTTCCTGAAATATTGTCGTCACATAAAACTCAGGAGTGCAAAGTTTCTGAAAATTTCCTTCGATGTGGCTGGCGTTCTATTTAGTTTCCTCGAAAATGGTCAGTTTTTCGACGGATCTCGTTTCGATTTTTCCCATCGGGCGCTCTACAGGTTGCGCAATGTAAATCAGGCCAACCTGCTGTCCAATATCGAGGTTCTGTCCACAGTGGGGAACACTTCCAGGCTATCTCTATTCACCCTTGACGAGCGTCCACGATAAAGTGCACGCGATACCACCTCTTTTCCGCGCAATAAAGCGATTTTTGCAAAACGGGGTGGCGGATAGTTCGCGTTCCTATCACAGGCTTGCGGAATGTGTGACGTTGCTTTCTCTTTTTCTGATTGTGTTCATAATACGTGTGTATGTTCGTACGTACACACTTCGTACTTCGTAAATGGACCAGGAATGTTTATGCGTGTGTGGGGAATTTAAAGATGTTAAAGATATGCAGAATGCGTGTAATATGCAAAAATATGTAAAATATTCAGCGTATAGTGCTTATTATGATATTTGGCAGATGAAACGAGTTTCTTATGTTTCGTTCCTTCGGTTGTGTTTATGAAAATATGAATTTGCATAAACGTACGCAATCTATTGATAGGTATTCAAACATTCTGGTTGAATTTGTAATATATACGTAAATTAATTTTATGAGTATACTAAT
The DNA here is from genome assembly GCF_014825855.1 of Bombus pyrosoma. Taxonomy (NCBI): domain Eukaryota; kingdom Metazoa; phylum Arthropoda; class Insecta; order Hymenoptera; family Apidae; genus Bombus; species Bombus pyrosoma. The sequence continues at coordinate 15,307,752 of NC_057775.1, forward strand.
TTTATGATAAAGAGAGAAAGAAATTGAACAAGTTAATTACAGGTAGCTACATGGAAGCTATAATGTCTACATTCTCGTTGATTCTACAATGTCTATCTACGATGTAGGCTATAAATTTTAAGGATTTCAAGTTATCGATAAATTTTAATTAGCCCTGTGATAAGCATTCGTTGGTTGAACGAATTTCTACGATGTATAAAACAATTATATAGAGGGAATTAATCAATATCATTAAATCGAATCCCGTGGGAAATGAGCAAGTGTTGGAATACTTGTGTACGTACAGCTATATGTATCTGAGTGTGTGTAAGGTTGATAAGGTTTTAGATTTATATGCATGCGACCGTGTTCGAAATAGTTGCGCTGCACGTGATAAGAAATCAAGTTCACAGGTCAGGCAATTTGTATTTGCGGATAGCAATGTTGCTTTGGCTGATTATTATCTGATCCTCTGCGGACATATGTTAGCGGACAAGGGTATGGTGAAAGCGTAAGATATCGGTATATGAAAGTTCGATAAGGAATTTGATAGAAAAGTAATTTTATTAAGTAGCTCTTTATCGCAGGTTGAGTCAAAAACTGTTGGAAGTTTATGGAAAAAGTTGGAATATCTTATTGAATCATCCCACTGTTTCTATGTATTGCTATTGAATCTTTTAACTTTAGTTTGACTTCGTGCTATTTTTCTTTCTATATTAGAACTAGGTTTTTTTTTTATTTTTTAAAGATCTTTTTCACATTGTGATATGTTTCTTTTCGCACTAGTGTATTAACTTTTATTTCTTAAATTTGTTAATCTTTGATTTAACTTAATACTTCAAACTTGTAGATACTACAGACTTATCAAATGATAAGCAAATAGATTTTAGTAATTTAAGGATAATCTGAAAATCATCAGACACCAAGTTGATCACTAAATGTATTAATCCCGTGAAAAGACTGTCTAGTTTCATGGCAACAAAACGAAAGCCGATGTTTTCCCAAATTAAGGGTAGTAGCTGCTTTCTAGATGCTCAAAGTGATGGCAGGAGAAGATGGTAAAAGGACATTTTTTTCTTGGTCAACGACCCAATCTTTTTTCCTTCGTGTTTGTTTCTTCCTGCTTCTCGTTTCCCTGTAATTTCGACTTCTAACGAGACGAATCATTTTTTTTCTCGATACCTTCGTGGCTTTTTTACCTTGCCTGATGGCTAAAGATGGAAAAGCACAGAATATAACGCAGAATGTTCGTGGACCGATTCGAATATCTTCTAGCGGAATTTTAGAAAGCGTTTTCTTACTTTTGCGTTACGATGTTCGTTACGAGAGCTTAATACCTCTTGCGGTACGTCAGCCATGTCTGAAGAAAGTACCTTAGTGCTTTATTTCGATACAGGTTTGAACTTATACGAAGTGAGTTACGAGAAACGTGAAACTTAATTAACTTTGGATCTGAAGGAACATAAAATATAATTTGAAGATCTGGATATCTGAAGAAAGAAACGTGGTTCTCCTTTTTCTTTTCTTATCTTTTTATCTTAGATACTAGTTCCATTTGTAATTATATATATTGTATTATTTCCTTTATTAATATATCATCTGTCCAATAATCTATATTATTCGAGTTAATAGAAAATATTTGTTTACAGCGTAGGAAACAAAGAAGGATGAGTATGAGGATTGTAAATGGTTACATCTAGCGAGAATAAAAAAGAATTTATTTATTTATTCGTAGAGTAATTAAGATGTGCCACGAACTAATTATTTTTTCAATAATTCAAGGTTTCATTACCTTTTTACATAGAATAATAAATTGCAGTAATTTACGAGGAAGTAACTACACGGTTCTATCTAAAAGAATTATACAACTGCATAATGTATTGTTATATTTACAGAAAGAGTTCTCTTTGAACCATTTACATTTCCTCTCTTGCATCCTCTCCCAATTATTATAATCACCAAATTATCCGTACCATTTACGCGCAAAAATATCTACACGTAACATCTATATATATATTCACTACATATATACACTATAATTTCTCTACAATTTCATTTAAATTATCTTATACGTGTTTCTTTGCGCCCTGAAATCCAACACTACTCTATTTGATCTCCTGTATCCGGTGACTCACCGTGTATAGACACATACACAGTCAATGATTCTTGCAGCTTTTACGCAGACTGGATGCAATCCTCTCACGTGCCGCAAATGCTACAATTTTCTCTTGCGTTCGTTCGTGACGCTCTACCGTCCAACGATTTTTCATCGTTTCCCTCTGTCCGTGCCACGATTCGCCTCCGTCACACGTCCACCTATGTACCTAAACGAAATTGACGATTCGTCGCCTTCGCTTTTTCCTCTGTTTTCTCTCTGTCGCTGTCGTTTCCTTCATTTTCTTCTCTTTTTTTTACCATTTTTTTTTCTCCAGCCTTTTACTTCTGATTTTCCTACTCTTTTTTTCTTACACTGCCACTTACTTTCTCAGTTGGTCCATTATTTCTCTTTTTTTCCCCCTTATTTCAACTCTCAATCTCCATTCCATCTCTTTCTCTGTCCTTGTTCCCTTTTCTTTCACTTTGCCTTTTTCCTTTCTTTCACTCGCCTTCGTTTCCTTTGTCTCTCCTTTTATCCGCCTTTTCTTTCTCCTTCCATTCGTTCTTTCTCTTTCCAACATTACCATCAGTAAATCATTATTAGTACACTTGAAATAGGCGAATGGATATTGTCATTACAAAACGAAGACGATACTCGTCAATTTGCGTGTATCATAAACAACTGGTTAAAAAATGTACATAAGACGCAGAAACATATGAAACAGAAATTCAGGGTAGAAGCTTTACTCTATTTAGATTACATTTCTTTAATCGTCCTCTTAATAATACGAATTCGCAAAAAAATCCACAGTCTAACTACAACTAAAACCAGAGTACAGTACACATTAAAATAATTCGCAACATAAGTTTATATCTCGGGGGTCTTATTACGAACATGTTTTATTAAACTTCATATTGAAAATCACCGGTCTCGTAACTTGTGGAACGTACGTCTCCTTATCTCTTCATTTTTTCCACTCAACCCCTGTAGCTATCTCTCCATGGTTTTCCAAGGAAAATGTCTTGACGCAGGTATTGCACGAAGTTCGTGTCGTAGAGACCATCGTTGTCGTCGTCGCGAGTAAAACACACGGTTATGTTGCGCGCGATTTACGATCACGTACGCGTCTACAACGACGGCGACATCGTATCTCCGATAATTTCGCCAAGCAGCAAAGCACCGGATAACTTTATCGTACGCACTTCTGGAATCATTCCGTTTGAACACGAAACACGGAAGCATTCGCGTAATGGCTATTCAGCTTAGCTTGGATTTAACAGGACTTCGGAATGAGACTCGGATTGGAGAAGGATATATAGAAGAGACGCTTAAGTTGATTATTCGAATGGAATGTTGTTCGAGTGGAAGAAAGTTCTTATGGGATTGTGTTATTCTTTAAAGAAATTTTTATTTTTATCCTTGAATATATGGATAGTTGTTAGCGTGATTTTCATTTCATCGTATAGTACGATACGTAGCGCTATATAGGATTTATTTGAACGATTGGGATTTTAGAAAGTGTCTGGAGAAATGACTAGTTCGAAACGATGAGTATTGTTGCTTTTGTATTCTTGGATAATTTCTTAAATCTTATTGTTCGAATATTTTTACTAGATCTATATCTACGTATAGTTCGGTATTACTGGTGGATATAAATCCTTTTGTTCGTAAACATAAAAATATTCTATCCCCAAATCTGCTTCCACGCATAGTATTATAATTTTATTCCCTAAATAATCACCTTCCTCGGCTTGTTACGTCAAACCTTCAATACAATTCATTTTCACAATATATTTTTTCGATTCAATACATTTCATTGTTCCCATGGTTTTACATTACATTACGATCCTATAATTTAACTTACAGAGAAAAACAGCTATCCATCTCGCGTGATAAAATGTCCTTTAATACCAATATAGATTGCCTTTATTATCCAATATCGTTTCGATCTGTAAAAAATACTTGCCTCTAATACCGGCAAACAGTGACAACATCAAAATATCAGTTAACGTAATCGCATCGTAGAAAGTAAAACAAAGGCCATTGTTTGTTATCAAGAATAGTGGTTTTTCGTGTCGTTTCTACGTCGTTTCTGCCCCATTGTGCAATTTCTTTCCCTCGACCTACTCGAGAAGGCTAATCGCCGTCTGAGCCGTCATTTCCACAGCCACGCTCGTTTCACCCCTTATCAGCGTGTCCGAATCGCGTCCAACTTTATCTTCACGGGCTGCGACGCCATTTTCCCGTTGGTTGGCCTCTGCGAGGCGGCGAAACGCGACAGCGAGCTCCTGACGCTGATTAATAGGGATTATTAAATTACAAATTGCGGAGGTAACCGGCGACAAACAATGAAAGTTCACCGGTGACGTTACAGTTAAAACGCTCCACGTCGTCAGGTGAATCGATCGTGATTCGATACGTCGCGCACGATTAACTTTAGATTCGAGGCACGTCGTATAGTTTCTTTCGTGATATTATAACATTCGTTACAACATGCAGTAATATAATACTTTTAACGAATATCTTCCAATCGAAGCGTACGATTATCTGAATAAAAAAGTAATGGTACTTATTATATTAGTTGTTGTTGTGTATCTTTATTTCTTTATCAAGGTATCGTTGTATTTTATTAGAACCGCTCAGAGACATTATATTGAATGTAAGAATTTTTTTACAATTTTCTTGAAATTATCGCATGTATATAGCATTTTGTTGAAGCACATAAACTCGTGCAAGTGGATAACTCGTTTCTGAGAAGCTCGATACTAATCACATATGAAGATAAAATTGTGGAACTCATGGAAAGTGACTTGATCGGTTTTATTTCTGAGAAGTTCGTATCACCGTAGTAATTACTTCGAAGTTCTATATCTATTCTATTATTGAAATTCTCTATCAGAACCAGGTATTCAGTCTGCGTATTATATTATACAGTATATTACACATTACACAGTGTTATACATAATATACCGCATACATTTAACAATAATATACGTATTACGTAACTCTTACATGGCTCATTTCTTAGCTTCGAACAACAAGTTACAGCACTAACAGTAACAGCGCACCAACACCCCCAAATTACTCACCTCTTTAAAACCATCCTCAGAAACGTTTAAACAATTCCACAAAGCCCATTCATCGAGTATCCCTTCAAAGTATTATATATATGTAACGAGTAATTTCGAAGCACATGTATGCCAGATTATAGCCGGTGTGGTCCGAACCATGGCGGCCTCTGATACCGATCTGCCGTGGAATCTGCGTCGCTTCCGAGATAGGTGGGTACAAGAGGAAGCGAGCCGGTCGACTTCGTTATTACTCGATTATTGGTGTTGCAGGGGTAATCTCGTCGGTAACCTCGCAGCTCTCGCACTTAGCACTTACGTGGCGAACGGTACACGCCAATAACAGCTGACCCCCATCCGGTAACCCCACTTAAAGTCCACGCGGAGAGTAGCTCTGGTCAGTTCAGTCCGTAAAGGCATCGGAGAAGGCGAAAGAATTGGAAAAAACCAAGGTATCCGAGAATCCAGCGTCTCGTAACGAACGAATGGCCTCGATAATTGTAACTCTGCCTCTTGACGTCTGGCAGCTAGCGAACAGTCGGCTTAATAGAAAATCCTGGACCTTCGTTCCCATTTCGATTTATCGATGTTGATATCGGGACAGATAGCGGCTCCACGTGTGCTCGTAGTTTCTTGCGGAAGAAATGAAGAAATAGAAACTTGCGAAGGGAAGGTGGAAGGCTGATATTTATGGATAAGGTGGAAGGTCGGAGATATTTCGGATACTCGAATCCAGGTTATAGATACTTGGTTGGCGTCGGGAGGAAACGTTTGCGAATTAGCTGATTAGGTTACAGGAGGTAGATTATATTGACAGGAATCTTGTGTGGCTTGGTTTGGTTGCTTTGTGTGTCTTAGGGGCTGAGGTTAATTCTCAAGTATCGTTACCGGGTGTCACTGTGAACCTTAGAAGGCTGACGCGAATGATATCGCTGTAATATATTGATAATAGCAAATATAAAATACTCTTTGAGAAGAATATATAAATGAAAATTGAAAAATAACGTAATTGAATATGCAGAGATATTAAACCTGTTTGTACAGAAGGGCAGCGTTTAATTATTATTTAGCGTTTTCATTTAATTAAAATTGTAATTAGATTACATTTAATGTTGATCCCGAGTAACGCAGTCGGAAATTCCAGGAAAGATACGGAGGAGAAAAATGGCAAATGTTATAGCAGCTGAACATTGTTCCAAACCAACAGTTTAAGCGAATCCTTGGTGCTCCGTTTCACGGCTAGAATATTAAAAAGCTAGAGATCGATATCGTAAATTGATGGAAAAGTAGTTGCAAATGACATACATATTGCGTTAACACAACTCCACGATATTCACTGTATTAAACAACAACATATATGGAACAAAGGCACGACGATGAAAACGATAACCGGCGCGTTTCCCTATTAATTAATCTGGTGTATCAAACGTCCGGGGCGTTATTATTTCTAGAGACAAAGCTTATCCTTTCGCGGTACCAAGTTTCTCACTATTGAGTGAAAATTTTTCGTGCTTACCAGCTGGCATTGTACACACCGTGGTGTTCTTTTCAGCGTAGCGGAGCGTGGAACAGTTCACTTTTCATCGTATCTGTGCCGAAAGAAAAGTGGCCCTGGTAGCCGAGCGCCGAGCTACCTAGTTTCCACGCCCTTTAATTACCGCCGCACCACGACTAGTCGCGCCACACCGAGTGAAGTTGTCATTACGGCTGCTAAAGAGCCGTCTATAGTGTTGTGTGGTCCCTTGCTACATTCTGTTCTCTCCTCTCTCGCGGTAAAGGTCGTCAGAAACGTCGAGAAAAAGCCATTGTCCAGTTCGAGATCCTTTGTTCGGGCCACTCAACCGGGCCTGTGTCCACCTTTAACAACCAACTCGGCTTCGTCATCGGGGACATCCTGCGATTCTCTTTCCCGGTCGGTAACCACGCTCGAATGACAGATACACGGGCGTGATCCATCTTTGGGCGTTAACGGGGAGATTGATGCTTAGCTTTTTCTTCACTCGTCGTTAGCGACGAGATAGGTTAATTTGTCTGAAGGTAGGCTAGGGTATATTTATCTGTACCTTAGGTTAACTACGTTTTTACATTCTGCTTAACGAGTCGAATCAGCAGGAGATGAAGACAACTGATCTCTAGTTGTCGCGCGATGCTCCAGATTGATAGTCGGTAGTCGTTAGCGAACTATGATCTTTAGAGATGATTTTGCATCATTATGGAATACATTTAGCTCGACAGCTGATGGGTATATTTCTCCAATCTAAGAGGATATATTCAATCTTGCTATTTAAGGGGTTCGCAGTAATTTGAGTAGCTTTCTATTTCACAATATCACAGGATTGTGAATGCTAGCCTATTTATAGTACTGTTTCAATTATTTCCTCGCTACCATTGAATTTATGAAACTTAACCTGGCGCGATCAAAAAATTCTGTAACCCCAGCCGTATTCCCTCTCAAGCTATCTAAGAGCGAGGGAAATCGATTCAAGTAGTATAAAAACGTGTTCCACCAGACGCGTACAATGTCTCCCTGGCGAAGGTAGAAACGGCTGATTCCCGTGGGCGTTCTAGGCGTTCCAGCTCTCTCAACAGTTTGTGAAAACGATTTAGAAACGCGGCTGAATCGCACAAAGGAAACTGTGGTGCGTTGACCGTCCTTTCGAGGCCCAGACACCGTTGCCCTTGGAATTCCTTTCACGAATACCTGCGCCGTCTTTCTGCACCGAACATAAAGCAAGGTAAAGCTCTATAAAGCGGGTATAAAATTCGTCTGCCGCTGACTCGTTTGCGAATAGGTAATCCGTGGAATAGGCGTTTTTAATTGCCGCTCGCTTCCAAGGACAACGGTGAACATCCCCATAGGGAACGAGCAAGCGGGCCTTTAAACCTACTCGGTTTATTCGTCCGTACGTTTACTTCGACTGCTTCTCGAACATTAACTCGAATCAGATAGGGGTTTCTGCTTGGTTCACCGATAGTCCAGAGAATTCCTTTTTTGTAGAGTTTTCGTTACTGCGTGGGTTTTGCAGAAATATATATACATATACGTGTTACAATTAACATGTGGTTGGGGCAATTGAACGTTGACGGTGGATCGTGAAATATCTCGTTTTTATGTGTCTCTTGATAATCGTATACCGAAAGTTTGCTTATCGCGAGGTAATGTAATTTTTGCTTTCGTGTTATCCGGCTAGTGAGTTTCGTGATAACCGCTAACAAGAAATCTCTGAAACTAAACAGTCAACGTCTACATTTAGCTTCATTGGAAAAATGTAGTATTACGTTTATCTAATTAACGATCGTTGAAAGTCAGAGAGGTTTTCCCGAGTGCAATTAAACGGTTGCAAATTCAAAGATGTAAGGAGGAAAATATGAAAACACATGGATGCTAAAAATAGTTTTACAAACTTCTTCTTAATTGCGAAAAATCTCATTACAGTTCGATGCTTTGTCATTGAACTTCATTTTTTCACTGATCACTTTTATTTATAAATGTTCATCAAACCAATTGTACAGATTGAGAGACGAAGAAAGCCAATTAAAGAGAAAACTAGTACTTTCCAATATTGTGACCCGAAGGCGAATTCTTCAAACGCTCCCAACCGTCGCTAAATCAAGAATCGTAAAACTTAATGATATTTACGGATCGTGTAAGATTGGTAGGTTCACGAACTCGTTGTTTATCGATCGTTGTGGACACTGAGCGATTTCTGCGACGCTATATAAGCTGAATCCACCCACGTTCGACGAAAGAAGTTTCGAGTTTCAGTCGATCTCCCGTATGTGGAATAAAAAAAAAATCGTTAGAGATGCAGCGACGTCTGCCTCGTCTCTAGCATGTTATATGCAAATTTTCTACCTTCTGTCTGTGCCGACCAGCGTCTGGGATGTGAATCATGCTAACGTCTCCAGTTGCAAACCGGAAATACATCCGATGCGGCGTTCGAATAAAACATGTGAATTTCTTTCGGACTTTTGGTTTGTCTTCAGTTTGCAAGTTATATTATCATAGCGGTATAAATAATTAATAAACATTCGTAGGTTGTCGTAGATTATTTAAACGCGTGGATAATTGCAAGTGGAGGGTAATTCTGATAGTTTGTTTCGATTTATTTCGAAACGAAATATTGCAGAAGAAATAAAATCACGTTATTTCTTAGGAAAATGAAAAGTGTCAAAGTGGTCCATATCGATGGAGAATTTTTATTGCAATTTGAATTTTTTCACTTTATCTCAAAATCTTAAGAAACTTTTTATTAATTTTTATCCTCAAAGCTTATGAATACAACGCGTTACGCTGTTCTTAACTTCTCCTTTATATTTTTATAATAGTACAATTAGGAACTTTCTAAAGTTTGAATATCCTAATTATCGCCTTGATAAACTTGTTCGACAATCTTAATTATCGCCTTGGCAAACGTAATAGCCTTGGTTACTCAAGTTGCATAGTTGTATAACAATTAGACCGCAGCCAAACTCTGTTGCTACTCTTGCTAAAAATAGGACGTCGTAAAATAATTTCAATCGTCGAATCTTACGATAAATCGACTTTTTGCTTGATACCATTTACTACTTTTCCAATTGAATTTTCAATATATTATATACTTACAATTTGAAATATTCGATTTAAAGAACAAGCAAATAAGCTATACAACGAGATGATTAAAACCAGTAGCTCGAATCAGTTGCTTGCAACTACCTTTTATATCAATTTCCCGGTTTACAACTCACATCAGCGTAAAGTAAGTATATATTGTTGCTTGCCTGATTAACCAAATTTTATTCTTATCTTCTTATCTTCACGCACATAATCACGTAAAATCGCTTCTTGTATCAGTCATGTAAAAAATACATAGTTCCATCAGTTGAAGCTTTCAGTCACGTTCACTCGATATAACTTCATCCCATCGATCTATCGGTGAACAAATATCATAACACAGTCGTTCATTTTATTAATATGTACATATCTTTATTTGAATTTGGTATAAATTTTGTATTATTACCGCCGGTAGTTCTAGCGTTAATACAACTGAAGATCCCTATATGCCCTTACATATATCAACACATAATATAATAGCGTTTGAAATAAGCGTGAATTACCATGAGTAAAATATACAATAATCGTGCAGTATATTTTTATCTTCTTGATATTACTTCAATACGTTGAACAAAAGATTTAAATTAAATGATCAAAAATTTCTCAACTAGTTTCTGAAAATTCCCTTCGAGATATCTACAACGTTTCGAACAATGGTGTTCCACTCGACCAATCTTTGAAATCTAAACGCGTACCAAATAGGTAGCTTCCTATTTCGTGCTTACAGCGTCTAATCTTCATAGCGAGAATGAACTTGTCCATTTCAATGCAGCGTTCACGCGTATCTAAAATATTGGTGGAACAATGAAATACGACAGGGTCCCTCCGTTAAATCTCGAGGTTCGTTCAACGACGCGTAACGAAGCAGTTTCACGCGATCTAGCGCTGTCCGGAATCATAATCGCGATGACAAGGCGGATCTCTGATGGCCACTCGGATTCCTATTGTTCAGGGTGCGTGGAAGTCGCGTGCAGCCTGCGACGAGTACCTAGAAACTGTTTAATCCAACCGATGTTCGTGAAATTATTGATGATCGATGACGTATGAACTCGAGGAACAATTTTTAGATATTATGTTCGTAAAACTGGCTGGTTTGTTTACCCTAATCCTTTTAACAGAGATTCTTTCAATAATGAACTAATTAATAGCAATTAAAACTGAAGAAATAAAGGTAACACACGATACGATAATATCGATTATAATGTGTTAAAATTTGAAAAAATTAGGTAAACCCTTCGTGCAACCACCTAAGTGGCATTTCCTCTTTATATTTCATTCCTGCGAATTTGTATTTTTATCGAGAAAGATTTTAAACATTGAAACTTCGTAGATCGATCTAAGCAAAATTCTACTTTTGAATTTCTCTTTGAATTTGTGTCCTCGAAAAAGTTCGAGGTATTTTAAAGTTTTAATGTTTCAATGATAATTTCGAGAAGTCTCAGATATGCCAGAAAACCTGTAACAACCCAGCAGTCTTACAAAACGTTGCTTCGAGATGTATTAGACTTTGTGGTTTCGTAATCCTGATAGGTTTAAGGCTTGTCCAGATTTCCAGACAATTATCCGCGGACACGTGTCCACGGACAGTCAATATTGGCAAGTCTTTTGTCTTCCGTTGAAGTGGAACACAAGAGACTACGTCTACAAGACACATTGTCTGTGAGTCTAGAGAAGCCTTTACAAGTCTGAAACGCCATTTATATTTCCTTGCAGAGTGTATATCTCGAAACATGAATAAACACGAGACCCTCCTAAATCAATCTGTACTTCGAGAAGATCGAGAGTGAACGGAAAGTCGCGTAATTACGTGAAAGTCTAAAAGCACGCGAATCTGTTGGTTGGAAGCTGTCTCTTCTTCGTAGTCTGGTTGAACGAGTGGCGAGAGAATCGAAAGGCGTTCCAGAAACGTAAAAATAGTCACGGGCATATTTGTGTGATGATTCGATGTACGACGGAAGAGAATTCAAGGGTCAAGTTGCTGTTTTATGATTCCGTCCCGTTTCTCGAAATATCCACGTGAAAAGGAGGGAAAAAGGAACGATCGCGGGCGTAGCGGTTCTTTCAAAGAACGAGCACGTGAAAGATAAAGGTTGAGAAACTCGACGTCGATTGCCTCAAATGGAAGAACTAGCGTTTTCATCCGATCAACGTCATCCGATATCTGGACGATAAGTCAGCCAACTGAACGACCGCGAGAGCTGTCTCGTCGGATTGTCCCCTCGAGATCGATCGATTCGTCTATTTTTCCTTGGTTTTTCGGTCGTTTGAAAGATCGCGAGGCTGGATTGTGAGAAATGGATGCCTTGGAATTGCAAGCAGCCCTGGTGAAGCTGGATCCAGCCACCACGGTGACGCCGATCGGCTCGAACGTGAAAATGCTGCCGGCTCATCATCGTATCGCGTTCACGGTCGATTTGGATGAGAACGATATGACGTTGGAAAACGCGACGCAAAACGATGAGAAATCGAACAACATGGCTATGCAGACGAACAACGCCTCTAGAAAGCTTCACAACAATTGCTCGGCCCAGCTGACCGTACCGGGCCATCAGAATCATCCTAACAACCGGCAGATAGAGGTGTCCAAGTGCGAAATGGCGGAGGTCAGGTGACGCCAGCCTTGCTACGACCTTATCTTTTATCACACTTATCCACCGCACAGGGGCAGCAAGCATCATGCTAAGCATCACGCTAAGGAGAAGAGACATCATCATCATCATACAATGCATCATCAGCATCATAGATCTCATGTGGTGAGTCAGTGCGTTCTATTCGTGCGTGATCGTACGTTGTTTTACTATACATTGGGCAGGTCTCTTCTTTTTCGTTTTCTCGATCGCGAACTGTCCATGTTTGTGTCTATTGTTTGGTAGAAAATGTCTGTTTCTGTATTTCCTCTTTTTTCCTAACTCTTCTATAGTCTTTGGAATTTTTTTATTTAAACGTTATTTACGACTAAATTAATTCTGTCTCATATATTCGATACTGCTGTTGTTTAATTGAAAGAATTTTCTTTTTTTCTTTTTCTTTTTACGTAATACCGATTTCGTTTGATCGGAAAGTTTTCTTATATTTATGCAATAGTAAAAATGTTCTCGTTTTCTTTTTATCCAATAGCGTTTAGTTAGAAAATCTTCCAATCCAAAAAGAAACGGATCGTTGACGTAATATTCAAGAAAGAAATTCGAGCGATTTTATTTTGCAAAATTCGAAAAGTTAGAGAGAAGGAAAACGCAATTGGGTCAAAAGAATTTTAAAAAGCGTAACGGGATTAAGTTCTTTCTTTTATATTAGGTTTTCTACGAACTCATCGTGTAAATTACAAAATGATCGACGAAGGATTTTAGTACAATTGGAATCGTTGTTTCGACTAGTTGTTTAAACATGTCAGTGTTACACTATAGTATAATTATTTTTCGATTCATGTATTTATGTCTATGTAGATGGATTATGTGTTACTAGGGCATGCATGATATTCATCGTGTAGTGAAATCATATGGTTAAGCATTCAACTGCTTTTACTTCGCGGTACTGTTATTATAGCGAAAGCCAAACATTTTAGTCGTCATTACAACATCTAATCGTTAATAATTTTCCTTTAGCTACATCGTCATGCTTCTTTTCTGCATTTCATAAAATTCTATCTTATTTCATCTTAATATTCTTAATTCTTAAAATTCTATCTCATTCGAGTATAGTTCAAGGTGAAAAATTTTTAAATGAAAAATCTAGGCTAATCAGAGTAAATAGGTTAAAGTATAAAATACCGTTCGTATGATTCGACAAAGGTTGAGAAATTAAAGGACCGTGTTTCATAAGTAGATAAATGATTTTAAGCACACAAAATCACTAGCCTGGATTATGGGCTCTGTAATATCATTGATGGAAAAAGTGTTCTTTGTCATTAGCGTCCATTAACGTTTCAGCCATGTCCATTTCTGTTACGTAAAGTTCGTTACATTAAAACGTGGCCAAAGAAAAATTACATTCTCACATCAGTATATATTTCGTGTATATGTTTTATGTACAATATAGCGATAGCAACAGAATGAAAAGAATTTCTGAAGTTTATAAATGGAGACGGAAATTGAAGTATTTTAAGACCGATTTCTCGTTTATGAATCATATATTCCTCTCGTATATCTTCTTATTATTACTGACCTCTTATTTGCGTTCATGCATTTTTTAACGCGTAACGTCATCGCCATTCGATTGGAAAATTTCATTAAAAAGTGAGCAAAAAGATCTCGCTCGAAAATAGTCGTAGAAATCCAACGCCGTCTTGCGAACAGAAGATTCATCTGCAACAGATACTACGTTATCATCTATCCAGATCGATGAATTGTCCAGAAGATTGATGACGAAGTTTGCAACTTCGTGATGAATATAGGAACTCGCAAATAACGTCCGCGTATATTTATTGAAAGACATTTCTAGCGAGTTGGTAATATCGGTCAAGTGTCAAACTTTATATATCGTGCACCTTAACGATTGAATTGAGAGAATCTCCAGAGAATAAGCACTCAAAATCTGAGTCAAGGTTGTCGCAAATGATCTTACCTTTAAATAATTTCACACCTTTGATTCAGTACTTACCCCTTTCAATTCAATTTTTGAAAGTGTCGTAATATCAGCATAGTTGCGACGTTAGTACTATACAATAAACGTCTAACGTTTAATTTCTCAAGGATCAAATGATCAACTTCGATGGAGTTAATCAACTTGTCGTTTAAGTGACTCAATCGGTAATGAACAAATGTTTGTCATGACGCAAGAAAATACGGTACTGAAAGTTCCTTTGGAAAACAGAACGCTGTCTAAGTAACTCTGCGTCAGCCTCTGGTGTTACTCAAATTTGAGACGTCGTTAGATTTCTTCGAGTGACAATTACTCGCGAGGAAAGCAACACGTAATGGGCCTATCGCGAGTCACTTAGCCGCTCTAGTGTCGGACTATCACCGATGCTAGCCGCGGTATGAGCATTAATGGACGTATTTCCGGGACACGAGGTTGGCTAACGTAAATGAGACGAGATAGAATGGCCGTGCACTGTGACCTGAATTTCTTTAAGGGCACGAGTTCGAAGGGTGATCGTTCACGTAGACTCGTTACAGTTCAAGAACAGGGACATAACCCATTTAAGACCTATTTCAGTTCAGAGGAAACTATTGACAAGTACATCGCTGAAACCGCGTTCAATTGCATTCGTGCAACCATATAAAGGAATAGTAATTACTGAACGATCTTTCTTTTGATTGCTCGGATTATTTCTTTATTGCTGACAGTGGAAATTTCGTACTAATTTAATTCGCTCTAATCGATGGTCTAATCTGTCGATGGTTAATATTCTGCAATATTGGTAATTTCATTGGGGATTTTGGTAATCTTCGTTTATCGGACAGTTCCTATGAAGCTAATATCTTCTGATTGTATCAGGTTGTCCGAAAAGTGTCTTTCTTTTACAGTTTTTTACAACAACGCATCTTTATACAAACGTGAAACCTAATCTGTCAAACGTTGTGACCTTTATCTTGATAGAACAAAATGGATCATACGTAATTCGATAAAATAATATAAAACGAAAAATGTTGTGGATCCATTATTTCCTTATAAAACGAAAGAAACTTTTCGGACGACCTAATATTTGTCACCGTTGTCAAGCAGTGATCTTGAATGTTAGATTTTTTGGTCAATGATCAATAGTTTTGATCGTGATTATCGTAATTTGAAGATGTAAAGCTATGTAGGACGCATATAGTGGTCTTATAACACTCGGTCACTCTGTTCACGAATAGAAGTTACTCTAACTAAATCTTCAATTAATTCAGCACGAAGGTTAAGTAACAAATGAACTTCAACCGCAACTGACTAGTGACGCTAGAAAACTCATTATCTAGAAGCTTCTCTATTCTACAAATCTATTATACAAACCTTTTGTATGCGTACATAAATCAAGTCATTCGTCAGAAACAGTATGGTACATACATCATGTTGAACGATACACAATTTATCAATTTAATTGCAAACCTCCAGCTTTCTTTATTACGATATCGTATTTGCTTGCATTTAACAATTATTTTCCAAATATATAGATCTACTATAACTTTATTTTTTCCGTCAATCAAAAGTATTAGCTCTGGACCCATTTCCGTTAACTATACGTACGTTAATAATACAATTTCATAATAAAATTTCATCCCGTTTTTCTTCGTCACTCTGTACATTTCACCATTTTTTGTTTAACACGAAACGATAAATTCAATACAAACAAAATATTCGACGAAACTCGAATGTACCTAGTAAATATTTCAACGATCATAAACCAGAGAGATCACAAGAAATACACGGAGCACGATATATCGACGAGATCATACCAGTGGTTGGGAAAAAAGAGGGACACGGACTAGACGATCGGCTATCACGCGAAACGCGTATCAGTTTTGTTGCGCGAACGCCGGTTTGCCTGAAATCGAAACCCAGTTCTGTTAGGTCGCAAATATTGTTGCATTCGCTTTTGACAAGCGGCACCGTTAAACCTTCGTTGCGGCAACGTCAGACGTGATTCATATCTGCTCGACATTGAGCCATTGGCGAAACGTTATACTCTTATTCCGGGTGTAGCTCCCAACCTGCATAAACCATGCAGAAAGCAGAATTACTTCTGGTTCCAATGTTACTCCGCTTACAGGAAATATTTGCAGACGCTTCACGTTTTTTCAACGAGGCTTGTTTCTTAATGAAGCCTTTAAGATTTCTTTCCGGAATGGATATATAATTTTTATAATCGTATGAAATTATTTTTCCAGTCCCCTTACATAATTACCACTTCATTTAGGTTTCCAATAAAAAATTTAAAACATTAAGGATTATTCGCTTGACGACGAGCTACGGTTAAGTAACTTAAAACTTGTACGTGTATGTAGCTTTCGCATTTGCTGTGTCTCATTAATCGCTTTCCTATTTATAGAACATTGTAATCCGTCGAGAAGCACTGAATTTTCAAACAAGTTGGGATAATCGATCGTTTGTGTTTCCACGTGCGTGTTTAAATAGTCTACATAGTATGTCCACATTAGGGGGATTCATGTGAAATTGTTTTTCGGCCTGTTGAACATAAGAGGATGATATTTATCGCTAATATACGAGGAAATATTTAGCGTTCGCTGAATTGTCTTTTAACTATTCTGTCACAGAATGGTCGATTCGATATTTCTCTCTACTTATTATCAATTATACTGAAAAAAAAGAATACATGTTCGAATAATTCTGCAAAAGATACAAGTATCGTTTAAATGGAGAAACAAAATTCTACGGTATAAATCTTCACGTACAACAAATAAAATCACGTTAAGGTTACACGGAGAAAGAAAAAGGAGCGACCAGAATGGCTCAGTAATTCCATTACATCAAATTGCGTACAAAAATGATGGATCGAGTCCAAGGAATCGAATCATGTTCCACTCGTTTCCATCAAATTTAACAGAATGGATTTGTTATCCCAGTGATAAATAGATGCTATCGAAGGTAAAATTAGCATCGTTTATGTGCCACAATGATCCGATGTACGAACAGGGATGACAGTAATGCAGGACAAATTCTATGTAGAATTGACACGAGCGTGGTCTTTCATTAATACGAAACACCTGTAAATCTGGTAACGATCGCATACACCGAACGAAAGGCAATTCAACCCTGATCCCTATCAACGTCTGCAAACGAGCACACGGTGCTTAAATCGATCGAAAATTGCCAGTCAAGAATTGGATCAAGCTTGTCGTGTCTGGAAGCACGTGTAGTACACGGAGAGACAATACGTTCACATTGCTACACATTTCCCCTTGTGCAGCCTGGACAAATCGATAGCGAGGACCCTGTAACTCGGCCACCCCTACCATCGCCGCCCTTCTATCGATACACGAAACCATTCTCCAGACGCGATGTTGAGAATCTCTTATTAGATTAATTATTAATCCATTATTAATATTATAATCGAGATAGAGTAAATGTGGCGAGTGGCGGAAGGCTAGTCATGCTCTGTAAATTGGATATTATTAATTAAGTATTAAATGTTTAAATATGGTAGCAGTAAATATAAACAAGCGTATGAATAATGTTGTAATTACTAATAAATGTTAAAATAAATAATGTTCTATCGAGGAAGGCCGCAACCTATTGCTACTTTGCTAACTTATCGTAAAATATTAAATAGAAGCTTGATGCAAATTATCTTTTATTCAAATGACACACTTTTCAGACTTTAGAATTGATTCTAGAATTGTTCTGAAGTTAATATAGAATGGGAAATATAATTTAAATTATAGTAATAATTTAACAATTTACACCAGGTTCAAATCAATGTGAAATAAAACAATTTGTAGAACAAATGTAGAAATTTTTGTTTCCTATACGTATCTACTCTATGATCAAAATTCTACTTATCTGCTTTAAAAACCAAGTTCTACACAATGTATTTATTTAAGAAATAAATAAATTCAGAAGCTATGTATTTCAAGAGAATTAGAGAGGAAAGGCAGTGTCTTCTACAAACTTATAGAGGATTTTCCAAGGAAAGCTGATTCGTGCCAATGGTGTTACTCATCGCTGTAAATAACAAATGCCTACCTCCTTTTCTGTTCGAAATAGTTCAAATAGAAACGATTAAGGAAATACATCATCCTACCGCGGCTAGAGTTGGAAAACTAAATATTCGTAAAATAATAATTAACTACGTTAATGGTTGTAGGCTAGTGGTCGACGATCATGTTGAAAAGAATAAGTAACGTATAGATACAGGAAATTGAACGCTCAGTGGAACTTTCTGCTCGTCTTATGTCTCTTTCAGCACACTACAAGTGTCTGTATCTCCTTTATCTTTACAGTCTCTAGAGAATGCAAATTAGCGTCTTCTCTCAGTACATCTGCTACCGGCAAATGCGTGTACCGAGTTTATAATCGTATGCACACACGCGTTGCTTCCATTCCTCCTGTCGTTTGGTCGTGCATTGTTTGCGATATAAGGTCTAACGTGTTCGATCGAGAGAACGAGTCTCGTACGTGATAAGACAACAAACTAAGGACAGATGCGTCCTATCTTGGCTCTGATTGACACGATCTGCTACCTGTCTTCCGATATTACGTACTTAAGCGATCGTAGGTATTAATGATATTAAGTAGATGATTGAAATTTGGAATTTAAACGTGACTTTTTAAATTCAGTACTTGGCTTGATCGATAGTTTAATCGAAATTTAATTGTGTACATGGAATTCAAATGAACTACTATGATTACCCATTATAGATACATAGATATGTATTTTTTAGATGATTTCTAGAAATGTCACATAATTATTCACTTGATCGTGATTAATCAATTTTATAAGATCATTTTGTAAAAGTGTACATTTATGTGAACATTTAGGTAATTGTGATTGCATACGGCATACGTTTCGTATAATCATGTCATGACATCCTTCTCTATCAGGGATGCTTGCAAAAGAAAGATTAAATAGGCCACGAAAATAAGCAGCTGGAGAAATGAAGAAAGCGTTACTTATGTCTTAGGTTGTAGGTTTTTATTTTTATTAAATTTTTACAGAGTTTAGATAGGGTAAGAGAACTATCGATTGGAGAAGTTTACTTTAATATGTGTGCAAACTAGTTCCGGAAATCTAGCTTCGATTGCGGAGCTTTGAATTTCCTTGGTGGTATTTGCTAATAAACTCAATTCCGGCTCGACTGTGGACACACCTGAAGTTTAGTTAGTTCCTCTAGCGATCGATCTTGAAGGATGCAGCATTTCAAGGATTAAATAACGTTAATCACTCAATTAGTCCAATTACATAATTTATTTCGTTGGTAAATCTCACAATTTCTGTTCGTACGAAATTCATCATCGTTAACTACACAGATTAAAAAGACTACGCAGAAATTCTAAAAACACTAGACCAGAATTTCTCTGCAATTTTACCGCTGTAAATGTCCATTCGATTCCCTCCGTGGAATGGTTAAAAGGACAAATATGAGCCAATTGATTAACTACGGTAATTTGTGAAAATTACTTGGAAAACGAATCATCGCATTATCGAATTCTCCGAATTATCCAGTTCGACGAAAACACGATTAGAGGACAGGTCATCGTATTATGGAGGAGCAAGGCTGTTTCCGCGTTAACGTGCGAACAGTTTTCGAGATTCCACGAGTATGGATGAGAATCGTGCTGGTTTTTCCGCGTTTCATGCGGGTCACGCGTGTCAACGAGCTCACGAACTTTTAACAAGTTTGTATTCCGACTGCAGAGTCCGTCTCTCTGTATGTCATTTGTACCCCACGATATACGCGGCAAGTGCTCGTCTTAGACGTGCGAGCGCGTATGCTTACGAATTTCGCGACATCCGGCTGATGCTGATGGTGTAGTTGTGTTATTGGCTATTGGGTGAGCTTGTAATTATTTCTCTTAATTGTATTTCGTAAAACAATGGTCGGTATTGTTAGTTCGGTTGGTTCTCTTCATTGTTCTTGTCAATGTAACTACTTCTAACGCGGACCTAGATACAAGATCAAACAGATTTCTATTAAAATAATTTGTAATAAGGAAATACATAAGGATAAGATATTAATCGTAAATGACAAAAGAATTTGTTATTTCACTTTTTAAGTAAGCACTGGTTACATGCGTCGCGTATATCTGTGTACTATACGTGTCTCGTTATGGAAAGCTTATTACGAGGAAAACAAATACGTACATATAGTGAAAGTTCATTAATCTGAACCTATTAAGAGGAAAATATTTGATGTATGAAACTGGAGCTGATATAATGGCAAGTCATCCATTCTCCTCACTATCTTGACTTTTCTTTCATAGAATAAAAGTTCACGTCCTGATAAATGAAGTCAATGAGCAGGAGTTCATTTAATTAAACACAGACAAAAGTTTCCTTCTAAAAGTAAATGGAATTCTATCGTAATATATAAAATTTTGATCTTGTCTATTATGTCTTCAATAAAGAACAGCCGTAAACCGGATCTCGTTATTTTCTATAAATAAGCTAGTTGTATAAATGTAACTTCCTTTACAAACTTATCAGATTTTTGTGTTCTATGCACAGTGTATATGTATGTTGGACAATCGTAGTCAAAAGGGTTAGTGACAGCGAAGAGTTAAGTTACTCGGGACAAACAATCTGCAACTTCAACAGAACTTCTTTCTTTACAACGGATACACTCTTTTTCTTTGCAACAGATATACTTCTTTCAGTACTAGAATGCTACAATTGTTACGTACATTTCTTCAGAGCACTTCCCTCTGATTTTCCTATTCACTCACGTACGTTATATACACACACTCTTATTCCAGTTTCCCTCGCGGACAAACATCTTGTTTTCCTATGGCTTTTTATCATACTCGGAGTTTTTTACTTGGAACGCCACAATTTGTGTACTTTTTACCGATAGAATACCGTACTACGAGTCTTCAAAACAGCGTAGAAAACAAAGAAACAATGCAATATGCTTTGTATTTCGTGATCTTCTCGTTTACTAATTTTGATTATAATTCTGAGGAATTTGAAAGTTGTGAAAATGTACAAAAATATGTAGAATATCCGAAGGGAAGTAAAGTTGCATATCGCGTTTAATAGATGAAACAAAGCTCAACTTGAATTGCTTGAAAGATGAATATGCTTGAAAAATCATACATATTAGATTCCTAATAAATTTTTTATGACGTAAAAATATATAAAATTCATGTAATATACATCAAGTACATATACAAAGTGGCTTATATTAGTTGTAATATATAGTAGCTGAAACAAATTGCTATTTAAATTTCGCTTCCTTAGTTATGTTAATCAATGTATAAATTTGCATAAACATCCGTAGTCTATTTATAAAATAGACGACACGTTGTATATGTGTTACTCAAACCGTGTCCATATTATTATTGTACATCATTCATGGGTTTTCTTATAAACCCTTTATCCATCGTTCTTCATTTCCCATCCTCGTGCAACGTTACCTCGTCGACCACCCTCGTCACGTTTTCATGTAATTTCGTTTCACCAGGGGTGCTATATCGTCGCGATATACGCATGCAAACGCAGCCGCATATAAATTTCAAGGGATTCGCGCGTTCGCATTACTTTTGCGATTTTGTGGTCGCGTGCACATGCGAACATGTCGTCACAGGCTTGAAACCTCATCCTTCGATGCCGAATTTAAATATAACGACGAAACAACTGGTATTTTATCATTCAGATGCGACTATTTACCGCAGAATGTCTCATTTTGTTCTATAATCGAATTTTTTCTCGAAGTATGAATCGAATTAAAAAGAAATTTCGTAGACGAGGATCGAAGAATTTAGAAAGAGGGTGAAATTTTGTTATTTTATTGGGAATTGAATTAATACTTTTATGAATTTTGTACGTACTTTTTTAATTCGTTGTGCTTTTTGAATTCTTTTACGTCTTAATGTTGCTTTAATTTCGATCGAGAAAAAGACCTTCAATAATTTAAATAAATTTTTAATATACGATCGAAACAGGAAATGATGGATATCGGTGACTATTCTTCGTAAAATCTTCGTGTAGAGTTTACTTCGCGAGTTCTGCCATCGTAATTAACTTTACACAAATTTATAATTCAAATACTAAATACTTCCTCTCGGTCCTTCATACATTCAGCTATTTCTATAACTGTTTTTCACTTTTATGCTTGCATTATCTTGTTTTTGTTACACAATTAATCGTTTAAATGAATATCATACAATTGAAATAATTACACTCTTCGCTTCATCAACAATGATTTCCTACACCGCCACTTTTACCATTTACATTTCACTGCTTCAATAGTCACTTCAACTATGTAGATAATTGTACTTCAATTTCATTAATGACACTCATGTTATCAGCCACTTTTACCATTTTAACTTTCTCTTTAAGTGCCATTACTATTATTGTACGTAGCTGATATTATCAAATTGGAACCAAAAAAAAAAAAAAAAAAAAAAAAAAAAAAAAAAAAAAAAAAAAAAAAAAAAAAAAAAAAAAAAAAAAAAAAAAAAAAAAAAAAAAAAAAAAAAAAAAAAAAAACTAAGAAAAGTAAGAAAACTAAATATGAAATATAAAATTGAAAAACTAAAAAAACCAAAAGGTCTGAAAAAGTAGAAGGAACTATTTGCGACACGATTTACTGGACTCACCATTTTATTTCACGTTCATTTTTCCAGAAATCTCCATAATTTCGTTTCTTTTTTTTCCATCTAATCATCGTGTCAACGCGATTTTATTACCTTCAGTCTCGATTGCCATCAAACCACCCCTCAGCACGAAGTATTAAAATTTTCCTATAAATAAGACGTCTCAGAGTTTCTGGCGGTGATTTATATGCCACTTACGCACACGTTTCGTTTGCCAGTCTGTGTACTTACTTTACCCTCTTCATTATCGTTAAACCGGTTGCTAAAACGACCCCTGGCTGGTCCAGCACCCTTGTTTTCGGTGGAACCCTTCGTCGTAAAGGGCCACCGACAAGGTCACTCTTTCAATCAGCGCTCGACGGTTTAACGAAGCTGAAAAAGACCGGCAGATATACAGGCTATACCTGTGCTTACACACCAGACGAAGATTCTAGTCAGATCCTCAGACGGAGATGGATATCTACTTAAGAGCTTCTGTTGCTGGTCACTACATTTTATTGTAGCTTAATGTATTAGCTTGCTGCATACGAAATGTCATTTTCACGAATTAAATTTTAACCACGCGTAATTTCGCGCGATTTAGAGTTATAATGATAGTAATTCTCGAAAATATTTAATTAAATGTTTTAATTCTTCTATGAACCGTTTGCAAGGAATTTTTTATTCTTTCACGTTTATGCAGATTACATACAAATATGTTAAAAATCTATATCAATATAATATAGAAATATATGAAACCTTCGCTTTTGGAATTTTTATTTTTATTGGGCAAATTCCAAATATTTGATATCACACGTTCAACGCGGTACCAAAAAGGGTAGCAGAAATACTTTGCTTTATCTCTTAAAAAACGAGCCATTATCTTTCCTACTATACATAAAAATTCCATTCACATTATTCAACGAAAAAGTTATTTGTTCCAAATGTTACTACCTTCAGCGCCATATACAACATTATCGAATAAGGATCAATCGACTTACGTTTGGTTCCGAGGTTTTCCCCCTGGAAATTGGGTGAGGGGATTAAGGGGGATGTCGTAGCTCGATCTGTGGATTATCGGCTCTGAATGTTAGTTTCATGCCGCAATATAGCAAATATTTATATCACGAATATACTCCGTGATAATTGCCTGCTTTGTCGTCCTATTATTAATGGATTTAATGAATAAACGAATTTACGAATAATCGTGATTTTACGATCGGGAATGCAAATTTCTTTCGTGAATACGTCGTCCTTATTTCCGATTGGAAAATAATCGTAATGTGCAGCATACGTATAGGATGTGTAACAAGAGTACATTTATTCTCTAAGCTACATTTAAGAGAGAAAAATTCAGAATATAATCTGACTGATATAGGATCTATCTCGTTTAGTATGGAGAGCGAATCTATCCGCTGTGTTAAGACGATTGTATTGTAGGTCGAATAAATCTATCTGCTGTCGAATTGAATCAGATTCAGCGATGCAGTTTAAATATTTATATTTGCATTTTGTATCTTTTCATGTCGTACTTTATCATGTTACAGCGAAGAAACGACTCGATATTTTTAGAACACTGTGAGAATAAAAAGCCAAAGTGTGGTATGTGCGAGGAAAATACAGAAAATACAATTTACTTTGCGCAGTTCTTTCTTTTATATATACACAATTAACTTTATCAGACATTCAATTACAATCAAAGTCTATTTAAACTACGTACGTAATTTAATTTTAGTCCATGATAGTAGTTCGCTATTGCGTTTTTTCTTAAGCGTATTGAACTACAAACCTAAACCCTAACGCACAAGTTTAAAAACATTTCAATGTAATTTGTCAAACTTTCATAAAAAAATAAAACGTAAGAATAAATACGAAGAGTAACTTAATACGATAATTGGAAGAGTAATTTAACGAAAGAATATCGCTACAAGCTCGAGGAAGCGTCATTTACTGTATAATTCTCCGACAAATTTATATCAATCCACCAAACTATTTTAAACTTTCCTCGTTCGTTAGCCCGTGTAAAAACGCAAGCACCAAGAAAACGTACGAAAGATCACTAGCAGAACCGTCAATGAATCATTACGAAAGCAACTGTGCGACACTCTGTTCCACTTTCAAGATTCTCATCCACTATAAATTTCCACATCCGGCTCGTACAATCGTCACAGAATGTGCACGTGATGCTGACACGAATTCGAGACCCTTGAAACACCTGATGATGAATCGAACGATAATTTCCCAGCGCAATTTCGTCCCCTGGACGCACGAACAGCAAATTTCAAAGGAAAGGAAATGCTTGATAACGTTTCACGCGCGCATACTCTGACGATTGAGAAGGGTAAAAAAAAAAAAAAAACAGCACCAGGGACCTTGACCACCGAGTTGTGCATCGATGGTCATATTTATTCGAAGAGCATAGCCAGCCTTCGAAGAGAAATTGGTATTAATAGATAGCCTGCGCTCTCGTAGACTTCGATTAATTTCAGGTCTCTCGTCATTTTCCAAGGCATTCGTGAGAGCCATCCGACACAGAGGGATCGAGTATCCGACCCTTATTAAGGTAGTCACTAATGAATATTAATTATATCTTCGTGACACATACACACGCATACATCTTCACACTTGATGTGTATACATCGTCGTAATTTGTCTTTTACGAGAACCGTTCGACATTTAATGAGACGCTCGAGAAATGTTGAAAGCAGTGTTGGAACTGATCGGTTGGAACGATGACGATTTTTTTTTTTTTTTAACAAACATTTTGTACCTTCTTGCGTCTTCGTGATAGTTTTATCCTTTTATTTGATTGATTACAATTAGTTCATTGCGAGTATATGTCTGTCTCGTTTTGTTTTTTCATTACGTTTATATGCGAATCTTCCTGTGTCTTAAAAGAGTGACACGAAGAGGCACGTATCTGGATTTAGTGGTAGATGAGGTTGTTTTAGTTATACTTCTCGTAAATATTTCAATTTTGAGGCCAGGATAAAATATCAAGCCAGTGTACGTAACTTTGCGAGTGAGTAATATCAGTGTAATTTGTTTGCAACTGTCATGAATGAGAAAAAACAATTTGTCACCTGTCGCTGAAGGCACTCAACTGCTAAGTGTATTAAAATTGGAGCAGAGTAAGAGTGGTAGCCACGGTTCTGTAAATTACAAATTGATCTTTCTTTAGAAGTAATGATCGCGCGTACCATTTTTCATCCCCATTCACGAAAGATACTTCTCGCGAGAGAAAAATCGTCTCGCTTTTCAAATACGTAAACATCTTTTTAAAAACATCATCCATTAATTTCTATGGCAAAGACTACAGCCAGATATTTAAATCGCAAGTAATTCTCGATTAACTCGGTTCATCGAAAAATGGTAAAAAATGAGATTAAAGATTGAAAAATAAAACCGAAGAGGTCGATGTGCTCGCACTTGTACGTGTTTTATCATTTCGTATTATTTACTCGAGGCATCGAGTCGTCTTATAACAATATTTATTTGATTGTGTGCTATTTTCTTCGATAATACTCGTGATACCCTGTGGCGTACTAAGAGCGTCGTGTTTATCAAGCAAATTACCAGGCGTACACGCTAATTCAAGAAAGTGATTTAGATTATGGTATAAGGCATAAAGCAACGTTTCCAACGACACACGATCATCGTTCGATCAGCCCACGCGCGCACCTCGATACCTTTATATCGAATGCATAAAGAAGATTAAGCAAACAGGGTTGCACGAAGCCTGAACGGACCACGTGTTGCGGTTCCGTACGCAAATTGAGAACTTCGCGATTTTATTGCGAGACCACACTGGAATGAATATGCCATTGTTCAAAAGTTTGGGATCGTTTGTTCGTTTTTTTTAATATTCTTCTCGGTAGGATATCATAAGGTTTTTTTTTGGCACGTACATGTTAAAGCTTATTCCTTTTTCAAATATATCGCTTACTTGGTAGAGAAGAGTGACAATTATGATCGCAAGGGAAATAGATTTTTGAGAATTATTGGTCTGAAAGATCAGAATAGAAGTGGATAATGAAAATTTGTTTATTTACGATTTAGCTAATTTTTGAGGAATCCTAATGATCTGTATTACTTACTATCATAAAAGGGGCAAAAATAGCTATGTTGTCAATTGTGGCACTATATTTGTTGAATAATAAATACACATGAATTTGGGTAATTTTGTTGCTATTCTAGAATAGATAGCTCACTCTATATTCTACATCTTGTAGATCTTAAATTTTCAAATGTTAAGAACATATTACAATTTAATAAAAAAAAAATTCTACTTTTATATATTTATCAAAACATTAGCAATTATGGAAGAACTCGCGGATATAACTTATAGACAAAATTTCGTTGCGAATGACAACATTGAAAATGGCACTCGCTTGGCCTTCACGTTTTAACTTTACGGATCGAGGAGTATACGTGAAGCATTTATTGCACCGACCAGTGGAAATAACGGCTGTTCTGAAAGCTTCATTTCCGGTGGTCTGGTATAAAATTTTACTCGGATCTCCGAAAGGTTTACTAATTGAAATATGATGCGGATATATACGGAATTTCTGTGTATTTCTGTATTCTGATATATGAACTTGTTTATATCTTTATGATAAACCCGAAATACGCTTACTTCAACGAACACTTGAATATTTTAAGTAACGCATGAGTTTCTTTTTACAAATATTGAATATATGTATATATATATGTCGGGTTGGCGTTACGACTAGGGTTGGGGTTAAGGGCGTGAAACGAGTCTTCGTTGTGATTAGATATTGTCGTTATGCAATAGAGAAGATATTGACTAGAGCAAATATGATTGTTACAGATATCGATGAGTAACCGGGGTAATTAGATACTCGAGACGCTAATGACAATGATCCTAGGTTCGATAACGAATCCGCGGTCAACGGGATAGTAGATGTATGCTCTCACAAAATCTAAGTCCGACTCTTGGTTAACAGATCGTGAAGACGTCATTCTCTTCGTTAATAAAGTCGCAAGCAGGAATGAATTTTCATCGCGATGATGCCACCGAGGAAAACTATGACGGGGTGTCCCAAGGGCACGAGATCATCGGATTCGTGGAGCGATGCCTTCGTTCAGATGGTGAGGAAAATTGACGTTGCTGTTAATTGGTCAATTTCCACGTCGATGGTTAGAAAAGAATGCTAGCCGCCCTTGAGGAAAAGTTGCTAATGGGGAGCGTCGTTCGAGAGAAAGTAGGTTTCCCCTATCTTCCCGTAGTTGGGACAAAGACTGTTTTTCTGTTTGAAGGACTTTTAATTAACTAAATCTTAAGATTTACAACGGGTCCTCAGGCTAGCTGAACATGCACTGCGGAAACGCATCGACATCTGGCGACTATCTTACCCGGAGAACAGGGTCTTTGTTAAACAAACGTTCATCCCTTGACTGCGGCTACGTTGGCGACTGGTTGTCGCCTCGAGCTCAAGCTCACTGTCACGAATCTCAAATAAGTACAATCGGGTTGAATGGCAATTGTTTAATTACGGCTATGGTAGAATCTAGATTACAATATTACAGGATTTTCCTAAAGTTCCAAAGGAAGGCTCCGGTGTTCCTTCATCTCCGACATATATATGTCGGAGAAGGATCGGAAGTATGGGCGTCTGATGAACCTTCACTCGAATTGACCATCGTGGTTATGTATTCTAGCTGATCGTTATTGGTACCGAGGCGATGATTACAAGAGGTTACAGGTAATGACGGCAATCGGACAAACGAGAGGTCGATGACAATGAATTAAGGTTCGATACGAATCCACGGCCACGGGAAGACAAATCCTATATAATACACGATCCTGGTGTGACTCCACGTAGTAGTCGTAATGACTCTCTCAATAAGTAACTCCATAATTTTCTCGATACCTAACTAACTCCCAGTACAAATGAAACTGCCCTTATATAGTCCTCTCCCCACCTCTCGAGTCAATCTTTTTTTTTAAGGAGAGCTGCATAATTATTCCATACCTCTGTTGTTATATGCCCGTCCCGTGACCGCGGCTACGTTCGGTGACTCATTATGTGACACATAATCAGATTAGCGTCTTACAACTATTTCCTATTTTTATTGCTTAAGGGCAGCTACAATAAAAGTCTGGGCTAGGATATTGAAGGTTTTCCTAATCACTCCACAAGAAAAGCACCGATGTCCTTTCATCTCCGACATATATATATATGTTTTTTTAATAACTTTATATTGCTGAAATTCATGAAACGTGCATTTCAACACGTTTCCCGCAATATCGATATCTGTCGTGTGGGTTATACATGTCCCATGGTATCGAAACTATTTGATTTGTTTATCTGTCTTGTTGGTCTTAAGATTAGATGTCCTGGAATATTTGAAACATCATTGTTGGCAAGAGAAATATCTAACATTCACATAACGTTAAAAGACAAAGGTTTGCTATACTTAAACTATAGTTGTATACTCACAACTTCTCCTTCACTTCTTTGTGCCAGATTCTATTACGAAAATATTTGGCGAAGAGCGAAGACTTTTACATAAATCACATACAACGGCTAATGTGTCAGTATAAATTGAAATTGATGTAGATATGATTCTTAATTGTGCTTTAGTTTAGAATACTTCAGTGTAATTTGCTGTTCTGTGTTTTATATAATAAAGTGATAGGGGTTGAGATACGAGCTTAATAAGTGGAGAATAAATTTAAAAATATTTGAATGAGTAATTGGCAAAAAGGTTTTAAGTACAGCGATGTAGAAATGTTGGAATAATAACTTGAACACGGGTTATTACATCCATCTCAGTCAAGCTATTCAATCAGCGGATCTGTAAGATTTCTTGAGTTAGCAAGACAGTGTCGTTAACACGCACGTTTGATCTCACGCGTGTGTCGTCTACTTGCCACGTGTTTATGCTGGATTATTTAATCTGTAAAGGTAAAAATATAGAGTATGATGTTTTTTCCGCTATTGACAGACGTCAGAAGTAAGTACGTACGCGCGAAGGTTTCACTCAATCTACTTACGGAATTATCCTGAAAACGTTTAAGAATATAAATAAGAAAATTTGCAATTAATATTTGCCTGAAGGAAAGAAGATTTTATACAGAACATTATCACGTAATATATTACGCAATAAGTAATTCTAAAATATGTACTTTGTAAATTATAATATATACTTTATTATTCTACTCAGATAGTATGATTTTAAAAAAAGATAAAAATAGTGATCTCTATTAGTCAAGGTCGTGGTAAGAATACAAATGTTTCTGGAACTATGGCCAAGGTAAAAAGCTATCAATATGGACACGCTGCAGTTTATGTACCATACATTTAATTGTGTTTACATGGTTGAAATTGATTTTGCTGGACCTTGACTAATTCGGAACGTTTCTTTTTCTTTGCTTTACGAACCCATAAATCCATTTATACTGTTTGAACTGCAAATTTTGAATCGTTCGTTTACGTAACATCTGCTTCTTAAAATTGTCTTAGAAACAAATTGCACAAATACTTCGAAACTGCAAGTACGATTATATAAATCTTTTATTATATGATTGATCGAATAAAAATCAGTTCTCATGAGATATTATTTTTCACTTCACACGGATCCAAGGAGAAATAATGGTTCGTTCATTATACTTGCAAAGTATTCGATACGTACGTACTAGTTGCATACGGAAATCCTACAAGTTTTGAAAATCTCACAAGTGCTTCTACGTTAAAACAAATCGAATTTCTTACAAGCAGTAAGATACAAAAAGTCACTACTGTATAAATGATAAATAAGATTTCCATATTCATAATCTTTGCACTCGCAGCTGTTTAAGATTAATATACGATTCACGTTATTTGCTTTTTATATTTATTCCTTTCTTCATTTGTAAAATATTCATTTCAAGGATATAGATGTAGTCCGTTATACAAAAATAGTCACGTGCAACTCTTGATAAAACAGAATGTTTATGTATACTTCAGGGACGAAACAGTGAAGAATCTTCTTTACAATCTAAACGTCTGAGAATATAATGTAATAAACCCTTGATGTAGAATCTCCGGTATTTAGCGACGTTTGCTTTCACATATTTTGTGAATATAAAATGTTTAATTTATCTAATACGTTATCGCTTCCTATGAGTCGCAGTTTTCCTGTTGCGTTACACGTGATTCTACTATATTTCACATTTCGATATTTTAAATAATACGCCCTTGGATATCTTACAATATATCATAAATCATACGTTAAAGATTAGTACGTGCCCCATGACTCATGATCAGAAGTGTATGTCACAGATATACGGAGGTGTGCTCGCAAACCACCATCATAGCTATAACATGAACATGAAAATCAAACAAGAACGACCTCGATCGTGTTAACAATTCCACGAATTTGATACTCGTGATACTAAAGCTATATTTTATAAAAGCACCGTAGTAACAAAGCGGATACGGATCTGTCTTATATCCATCGAAATGTACAATAAGTCGGCTGCAATGTTGAACATTGATACTGTGCGGGCGTTCTTGAACGACGTTCTTCCGGACTTGGTCGCAGATAAAGATACTGCGCAGACGGAGCTCTCGTGTCCGTGTTTTGGACGTTTATTTCGTTCGCTATTTAAATCCGCACGACAGCTCTGTGTCCGCATTTCCATGCAAAATACTCATCCGTTCCGTGATCCGTATTCAGCAGCCTGAACGACGAGGAATAAGCTTAGGAAAGCGGTCGAACCTGGAAAAATGCGGTCGGAATAATCTCAAGGTGCCTGTTTTCAAGATTCTTTTCAACAGGTATTTCCGCCTCGCCCCTCTTCTTTCCTTTTAATATTTAAAGAATGATCTCGTGTATGTAGAGGAGCAAATATAACTGGATAAATAATGTGGAAGGTCGAAATGAACAAAAAATGGTACTTTCGTGAATGGACGAAGCTTTCGGTGAAATCCTTGGAGAATATTTGCTCGGAAAGATTGGAAAATATTGTACGTGGTAGGCATACGAGTCGCTCAGAAGCCGTGTTGATCAAAATTAAGATGCATAGAAAAGTAACAATCGCAAATATTATTCTTTTAAATCCTCCTTGGTATTTTACCATTATTCATCTCCTTGTGAAATAAATTTATGAAAATAAGATTTCTTTTTCGAATACTAATTGCGTAGATTGTACAATCTATAACTTTATGAAAACTGTAGTTGATCAATTTAGCTTCTGAGAGGCTCGTAATATGATGAATTTATGCTGTGATTTTCTACGTTTGCCTCGTGGTAAAGTTGACAAAAGTAGAATGTCTCCTAGGAAATTGAAAAGTAAAATATAGAATATTTATTGATATCGCAGTCGGTTTAAAAATTAACATCTTCGTTTACATATCTTCTTCGTTTTATTTTAATAGAGTGAGCAAAGTGCGGAATTGAAATTGTATAGCTCGATACGAATAATGCTAGACGAATAATGCCGAGGAAAGAGTATGCACTTGACCCCGTATCGAGAAAAAGTTCCGTCACGATTTGATTTTGTACGCGTATAAAAGCTATCAGCGGCAAGGATCTGCATCGGATATTACGAAAGAAGAAAAAAGAATGCTTGTTAGAGCAATTTAACCTGGTTGCTGGTTAAATTGAGCTAGAGTATCACTTATTAAACGCTTTAAGTGGGAAAGAGGTAGCTACCTGGTATCTTATAATAGGTAGCTCGGGACTGTACTCCGAGCTGTGACACAGTCAACATTCAGGAAGTCATTAACGCATTTATCGCAAGTTTTCTAGTAATTAGCAATTTATTAAACGTAAATATCTCGAAAGTATCGAGTTGTACAATTTCCATTTAGAAAAAGACTAGATCTCTTACTTTCTTCGAAACGATTAACGAAGTAATATTTCTGTTAAAAAGGATATCGAATCTTTTTCTTTCTTTTTATTGTTAGTAATTATGTAATTGAGAAGTGAAAGAGAATTTCAACTAGCTCTGAAAGGAAATTTTTAACTATACCTTGCTTTCTATATTTGTAAAATTTAAAAGTACACTTAAAAACATTAGGAAATTGGATCTGTATATTTTCAAAGAGTTGTACAATTATGTTTTACATATTTTAAAAGTTCGGAATTATACTTTAATGTAAGTTGAGTTTGGAATATT
Organism: Bombus pyrosoma; assembly: GCF_014825855.1. Lineage (NCBI taxonomy): Eukaryota > Metazoa > Arthropoda > Insecta > Hymenoptera > Apidae > Bombus > Bombus pyrosoma. The sequence continues at coordinate 15,340,793 of NC_057775.1, forward strand.
CTTTCTACTACTATCTACACAATACAGATAGTGTTACAGAAATATAATGTTACAAAGATATTGTTACACACGATACAAGTAATATTACAAAGCTATAATCTTCATCGTTCCAACAAAAGATAGATCTCGATTTATACAAACTCGATTGTATTCAATCCATAAAAAGCACAACATGTTGCGCCCTTAACACTTAAAAATATTATCATACTCCATCAAAATTAGTCATTTGTAATCTCGCATAAAATTACAAAGTGGCTCCGACGAGCATACTAATCATTACCAATTATGCGACAAAAGAAACAAAAATAAAAATCTGAACAACGAAGCAATGCAGTCGTGGTTATCGAGCGTAACCGAGGGTGGTGAAGTTACGGCGGAAAGTCGGAAGCCGCGAAACAATAGCATTCCAGCGACGCGACTTGGCTAGAAATTATAATGTGCGCAGGTTGGGTTCTATGGCGCGAGACAGCGGCCGGATGAGCACGCGATATTCGTGCAGAGAGGGCCACGCACATGCACGAACACGCGTGAACACCTCAGAATGCCTGAACACGCGACTCAGGTTCGCGATCAGTGGCCGGCCGACCATCTGTCCCGAAACACGCGGGTCCTTGCATCTGGCGAAAACATCGTCGCCACTCTCGTCTCCTATCGTCTCCCTTCGTGAATATTCGTGTCACATTCGTGTAAGTTCGTAGAATAGTAGAGCAATCGTGTAGATTCGTAAAAAGTTCGCGCTAAAACATCGAGTGACGTTGATCTGCGTATGAATTTTTATGCCAATTGGTTGTTTTCATTTTGTCTCTCTCCGTGAATATCTCTATCACATTCGTGTAAATTCCCGAAATCGTACAGTATTTGTGCAGATTTGTAAAACTTCACGCTGAAACATTGAGTAATGTTGGTCTGTGTGAATGGATTTTGCATGCGATCGAGTTGTTTTCATTTCATGTCCCTTCGTGAATATTCGTATCACATAATCCGCATAGGTGCTATCGTAGAATTCTTGATCAATTCTGTGTAAATTAGTTTGCGTTCATTTTGTCTGTCATCGTGAATATCCGTCCCTTGCTCGTGTAAATTTGTACAACGTTCATGTAGAATCGTAGAACATTCGTATAGAACGGTACAAAATTGGCGCTAAAATGTTATTGAGTGATACTAACGTTAATAAATGAATTTTTGGTGTAAATTATCGGTTTGTTTTCGTTTATTTACGTGTGAATGGACTTCGAGTGACGATATATAACCTAACCCCTTCTCAATTTTCGACAAGTATTCGTCGATATTCGTGTACATTCGTAAAAATTCGTGTAAATTCGCATTTCCACGGTACAAATGAGATATTGGTTTTTCTAGATGGTTTCACTAGTATGATTTATTGAGTTTTTTTAGTTTGTGACTGGTAAATGGGCTTTGGGCAGCGAGCAGCGGGTTTATTCGCGGAATATCGAAACGCGATAAGGTGAATTGCTATTTATAGAGTTGTGCGTGAGGCCAGAAGGGTGTTCCTCCTGGTCGAGACAACCGGGCATGTAATGTCGTTCGCTCAACGAGGTAGATGGATCAGTTGGTGGTCGTTCATAGTCGGATGAAGTCATTTGAGTGGTTCGATCGATGTGATTACGCTTTGTCGTTACATTTTTCCTTCTTTGCATTTTAGCTTCCTTGAAACGCGGTATTTGTTATTAGTGTATTTTGACTTAGTATTCTATTAGGCATAGAAATAAGCAATCCATAGTACCAAAGAGAATAACTTACAAATATTTACGTAGTACTTTGTGGTCACTCAACGAAACGCTTCGTGATTCTTTTGAGCAAAGAAAGGCACCACACACACTCGCTTGTCCAGTGAGAATAAAGAATTAAATGCGTAGTATTTGAACAGCTTGTATAACCTAAGGCGAACCGACGTTACGTGTGTGGACACTCGCGTTTGCGTTAATTTGTTAATAACTGCCCATATGAGTTCGTATCTAATTTCAAATTAGAAACAATAGAATAGATCATGTGAATGCAAATGAGTTAAAATCGTCATGGAAGTTGAGACTTTTTTAAAATAATTCTTTATTTAACGGAACTCAATTATCTAATTATAGAACACGTTCATTGTCTTATACCAAATATGAGAAAATAATTCTCATACAAAATCTATTTCCATATTTGCATAAATAGGTATCTACTTTATACGAATTATTGTACAAGTATTTTTTTAAATTTAGCGATTTTTTTAATCATATATTAATCAGTTATAGATGAACTCAAATTTTGGGCTTAAGCTTACGAGACGAATATATTTTATAAAAAGAAGAAACAAAGAAATATTTCTTACCTCTTTTTCGATCGTTTTCTCATTTTATTTAATTCTTAAACATTCAATATTGTTCAGTATTAAAAAAGTTCTCCCTTTTAACGGCATCTTCTCCTATTTCACAATCACCAGACAATATCGTTAATAACGAACGTGATTCGACCGCCATCTAACCGAAGACTACAACGCTCTGGTCTCAGTGAAAAAGAGAATTTAAAAGATATTTTTTCCGCGTGAAACCGGTTGGAACCTCAAAGGGAATCAACTTGTTTTATTTTTCGTTCATTAGCACGCGATGGTTAAACCGTGGGGTTTCCTTCGCTGGAACAGGCGATCTTCACGGCCGATCCTAAATCAGGCTAGTTACTCGTAGTTAATGGCTCGCAAGGTAAAACGAAGTGCCCGTGCCGATGTTGCACGGATCAAATTGAATCTCTGGTCGGTTGTAATTCCATGATTTCACCTGTGCGAATCATGCTGTACAAGAATAAAACGTAGATCCGCTACGTCATTTGAGAACGTTCGTAACTAGTCTCGTTTTTTCAACGAAACAGACTTAGGATCTGATATTTAATTTCAGTGACATCGCATTTCATAATTTTTTTAACATCTATTATTTTTTTTTTCTTTTTCTATGGGATCTTTTCACTCGATATCTTAATTACTTCGAAGATATGCTTCTAATCTATATCGATCGGAGAGTTTATTAAACTTTGGCAAATTCGTTACATTCATGTGAACTTTTTCTTCATTTACGTTTTCGAAGTAAAGCAGTAATTTTATTTTGTTCCCTAAGGTAGAAGGATGGTGCAAAATGTTAAAATTTCTAAGAAATTCTCTTAATTTTATCCTCTCTTAATCCCTTGTATTAATTTTTCTCCGATGTAAAAATATTTATAACGTAACTTCCATAATGTTCATTTTTCAAATATTTCAATGATTAAATTCCTCCTACATACAAAAGATATGTCGAATCAAATCGATAAATCATTACTTCAGATTTGTTAATCTATCTCTTCTTTCTATTATCAGTAACTCGTTAGAATTCGCTTTATATGTCCGGAAATTATCATATCTCCAATCGATTCGCTTTTTATCTCAATCACAATCTTCAATTCGCCTGTTCAAAAACTTCAATTTCCAAACATTTATCTGACCTCTTTTAATCCAATCTTTTTTTCGCAATCGATTATACCACAGTTCAGTCAGCTGATTAACGCACGTGAAAATTCCACGATCTTCTAATTAATACCGCAACGATTTAGAAAATTCCATTTAATCTGCTCTCGATTCTGTACGACGTGTTATCCGAATCTTCGCATATTGGTCGCATCGTCGTGCTTGGATTAACCTCGAAATATTGGATTATGGCATCGCGATGACTGTACCGGTTGGAAGTGTGGTTTAATTTAATATAGGCGTGAGAGAGTCTTCCGCGGAATCAGGACGTGCCAGTGTCGAGTCAGCCTTCCGATTGCGAGGAGATCGGTTCTTTCGTCTCCGCGAATCGGACACGTTGCGATCGGTGTTCGTGTTCTTCGAATCGTGTTTCACGCTCACTTTCTCGACCAGTGACCGTTCCAAGCGATCTTTCCTTCGCTATATTAATTCTATCTTCAATTAAATATTAACAATATGCAATTCCATCGGTTTGTGTCGTAGGAAAAATATAAAGATATCGTCGAATTAATTCCATAAATTAGTATTCAGTTGTTTTCATTGAAAAATTCGTCGTTCAAAAATCGTGCACAGTTGTAAATCGAGTTACTTCGATGAGAAAATTTGTCAGTTAAAAGTCCCGCGGATGACTTCGAAATAGTTGTCGAAGGTTGCAGAGAATTGTCTGTTTAAGTGATTCGACGATTTGGATTTTAAATGATCATAGTTTTGTCAATTATTATAATTACAAACTTCCTACAATATAATGTTTTATAGAAACCATATCGGCTTCGAATGTTAGACTGTGTTTGATTGTTCGTTCAGATTGGTAACAGTTATTGTTGCGTTCAAAAGTGTTAAAATAGAGAGTTGACTTGAGGACAGATTCGGTGGTGTGAGATTCTAAGGTGCATCTAGTAGACATGTCGACGTGCTCGCTGATGCCGGTGTCGCTCCAAGACATTTTGGTAAATATCAATCATTATTTCATCCTCATACTGTGGATTTAACCCTCTAATTATAAACATAGTGCATTAAGTAAGTTGTTGTTTAATTTGAAAACTTTAGACTAAGCAGAGAAGTATTCTAACAATTGACCTTAGGAAAAAAGAATTTGGCTGTGATTTGGATAGTCTTTTCTTTTCATAAATATTAATTATCATAAAATTCCATGTTCACCTTCATTTACCTTAAACTGCCTACAATTTGAATCTTCAAGTTTGCCAACCTTTTGTTTACTTCGAATGGTTGCGTTATAGTTTTAATATGTTCCCAACGTTATAATGGATAAACCTAAAACGTAACGATGTTAAACATGAAATTCAATTTGGTGAACCAATTTTCCAGATAACAAAAGATTCAATTTGCTATTCTGTTCGGTCAAGAGACCCGGCTCTTTTCACCTGAGAATAATTATTTTTCTTTTATGTGCTTCATATGGAAGATATTTTAAAAAATATAAAACGTAACTGTATTCAATCAAATCGGTGTGATTGAAAAGCTTTTTTCGAATGCAAATATTTTCAACGTGAGAAGGTATTCAATTTATTAAATCAATAAAACAACATATCAAATTCTAATAAAAATAAGAAAAGGGAATATTTCCAATGAAAACAGTGATTCTCTAATTGATAAAACAATAGTCGATCTCTAAAAAAAAAAAAAACAACGCGTCAACAGCATATATTTTTGTGGATAGAAAGCTCAACTCATTGGATTGCGAGAGCGCGAACGTCGAAAATTCGACCGAACTTCGTTGTATCGCGCGATATGTAAATGGATGGATTTCATGAAGAGCGGCCTGTTATAGACGTAATTCAGTTTCAACAACGTTCAAATTTAACGCGCGCAATCTGACGAAATAACATCGATCTCTCGAATAGCCAACGGTATGAGAAGTGGTGCACGATCCTCATTGTTCTCTACAACGAAAACTTCCACGTAATTGATGTTGCGATTTATGAAAGTTGCTGGGCGAAAATATGGCGAGCTTTTCATTGAAGCACACGCCCTACTCGATATCGTTGGCAATTTATTATGTTGGTTTTTTTTCGCGTATACATGAAATATTGCTGCTTTTCGACGAAGTTTCCTGATGGAAGTTATCCATTCTTTTCCAATTGACATCTTGACAATTTAAAAAGATGGGATAAAAGAGATTTCAATGTCTTGTTTTAAATCATAATTTAAGCTGACTGTTTCATGGTTACATTTAAATGCAGTTTAAAATTCAATTCGTTTCCCGTTTTAATATTTTTATTTATTTTGTATTTTATATTTATCACTCAACTATTATCGTAAATTGATGGAAAAAATGTTTTGATGGGGAATAATATTTTGATCGACGAATATGTCGGGAAACCATCAGCTTTCGATTCTTTATAAAATTCTGTATGACCAACAGAAGGTGCGAATTAAATTTGTTTTATTTTCCTGTTATAAAAATAATGTTCACTTTATTACTGTTAACAATTAAACGAAAAACATAAGAAAATCTTGCAGTAGAATACAAAACAATTTACGCAATAGAATATGCTGCGATTTGTACAATATGTAAATTGAGATAGTCAAAGTTTTACGTCAGTGGTATATAATTTATAGCAATAGCAATTTCTCGAATCGCGTTGGCTACTAAATTTTATTGTACACTTTCTCGCAGTAAGAAGCTTATTGCTAAAATACATTTATCATTAATAATGTGCTGAATAAATGCAACAAGCTATGTTCTTCAGATTCTTCGTTTAAGTTCGATAAAATATGTTAACAAAAATTATTTAACCGCGAGGAGAAAGTAAAGATAGAAATAGAAATTTCGTAAATAGAAATCGAGAAGTTATTCATTGAGAGGATTAAACAAGATAGCAATGCTTTCGTTACTAAAAGTAACTCTGATCATACATTAAATGCCCATTGAATAATACAACAGTGACTAATGAATGTATTCATTGAATCTTTTTTATAATAAATCTTGGTTATACTTTATTAAACTGCACAATTAACTTGTTTTAATATATATAATCTCTTTATATAATCATTAAAAAATATAAAATTCGCAATAATTGCAAAATAGTATTAGATTAGAAATTTACATTAGAATTCTTCGTAGAGAAATGAAAAATAAATGTTTTTAAGGATCGAAGTCATATTTGCATATTTTATAAGATGTGTAACTTAGACGCAATTTTTGATTTAAATTTCAAATTAGTAGTTACCTTGTCATTTGTCTTTTTTTTTTTTAACTGCCGACATAAAATTCTATTTTGCCGCTATATCATTTCTCTTTTTATGTTAGTCACTCTAGGTACACTAGTACACTGTTCGTGTGTACATTCGATAAAATTGTTCCAATCTGTTATATAACAACCGTGGAAACGCGTCGTGTTCATAACTACTTATTATTCAACAGTTTTTTCAAATGAACAAACAGCATTCATTAAAAATCATTTCCTTTTTAACAATTATTCTGGACCAAATTATTCTTCACCAAAAATCTCGCTATTCCTAGCTATTTCCTAATTTCTTTTATCAATTATTCACTAATGTTAAAAGAAGAACTCTTTTTAATCTCAATCATTTTTAATTAGTTTTCAAATCTCTTTTACCGATCATTCTCAAACATTCAAAAAATTCCTATTAATCCTATTAATTCAACAAAATTATTCCAATCACTAACAATCATATAATAGCATGTCTCTATGACTTAAAGGAACACGTTAAAAGCTGTTTCGTCCTCCCATCAATTACCAGGAGTTATCGATCAAAGACTTATATTGTTCTCACGACTGCATTTCGATCGGAAGTAACCGGTTAAGACAACGTCATTGACGGAAGTTCTCGCTAAAGTCGACGAAGTTGAACGAAAAATTCCAAGCTACTTATCGTTTACCCCTCAAGTAAATTACCTCGAAGCACACGTGCATAAGATAGCGCGGCACATTTTGCGTGAAGATCACAAGGCTCGCAGCGTAAGTGCTCGTTGAGCGTAGGTTGAAAATAGTTGCTTGCTTAAAGAGAATGTCTTTACCATTAACACCACCTGACGTCGCGACCTTGCTATCTCTAACATTATCAACTCTGTTCAACGCTAGTCATTAACGTCACATGTTGATTGGATTTCATTCAATGACGACGACCACGATTCATGAAAATAGCGAGATCCCAGAGATTCTACTGAGCGTTAATCGTTCTGTACCATGGTGTACCAAGTGTGTAAGTGAATTCCGGGATGATTTTGTATCTTTTAATGGTTGAAAGGTGAGAATTGGAGAATTTGGTAAAGTAGTTATTTTGAATTTTTCGATTCGAGTTTAGGTCACTTAGCTAAATCTTGTAATTTCGTAGGTGGAACTTGTTCGCGTTGTGTTTTGGAACGAAAACGTGTGAATGGAAGTGAACGAGGTTTTCTAGAATTCCGGAAGATTAGTAGGCGTAGCAAAATTGAAGTGAAATTAATCTATTATATAGTAGTAACCTTCGTTGAAAATTAGAAATTTCAGAAATTTAAGAATTCCAGTTAACTCGATTGTTAACTCGAAAACAGAAAGTATAGCTACTTCTATGGCGAAAAGTGGCTACTTGTTCTATAAAGTGACAAATGTGTGTTTGAATCACGCTTGGCCATTTCAATTTTGTTCTACTTGAAACATACGAAGATTATTCTCCTCGTTTCACAAATTTCTCTTTTGTATAGTTTGAAATTAGAATTTCGTGGATCATAAAGGACGGCCTTGTCATACTGATCGAACTGTAGGCGTCAGGCAGGTAGAATATTAATCACAGCCAGAAAAAAATTAGTTAATGGTCTGGGTAGGTTAATTAATTAGAGCAGTCGCTTAAGAAGTAAAGATCGAGGCTTTCAACGACCTGATCGATTAATCTTTTTTTTTCCACAGAGACCTACCGAATAAGTATACATTACGTCTCTTAAGATGTTTGCAGAAATTGAATCTGAAAAATATAGAAATTATGAAATTAGTACTTCTACATGACGAGATTAATTACAATTCCTTTTTACATTCTAAATGATACTGCTACTAACATCTAGCTCTTTCTACTTGAATCGTTATAGCGAATATCCTCGAGTCTCGTGTACTGTTACATCTTCCTAGCTACCTAGAGCACTTTCATAACGCTTAATAAATCATTTTAATCTGTCCTCTCAGTAACAGCAATGTCAGTTTAAAATTCCTAACGACGCTTTTTCTAAGAAGGGAAATCAGACACCAAAAGCATCTACAGCTTGTGAAAACGAAATCAGAGCAGATTAGACGTCCAATTTACGTTATTTTCGTTATTATTACGATTAATTTGTTTCTCTGGGAGAACCTATATTTTAATAATGTTCAGCTTGAGCCGATAGCAAACAGTATGCGAATGATGTTGTGTTGTTCGGTTAATTCGTAGCATTTCTGATAATCGATATCGAATTTCGCTTTGTATTTGGATTGAGTTTCGTGAAATTGGAGGAGGATTACATATTATGAATAGTAATAGTAATTAAACGTTCGATTTGGACAAACATTGCTCGTATATTGCTCTTAGTTAAACGTTAAACGTGGAAATTAGGAGGAATGGATTTCGTTTGTCAATAAGATAACGTTCCACTCGTTTGTAGCGAAAAATTGGCAAAAAGTGGATTTTAATGAATATTCTACTTCATTCTTATTGTGTACCGGATATAATATCATTTCTAGCACTGCCATTATCGTTTATTCTGACTTTTACGAAACTCTTTAACGGCGAGAATTGAATATTCAAATATTTGTAGAAGCGGCTCGAAGAAGTAAATTGCTGTTCAAGAGAAGAAATATTTTAGAAGAAAATCACGCGAAGCTAAATGCATATAAACAAGATACATATTATTCAGTGAAAATTTTCTAAAAATACGCTGGCCATGAATTTTCTTTCAATTTGATTGTCAATTTTCTGAACAATATCATAGTTATAGAGTATTATACTATTTACGTAAAATATATAAATATTTTTATCTTATTAATCTTTTATAATTTATCTTGTCTCGGAATCTTAGTTTCTAGGTACAGTTACTAAGGATGGTAATTCAAGATCAGGAAAGGTCAGTCTGATTAAAGTTTGTCAAATTAAGTTCTTAAACCGCAATTAACCGCTAATTAGTCGGTACAGTACAGCACACCGCCTCTAGGCTTTTGAACCTCAACGTATACATGCTCTTTATTCGTCAACCATTAAGGCTTAATGCAATTTTAAGAAATTGCCTTTGACATCCACCGATAATTTCGCGTATCCACGTCTGAATTTTTAAGAAAATAACACATCTTCTGAAAAAGAACTAGAAACACGAGCAAATTAAACAAGCAAACAGCATGGTATTCTTTTCTTTAGTCCCATGGCTTGTGCAAGAAACTTCATTATACTCTGTGTCATCGTGAGTTTAATAACTCTAACTCCACGTAATCGCACATTTCTATCGTGAAACGCCTCGAGGTATCCACGATTACCAGCGATTCGCGGACACACGATCCACTTTCTATCCTGCTCGCGGAAAATAGGAAAATAAATAATGGAAACGGCCGTAGTGGCACGCGTGAAAAAATTCTTCGATATTGCGCGCAATCCATATACAGGGTGCTTGAAAAAATGTTGCATCAAATTTTAAAAACACGTAGTTAATATAGTTTACAGAAGTATGTTGCCCTCTTGCTTCTCGTTAAAAAAGTTTGACTCGGTAAAAATGTTGCTTACTTAATAATATCGAATATGATCTTAAATGTTTGATATATCGCCCTTTCATGATCACCACTTTACATGCCTTACATTCTTCATATATAATTCTTCTTCTCTTAAAAAAATCTTATTTCCATAATTATGAACATGTATCTTCTTCAAACACCCTACATGGCCTACATACGTATACACTGCATATATTTTCCTCGTTCTTTTCATTTAAAAGATTCTAATCAGTGAAAGCGTAGGTTATTGTTCTTTTTTTTTTATTGTAGAAGTTTGAATTTCCATAGAGACATTATTTTGCATTACATTATTTCAATAATTATTTGCAGCATTTCTCTCGTAAACGTTAAATACGAAGAAAAGATGAAAGAGAGGAAGGATAAATTATTCACAGTGAACTACATATTCACGATGTACGTATGTTCTTCGCAAGTGCGCAGATGTGTATTTTTCTGTTGCACTATTATTTTTTAGATGGAAACCTTCCTTTTATTGCGTGCAGTGGCGAGCATATAAATAGGGTAACGCGAAGTTCTCGATTTACGTTAATGTAATGGTAGAGATTTTAATGTGAATTTGTTCTAAAGGAATACTACGTGAAACTACATTTGTTAAGCATCACGTAACGTGTCATTTTTATTCATTTTTTTATGTATAGTTTCTTATATATGTGTGTATATCCAAATCTACAGAAGCGATGAATGTTTTCTGTGACCGTATAAATTGAGAAAACGTTTCTTCGTTAGTTTTCTTACATATTATTAATAACATAATGCTTCAAAATAATAAATTTTAATATTTTACATCAAATTTGTAATGTTTTATTCGTTCATCTTTAATTTTAGTAACTTTGGAACATCTGAATGCAATAGAATCCCTTAATGGTACACACAGATTTGTTGATCTTTTTTCATGCTTTTTCGATGATGCCATGTAATATATTTAAATTCGATAGATTATTCCCTTAATTCCTTTTTCACATCATTTCATCAATGCATTAACCGGATTTAGATCCGGCGATTGAGCTGGCCATTGCATAACATTGACATTATGACTGTTGTAAACAAGTTTTCGCTTTCCAAAACGAGTGTTTAGGACCATTGATGGCCTGAAAAATCCAATTCCCATTGCTTAAGGGAATAAGAAATTATTTAAAATATCAATATAAATGTTGATTCATAATCCGATCAATGCGACAAATTGGGCCAGGTCCGTTTATGGTCATTTCTCCTCAAACCATTACGAAGCCACCACTTCCTTTAATGGTAAATTTTATGCAATATCATTAAATCCTTCTCCAATTTGCTGACGAACGTACGATCTTTCATCAGAATCGGAACGATTAAATTTTGATTCATCGATAAAAATAACTTGTGACCATTGCTCTCTTGACCAATCAATATGAGTTTTCGCAATCTCATCAAAAACGGAATTTCCCTAATTATATGCCCGCCACGTACGAATCCTCCCGTCATTCTACAAAAAAAGGTACATATTAGGGCAACAAGATCGAAAACTGATTGATGTCAAAGATATTATAAGTTTAATCTTGCAGAATTTATCATATGCAAGGGAAAGAAAACATAAATAGGTACAAGAGTACTACGTTACGTCTTTCCTTGTTCTTCGTATGAGATTCTACAGAATTAGAGCTAAAATATCTTTCGGACTAACCAATTTTCCACAATATTACCTTAATATCTTTTTCCGTAGAACAACGAGAGGATCGGACGTGTGCGAAAAGAAAAGAGAGGTTGTCATTAAAAAGAATGGTGCTACTGCAAAATGCACATGCCTCTTTGCACTCGCGAAAAAGATATCATCTTGAATATGTAGTTCACTTTGATTCACTCATATTTTCCCTTTTTTATTTTTCCCTCGCACTTACCGTTTGCGAGAAAAACGCTGGCAACTATTAGCGCGAGCACCCTTCTAACAATAATATTTAAAATACTTTTTTCTCGAACCTACATAAACTACGTAACCTGCGCGTCCCATATATCATTCTCCTTGTTTTCCTTTAACCAACTCGAATCAGTAAACGCGTTGCTATTTTTATAAATCGGAAATTTTCTCTTAATATTTCGTACACCGTCTTTCCTGGATATCCCACGTATCTCAAACACCGCGTATGCAATTCCTTTCGTCCATTCTCCTCCCTCTGGAGCGCATAGCGATCTCGTGTACGCAATCGCGAGATGTTTATCAGGTCCGGCGTAAGGACACGTAATCGAGCAGCACTTGCGTAAGTGAGTTGGGGATCGGTACAATGGGATTCGATCGCGTTCCACCGTTTGTTATTTCGTAGCCGGTAACACGTGTCCCGCGGTGCGTACGGTTTCGCGGTTAAAACCATTAGATCCGTGTCAAACCGGCCTCTGGATGCAAACCGGAGGCCTTCCAAGATACCAACCGAGGCTGTTTCGCGGTTAATTCCATTACACGCTTACGAACGGTATAGCAAAATCGTGTCTGGGGCGGAAAGCTTCGAATCTGTCGCGGCGAGACGCGGCTGCGCATGCACTTTATTCTACTTTTATCGACCGACCACGCCGTTACACTTCGTGGCACACGCGTTTCTCCTTCGTATCAAAGGAATTTTCGGCTTGGCCCGACTTTTTCGTTCAGCCAATCGCACGATCGACTGACGTGGGAACACGAGGTTGGATTGTCTTTTTTTTTTTTTGCGTTCACCAATCGAGATTGTCGGCTTTGATAGCGGCTAAATGGGTTAATAGGGGTTTGGAGATTAGGTTTCTTGGGTGCACTGTGTCCCTTAATTATCGAGATACTGGTTTAAGGTTCACATTGCAAGGTAATGGATTAATTAGTTTTGGAGAGTTGGGGAAGTAAACGAGGGTCGGGTTCAGTATATTTCGATGATGGAGTAGTTTAATCGAGGCGTGCACAAGATGTTTCTTTGATCGTGATGGTGTAAGTCAAGATTTTGACAATTTGAATTAGCTTCGTTCCTTTAGTTTCATACTTCGTTAAATTACAAGGTTACTCTCTGCTATGGAAGGTTGTTCGTCTTGAAAAACATGATGGATTTCTTATAATAGTGAATACAGCACACCTCATATCTTGTGAAAAGAATAACAGTGAACTAAGCTATTCCATTACTATTCTCAGTCATACGGGAGTTATAAAAATAGTTGAATGTAAGCGATTACGTTGATTCATAAAATATTTTTTTACGTACTTTTTGTTATCATAAATAAGAAAGTTTCGTTGAATTATTCTTCAACCAGCTGTTCTTTCAAGTCATATTCCACGTTAAAATTCCATCGTATAACTACTAAATGATAAAAATCTATTGTAAATGAACATAATCTATATAACATTGTACGGCAATATTTACTCGGTAACAGACGATAACAAACATTCTTATGTAACGTGTGAGAAACGTAATCAGACAATAATAACATTCAGACATTCTTAACGTACGCATTTCAGCAACTTGCTCGCATCAGCCAACCGTTTCTTCCTACTTGATTACTAGCAGGATAATACCCTGAGATTTAATTTATCCTTACTAAAAGCGTAAAGGCAAACACAACAAAGAAACATTTCCAGAAACCAGTGAAAGCCTTTATGTGTAGTTCGTTTCATTTACTTTAAAACATTTAACCCCTCGAACTTTCGCTTTCCTCGAACATTCTCTCTCGTTGTCACCGTAACGAGGAAGCACCTTCTGTTGCTTCACGTGAGAATTTCACGTAACGTTGCATCGGACCCATATTTAAGTAAAAATCATTCGTCCATATACGATCGTAATGTTGTGAACTTGTGTTAATGGATTTTCATTTATTCGATACATCGACGCTTTTCGTTTACGATGAAATATTTATATTCGATTATTGAACGATGACGATATTCATGTATTTATTCTTTGACATCGACTCTTGCGTAACACAAGATAAGCAAATATTCTCTCTTTCATGGGCGATTTTGTTTTAATATTTTATTAATTAACTAAATACGAAATATATTTGTTCTCGGTAAAACTGGTTTAAAATTTTAATTCATTGTATGTTCTTTACGAAATATATGTTCGTACTATTGAAAGCTAATAAAAGAAAATGTTCTTTTCATAGGCTAAAGAAGAATTCGTTCTACGAAGGGCTAAAATAATTCGAACTTATATATTCACTGACCTCTACCTGTTTGTACGGAAGTAATTAAATTAGAAGTATTACTCGAATGTATGGTATCAATAGCAAACAAGGACAGATGATTTAATCAAATCGTATAATCGATTTAAATAAGTATGAAAAGAGGTACGCAGCTTCGTTTGACGTACGTGTAAGGAATATATTTTCACCTCGAACAGTGGAAATGTAAGTTTACTTGCTCTACGGTCCGTAGAATCTACATAGTTCATTAGGAATACCAAACATACGCGACTACGAATATTTTAAATTTCTACTCACGTGCTTTGACAGGAATATTCAATATTATCGTGTTATATAAAGTAATAATCTGAAAGATAGATCTGAAGATAGATCTTAGGTAATAATAGCAACTGAGCTACGATAGAAATTTTAAGTCTAAAATAGTAATAGTAAAATAACAACGAGGTAAACGTATCCGTGCAATGTGTTCCGCGATCGAAACGCTCCTGATTTTGAACCGTCGCGTCGTCGAAAAGATTTGTCGTGATATTCAGTTCCCTGTTCCTCGAGGTATTTTCGTTTTTGGCACGTTGCTCAGGCCTACATTGAAATACCTTTACGACTGCATTATGCAACCTGAGGACACAGTCTCGAACATCCGCTACCCTGGTCCATCAGAATAACCAATTTTCACTCTCTTGTAACGCTCGTCTTAATCGAATCGTCCATTAATACAAAATATCTGTACTCTTGTAAGTGAAAGTCATCGAAGACAAATTAATCTCAAATGCGTCGATTTTGATCTTTCTCGATGTTATATAAATATGATCAAATTTATATGCAAAAATATAAGACACGAGCGAAAAAGCAGAAGATACTTTTATAATAATTTCTTAACATATACCGATGAAAATTATTTGTTAATTATTAGTTATTTGTTAACATATAACATTTAAGATAATTAAAATTTGATCCTTAGTTAAGGTATTAATTTATCCTCTTTAATTAAAACAAATTAAAATATTCTTCTCCAGAATAGCAACTAACATTATGTTAACAATCGATCGACAGAGAATCAGGCATCTACGATATCTAACCACTCGTTTTCTCTTTTCTCGGCCGCTTTCTTCTCATACTTCACTTTTCTCTCAATTAATCGCGCGAACACGTTTTATCGCGCTCGCTCGTCCGACTCCCTCGATTCTGCCTTTTTAATAGTAGAATTTTATTACGCTGGGAACTTTCTTCGAGAACTAATCCTCGATCATAAGCGAGGCATTGTTCCAAATAATTAGCATGTAAATTGTAACTACTGGATGAGGTGAAGACGAGGTTATATTGTTAACAAAAGTTAACATGCTTTTATAAAAAAAAAAGTAAGCAAAAGTAAGCGCGTATGTGTATACGTGTGTGTGTGTGTGTGCTAGGATTTAAGTAAATTGAATGATGATTTTCTTAAGAAGGATTTGTGCCACGATACGTGTAGACGAGAGGAGCATCGCTTGCCATTAGAGTTTCGACGTTCGTAGCGAAATTCAGGTTCGCTGAGTAGTCCAAATTGGATGAGTCTACTCCACTCAGTCTAAATGAGACGAGATTGGGTCACGACGAAACGCGCGCCTTTACTTTCCTCTCTCTGTTTTCTGTCCTCGCGTTTTATGCCAGTCTTGGGGCGAAGCTTCACGATGGTCTTATCCTATGAATTTTACATATGGAAGGAATGCAAAATGCTTGAGGAAATATTTATCCCGATAGTAATTGGTAAAGGCGGTGTAAATTATAAAATACCTCTCAATATTACACTCTCGATATTTTCTATCTTGTAACATCTCGTTTTCTATGGTCATATATATTTTAAGAAACATTTTTCAATGACGCTAAGGTTCACCGTGGTTAATTTTTTAAAAATCGTCACATTGGAGTAATCGTTTTTATCGTTATCTTGGTTACATTCGAGTAACAATTTTCAAACCATTGTTTGGCACGTTTTTTAGACCATTTAATGACAGATACCTGTCCAATGTCAGTTTGTTCAAGATAATTTATCATGTTCGATTAAATTTATTGTTGTTGCTCCTTCGTTTATCGAGTTTATCGAGAACACTTTGATATTACGATTTTCATGACGAGAAGAGTTTACTTTCGCGGGTTGATGAAAGGAACACTTAACAGGTCGACGAGCTGCAAATAAACACGCGGCCCCCACAAGACACGGCGGAGATTGCGTAAGCGTGCGTCGTTGTACCGTACGCACTCGAATGTGTGCAGATATTCGTACGGTTCCTCGTCGGCGGAATCGAGTCATCGCGCACGAAACCACGCTTATTACGTAATCATTCAATGCCCCGCAGTCGATCAGCTGTTCTAATCTATTTTTCGTATATTTTGCAATTCATGCGCGATTTTATCGATCGAGAATCGTTTATTTTCTCTTTAAAACAACGAGACTTCGTTTCGGTGAAGATTTCTTCATGGTGAATCTGTGAATTGCCAGCAATGTTGTAGTTTGGAAATTGTGATGTTTCTCGTACGAGAAATTTTCCCACTTGTGAAAGATAGAATTTTAAATAAAGAATAACTTCGGTTTCGAAAATTCATGTTTCTCTGATCTTGGTATCGTATGTCGTTCTTGGTATGTGAATTTATTATCTAGCAGTGATTGTTCTTTTCCTTGGAAATTGTGCTTCCGTTGAAATTTTCGTTGTAAAGAATGTGAATCTTGGAATTTTCTATCGTGTGCTAATCTTGTGTTTCTTTATCGAAGACTTCTTTTTAATGTACAGATAAATCTATAGGTGATTTTTTTATTTTCCAATACACGATAAATAAACGTTATAAATCCATAAATGACTGTTCGAGAGTACACAAATTTGTACACAAAAACAACGAATATCATTATCTTTCCAAAACTTTGAATCTCTCTTTTTCCATTTAAAAATGACTGTTCTATTAACAAATTTTGCAAATGCAACCATCAACCAGAAACAAAATTTCTTTCTCGCTAATTCAAAAGAAAAAAGAAAGAACGTTCCCTGTTTCGATATCGGTGAAGAGTCAAAAGTCAATCAATTTTTTCCTATTCCAGACACATTTCGATCAAACTATGATCGAAGAATTGCGGTTGAAGTAGCACGATCGAGCATGATCTCGCTATATACGATTCACCAGGTGTGTTATTCCCGAGTCTGGTTTCGAGTAAAGAATGATTCGTCGATTATTGGTGCGTGACGCTATTATGCCGCCTGTATGAGAATAGACCGTGCGAAAATCCGCCAGGAAAAACCGTTGGTCGACGCTTTCGCTATAATCGCTTACGCATTTGGATGAACAACGTTAAACTGTTTGCCTGAAAGTGACTTGCCTGCGAGGCATGATTGAGAAATTCTACAGCGGAAACGAGAAAATAGGAGCAAAAACTGTTGTAATTGACGTAATTAAGATGTTCGTCGATAAAAAGATCTGCGATTCTTAATTTTTTTTCTGGTAATGGTTGAGAATCGGTTAGAAACTCTTGAATTATTGAAAATATGAATTTTGGAGAGAAATTTATTGTTAAATTTCTCACTTCTTAAGAAACGTTTTTACAAGACAATTTTAAATTTACCTTTTAATAGAGCGTGCACCCACTTCTACTTTATTTACATTAATGTACATAACGAAGTTATAAATGAACGTTGGTACTGTGAAATAATAACGACACTCATAAAGTTCAATTTGCGAAATAGAAGTAAAAAAGCTCCTAGCTGAGGTTATATTTACATTCGTTCTCGATTAACAAATATTAGATAAAAACATTTTTTCCCGTTTAGTTCATTCTGTACAATGATCGTAATATTAGGTTGTCCGAAAAGTTTCTTTCGTTTTATAAGGAAATAATAGACGCACAATGTTTTTTGTTTTATATTAGTTTATTGAATTATGCACGAGACATATAACGAAATGGATCATACCTAATTCAATAAAATAATATAAAACGGAAATTATTGTTCATCTATTATCATCCTTATGAAACGAAAGAAACTTTTTGGACAACCTAATATATTGGTGCTTCTACAGCAGAAGTTCAAGTTACCATTGAAACAGCATTAACCTTTCATATTTTAGTGGCTACAAAAGGTACCTATTTTCTAATGAAGTATCTTTTAATCAGATTTTATACTTGATTTTCATAGTATGAAATTTTTCTACTAAATAATACGAAATTCAATATTTATTTCGATTTAATCAATCAGTGTGTAAATACACTGTGATAAATCCAACGATGTGCAAATGCTTTTCGCAGCCACTATAAAGCAATCGCAACTTCAAATTTCCAACGATATAAACAACAATTACACACATCCACTTAAACCAACACTCGTAACACTGAAATGCTAGAATTTAGAACGCTCTGCCATTTAAAATGAAACTGCAACGTCGACGCGACTAATCGCAAACAAAACTACGTAATTCCCGCGATAAACGTGCAATTTCGTAATCGAGCGAGGAATGTAAGGAAAAAATCGATAATAAAATGAACAGAAGACATGATTTTCCCGTTGAATGATAAGCGTTTTGCGCGGCCTGCAGCAGAGCAATTGGTCGAGCAGTACAGTGATCTTTGTATCTGCACGTGCGACGCCCGAGAAAACGGGAGAAACGATTATCTCTGATTCAATGAATGTAAATTACAGTTCGTTTTGGTTTTACAAGCATGAACGAGGCTCGCCACGCTCGACTGTAATCGGCCACTGCGTCACGGGGCCGCGGATGATTAATCGACTGTTCGTTTTAATTATTTGCCCGGCAGATTAATGCGAGATTTTGTCCAACCAACCCGCATGTTTTCCACTCGTAAATCAGCGTTCATGCTCCGTGCGGATCGGAAGACTGTCGGTTGCCCTTCGAAGTGAATAACTTGGGAATTTATTTTAACGATTTGACGTCATTTGATTTAGATTTCGCGGAACCGTCGTTAGAGAGCATTGTTTTCACCGTTTTACGGAGCACCAGATTTATGTTGTCAACTTGTTACATTTGACACTGTAGCTGCGAAAGAAACGGAGATTAATTTCTCGTCAAATTCTCGTCTTCGGTTTCTTGTAATCGTTGTTCCATCTTAGGAAAATACCAAAAGGTAGATTTAAATTCTTCCATCTTGAGAATTAGTAAGATCTTTTGGTAATTTCCTACGGAGAATAGAAATGAAAATGCGTTACGTAGACTGTGTTCTCTTCTTATCCGATAAAATATTCGAATATTAGTTTCCTTCAGTTAGCCACACGTTATCAGAAATAATAGCTAGTATGTGCAAAATTGCAAAATGTGGAAGATTATCTGCTTCCATTTCAGTCTTCTATCAATATCTCAAGTACTTTTCAATATTCTTGTTTCAGCGTTTTTGTTAAAATCACAGAATCAATGTAAGATTTGATGTTTCGAGGCTCCGATGCTGTACCACTTTGTAACTCCATCTTACAGTTTTCCAAGGAAGCTATAAACTGAGAAGTGCCTAGAATTTGTGATACTTTGTTGGCAACGGTATTGCGCTCGTTACTACGATTATTAATTTCTATATAAAAAACCAAAACGATGATCACCATCATAAATTTAATCATCTTTTCACAAGCTGCTAGACTGTTAATCTGACGCTCGGACAAATAAAAATCTCGCAATACCATGAAGAAATTCTTCCAGTTCCTACTAAACGGTAAAAGAATGGGCGATTCAACACGTAAGTACGTTTCAATTCAAGAGAAAAGCGAGATCGCCACGTGATATCACTATGAGAATCTGTGATCGAAAACGATGCTGTAAACAAAAGCGGCAATGAGGATTCGCGAGTTCGCCGCATACAGCGTTTGTTCGTTGAACGATTATCGATAATTCGGCGAATTACGCGGTGTGTATCTGTACGAGCGACCAACGTTGAACAGTCGAACGATAACAGGTTTGGCGAACGAACGTTTCTCCCGATTTCTCTCGCTTCTTCGACGAATCAAGATCTGTTTACGCACGTAGGTGATATATCGGTTCGTTGTACACGTTCAATGCTCGTTCAGCATCGATGACACTCGGAACATACCGGGAAAGCTGTTCACGCTTTTCGCTCGGATATTCGTCTACGGCTCTCGATTGATACGAGTTGCATTTCGAAAGACTGTCTGGACTCTCTTGCGCAATAGTTTACTGTATAATTAATAATATTGGTAAAACGATATGCTACGAGCTTGTAAGTTATAGGCTTCGATTGTACAATTTTGGAATTTTATGTCGAATTTATTATACTTGTGTGAAATTAGAAAGCTTATTTATATTTTAGCATTGACTGTACAGCTTGCTTTGAATAAGAAAACTGCTTTATAGATTTACGTATAAAATTTCAACTGTTCTATTACCAAAACTTGTTACTGTCATACGCTGTAAGAGAATTGATCGTTATTAATGTCTGGTAAAATTTCATTAATAGAGCTATTAATGTACTTAATTAGTTTAGTCGTGCAAGAGAGTCCTGGTAATTGTTAGCATAACTTTGGATGAAAAAGCGTAAAAATGGAGAAAAATAGTAAGCTGATCTACTAAAGTGTTTATCGAATTATTTTTACTTTACGATGGGAAGATTTCATATTCATGTTCTTTTTTTTTCAGATTGAATTTCATATTCTGATCTTTTATTTTATTTATTTATTTTACTTGATCGTCGTATTTACAATTCAGTTGAATCTTTTAATAGAGACAAGGAAATATTGATTATCGGTACTGATACCATTCTACAGAACGACATGAATAAATCATTCGATATGTTTAAACGAATCTTCGTTCGGTGAAGATCGATGCGGAAAATAGTACGTAATTAGTTGTTTACCACGAAAGCCATCCCCGACACAACAAACAAGTAGGAAACGCACGTTGTATGACCGAAGCCAATCCGCACCGGACGCATAATGAAGTTCCTGGTGAAATACTACGACTTCCTAACCGTCAAGTTTTCCACGGTGAGGCTTCAACTGCAGATGAAACTGTAGGCTACACTTTAGCGTTCAAGTTGTGAGTTGTTGGCACAGTGTGTCGGATCAACGCGACTGTTTCGTGATTTGTTATACTTGCTCTGATTTTTTGATTGAAATATTCGCACCTCTTGAAACTATCGCTGTCGTAATCGTTGTATTAGCGCTGACACGGTTCTTTTCAAATAAATTAACTTCAACTGATAAAATAACGATTCTCGTTATTTCATAGATATACTATCAGTGCTCTTGGTAAATTATTCCGATTATTAAACATAATCGATGATTATTAATTGTGTAAAATTTTTATTCGAGAAGCTGCGAATACTTCTGTAACCTATCGAATGCATTCGTAGTTGATTTATTCGCATTGCACGCATCGTAGAATAAAATGGCATGGCTGATAATTACAAAAGAGCTTGTTAATACTCGAATTTTATGCAACGGTTAGTATTTAGAATAGATTTACCAATCGTCGAAAAAGACAATAGAAATTCGGTTATAGAAAAATTGGTAATTGTATGAAATAAATGACCAATTATGAATATTTAACGAAGTTCATTTTGTCCAGTTTGAGAGATTGTTTCGAAGTACCTGCTAGTATACTTCAACTTTCTAATCAAATGTTCGTGCAAATATTCTGCATATATTTAGCTAAAAGGAATGTTTGCCTCCTATGCATCGTAAATAACACTGTCACCAGCAGATAGTAGAGAAAACAGTTAAATCAATACGTAGCTATAGTATTTGAAACCCATTATTACCTACTATTTATTCAAGTAAAAACTATCTTCCAATTTCTTCACCGCGCGATATTAGACGCTACAATTTCACCTGTCATATAAAAAAATGAAACACGATTCGTACAACCTTATTCTTATTCTTCGAGCGTTTTATTAATTAATTCGCTTTCCAAAAACCAGTGAAAGCGTTATCTTCTCGATACGACGAACTGTCTTGGTAGCTGCAGGGAAGTTTCAAGGATACCTTACCAAGAGATATCGAGTTGAACATGTTTCTTTCGACTTTCGTGGCGGTGTTATCGCGAACTCTAATAAAGCAGCAAGAAGAAACGACGCAACAGAGCAAGGAGATTCGAATTTTATTAAAAAGATCGTTGACAGGCCGACGTTATCGATAATTAGCCGCGCAAGAAGAGGCGACCGATAATGGCGCACCCGCAATACGCCACGACCTTTCCGACGTTTCCATGAAAGAATGGCATTATTGTCGACGAAGTTAGCACCGCGAAGGGCACGCGTTTCTGTTATCTCGTTTATCGCATCGCACCACCATTCAAACCCTCCCGTTCGCCAGCTTCATTTTGCAAACGATAATTGGATGGATAATTCTGTGAATCAGCTGGACACGACGATACGATCCCTATTTATCAGGGTCAAGAAATTGTTCGCGTATAAAAGCGCGCAGATGTACGGTAAAAGCCGTGTTAGAAAATGTTTACGAGTAATCGAAGATTGTTACTAATTGCTGTTAATCATTCGCCTGATTTATGGCGTTAGACCGACGTTTTACTGCTCGAGAAGTTTTACCGTAAAGAAGAATATGTTGTTGTATGATTTTTCCTCCTCCCAGTAGGGGAGTTACTGTTTATGGAAAATTCAGAGCGGATAGGAAATATCGAATTGCGTAGTTTCAGTTACTTTGATGTCGGTTTGATGATGGTATATATAATTACTAGAACTCTTTTGCTTAATAATTTACTGATTAACGATATTGATAATCGATGAGTAACAAGTTGCAGGTTTGAGATTTCTCTCGTACAATTTTGCAATTTCTTTGTTGCAGGGGATACATTTTTTTTTACGGAATTTCATTCCTTTTATTATTAAATTTGTCATTCTTACTGATACCTTGTAATTAGCGATTTATAAAATGTCGTTAATAATATTAGTTCAATTGTGCAGGAGAGCCTAAATGTGTTACAGGTTTAGAAAACAGCATACTGTTACATCAGTGGTTTATAGACTACGTAACATAGTATTATGTAATAATTAATACAATAATTAATATATTACTATCCTGATAATCTATGAAAAAACGTGTATTAACCAGAATCTAATAATAATAAAAAATATAGTAAAATGTATGTTAAGACACACTATATCGAACGATGACTAGCCAATGACGTATTGGAATGTTAATGACCTATGAACGGCAAAATACTACGTCAATTGCAACCATAACGTGTTGCTATGTAACGTAGTCTTGTCTCATGACAGTGGTAATAAAATTTCAGAACATTTCCTATAACATACACGGTGTACTCGTAAAAAGTATGTACAAGCATTCGAATACTTTCGTAAGCCTGTGTACGTAGTCGTACGTCAGCTGTGAAAGCGCTAATAATCCAATCGTCGTTAATTATCCAGTTCGCCAAGCTCGTAGCATTCGCGATAACAGTTTTCACCAATCGAATGAGACGTTGGTTTTCCGATTCAATCGCCCACTGGGACGACGTTTATTTAATCCTCGCACGAACAAGATCATTATACGAAACCAGCCCCTTTCACCAGTCGAGCCATCACGAGTGAAAAATTCTCATTCATTTTTAAAAGCTATAAAATGACTACAGACTTCGCGAGCGATAAAGGAAGAAAGAAAATCTCGCGATCGCGATGAACCATGGCTGAGGCGTTTTAATCGGCCGATTGCCGAGATGACTTGCGAGAATCTGCGTTTACTTGGCGAGAATCTATCGTTAATCGGCTGTCAATTTGCAAACAAACGAGCGGCGGTCGATAAAAAAGATCATGAGACGCTCGTTAAGCTTTCGCTTCGAGCTAATATAATATTCGCGTTCGGCGTGCGTGTGGCTTTCGTAAACGAGAAAGGAGATATTTTTCCGTAATGCCTGATCGATCAAACTCCGATATGTATGTGTTTCTGATGTTTCATTGCACAAGCCAATTATTCAGGGAAGTTATCGCTTACGTGACCTTTTGGTCGAAACCGTTCGTCACGAGTAATTTCAGCATCTTAAAATCGTTCATTGTTAGTGAGAAGTTCATTCTTTGTTACGCTGATTATTCACGAATCTATACTTGGACGAAGCTTGTTTTTAACGATGGACGTATATACACATTCGACCCTCTACTCTTAAAACATAGTTCCGTACTTTGAAAATTCTTCGAAAGAAATATCTGTATATGGATACTTTTGATTAGAATATTAATTTTATTTATTTATTGATTGATATTGTGATTTACGCTTTAGATTAAGTATAGAGTTAAAATGGAAAACCAAATTACGCGGCGAAAAATTATCTGCTGTACGATCAGTATCGTTTGGAAAATTCGCGATTCGTATCTTTGATCTTGAAAAAAAAACTGTTCATATTTCTGATATTCTGCATATGTACACGATATTTCTGCTATTAATTGCCACCTTCGTTCGAGTTCATGAGATTAGTTTAAATAGGATCAAAGTCAAGTATAGTATGGTAGGATGATTTTCATATTAGTCAGAATGTTTTGAAAGCATATGGTTGAAATTGATTGAGCCCGGTCATAAAACAAATCGCAAGGCAAGAGAGTTAAAGAAGATGAGGCCTGTCGGAGTCGGTTCCGCTCGTATTCTCCGTCAATTTGTTTCGTGGCGAAGGTTTTATCGAGACATCCATTATTCTTTGGTGGCAGAGGCTCAAAGAGTGCGCGGGAAACGACAAAGACCCAATGAACTTTATCAAGCGTGCACGGTGTGGAGTGCAGTGACACGTCGATGCAATTTGTCAGTCGTTGCACCGTGGTCTTCTCTATGAAAATTATCCGACTGGAACGTAGCCAATAAAACAACCGTGGAAAAGTTTCGTGGCCATCAAAACCAGTAACCAACATGGATGCTACAGCATATAAAATGGAACCAAAGATTCTTTGTTTTCTTTGTTCTCAACTGAACCTCGTCTTAGGTCTTGGGTCAGGTGTTTTGTTAACGACGAAATTAGTAATTAACAGTTAGATAGATATTTAATGGTAAAATAAGGGTAAAATGAGATTGTGCGCGTGGGCGGATGGACGTGTGTGTAGACGATTAAGCGAGAATGCAAGGTAATAGGGAATATAATTGTAAACCGAGTTCCTTACTGTTTGTTAAACGATACGGTAATACAGTATATGTAAAGTAAATTAAAATTTGAACAAATTAACGTATTCGGGAAATTATAAAACTCAATTTGTGATTTCAACTGATTTCCTGATGATTTAGACTTGTTAGAGTGGTTGATGAAACTGTAAACAGAATTCTCGAAATAAAAACCGAATAAAAATTAGGAAAATTGAATGAAAGTAAATAAATATCATGAGAATTCGTTTGTATAACAGTGAAAGATACGTGTTTCTAAGTAACGTAGGAATTTCAATTATATCTACTTACTCGCGTGTTAAATAACAAGTATGAATGAAGTTGTGAATTTGCAACGTAAACGTTTACTCCATCAGTTTGTCATTTTTTCATGTAGAAAGTTTGTTTGACTACATAGAATGTCACTCGGTAATAAATTTCATTCCACGTGACAAATGTACTTCGTAACTTTTCGCTCTTTTATTACGTAGCTGAAATTCGTTTTTTTCTTTTTCTTATTATATCACTCTTTTTACTGTACTATATTTTAATTCTCACGAATGCTTCTAACATTACGCAAAAGTTATATTTACATGCAGCTAATGATCATGCTGTTACGAAATTATTTAATTCACAATAGAGCAATTGATCAATCGATTAATGGTTTTATTCTCTTTGTTTCAGGTGAGTAGGCGCTCCAAAGAACGTGCATCTCTCTACCAAGAGACAGGGAGGGTGAGTTAACTTGAGTTGAAACTATAGTGACATAACTTAACTTTATCATTCTACCTCCATATTATAGAATTTGGAGAAAAAGAATCTGCCATTTTGTTTAATTTATTTAATCAATTCAAATCGTCCAACAATTACAAAATCTATATTACAATCTTTAATTGTATTTTTTAATAATTTAATAATTGTAATTTTTAATAATTTGATCCATCGATTCCTTATCTCTGTGTAATTCTAGATTTCAAGAGAATAATCTCTTTAATCATTATTTTCTTCTTCTATGATTTCGGAAGCATCGATGAATTGATAAAAATATCAAGACTTTTTAAACGCTTTTTAGAATAACTAAAAATTTTACTTTGTCTGGTTGAAATTATCAAGATATTAATTTCTCGATAATTCCATCGCATCAGCCAAAATTCTCATCGAAGATCAATTACAAATACAATTACGTACATCTATATACGTAATTCTGTAATAACGTTATATAATATCTAATTAAACAATAACGGTTAAATAGATTATGACTTGTTTCCAAATACTTTACATATTACATCGACATACTATAGCAAAAAGAATACGAGTCTAACATCGATAAATTATAATCAAAATATTTCACCGAATGGAATTTCTTCGCTCGTTGTGTTTCCATGCAAAATAGTTTTCAAAGATCTCGAGTGTCTTGTATATTTGAGAACCACTATCTTTCCGCTGACATACACGTACGTACACAATGTGTTCCACCTACGTAGGAAAATGTCGATACAAGCCTGTTTGATTATCATGCATGTTGCGTTACATGGGACAGGAAGGGCTTTTTAATAATACCTTCGTGTTCGTTCGACACGTATCCGTTCACGGATGCTACGAAACGTTTATCGAAACATCGTGTTCGTATTGTACAGGGTGAAATTGAATATAAATAGGAATACGTTGCTGGATTAATTACGTCGTTTCTCCCTTCTACTTACTTTTCCTTTTTTTCTTTTTTCTTTTTTTTTTTTAACAGTAAACTACAGACACGCAGTAGATAGGTTTCATTGATAGTAGTTAATTTTTGAGAGAGACGTTAAGGGGAATTGGAAGGGGTAACGTTTCAATCAGAGAACAGAGAACAATTTAAATTATGCGTTTCGTTTTATTGAATATGTTACGATGTAATGAGGTGAACAGAATTGGTATCGTTTCACTTGTGGAAGAGAAACGAGTATTTCGAGTAGTTACGCGGTCTGATGAACCCTTCCGATAATTTCCCTGTCGTTGTTTTCTTTATTTCAATTTTTCTTTTTCTTCTATTTCAGTTTGAATAGATTAAGATTGACGTTCTGAAGTAATTTAACAATACTTCTTATATCTTACTGACTTTATATTTTATTATATTCCTAGAAAAATATGAAATGATGGGACAATTAAATGAAATTTAATTAGATCAGATTAGATTAACAATCTGTAACAGGAATTTTTATGTTTATTTATGAGAGAGAAAGATTATGTAGAGATTACGTGTAATTTGATACAATTTGTCGCTTTAATCCGTAATCTAGAAACTAATAATCGTTATAACGGGAGAGGTCGTTTGATTTCGCTATAACGCTAGTAAAAAGATCAACAAATTTAATTATCCAGATCTACAGCAAATAGAATAAAATTTAGGAATTATAGTCCTGTATACATAGTCCAAGTATATACCTGTATTTATAACTTAAAGTCAGATGGCAATATAGAAGATTAAATTTCTCCCATTTTCGAGGAAAATTCTGATCACGCGCCAACTACTTAAATAAAGAAAGTCGCGAAGAGAAAATAAAAGAAGGAGAAAAGAGGAAAAGTGTCATTGTCAAAAAATAGAAGATAAACCGAAAAGAAGTTCGCTTGGCTGCTCTCCTGGGAAATGCACCTTCCGAACGTAAATCGTTCTCTCGACCGAGTCATTCGCTTTTAAATGATCGAGCAGACGAAGAAGTGCATCTCGAACGATTGTCCGATTGAACTCGAATGGGCTTGGGTGAATTTTAAAATCGTCTCGCGTAACTTGCCGTAGATCACGGCTCGTGTTTATGGCAGTCACGTAATTTCGTTGCATTACTCCGGCGGCGGAACGAGAGTCGCGCTAACGAAGACGAATCAATTATGTAAGCAACTGGGTCAGAAAAGTTCACGGTCAATTTCGCCCGTGGGATTGTGAGTACACAGAGACGGCCGTGATCGTGCAAGTAACTGGATCCTTGATACTCTGCCCGCGAAACTAAATGATTCGATTCCTTGAACCTCGTCCCCTTCAAGTGCCTCTGAATGTCTTTCCACGAAAGACGAGCTTCGATTTGTTTTATTGGGACAACCGTTCGTTTTCTGCTGGTCTATTTTTGACACGACTTGTGCTAATATATGGGTGACCCAAGATACGTGAAAAGAAAGGGTTTGGTAATGGTATAAAGATATTCTTTCATTCTATATGCGAGCGAGATGAACGCGAGGGATATAAATGTGTAGAGATAAAAGAGAGGTAAAAGAAGGAAGGCAAAAATGTATAAGGTTCAACAGATCGAGAAATTGAAATGTCGTGTGCTGTAAGTATCAAAAAAGAAAATTTATTTTTTGGTGGGAAAGGATGTGAATTTAATGGGGAATAAGAGAAAAAATTATAGATACTAGAATAATATAGTTTCACGTTTTTATTTGTAATTTTTATATTAGAACAGAGTGATTAACGGAACGATTGGTTTATCAGAATGTCAATTACAGGAAACTTTGAGGATGGCTCGTTTTTATTCGAGGGTTTTTACTCTTCTTTGATATTAATATTTATGTAGTAGTTTAAAATAAATCATCTGCTTTCACATAGAAACGAGATTATTCAACTATTCGAACAACATATGTCTTAATAAGTTCGAATAGTCAACCGTATTAATAATTTTTATGTTACTACGACGGAAACATAGAATGGCACGACGAGAAATGATAAAGATAATGATAATTTGCATCACTTCGGACTTTGTCGATAATCAGCTCGGTCCATTTATATATATTTTTTCACATTCACAGAAGCTTAATGTCTCCAGTTAGAAATATGCATCTGCCTGATTTCCATGTGAAAGCATTTTATTATCTTACAATAATCGTATTCGCAAAGGAATGGAAATGAATCGAACCCTTGGGCACCTTTGTCAAAGTTCTCCTTGTGAAACTTGCATCGATAATTAATTCAAGACTATTGGCAGCAAGACCATTCCTTGCATAAATCATCGGTATCGATAAACCAACTACAGTAACGCGAAAATAATCGAGTTGAAAGTTTCTCAGAGTTTCAAGCGACCGCACAGTGCGGTATTTGTATGAGAATTCGAGACAAAAATCAAAATTCGCGGGCCAAGTACCTAGACAACGTCGCACGTTCGCAGGCAACGTTGCACGTTTGCAGGCAACGTCGCACGTTCACAGGCAACGTCGCATGTTCGCAGGCAACGTCGCACGTTCGCAGGCAACGTCGCACGTTCGCAGGCAACGTCCGCGCATTCGCAGGCAACGTCCGCGCATTCGCAGGCAACGTCAAAACGTTCACAGGCAACGTCGCACGTTCGCAGACAACGTCGCACATTCGCAGGCAACGTCAAAACGTTCACAGGCAACGTCGCACGTTCGCAGGCAACGTCAAAACGTTCACAGACAACGTCGCACGTTCGCAGGCAACGTCAAAACGTTCACAGGCAATGTCGCACGTTTGCAGGCAACGTCCGCGCATTCGCAGGCAACATCCGCACGTTTGCAAGCACGTTTGCACGTTCTCATGTTCCACAGTGCGGCATTTGAATGAGAATTCAGACCAAAGATAAAAAATGCATACAGTGTGAAATTTCCCTGAAACTTGATATCAGGGGATCCGACGCGAGTGAAAATCGGTTTATCAAATCTTTATTAGTATTTTCCATGTTGCCTGGCTCAGTTTAAATGTCTTGATATTTTATTTGTTTATCTAACCACACACACGGTTACTTTTAAATAAATACTACAGATGCCAGAAACAATCTTGCCATATCTTCATAAGTGTCATGCAGAAATCATTTACTCCCCCTTCGATTTCGTCAGATACTGTGGCAGAATTTAGCAAAGAACAGAGTTTTTGTGTAACTTTTAAGATTTTCTTTGAACAAGTGTAGTTAGAAATACACTCTTCGATCAAGTTACGATTACGA
Organism: Bombus pyrosoma; assembly: GCF_014825855.1. Taxonomy (NCBI): domain Eukaryota; kingdom Metazoa; phylum Arthropoda; class Insecta; order Hymenoptera; family Apidae; genus Bombus; species Bombus pyrosoma. The sequence continues at coordinate 15,371,070 of NC_057775.1, forward strand.
ATAGATTTCGCTAAAGAAATAAGCAATATTCAGTATAATAGTTTGTAACAAGAAAAAGTTACACAACAATGTGATACAATACCTTCTTGAAATAAAACAAACAAAATTACAGGATATTTTGAAACGCTTTTTTTTATTACACTTTAAAGAAAGAACGAAATTTTTAAATTGGAAATTAAATTTATACATATCTTTGTCCAGATTCTCTATATTCAATGTGTAACACTCTTTAACAAGATTTGGCAAACAAGAATGTATAATGGATGAGCGAGCTAATTTTCAAGTGATGAGGTTTTCACGCAATCCTCTATCGATTTTTGAGGAAATTATTCTTTACATTTATATTACTTGTTTATAGACTTATAATATCACCGGATAATAAGATCAAAATCGAACAATGATTATTTCGATTTTACTGCATTGCATGTCGCGCTGTGGATCGTCGTGATAAAGGCGTTTCAAGATTTTCCAACGGAGAATACGTCGCTTTTTAGCGAAGGACACTTCCTGTTTTTACAGTTACGATAAATTCTGTCACACGCTTATCTTCGTTTCCTGTCGGTGGTTTCCTTGTCTACGCTCGAAATATGCGAAAGATAAAACCAGGTAGCCGATACCAATCGTGTTTTCCTTTGGTTCGTAGCCAAACTCGCCACTTAACGGAAGAATCTTCCGCACGTTTCACAGTGTGTAATCTATTCGGTTTATAGTTTGTGTAATTTAGCGTAATTTAGAGGAAAAGTACGTAGAAAGTTTCGTTAAAATTTTATTCAGTTTTATTCAATTTTAGCTGAGCTTGGCTCGTGTCATTGCGCTTAACGAAATATCTTTCGCGCGTTTCACTCGTATAATCGACATATAATAACCAGTATAATTTAATTTATAGAGGTAATTACCATAATTTAGAGGTAATGTGTGTAGGTAGTTTGATTAAAAATTTTACTCAATTTTATATGGCGTTGCGATGAGTTGTTATGTTTAATGGAAAATCTTCCTCGCGTTGTACGATGTAAAATTCGGGCTACGAAAATAATTATCGGAAATTTGATTGAACGGTGATTTCGAATAAAATTGTTTAAGAGATCTGATCGAAATTTTATTCAATCTTATGTATCTATCTTAGTTTGGTTCATCGATAGGGTTCATTTAATTGAATTTTCTACCTACGATAGAGTGAAACTACTATAGAATAAAACTAATAAGAAATCACGATCACGGACGCAATCGGCAAAATTACCGTGGTACTAATTATTATAAAATGTCTTCCCTATAAATAGACTTCGGATAAACGAAGCTCTATTTACTCGTACAGTATAGTTGATGCATCAAGTATTGTTTGATGCGGCAAATATAGTGGCCATGGGTGTCTTGTCACGAGAAGTCAAAGTTACTTAAAGTTTACGAGGAAATCGATTGATCATTGATGAGAGGTCAATAACGAGTTGTGTGATTAAAGATTGCGGTTATGAGATCGATTATGGTCTTATCATAGGAAATCGAGGACATTTGCAGATTATCGAGGTCATGACAAATTTAGGACAAGGTCATTCAAAGATTAAAAGAAGATGGCCGGGTCACGCCAGAAAGGAATCAGAACGGTTGAAGGTCATCGAGGTCATCGAAATTTTGGGGTAAAAGATCGAGGTCATTTAAAGCTTAAAGAAGATCGTCGAGGTCTTGAAAAATGTAAGTTATATTGAAAGTTATGCTGGTCCATGAAGATTATATTGCAAAAGTTCATGATTACTTTAAAGATAAGAAAGATATTTGTCAATATCGTGTCATAAGAATTTAAGGACGCTTGAATATAAACGAAAGTTAGTTATTATTCGTTACTGTATTAATGAAATTCAGGGAAGCATACAAGTTCATTGTGAACATAAAGTTCGCTTAGAAATTGGATTTTACAGTGCAATCGTTCTACAATACGTCGTTAAGACGATAACGACATAATTACAAGCATACAGCATGAAAGCATGTCTGGATTTTTTTATGGAAATTGTCGATGTAAACGAAACATTCTCGCGATTTAGTATTTTCATTTACGTGGTATTATGTGATAATACTTTTCTTAAAGAATGCGGATATTAAAATTCAGAGGATTCCGTTCTATTTTAAAGTCGATGGTTTCAGAGTCACGATATTTCTCGCAGTGATCTTGTGCGATTTATGAATCCTACATAGTTCACAACCATCTTAAATATTTCGTTACAATATTAAACGTAGCACATCGTGTTTATTTTTGTAACTTATTTTTGCTATCAACGGAGCTATTTATTTCCCGTGAATGTTTAATGTAACTGATAACCTACACAGTGGCTACTTAATTTTTTTTAAAGAATAATCTCATATATCGTTTGTCTCATCAACTTACAAACTCAATGCTCCTATATGTAATAAATGATCGCAAACGAATCATTAATATTACGTTGTGTAATTAGCAAATGTGTATTGATTAAAGATATTCTATATCCGATGTGTAGTAGTCGTATGCTGCTTCCACTACTTACATAATTAATTTAAAACGACGAACTCTAATGCGGCGTTCGCGTGTTTCTGCATGTTTACATGTACTTTACTTTTTTCAACGAACAACGCAAATTTACAAACTTACATTTCCAAAAACTAGTTAAAACAAAATTTACTAGAAGGTTCAGAGACCTTTATTTCTTTGAACACATTGATCAATATTAGACACAAAATAAATGCTTTGAACACATTGCAAATGCGAAAATTAAAAAATTCGAATTCCAATGAGTCTTCGAAGATATAATCTTGTTCTTAGATATATCGTCGAGATATTGAACTTTCATTTTCATCACGTTTTTTCGATTTACATACCTTTCAGAAAATCAATAACAGGTGTACATAACATTCTAACCGTTGTTTGACATACTTCAAGGAATAAATATAAAACAGGATGTGCCGAGAATCGTAGCAATCGCTATTGCAGTTGCCTGTAAAAGGAGACTGTTACCAATCGAAATCACGGTTTTATCCGCGATCGATATCGTTTGTAAATAACTGACACGGTGAGTTAGTGCCAGCGGAACTCCGTGTTTAATCGGTTGTTTTTAGAGCGCAATAATAAGCGTGTCTGATTAAGGCATCGACGCGACGCTGACAGTATCTTTGCCAAGCTGATGCATTCCCTCACTTATTCTCACGCCTATCGAACGGTAGCGAATACAAATGTTTACGATTTGAAGAAGCAACGAGGAAAGTGACAGTAGCAACGCAAGGATATCGAAGATCGCGTTTCTTACAGTTGTCGATAAATAAAAAGACGTCGATTTGCAAAATAATCATACGCATATGCATACTATTTTTAATTATTCGAACGACGTCAGTCGTTTCTTGAATAATTTAAATTTTAAAAAACAATTTAATTAGCAATATGTGTATTTAAAAATATTCATTGTCCATAATAAATCGTACGTGATAACCACATTGCGGATATTTATGCAAATTCGTGTTTATATGATGGTGACTCGCTACATCGCTCGTCATACAAAATATTTCCATGTCGAAGGAGGCTTTTCTCGCTCGAATCCAAATCACGATTTCATTTTGTTCAACAATTATACCGTAATTACCAACGTCTCCCTAAACCGCCGCTAATTCGCTGTACAGCTAAACGCTGCTTTCTACTCCGACTCGAAGAAACCAAACCAACATTGCGATAGTAAGAACGTTTAATAAATCCGGCAAAGTGAAATCTGAATCGAATCTAATCGCCTTTCGATACACGCATATTCAAATTTCTATTCGATCCTATTCAATTTCCTGAAACCTAAGGCAACCTAACTGCAATCTCGTTAATACCTCTATCGAGAACCTCTTTCGTTTCTTGATATATAATTGCTGTTCGATGCTTTACGATTTCTCGGGTGCTCCATCGCCCATTTGGCTATAGCAACGAGACGGCGATCGATCGTGTGAAAAGAAGGTGTGCCGGTTTGATTCCATGTCAATTATTCCCGGTGTCAACCTATTAATTAACACTCGTGTCCTGTAACTTTCTCTGGCGGGTCGTGATTGTTCGAGAGGCTCGAGAGGTTCGACAGAACCACCGCTAAAGCGGAACCGTTTGGTTCACTGAAATGGGTCGTCGCATGCCCGTCCCGCGAATTAATTAGCGGTCGAACAGGAAGAACGTCGCCGCCTAATTTGGCAAAGACGTCTAACGAGCGATGTTTAAAGTGATGAATGGGCAGATGATGGTCCTTGATTAGGGACTTAGGTGCAGCGGATGTTGGAAATTTGGATTTTTGCGATGAAGTTTAACGCTTTGCGATCCTAAGTGGAATTGGCGTATGTTTTCGTCCACTTTTAGCGTAAAATAGATTTGTTGTATCAAAGTTTAGTCACTTTTAATACATGGACTTTAATATATAACTTTAATACATTTTAATATATGAACTTTAATATATATAAGGTAGATCTTTTCTAATAGGTAAATATATCGTTAGTAGACTGCGAATTTTTATGCAAATTCATATTTTTCGGAACTCGAAGATGATTGTAATAGTATAATATATAGCAATATAATCATAAAAATAATAAATAATATAATTGAAAATGTAAAATCTCTGGTGGAAAATCGTTTCATCTGCCCGAGTGTTACAGGGAGCGCTGTACTGTGAATATTTTGTATATATTTTCACATTATACGTATTCTGTGGAATTCTGTACTTTCGAAATTCCTGTAAATGCATTTTTCCTATAAATACAATTCCAAGTCTAATTGTTAATTACGACTGCTACAGCCAAATTACGGAAAGCCATTTTGCGGCGACGTTTGAAGAGAATTAAGATTGATTTTCGATCGTCGATATAAAAATTATGGAATATAAAATTTGTTAGTTCTTCGCAACGTTTAATAGCGTCGGTATGGATCCAAATTATTGCTATACCGATTAATCAAAAACTTGAATACTTTGCTGAAAAATTCAATATCTGCTGGCGTATAATCCAGTAAAAGCGTGTGTAACATGTGAAGTTTCGAAATGACATTTAAAAGTTGGAGTTGATCTTCAGCCATTGATTGGATAGTTTGATAATATGAATTTTGATATTTTGCAACGACCTCTGGCGACGTCATCGCTGGCCTAGATCAGAAATTACCAGCTTGACGTTAACAACTCGACCAGGTAGGAGTAGTGTGTTGTTTGAAAGCTCGCGCCACGACGATAAATATCACGATGTTGGAAAGTATGCGGCCAGAGTCACGGCTTGCAACGAGAAAAACTATTTCCATCGTTTTTACGGAGCCATACGTTATCTTGCTGTCGATTCGTATCGTTGTCGGAAACTTTGTTTTCCACTCCACGTTGGAACGAAATTTTCCTCGTCATTTCAAAATCTGTCACCTTTCTCCGACGAAAGTTTAATGGATAATATTTCGAACTGCATGTTAAACTCTAAATTGAATCCTTTAAAGGGCGAAACTTGAACGTATATTTACGGCTTTAAATGTATCGATCGCAATTAAACATTTTAATATTCGAAGAGTTATTTGATTGGAAATTTTGTGACGTTCGTGAATCAGTAATTGTAGCGAATGCGAGATTACGGGAGATCGTTAATAGCAAATTGCACAGCTACTCGTTCATATAAATTCGCTAGTTAGCTGCGAATTCGCGTTGATTGGACGCGTGTCCCACCGGGCTTTCAGAACCTTGACGTTAATGGAATTTACAAGTTCAAGCTGATGCACCAGAGACAAAAATATCTCCCTTGGATACCCCGTTAGAAATAATTCACATCTTCGGTTATCAATCTTTCCACGACAAAATTTACCCATTTCGTTTCATCGTCTCGCCATAGTTTCGTTCTGTTTCATATGTTTCAAAGATTCGGTATAATTCGGAAGTTATTTAAATTATAATGTAAGTAAATTTTATTATTTTTGCCTGGTTTCGTCTTTTTTGAATACGCTTGAAATTAAAGTTTTATATAGATATCGATTTACATATACTATGAAATTATTTAATTTTGTAGAAACTAAGAGGCTTGTGCTTTGCACGAGCAAAGGAAATAATCGAAAGAAAGTTCGTCTGGGAATCAGAATTGAACCAGTCTGGAGTCGTTGGAGGGTGAAGAAACGAATAGAAGGCAGTTCTCGAGGTATCGATGAATCACGAGAATCTCTCGCGTGCAGTAGACAAGGTCTCTGAATCGTTGTATTATGATACAATGCCAGGCGTGGGCTCTGAAGATTCGCAAATCTAATACACGTGGGCGTAGTGCGTGGATGCAATATTAATCGCTCGTAAATGAGAATTTTGCCGCATTAGACGTTAACTCGTGAAGTCTATTATCCATAAATGTTACGGCGTTTCTCTCGTCTCCTTCTTTTTCCAATTTCAACTCCTTCTTCGTATTCTTTTTCCAAGATACCTATTTAACTTAAAGCATAAATAGAATTTGCAAAAAGAAGAAACAACATATTAACGCATTGCATGTGAGAGAACTCCTACGATTCCTACCTTTCGTGGCGAAAATAATTGAAAAAAATATTTTTTACTTGATTTTCCTTAAAGGAATAAGTAGAGCACGCGTAAAAATTGTTGAGAAATATTTAACGAAAAGATAATGTGGAGAAATGCATCGACATCGTCACTGAACTCCATCCTCCTCGAACATGTTTATTAATCTCATAATAAATATTTTTCAAATGAAACTCAAACCCAGCCATGAATAATATCAGTTCAATTTACGACTCGCAATGCAACCGGAAGTAGTTGAGACTATTGGTCGCAGAAAGTAGACTGACCCGAGCGATACATATCTCTCGATACGGTACAACAGATTCGCTATCGGTTCCGCTTATCGGCAACCACGATAACAATGCCAAAGGATCACGCGTCCCTGGTGGTCGCAGGGACACACATTCAAAAATAACCAAGTTGAGGCAAGTGATTCGGGTTTGAGAACCACGGCGAGGTTCTCGAGTGGGCGCTAAACATGTTTACTTACAAGATGCAACGATCCGAGATTCACACGGATAGGAGAGTAGGTACTCACAAAGTCCATAAACGCCTGCTTCGTGGCGACTATTCTCCGATACGATAAAACGAGACTTTCGTTTCTCGCTTAGGTTCTTAGCGTCATTTGCATACAGTCGTATCTCCACCTGGTCGCCAAGTAATCGACTCTGTAATCTTGCTTATCAAACATAAACCGTGATTCACATACGAGCAGTGTATTTTTATACAGGTTCGATATTCTTGTGTATCTTTGAGGAGGTTTCGAGGTGGCTGGTTCTGATGGGAGCAACGTAGTGGTAGAAATTAGAAACTGACCTCTTCAATAATTTTATCAAAGAATATTGCAGCAGACAGGAGAATATACCGTTCGCTTTTCATATAGTGTTCGTGTAGTGTTTTCACAAGATTACTGAATTTTATGCACATCTCAAAAAATCAGGAATTATATGAAGTTGAAAAGATCTCTAAGCATCTAAATATTCCTTGATATTTTCTAATACTAAAAATCAATAATTTGGTCATTTTTATAGATTGGTAATTTTTTATTCTAAGAAATTATCTCGGTATATTTTACGAATATCCTATCCACATCTAAATCACACGATAGTCATATTCAAAAGATAATTATATTCTCTGTGTACTCCCAAATATATCATACCACCAAAGGATTGAACGACTGTATATTTTAATTATCCAAGCTTTCTTATCTACCCGTGGCGGCACTCGACAGCACAAACACCGCCATTTCGACACTAACTAACAACGGACGACGGCAGTGCAGTGGTTAACGCCTTAGGTTACGAACGTTCGGAACCCGGGTTCGATTCCCGGCGACCGAAGTCTCCGATTTTTCTTCCGCGATTCTTAAATAGGAGGAAAATACAGCGGTACCCCAGCAGCGTCACCTACAGCTCAGCAGCTGCTATTATCACGGACAACACTTACAGCTCAAACTGGTGACCCCTACGTGATCTACAGCAACAAAAGAGGTGTGACGTGATAGCGCTACCGAGACTTCCATCATCAAGAATCTAAACCTGTGGTAATCTGGACCTACTACCGCTACGACGAACATGGAACGGCCCTTCCATCTTCAGCAAACCTCGACGCCGACTCCGATCGACGCACAAAGCAGGTGACTAGATACGAGACGATGACCAAGCCAGGAGTGATGTGGCCATCGCAGAGTTCATGGGTATCACCACCAGCACGTCATTACTGAAAAAATGGAACAGAGGCCTACGACCGTACGCGGAACGCCCCGCACCGTATCGACAGGTATCCACCGCCACATCGAAGATTTCGCGCAACATCTGCACGGGTTTGACAACAAGCGGTCGACGCTTTATCCCGTAGCAAAACGACAAATCCGCAGACGTCGAACTCTCTCACAAACGCACACGGAAACAACGAATGAGTCGTACGACCATAGGCACAACACAAAACAGAGGAGAACGTTATCACTGGTAAAGGGGGGGGGGGTACTGTGGCGTCAGCACAAATACCGCCATTTCGACACTAACTAACAACGGGCGACGGCAGCGCAGTGGTTAGCGCATTAGGTTACGAACGTTCGGAACCCGGGTTCGATTCCCAGCGAAGTCCGATTTTTCTTCCACGATTAGGAGGAAAATACAGCAGTATTCCAGCAGCGTCACCTACAGCCCAGCAGCGCTGCTATTATCACAGACAACACTTACATCTCATACCTAATTGTTAATCTATCACCTGACATACAAAAGAACTATCTGTATAGATAAATTATCCGCTGAACGGATCTAATCATATCGATGAATTGGCACGTTTCACTCAGCTTGAATCATCGCTGATTCAAATGGACGTGTTGGCGCATTACTTCTTAGTCCATAGATTATTTAAAGCAACTGTACATGTTTAGAACGTTTTATAGTTTATTACATACTATGAGGATGCGACTCAGTGGTCGATAAATCATAGCGGAATTCCACTGGTGCTATACCATGTTGTATGATAAAATATCTCAAGGTTAAATTAAACGCTAATAAAACGGTGGAAAGCATGCTGTGCTTCTTTGAAAGTTCAAGTTCCAAGAGAAAATCCCTCTAGCGAGACCTTCGAAAAATTACAGCGAAACGAGAACGAACTTCTTGCAAACGACGCGACGCCCGTTTCATATCTTTTCCCTAATGCTATTATTTAATACCTCGGAGACCTTTTAGACTTACAGGTTCGTCCTTTACATTCTGACGTCTTTTTCAATGGCAGCTCGTGTCGACTATAGAAAGGTCACCGTGGACTTATTAATACTTGCTAGGATATTTTTACGTTGAATTAGTCCGATCATTCTCTCGATTAAAAAGAGAAATTTATACATACATGTCCGCGTATAATGTAGAAAGATACTGTACGGAGAGATTCGTAATAATATAATCTCATCAATTAAAATACTTCCTCATAAATTGCGATAATTTGATTGTTATAATTGAGCAATTATTATATCGAATAATTGGAAGAATATTCTTCCTCCATATATTATATTTCTACATATATTCGTACAAGGTATAATATCGGAGGTCTAAAAATTGGGCAATTGAACTTATACGAAGTATTCTAACAATTTTATTCTATCAGAGTCTCAATTCGATTTTCAAAGAATAAATACCTTTCTTTTTTCTACGAATATAATCCATCCTTTTTAGGAAACAAGAGGATAAATCGTTTCTCAATATGATTTCACTTAATGACGTGTCATGCTCCTTTCCTTGCCTCAGTAACTGGTTTTATAATTCTGAAACGCGATGCGCACATGTATATTAAATTTACTACCTGTAAAGAATCGTATATGTACATTACGCACTAATTCAGTACCCTAGAACTATGCTGCATAACTCATAAGAACTAAAATGTCTGTTTGGTTTTAACTACCATTCAACTATACGCAAACTCTTCTATATGTATATCACACATCACATAACCCGTTCTCACGCGACATCATCACGTGTCGTCTATCCCATGAACAAAGAAGACAGTTGCAATTGCGTATGTGTGCAGGAGTATGATCGCGCGAACTTTGACCGTCCCCTACGGTCGTTGCACGACGTTCAATCTCCCTTTGGTGAAAGAAGCGTTCGCGTTCACGCGGCAAACGTTCTTCAACACGTGCCAACGGGACCCGCCGACGCTCCAACACGAGTATACCGTATGGACGCACGCGTAAACGTGCGCGTATATGTTTATGTGCATGTATTCACGGTTGGTTCATTCATAAAAGCGGAACTTCCTGAAGTACGCGGACTCCTCTCACCTGGTCGTCATGACGACGTGTATTTTCATTCATAACGAGACCCGCGTATTACGCACGCACGCCGACGGAGATTTCCTTGGTATGTGAGTCACTGTGTAATAGTGCTATAAAATAGTCGCGGATGAAAGACGTTTTGTCAACAAGAAGCCTGGATTATCGTCAGAGAGCCGCGTAAATACTATCGGTACGTGTTACGTAAGCGTTTGACGCGGTGCACGGTAAAACGTGACGACTTTACTGTGTGATTAGTTGAGATTCACAGATATATATTGTTATATGCGAAGTAACGACGGATAGTATTATTGAAGTTAATAATGATCGAGAGAGAGAGAGAGAGAGAGTAGACAATCTAAAAACGCGCTTTAAAACTTTTTTAGCGAATGTTCCATTGGCTACTAGCAACTCCATTTAAGCTGTTATAATGGCATGTACGCTATTAACGGTAATTTTCAGGAATTTTGGATAACTGAAAGTTATTGGAAATTATACTCTTAACAGCTTCGAATTTACGAAACTTTAACAGGCACATAATTATTAACAGCGCGTTATATGAATATTTTATATCATATTTTCCATGATCCTAGTATTTAACTAAGTTGAACAACGTTATATTGTACAAACTGCAAATTAACCAGCGAATGAAATTAAAGAATTTAATTGCCGATCCTGTAGCTAATTAGCGTGTAATTGAAACCACTCTACAAGTAGCGAGTATTTTTTCTATATATATATATATTCGTAAGTATGAGAATAACGAGGTAATAATTGTTAAAGTAATTGAATTAAAAGTCATCATTTTACGATAAGCCATGTGATAATTGGCAATCATGTATATATCTCGTTATACCTCTGCTGGAATTAATTATATTTCTAAATTCACTATCAATATCAAAATTCAAGCAGCGAAATTCGATATGTCCGTTTTTTTTTTTTTTTTTTTTAATAAACTGCTGCACATAAAGGCATTTTTTCATAGACAAAATACCCTTAGAATTACAGTCAATAAGTAATTACTCTTTTCCATACTTAGGTTCGTTTTTTCTTCACATTCTCGCGGTAGAACAAATTTTTATAAGAAATCATAATTCAAGAAAATTCCAATTTCTCCTTTACAAACATTCCTACGCGACTTCACCAAACAATAACCTACCATTATCTTATGTTTCCTTTGTACAGACTTATTTTCACGAGGGTCGACTCCTCTCTCCCCGAAATGTGTAACCACTTAACTGCCAGGTAAGTTCGGCCGTCAAAGTTCGACCGTTAATGGTCAAACTGCATTAGACCTACTCCGGTTCTAACTTGTGCAACTAATGCACAATGGGGTTCTAGTCGTCAAACAAACGAACCAGTCATTTCTTACTAATCTAGTATACGTGATCTTGTGCATTTCCTTGACAAATTCCGATGACGTTTGAAACCGCTACCTACGTTTCAATTCTTATCTATCGCGTCCACGAACGCTTATCTGCCTTGGCGATACTTACATTTTTCTCCGAAAGTCACGTGGATGAAAAATTACATATGGAAGATGGAACGTGCAACTTTTCCACTTGCATAATTTATTTACCTTTTATAGTTTAGAAATGTGTTGATTGGATGCTTCTTTGCTTATGGAAGCAAAAATTAAGGTTAATTATAGCTCCTTATTGTTTCAGAAAAGATAAAGAACAATAGGTATAGATAGACTTCGCAAATAGCAGTGGATTGTTATAAATAGAGTCGGACAATGGTACAGTGTTGGAATATAATTATGTACGTATTTGATAATAACGATGATTAAACGAAAGGAGACTTGTGAATATTAAGATACAAATGCTGTGAATGTTTTGAATAACAGTCGGTAACATTTCAACTCGAAAACCCGAATATAGATGATGATAAATTAGTAGAGATGATTTGATACTTTTCCAGGAGATGGATAATCGATAAGGATATAAACGAATGGGATATAATACAAAAGGTATTGTTGATTTGTTAGAATTATTTGTAAGCCAAATATAGTCAGGATATATTATTGTACGAATGATAACAAGTGCTGAAAAATTGTAATTATTTATATTTAATAAACAGAAAAATTCGCATATAATAACTGAATACAATTGAAAGTAATTATCGTTCCAATATAAGCAATATTAATCACATTCTCAATTAAGACACCTTGAGAAATGCAAATAAAAGAAAGTTGAAAGATCTAGTGAGAGGTAGGTTTTTCCGCAACGAAAGTGAAAAATGTACGACACATGAATCCTCTATATACAAGTATAATTACCAACTTCTTTTTCTTCCAAGTTACTTAACCTCGTCCATTGAAGAAACGATTCTAAACTACGAGTTAACTCATCTTCGCCTTGACAAGCTAAATCTGTGTCAATGAATGACTGAATTGAAAAATGAAAGGTGACTTGTCGGCGATTCCTCTGTATTTCTTCGTTCTTCGCTGGCCAATTTTCAGGGAATCTTGACTGGAACGTAGGACAATTATCCGCCTGACATTACATTGTATTACATTGTGGGAGCCGATATGACGTACGTTGCGCTTTGCAACATCCGGTTTTCTTTTATATTTCGCAGCAGACTCGTATTTATGAAACTTTATATAGTAAGCTGGCGGAATCTAATTTCTCGAGGCTATCGACCGTATTAACGATGGAACTCGTTCTTCTACGTAAACTGGGACAATAGAGAAGAGAAGTATCGATACCCGACCGTTGTCAGTAAATTTGTAATATCCTGTCTTCGTCGTTGTTTCGTATTTGCGAAACGTCGCGAACGTTGCGAATTCCACGAGGATATTAACTGTTCGACCATGGCAGGACTTGTTTGGGGAAAATGGAACAGCTGGTTGCTCCTGAGAAAAAGAATCTGTTGAGAAATGTCGGCTGCTAATAAGTCAGACTGCATGTCTAGAACTCTGATTGGGAAAAGTTGAGAAATTCGAGGCACGGTACGTTGGCATTTCATGCGTGTAGAAAATATCGCTCGCGAGAAAACAGTTACTTGTATTTGTCATCGGATTAAATTATCGGTGATTAAAAATAGGAAATACGTTGGAAATGAAAATTAGTGAAAGTTCGAGTTATCGTTGAAAATGACAACGTGAGTTCTTGCTCGCTATCCATATGCAGATGCGTTAGTTACAATCGATAGATTTAATCGATAGGTTCAAGATGTTCTTTTGCTTTTATCCCTAGTCCATGTATGTGCAATAAAAGGTTTTCTTTTGCTCAGAACGGTGTGATTTATTCATTTGATATAATAATAGCTATTGTGATCCTACCACTGAATATAGAAATAACGACAGTTATATTTTTCTGTAATTTATATTTTTCTGAGAGATATTATTCTAGTTATAACGGAAATAAAAAATTAACACGTGAAGAAGGTTTTCTATAACTAAAAAATATATATTTTATTCGCAAAATTATACAATTTTGTTACTTATCATTTTAGAAATATATATTTCGCTTCGTTTGTACGTAAGGATTTTTCCGAAGATATTCAGTGGCAGTAGATTCCTCTTTTCTAATCGTGAAGTAAAAAAGAAAATTTAATTATAAAATTAAAATTTTAATTATATAGAGGTAAAACAAATCAACACGCATCCCTAATGAAGAAATTCTGTAGAATGGTAAACGTTGCGTTGAGTAAATGGTATTTCATGTCGGACATCGTCGAGTTACTACTAAACGGAACAAAAATGCGTATTTTTCCATGTCCCATTGTTAGTTAGTCGGTTGCACGACACCGTGACGAAGCGTGGCCGATGAGTTCTCCTGCTTTGCTCCATTTCGCTCTGTGCTCGTGGGCCTTTCATTTGCACGGCTCGTTTCTGTTCCTTTACATCCGATGTTTTTACGCTTCGAACAATTTCTTACGCGTATCGATGGCTACTTCTATTTCTAAACTGCGCTCCTTCAGCCGATAAACTGCCTACGAGAATACGCGTGCTAGTGAACACGCTTCAACTACGTGGCTTAAAAAAAAAGACGAGATCTGCACGTTTGGAAGACCTTATCGTTTCTAGAGTCTGTTCGACTCTGGATTTATCTTTTACCTTGGGAAACACGGTGCTCGAGAAGTATGGATGCTCTAACATTTTGGCCATCATCTTTTCCGAGAAAATCAGCGCATGGTTGTTCCAAGAGATTTAAGTGGAAATGTAAATAGATCAGCAAAAATTGGAAAACGATGCTTTTTGATATTTTTCATATTTGTTGGAGAGAAATTTGCGAGGTATATTAGTAAAAGTGAAGGGACAGAGGTAAATGAGATTTAAATAAATTGTAGATATACGCAAGTAAATAGAAAGTACATGGAACTAAATGGAATGATTTTAAATTTCTTGGAACCGCATATCGAATAGATTAGCAGGAAATGAGATACTAGTTATATGTAGAATTCTCTTTGATCTTCCACGTTCTTTTCTTGTATGATATTGCCATTGATATATCCGATACCATTAATTTCTATATTTATGTTCTCCCATTTCAATAAATTGCCCAGCTATGCGACGTAATCTCTTCGAAGCAATGGCATAATCAAAGGAAATAACGATACGATTTACAAGTATTCTACAAGTATTCTTATTGACATAAATGTGCAAATTACGCTGTAAAGGACTATTATAAGTATTCACGTATTTGCTTGAACTTTACCATTGACGGGAAACTTCGAAGTTTCACAATAGAAAAATATTATTCGACAAATTATACTTACGAGCAAGTGATACATAATGTTTCGCAATTTCAGTATTTTTCTCGCGTAACGGATTATGAAAATAATAGAAAGTCATCATTGAATGGTAATTCTATCGATCTTGAAATAATTGTGTGATTTATACGCAATTAACGAAAATAATGGTGGCATTTACTAATGGATCATCTCGTTACAATCACGATGGAATTTAAATACGAAATTGTAGAATGCTGTGGGTTGGTTTCGGATTGTTTCCCTATTGGAACACTATAAACGACAGCAACACCACGCAAGCATTGCACGACTAATAATGATGAAATTTCAGTCATTACTATTTTATGCGAATTCGTGGAAGCATAAAGTGTGGCAAGCATCTCGTACACCAAATACCTCTCGTGGAATCATAGTTTTCTGTGAGTCAGAAAATTTCCGCTACCTACAGTCAGAAAGCAATTTTCGTACCTATCGTTTCTCTTTCGACTTTTTAGCTCGAGAAAGAATACTTGAATCGAGGAAGAATGCTCATGACGAAAGTGGTGGCGATTTGGCGTGAAACGAAACAGCGAAACAAAAATGATATTTCTTAAAATCTGCAAAATTGCCTTGTAGTATCGTAGGTGATTATTTTTAATCTTCAATTCGATTTCATATTCAAATCCAACTTCGCTTTGTTTCGTGTCATATCTCTCTGCCTTGATAAACACACACAGATATTTCCATGATATTCCTAAGAAATTTATTTTGTCAAAAATATTAGTAGCCCAATTTTCACCATTGTAATTCTCAGTTCACTACATAATGATGGTGCTACTATAATTAAACTTAATGTCTAAGTGCATCATTGCTTTTATCTATTCGCTATAATACCCGCTTCAACGTCCAAATGATAACATTAAAATTACACATAGGGGTGAAAGTAATTCTTATTTAACGCAAGTGTTTTTAAAGATTTCTCCTTCGTCAGATTATATAATTTTTACACCTATCGTTCCGCTTCGTCTGCGTTTCAGTGAAAATAGCCATCGCATCGTACCGATGTAGACTATCATTTCGATGATTATACACGTCTGTTTGCACTCGTTCTGGCCGCTCGAAAATCACAACTGGCAACGCGTACTTACACCTTGTAATTATTAACCAGAGTCTTAAACCAGCCAGCAATCAGCCTGTTAATCAGAATAATAACTATTACACGAGTTGCTACATTGAAATAGCTGGGTAAGTGAACTAACCTGAAATAGTGAAATTATTCCAGAGTTAGTCAACGATATACGAAATGAATCTCTCTTTACTCTATCATTTCTAATTATCGAAATATTATCTCCAAAGATCAAGCTTAATTTTTCAATTTCAGTACACGTGTATATGGTTAATGTCCAATTCCCAAGAAACGAATGACTGACTTCCATAAGTTGATTTATAGCAACAACATGATATAGATATAGTTGAACCTTGATAACCCAAACCTCTTACAACCTGAAGATTTTAGCAAATTTCCTAAATTAAAGTTAAATTTAGTAAATGTAAGATTAAATTAAAAGCTTCTATAAGCATCGTCGATCTTTTGTATTTCTCGATTTATGGACCTGAACAACCTGTCATCTGTATGGCGCGACTGTTGCGCACCGATCGTTTCAAATGCAATAAGTGCAAGTAACTCGTGGTCAGCTGTAGAGTATGCCATTTCTAAACGCATTCTCAGCCTGATGCACACTCGGTGAATGGTAATGCATGAAAATACGAGTCGCGCGCGAAAGTAATGCGTAAAACGTAAATAAATCACGGGTGAAAGCGATGTGCGTTTCTTTCTTCTTTTCGAACAGATCTGACATCTGTTTTATTTCTTCTTTCTTTTTCATCTTTATCCTCGTTCGATGTGTGTTTCTGGCAGGGATAACGGTGAATTGTTTCTGGTGCTGAGAGTTTTTATCGGTCTGCAAAATGTGTATTGGATGCTGGTATATGGTTATTCGTATTAGCAGGTTCGATCGAACGATGTCTGTTCATTTTTGAATGTTAATTAATAAATAAAGTGAAACTGAATTCGAACACAGAAACAGAAATAATAAATAAAAATACAATGGTACACGCATATGATTAAATATAAGCTGCGCATAAGAAACTTCGTAAACCATAACAGGATTAAAAGTACAAGTAAAAAGAAAAAAAAACGGTAAATAAAATACAATAAATTTCTCTAAATATATACGTACTGTCTACACGATACAAAGATGTATATCCTTCGGGTTCCTTGTAAAACCAACTTCACGTTCTTTGTTTCCTGTCGATAGAATACTCACTCACAAAAGTTAATCATAAAAGTTATCGCTCACCAAGATCCTCTGCTTCGATCCATTGTACCGTATGTCTACGAAAATGGTCGTTCATTTGTGGACAATGTCCGTTCCATTTCCTGTACGAGAAAGAAAAACATTTTCTCCGAAACTTTTGAAAAGGTGGGATTATCTTAATTGAGGAAAGGCGGTTCTCGAAACGCGGAAGCAAGGCCGAGTTTTATTACATTTAGCGGCATCCAGAGCGGAGAAAGGTTTCTTTTTCGAGCAACACAATTATGTCGCGTTGCATCGGCTGTAAGAGCAGTTCCAACCACGGCTTCCTTTCTTTTTCGACGCGCGAGAAATCACGGATGAATCACCCTCCGTTTCGCGATGCTCCAAACCGTGTTAACTGCGTTCCATTTTCAACCGACAACAAGCACACTGGCGTATTATTCGTTTTATCTTACGTTCGTTGAGCTTTTATCTCAGCCTAGCACGAGATATCGGAAGAGAAATGTCTTATTCAATGTAAAAATGTTTCTCTCGTACGAGTGTGGTAATTTAATTAGTCAACATGTTGCGGAGATTTGTTGCGGGCCTGCACACTCATACGGATATCCGATTGTGAGTCATTAATAGTCGGTCACGTGTAGAACTCAGGTGAAATCACGGTTGTGTCTGTCTTTTTCTTTCTAGACGTTCTCCTCCTAACCTTATGTTTCTTCGATTCCTCGGAAATTCTTCGCGTTTAATCTTCGTTAATACGATCGTTAATTCGACGTAAATATTTGCAACTAAATAAAATTTCGTTTTTATCGGTCGACCTTGCTGAATTCTCGTTATAATGCGTTGCTGCAACAAGTAAGACTATTGCACGAGGTAACGTGCGGTCGATGTGAGAATAAAAGCTATAGGTATTTCTAAGAAGAATATCCACGTGAATGTGGAAACGAGAGGAAAAAGGATGTAGAAATCTGTTTCTACGTATTGCACGTGTACCGAGAACTTGCAGAACATTCTGAAAATTGTAAGGAAATAATATGGCTGATTTATATTATTTATCGTACTTCTCATCCGTAATTGAGGTTCGGGTATTATGCTCTCGGGTTCTGTCCGTTTCATCATATTTGCTATTTGTCTGTGAAATTCTTGTAAACACATCCAAGTTTCATTGCAGTTGTACCATACCCTTACTTATTTATTGTTGTATTTAAAAGCGTAAGATCAAATTCGGTTTTCAAATACCTGAAACATTGTTTGGGAGGAATAAGTAGGTAAATCGTTTTTTACCTTTAAACGCAGGTCTTAAACCTTCTGACATAGTACAACGCATTCATTTTTTTGAAAGCCTGAACAAGGAAATGGTACGAACACATTTTTCCACGAACGAAAAGCATAATATATGTCGGAGAAGGATTTGAAGTATGGGCGTCTGATAAACCTTCGCTCGAATTGACCATCGTGATTATGTATTCTCGCTGATCGTTATTAGTTCCGGGGCGATGATTTCAAGATGTTACAGGTAATGGCGACAATCTTTGTTTTTAAGGAGAGCTGCATAATTATTCCATACCTCTGTTGTTATATGTCCGTCCCGTGACCGCGGCTACGTTCGGAGACTCATTATGTCACCTCGAGCCCAAGCACATCGTCATAAACCCTGAGTACACATAATCGAATTAGCGTCTTACAACTATTTCCTATTTTTATTGCTTAAGGGTAGCTACAATAAAAGTCCGGGCTAGGGTATTGAAGGTTTTCCTAATCACTCCAAAAGAAAGGCCCCGATGTCCTTTCACCTCCGACATATATAATTGGATATTTCACTATAAATTTGTATAAGTTCGTGGTATGTAGTAACGCATTTTACCATTTATAATTTAGAAATATACATACAGATACATAACAAATTAAATTTCATCGCTCCTATCACTTTTCCACCGAACTCTTCATTTGTCAAACGTATCACGGGATTCTACGTGACACGGACCCATATGAAAACCATAAAACCCCTCCTGAAAGTATCTAAATACACACTAACCCACTGAGATTGAAAACACCACATGGAGCGTGGTTCTCAGGTTTTTCACCCCTACGAACACCAGACTACTTTTTTCTTCCGAAATAGAACATAGTCGCGTTTCTCACAACGCATCTGGCCAGTGACTTGTTCCTTGGAACCTTCGCCCACCTTGTCATCATGATCGGAAACCCTTCCGTGGAATCAGGTCAGACAGCTGTCTGACTGAAGGGGAGCGCATCTCAGTTTTTTCCTCTCTTCCTTCTCGTTGTTGCGCTCTTTTCGGTTCTTTTTCAGAACGAGCACGTCGACAAAGGCGCTGGAAACTCGTGCACGCACGTCGCAAACGCCCACGCGTTGCTACACCGTGAACGCGGCATAATAGGATCCGCGGCATCCTTATTGTCCACTTACGGTCACAGTCTTTCGGCTCAAAAGCGTGTTGCAAGGAAAAAGTTCAAGAGACGGTTCAATTTTTCGTGTACTCGTTTGGCAGGAATTATGATGTTGTCGTTGGGAACGATTAAATCGGAAATTCATTATTTCCTGTTTTACGA
Source organism: Bombus pyrosoma (assembly GCF_014825855.1). Classification (NCBI taxonomy): domain Eukaryota; kingdom Metazoa; phylum Arthropoda; class Insecta; order Hymenoptera; family Apidae; genus Bombus; species Bombus pyrosoma. The sequence continues at coordinate 15,390,899 of NC_057775.1, forward strand.
TAAATTGGACATGATTTTCTGCTTTACTCGATTATCTTTTTGAAGCGACAAACACGAAGTGCGAGTAAAATAGAAGTTCGTCGGCAGATTAATTGATCAATGACAGTTAATAGTATATTTCTAGTATAAAATTCAATTGTTTATAACATAATATATAACCGCCTAAAACCAACAATAGAAAAAGAAAAACTAATACCGGACCATCAATTAGGATTCAGGAATAAACACGCCACAATAGAACAAATGCATAGACTCGTCAATGAAATTTTACAGGCATTGGAAACAAAACAATATTGCACGGCACTATTTATTGACATTGAAAAAGCATTTGACAAAATTAACCATGAAAAACTTCTTCAAACTATCAAAAAGCAATTTCCAGAACAAATCTACAAATTACTCAAATCTTACTTAAACAATAGAACCTTTGTAGTGAAAATAAATGACGCATATTCTGAAATTAAGGATATCAAGGCAGGAGCGCCGCAAGGAAGCGTCCTAGGACCAATATTATACACAATCTATACAGCAGACATACCAACAACTGTCAACAGCAAAACTCTAACGTTCGCGGACGATACGGTCTTACTAGCGAGACATGCAAATCCAGAAACGGCTGCCGCACTACTACAAGAACACATTACAAAAATAGAAAAGTGGCTGCGAAGCAAACAAATAAAAGCGAACACCAGTAAGTGCAATCACGTAACATTTACGCTTAGAAAAGGAAAAACACCAGACATCCAACTAAATGGCGCCCACATAGCACAAACAAAGTATGTCAAATATCTAGGAATACAATTAGACACACGCCTTACATGGAAGCATCACATAAAATCAATAACAAACAGAATACGTGAAAAAATGAAGCAGATGTACTGGTTAATCAATAGAAAATCTAAATTATGCATAATGAATAAACTAAATATATACAAAACAATAATCAAACCAATCTGGACATACGGAGTCCCACTATGGGGGATGGCAGCAATGAGTCACATAAATAAAATAGAAACAGAGCAAGCAAAAATCTTAAGGACAACAGTTAACGCTCCATGGTACGTCAGAAATGAAGACATACGAAAAGATTCAAAAATTCCAACAGTTAAAGAGGAAATCGCCAGATACGCAAAAAAGTATAAAGAAAGACTCGCAACACACCCAAATCAGCTGGTTGCTGAAACGAATAAAACAATAATAGAAAGAAGACTGAAGAAGAAGCATCCTGCAGACCTCATAATAGAACAATAAACAACCTGGAAGATGGAGTCCCGCTGGGGGTAACCATCCACATGCTATATTTTATCAAATATTAAATTATAATATTTTACCAAATGTCCTAATGGACAAATTGTAAAATCTAAACAAACAATAAATAAAAAAAAATTGTTTATAACTTGAAAACTTAGCTTCGAAGTACATTTTTAATTAAGTATAAATCATTTAATACGAATGTCGAAAGTTGATAACGTCTATAAAAGAACAAGATAATATCTGGTTTGATGAATTATTTCCTTGTCGGTTCCTGACGTGCAATGATGATGTTATGTTTCTCGATACCTGAATTACAAATAAAATTTCAGTGAATTGCCTCGGATATCGCGCTAAGATAACGGTCACTGTATCCATTAAATTACAGAATTTCTGAATGAAACGCATGAATCTATCTTTAGTACGTATGTAAATTTGATGATTCAGCTTTTCTTTTGAACCCCACAAGTGCGGTTCGAATACACGTACAGTGAATTGGAAGCGAATTACGAGTGAATAATATGTGACAAAGTGACGATCTTAGAAAGTGTGAAGATCAATTCTAGCATCGACTTTCCAATTTCTTCGTTCGTACAGGAAAGGTTTTGCAGATATCAATTTAATTTTACTTGCAACGATAACGAGATTTATTTCATTTGCGTTAGCAGTCATCGCCGATAAGACATGCGAGTCCGCTGTTTAAACTTTGTTTTCGTTTCACGTATCGAACATTACCGTACGAATATTCGATATTTGGTATAAGATGGTTACACGATTTATATTCCCATACCATATAAGTATTCGTATATTCTATAGCTCTCTGCTGAATAATAGATATTATTTTACCTGGGGCCGATAACTCAATTGACGTCGAAATATATGAATACGACATTACATGTATATACTTTGTTTCTTCGTATCGTGTGAATTTTAGAGACGAAGAAAATACGATTTTCCATATTAGAAGACAGACATGCAGAAATTATTCGACAAATAATCTGCTCCAAATGCAAATAGTCATTAACGCGTATATTCGTTAGAGCAAAATGCTTTTTTAGTGTTTCATAACGCACTTAATTATTTCACATTGTTACACTGTAAACTTAAGAGTCTTCTATTTCATTGAAATACCTTAACCGATTCCAACGTGCCAAGTCGCCGATAGCCATCATGGCGCCACTTTAAGTCACCAATGACCACTGCATATGTAAAATACTCAACGTATTAGATATTCTAATGCGACTTTTCCTCTCGGATTTAACAGTCTGCCAAAACATTCACTTTTCTTTTTTCTTCAATCGCCTGCTAACGCATGTGCGAAACGTTGAGCTTGCGTCCGCTATGAACCGGTGCTATTACGTGACCGGAGACATGTATTTGAGAATTTGCTCGAGACCCGATCGTGTGCACAATACTGCAGAAAGTCGATCTCGCCAACAATCGTGTGACCACATAGTTATACTATAACCACTGGCGCCAGGGCTTCGTAAACATTTGTAAAATTGTTATCGCGGTGAAACGCTGAAATCGTACGGCAAAAATTCGTGTCAGCTTGGACAAGCTGAAACTGCATGCTCGTAAAACAGATAGAAACGTCGATAAATATTTGGCTGACGGGAAAGTAACGGACCGTGTAGTCCTAATTTTTCGCAGTCTCGAACGATATCGAAGGATGTGGTAAAATTCGACGATTATCGTTTTATCGCCACATTCACCTGAGATTCGCCGTTAATTTAGTTGTATCGCTGTTTATGAGAGAATTAATTACCTGTATGAAATTGATCAGATTGGATGTTATCTCTTATTTGAAACAAGTCGGAAGATAGAAAGTTTGGAAATCAGATTTCTGTGACACTATTTTCGACAAAGATCTGTTGCTGATACTTTGATGACTCTTTATTCATGATAGAGTAATAGTATTATAGAATAGGATTATAATTACCTGAAGCGAGTTGAAAAATAAAAGGTTGGAAATGAAACTTTATATTTTCTCTTTTTTGTCAAATTTTTTGGCCATATTTCAACGATTTTTGGTCTGTGACGGAGTAGATGATGCTGTCGAATAGGAATATAATTACGTAATCAGATGGAACCATTTATGTGCGAAAATTAAACGGTTGCAATGGTATTGTATGATATACACAAGTCGTTATCTGCTCGAGCTGATTAGTAATTGTAATTAAGCTTGGAGCATCTCGATTAACTATTCAGAACATTCTGTAATTAGACGTGTCGTTTACGACATTGTTGTTAAATGTATTAGTTTCGATAATGTAATTCGAAGTTAGGTACAATTTGTTGACTCTAAATTATTACGACTATAATTCAAGCGTGCAATTGCTTATGATCCACCTTTATATTACCCGAGTGACTAAAATATCAAATAATCCAATACTTCTCGACCAGTTGATACAGGTTCCTCGAGTTTTTATGGACACATGATTATAATATTTATTGGATTAACTTCGAATAATTAAATGCTAACATTCGAAAGTGTAATATTTCAAGTATTTATGATAGTAAAAGACATCAGTGGCAAAGTTAATACATACTGTTGTTTTTACTGCTTGAAAGTTGTTATTTCAAGCATCAAGGTATGCGCAGAATTCACAGGAAAATTTCTTTCTTCTGTTTATTGACGGACATTCTATTCTAGCACCAACACCAGCATGTAACCTATTAAAATTGCAAAGTGCAATATATTCGAGTAATAAGAACAGAATTTTTTCAATAAGCTGAAGGACTCAAAATTCCATTATATCCTCGATATTACAAATTTTTGAAGTAATCAAGAATTTTGTTATTTCGTATACGCTTTTAATAAAAATTTCATAATCAATCAACTGCTTTTTACCACACTACACAGATTAAGATTTACACGCAGCCATACCATAATTTCTCAAATATATACCAAATAAGGCTACAAAATTCACTATACGAAATATTTCAACAAACACATACAAACTTACTAAATATAAAAATGTCCAGTCTAAAGCCACCAAAATAATAAGGAAGAAATAAGAAAGATGGAAACATTCAAGAAACCAAATCCTCGGTTCTATTATTAAATTTCTCAGAGAAACACGACTAACACCAAATCAATCAACAGACGACAAGAGTTCACGTCAATTGATTGCAAATGGTATGCGTGTCCTGTCGAAAAGCTGGCGTCCATAAAATCTCTCGCGGAGAGAAGGAAAACTTTGTTACCTGTCGCGTAACTAGAATCTGCCGGTCGATCGAGTTGTCTGCGGTTTTCCCTCTCTGTGCGGTCGTTGGATAACGTCCAGCTCGAATCACCTTCGGATACTAATGCGTGGCATAACTTTGACACATTGATCTTAAGCCGATAAAACGTGGCGAAACGGCGTAACATGCGGTCACGCTCGATCCAAAGAAAAATATCCATCGTCGTTCTTCCTGTTTCATGCGTTACAGAAGGCGCGTGTGCCGCTTGTCCAATGCGAATCGCGCACTATACGCGTTATCGCGAAGAACACGACAAAGAACGCTGTTGGTCATGACTTTGGACTCTTCCGTTGATCGTTAGATAAAAAAATCAGTTGTCCTTTGATGCGTTACTTCCCTCTTTATCGCGGATGTTCCGTGAGTTTCGCGTCAGTGGAAATATCAAACTACATCCGTTGCATGTATATTGTATTATCATTAGATACTACATAAATAGTATTATAGATTGTTTGAATGTCGATTCAGTTGCGAACTCCTTTTGCAGCAGCTAGTTTCATTTTTATAGTATTTTTATAATTTTAAATCTCCAAAATTGTGATTCCTGTTCTTTAATAAAGTTTTTGAAACAAGAGATTATTTATCTTATCGTAATGTATCCTATACGTTACAAATAATTACATATCATAAGCATATCTATATTGATTGTTCTCTACGATAAGTTATTTTAAAGTGTGCTGCTAAATGTTCGACAGCTTAGTTACCGTTTCTATTCCGAGTGAATTATATTCGTATTCAGAGTTAAGAACGAAATGGGAACGATTTTTAAGATTTTCTGTTTAAGCTTATTGTCACTGTTATGTTTCCACGAGATTAGAGCACAGAGATTGAAACTGAAGATTAAAAATCGAAAAGGTCTCAAAGTACGTATTATATCGATCTATTTATTGACATGAGAGTATAATTTCTGTTCTAACATTTCTATTCTAGTGTAATTTCTACGGAATTGTATATTTTACCTCGTGAATTTCCCAAGATTGTTTGATATTAAACACGATTCATTGATGAAAGATTACCAATTGGTGATTTCTTATGATCGAGCAAGTGAGTCACACGTTCTGTGAATCGAAATACGCGACTGAATCTCGTTGTTTATGTTACCGGAAATTAAAGTGGGATCGTCAATGTGAGAAATCTCAAGACGCGTCATCAATTCACTCTGCAATGTTGACGAGTATGTATTAGTAATTTCAAAAGACTTTTCCTAACGCAAACTGTGTAGGAGGTGAGCAAATATCGTTAATCAGATCCGGAATTTGCTTTATTTCCTATTTTACATCATGTAATCAGAAATGGTAGATGACAGTGAAAGTGCATTATTTACTTATGTTCAATGTTATATAATAATGTGCGTACGCGCACATAACGCTGCAATCGACTTCTATTAATTTATTTTCTCTTTTGCCAGAGAACGTTCGCATAAAGACAAGAATAAAATGTGCAGTAAATTATTTTTAATAATCTGCTTAAAGTTTATGTAGTTAGTCTGTTTATAATTAGCTTGATGTTATTCTAAACCAATACATACATATATACATAGATAATACAATTTACACATAGGAATCTAATTCTACGGTGAAATGATTTGGAATCACAGTGTTCCACAAATACATTCACTTTTTATCGTGAAATGACAACGTCACGAAGAACCTGTTATTATCTTCGCCTAAATCCCGCAAGCATACGCTGTTCACGTCACGCCTTATCTATTTCATTTTAAAACCATCATTTTTCAACGAAATCAATCCTGACAATTATTTTTCGTAGACACCGTGTCATTCTATATGTTTGCTGGAAGTAAAACGTGCTGGTATACGTATACACTTACACACGAAAATTTAGCCTGTGTGCATCAGGGTCCAATGCACCGACACGTATTCTCACATGGGAATATTTTCATGCGTGTGTACGTACACGCATGTACGTCTTCGCGTCACCGATTGGCTCTAGTAGCGATAGAGGGGATAAGGAAACGCCGCGCGGTGGGGAGAGATGTGGCTACAATTCCACTCGGTTTCGCGTTGTGAGTGAGTGAGTGAAAACCAGTCAGTCAGTCAGTCAGGCGAGCAGGCAAGAGCATGGTCGGTACGGGAGTTCTGTTACGGGCACCCTTGAACGATTCTTGTATGATCGACGCGTGATTATGGATCGTTACGATCGAATACGTTGTTAGTCCGTTGAAAAAAAAGGAAGAACATCGCCGTATTAAGTTCGACTCGATCGGAATTCTGTAACGGTCCACTGCCATTGGTCCACTGCCACGAAAACGTGAATTCGAATTTTTATGTCTACTCATCGAATGTTCGTTGTTGTGTTTCTCTACAGCATTTATTTTGATTATTCCATTTTGTGAATCTCTATAACCTCGTGTGCCTGTTATCGCAACATCGCTCGGTAACAACCGATATTGTTCGTTGTACTGTTTTTTTTTTTTTTTTGTCTCTGTGTCTACCAGTTTGCATTTTAAAGCTTGTGTAAGACGATATCGATAGATCATAGTCGCGGACACCAATGGACGTTTCCCACGGTAGTGTCGTGCCGCCAGTTTTGTGACACGTGACAAGTGAACAGACGCTTGCAAGAAGATGCCTAGCCAAACTACCACCATTCTTCTAAAATGTTCCATGGTGGACGTGCCCGCCCTTAATCACGTGAAGCTGAAGTCCTTGTACGGAGTAAGTACTTCTCGATATCGCATCTGGTCTCTGTAGTTTAAGTACGTCTCGTTGTGCAATAGCGTGCGTTTGATAAGGACCAACCTCTAGAACGAACATAACGGTACGCGGGCATGCGGTGTATATCGTGTGTTTGTTGGTGACCCAAGACGATGATATATGGCCTTCGGAAGGAAGATGCGATTCAAAAGATTTTTACCTAGTGTGTGTATGTATGTATATGCACTAAAATGTAGCATATCATCGGTTTTCTAAAGGAGTGAAACAAAACTTTTGAGATATTTTCAAAATTTAAATTTAGCAATGGATGGTTCACTAGGATGTAAATGTCATAATTGCCCAACAAAAGTACGTTATTTGACGAGATCAATATGAAATGACAATTGAAAGTAGGACACTAACCTACAATCTACACTGCAAAAGAAATCAAGTACTTGTTGTATAGTCGAATAATTAATAACCTTTTACTGCAAATTTTGCAATTCAAATTTCCTGAAAAATTATTTCTTTATCTTAATAAACTGGATCCATATATGTACACATCGAATGTTTTTTACCGCCTTTTGTTTCGACGGCCTGGTAGGAGGCGCTTTTGTTCGTCTCGTGAAGTTTAATGGATCCTTTCGAATCTCCCGCGAATCTTCTCTCAATTTCTCTTCGCTTCTATATAGTGAAAGCTTTTGAAGTAATATTAATTATCCCTACACAATGATTTATTATATCTTGCATTCGATATGATAGCTTTCGATCTTCGACTCGAATGTCTTTTTACACGAAAGGATATTTATATTTGAAGGTTAGGATGATTCTTATCATTCGCTATTCCGATGGTATTCTTAACGAAAACAATAGGAATATTTTCAACATATAGTAGCTCACGAAAGTGTTTGATAACAGTCCAATATCCATTACATTAATAAACCTTAATGTTCAATGGGATTCAATGGTAATATGTATACGTTTGAAGTAAATATTTTGTAACTTCTATATACATTTTCCCATAGGTTTCAAATTTTCCAATATAATTAATAACTCTCGTATTCCACAACACAATATAAATAAAATTTATATATAAAATATGTACACAAAAGTTTTCTACGCTAATTGTTCAAATACTTTCGTGTACCAATCTATGTAAAACCGTGAAGTATGTTTCTAGAATCTCGCGAAACTCTTTGTGTATCGGAACCGGCTGTTTCCTCGTAAAGTCGCGTGCGTTGACCACACTGTAGTTCGTTGATCGAGTGGAACGAACGAATGGTCGGCTTGAAAAAAAAATCGACTCCCTGGTGGTGTGCTGCACGCGTGGTATAGCCGCGAGGGCACATGACAGGGTGAATAAAAGGGAAGGTCTGACTACGGTGTCTGGAGATGTTTGTGCCTCATTAACGTTAACCTCATTCGACGCGAATGCAGATGTATACACGAGCTGGGAGGCGTCTGTCCAGGAGTCTCACGCTTGTCTACTTATAATACATGCGCACGCCCGAGTATCCATAAATATGTGTGTGTAAACGGCACAAGCTAGGCGTATCGCGACGAACACAGTTCCGCTGATGATGCACACAGTGCATCGTTGTAATGTTTTTAGAGGCGTGAAGGTCTAAATTATTTTCGGTTACGAGAGGCGTTTATTCTTAGGAAGAGATCGAACGAAAAACAATAGATATGTTAAAACGTATGGTCATTCGAATTTTCTATCTGTTAGAAGAAAATGAATCTTCGGTCGGCATTGTCGTATTGTGTGATTGCATTATATGCGAGTCGCGAGAAGGCAACCATATACGTTCGCCAGTGCACACATTTGTATAACGAAAGCGCAGGCTGATCGCACTGGTGCACATACGGTACCTCGTATTGACAAACGGACAATGGTCGCGCGTTTACGGCGCAAAACACGTTGCCGTACCGGGAAAAGTGTCAACCGTGTTGTTTGTCATACTTCGATAAAGTACACCTTAACAGTGTACTGTAGACTAACATGCAAGAGAGTACTGAAAGGGATGCGAGAAGAGACACGTTATAATAAGGAAGATGCTTAAAATTATTATCGTGGTTTGTTGTAACTATTGGAAATTTTAATCGTGCCAATTATTATCGTTTACTGTGAAAACTAACAAATTATTACCTCTTATAAAAAATAACCACATCGAATTTAATTGTTCGATCGTTTCGCGGGGAAACGCGATCGCGAAGAAGCGCGCCAACGAGAGAAATCGTCGATTCCCGTTACGATTTGATAATCGACACCGCGAGTCAGTCGATCCTCTATTTCGATTAAGATAATAGGAGTGGTTAATTGATTATAACACTGAATTAACAGGTTATAATATATACACTTTATTCCAACAACTTTGTAGATATAGGTATTTAGTTACGCGCGGTGCATGTAGATGTATTCTCAGCGAAGTGTAAGTAATAAGTTAAACTGACGACTGACCAATGAACGGAAAACCAGTCAAGAAACGGTGACTGATTTAGGGATAAAAAACGAGCGAAGTTGGGTGACAAATTATTGACGAGTGGAAATGACCGTTGAACAAAGGAAAAGCCTGCTTTTCCCATTTCTTACCTGACTGGATAATAATCCTAAGAAACGTTTCGACTTTAATGACGTTTCCTAGCAATTAAGGGCCTTAACAGTAAAATAAAGTGCTTAGTTTTATGATAGTTTCTTAGGATTATAGCGGTCCGACAAATTATATTTGCACACCTAGTACCGTCTTGACTGAAATATGGATTACGGTTTATGTAGAGAGTCACCGGACATGACATTAATTATTTTCTGAAATACCTATTTATTTACAAATACTCGAGGTACGTCTTTATGTCGTATCTACAAGTACGATATCATTCGATGTCTTTCCGTAGAGCAGACAAAGCCGATTGTCTTCGTTTCTTATTCTCAAAAATGTATACCTGATTTTCACGGGGAAAAAGTATTTCTACCGAGAAGACAGGTTCGTTTTACATATTAATTACTTACACTATCGTTTGAAGCAAAAGTGTAAGAGTAGTAAGTCATCTTTATCGATACGCAGGAGTAATAACTTTCATTATCGGATAACAGCACGACTATTGATATCGTGTAACGGTGTAAGCAACGTGACTCCGTTCCTCGAAGTAGCCTCTCGCGTTTTCTCGTGCATCCACGCTCTAAATATAAGCGGACACCAGCGTGCGAAGCGTTGCTTTTAATTCACTGTCACTGCTGCAGGAGGGAAAGGAGAAAGAGGAGACACACGGTTCGTGTATGTGGGAAATAGAAGCGCGATAAACTCGAAAGTGACGAAAAATTCAACGACCGCGGGGATACACGTGCGTGCACGTGCAGAGTCTACACAGATATGCCTCGGGCGGTTTCTTTCATCTGCAATCTCCAGAGTTCTCCATCGCTATTTCCCACCGACAGATAAATAAATTGATCCACGACGGAAAGCACGATAACTGCTCGATATTGCATAGAATACAGTCATTGTGTTGTAATTGCACACACTGAGTGACGCGCGATAAGATCTTCGTACAAAATACACGTATGGGTTAAAAGAAACGAGGAAGCAACGATGTGGAATCACTTTGCACGTTTTATTGCCATATTTTTTTTAACTTATTTCACCGTAACCTATAATCGTGCAATTTTGTGAACAATCATGATCCATTGTTCCTGGTTGAACAACGTTTCCCGTAAATCGATAAACGCGCGTTGCTTTTTATTATTTAACTGTGAAGCCATTCGAGTGTGTTAAAAAAAGTGAGCGGCCTGGATGCTATCGCGAACATCTTCGAAACTGTAACGTTTGTAAAGCGTGTAGAGTGTAACGTGATACGTCCGAGTTCGCGAGTAAACGAAAACGATCTTATTGCGTAGTACAGCATTTTTTTTCTCCCGGGTATACGTACTATAGTACGAAGACGCGTCTATAAACAAATAATATCCGCTATTTTTTTTTTATCACGAATAGAGACGTTCACTATATGTTTAGAATATATATAGCTTCGATCGGAATCCATGGTAGATCGAAAATAGAAGGTATCGAAGAGACGAACGTTTGCTCCGGGCGTGTACCGTTGGTTCCGAATATTATCCTGCTATGGCCTGGGGATAGAAATTACCTGTCTCGGGATCAGCATCGCTTTAATTCGATAACCTGTTCCCTTTTTGTCAGTCGATTCCGCTCTCACGGAGACCAGGCCGAGACAACTGTAGCTGTTTCTGCTTCATTTTTTGCTCGACCTCGTATGTACTATATATGTATGTAGTCTGTATACACCTGAAACGAAGTGACCAGGTCGAGCCCGTGGCCGTGAAAGTTCTGTTTCACTTGTGTGTTTACAGGCCATCAGGGCCGTCTCTCGTAGCTTCCCTGAGACTTGGATAATTGTAAAAGGGGTCTCCGCTAGTCGCCTCGAGGAAAAAGGGAGAAATTTTCGAAAGCAATGACGGATCTTTTCAAACTCGTTGCTCGTCCATTGAGCATCACTCGTCCGGTTTTCCAATCCGTTAACGCGCTTTCTTGATTTTTTTCTTCTCACACTGTATACTTGATTAGAGAGCTCGATCTCAACTTCCATTTACGCAGAAGCGGTAATGATAACAATGTCAACCGGTACGCCACGAAGTGTTACGGTTTCCTTTTATATAAGGGAGGAAAAGTCGATCTGGAAATTAGATTGTTTCCTTATTGCATATTGCTTGTGCTATTATTTTTCTTTTTTTTTTTTATTGTTTGTTTTTTAATTTTACAATTTGTCCAGTAGGACATTAGGTAAAATGTTGTAACATGTGATTAAATAGCATGTGGATGGTTACCCCCAGCGGGGTACCATATCTTTGTGTTTTTTAGGTTATATCCTTTATGAGATCAGCTGGGTGTTTCCTTTTTAGTCTTCTTTCTATGCTTGTGTTGATCGTTTCCGTAGTCAGCCGGTTTGGGTGTGTTGTTATTCTTTCTCTGTACCTTTCCGCGCATCTGGTGATCTCCTTGACCGTTGGTTGTGCTATTATAATATCGTAATGCGTAGTTTTGTAAGTTGTGAATAGCGAGATATTGAATTATCTGGAACGAAATAATTTCAAATCGTACGATTGAACTGCGTTGATTTTTCTTTTTTAATCAGCACGGAACAAGGGGCACGAGTAGCGCGCGCATTACTCATACATCTTGGAGATGCTTCAGATTCAAACTGGAGTAAATTTTAAAGGGGAAATCCCATCCCTTTATTTAAATATCGTCGTCCCCCCTACTAGATCTCATTGTTCTCTGAGCTCGGCTCACGTGCCAAATAATACTCCATCTCGCCATCAGAGGGTTGGTCGAGTGTCTGAATTCACAGACGAAATGCGTTTCGATTTCACGCGTGTAATACTTGATGACGACATTCACGGCGGTGATAAAGTTTTACTGGTCATAATTTTCGGAAATGAGAGAGCTTACGCACCCAGGGATACGATGAAGTTATTTCAAACGATAATATGTTACTCTGAATGATCATATGATGGAAAGCAAGCAACCTCGTGGTATTAAAGTATGGAATTATGGGTTTCACGATTGATAACAACGAATGTTATCACACTGCTATTTATTAACAGGCCGATAAACGTCGAACAAATGAAATACATAATTTCCGATTAATAACAGCCAGCAGAGCAGGTTTCTCTTGGCTCTGGGCGACAAATCGGATCATCTCGCAAACACTTTCATAAGAATGCCATTCGTGCGCCTAATACGTTTCGTTGCGTTCGGATTTCGCATCGACCGTTTATGCAACTTAATTATTTAATTCTATAATGTTCGTGTGATCTGTATGATATACTGTATTTTTCTTCGCTCCTCGAAACGTCTATAGTGTATGGTTATGTACATGCGAGCGAAACGCACGCGAATTGGAAACAGCCAGAGACGTCTATTAAATGTTCGGTTACAATAGCGTGAATCGTACTTCTTGAAACGGCTATTGGTGTTGCAATTGATAATAAGTTAATAGTCTCGTTCGTGCTTCGAGTGATTCAAAAGGGTTATTGTTTTTTTTTATGAATGTGATACGTTTGACGTTTTTCGCGTGAAGTAATGACTTGACTGGCTCTTACGTATAATGTAGAATGAGTATTAGTCAGACGCTAGCTTCCGATTATTTTGCATCCTAATATAGGAAAAGTAGTATAATAATATCATTATGTATATCTTCTCCTATTGAAATAACTTGTTTCCCATAAACCTACCTATTTATTTCACTTTTTATAGTTGTTTTTCTTAAATCAATCGTTCACGTTTCCATCACGTTTACAAATCCTTTATGTTCCCATTATATTCGTATCCCGCTACATTCAAATTGAATAGCATCTCCATCGTCGTTTAATAATAGCCAGATGTAATATTCTGTTTTTCTTTTTCTTTTTATTATTTATTTAAATTTTACAATTTGTCCATTAGGACATTTGGTAAAATATAGCTTAAATATTTGGTAAAATATAGCATGTGGATGGTTACCCCCAGCGGGGTACCATCTTCGTGTTTGTTAGATTATATCCTTTGTGATGTAATATTCTGTGACCAAAAACTCTGCCATGTTGTAGATGAAATTCTCATTCTCCTTATACGCTCGAAATAGCCAGACAAATTTGTAAGAACATTACAAAACATACTCAAACCTCGCAAACGTCTCTTGTCACAGTACATGCGCTCCACTGATAGGATTTCTCGCAGTCCAATCGCTGCTTTTCTCGGCACGAAACAAATGTGGCACTCGACGAAAGGCAAAAGGGGTTTAAAGTCGGTTCGACATAGCCTTTCACCAGTCAGCAATAAAATAATTCGCCTGGCAAGCAAACACTTGACTACTCCTCCCTGTCCTTTGGCCGCAACAGACGTCGCCTCTTCAGTACAGCCCCTTTTTTTCCTTCTGGTGCGTGCGCTCGCCAGTCAAAGCGGCCAAACGACGCGCTATGTTCTCTCTGCGTGCATACTACTGTATACTTATCATCTATGTACTACGCGTTCTCGCCGCGTTACCCTCGCCAGAGACGAAGGACAAGCCCTTCCACGTTCCCTTTTTCGCCTGAATCCAGCGTGCGCTCCTCCAGCCTCCCGCGCCTCGTGTTCGAATTTTTCTTGTAATTTAAGATTACAAGAGAGTTACACGACAAGCGTATTTTTGATGATTTCTTTACTTTCACGTCGCTACATAAATTTCTCTTAAGCAACGATACGTATACAATACGTGAAATAACGATATTTATATTATCGTATGGTCTGACTATGGTCCTAACTTTTGGGCAGGAGCCAAAGGATATCAAACTGTTAAAACACGCGATATTTTGTATTTTTCAATATTTTAACACTTTGCTGTCCGCATAAATTTACTAATAAGTTTAACCAGTAACCTGCGTCTTTTGGTAAGAAAATTTCAAGTTCGCACAGTGTACGTGAAGAGAGCCGACCTGCACTCGGCAACACGTCGTTGCCACTGGACGTGAAAGTGTTGATATCGTTAGAAAAACGTATGAAATCGTCTGTTTCTCGAAAAATCAACGTTAATCGTATCCTTGGCTACTGCAATTAGAAATTTACAAAAAATGAAGTTGTTCAATTTGATTTGAATTTCTGAGATCCTCGCATATAAGGACATAAAACGTACCTAATGTCAAAGAATGATTGCTAAAAATGTATCATTTTCACGTATACAAACTGATGCTCTTTCTGCAGTGCACGTACGATAAAAGTTGACTAAACAAATACTCGAACTGAAGTGTCCTTTTGCGCATCGCCTCCATTGGATACGCGGTCAAAAACTGTTCTTCTCTTTAATCGGTCACGCTCCATCGATACCATTGTCGGTCGATCCTCTCTCTTTCGGAGACCAGTTTCAACGGAACGAAAGAGAGGAGCATCGTTGCGTGCCGCGTGCACGGCGTGCAATTAACTTACGCAAAAATCGCGGCCGCCCGAGCAAAAAGGTAATACCGGTTGACGTTTTTTGCGAAGAGGGCGCTGGCATATTGCGAAAATACTCGTCCACCATCTTCTTTCCTGCGTGTTACTGAAGAACAGATAAACGAGCTGCTGTTTTTCGACCGAGACGAATCGTGCTCCACTTCCGTTTTCTTTTTTCCTTTTTTCCCCCGTGTTTTCTTCTTCTTTTTTATTTGAAAGCTGGTCGATCCTCGAGTGAAATGGTTTCAAGTACTTTGATACCGTGTAAGTAGTTTCCTTACTGAGTTTAGGTGGGTTTCTTCGTGAAGCTTTTTAGTGGTCGGTTTGAAAGGTCCAAGAAGGTAGCGGTTTTGCAATTTCTTGATCAGGCATTCTGGTTTGCATTCTACGAAATTGCCAGCAAGAAATTCGATAGTTTTCCATACCTTGTTCTATGGACGATGATGCTGTGTGTTGTGAAATATTTCATATGGAAATTATTTACTTGACAATAGAGATAATAAAAGGGATATATGTATCGGATACATTGCAGTAATAGAAAAAGGTATACGTGTGTTTTAGATGATAATATATCACTTTTACCACCCTGTTAGAGAGATGAGAGTATTTCAACAAGTTTCTTGTACGCCAAGAGCCCAGGGCCTTTTGAAACTTAAAGTGCTACTCCGTACTCTGTGCTGCTCTGTACAACGCTCCGTTTCTCATCGTTGATTATTAAATCAGAAAATCAAACGACGACGTGAACAAAATTGACAGTGAAATCAAAAAGTGTATATTCAAATTTAATGCTTGTTCTATTATCATTTTACCGAATCATTATCTATTTTATTTATGATAAATGAAATAAAAGTTAGAAAACATTCCAATTTTTACATTTACATCTACTAGACTGCATAAAATCTGTTTACTTGAACAAAGTTCGACGTCAATCAAACTCGATCGATAAATTCTGCTTCTTTCCTCATCGACCTTTCCAAATCAGTTACCGAATCGAAGCACGTACACATTTCTCGAGCGCTAATTGGTCACGTGTGCTGGCCCCAGAAAAAATGTGAAGAATTTTTCGCAGCAACCGGACGAGCCATACCGTGTTGCAACGCTTTGAAATGGGTTAAGATTTAACCGTCTGTTGCTAATACCAGAAGCGGTTTCACCGATCAATGACCACCGGCTAATTGATACTTGTGAAAACGTCCCGACTAGGAAATCCTTCGTCGTGCACTTGCGTCAGTGTCTGGCGAACGTACTGCTAGAAAACCACAAACGTAGAGGATGCGAAGAACTTTTACTCGCTTTCAAGAAATTGATAATTCACCAATGTGTAGAAATTAATTCCAGCGTGTGTTTGGTTAGCATACAAATTTTATTCCAAAGTTTTTCTTCTTTCGTATAAAGCGTGTTCGATATAAAATTTTACACAGTACATCATGCTACATCATGCTATCATTCTATTTTATTAATTTATTTTTCAAAGTCCTTTTTACACAGTATTTTTTATGTAAAATATTACAAAGTTATTCGGAGATTGTATCGCTGCATATTATTGTATTTTACAGGTTTGATAATAAATGTACGATTACAATATATCGAATTCCTAACTTATTTTTTGATTGTAGTGTAAGGAATTCTCTGAACTGTTTACGGCCAACTAACAATAGATGATAACAACGTACCTTTAAAAAATGATAATAGCTTGAATCGGTTCAATATTAGTCATCAGAAAAATTTGATCTGAATCATAGTTAGTTGTTTGCTGATTGCATGTCTACCATTCTAAAACATTACTTGCCGATTTAGTAAGAATAATTAAGATTTCTGCTGAATCGTTGGAAGATGTTGCGTGTTAACCGGACGTATGTATAATTAATGATGTGCGTATCACCGTTGTCATTAGACGAGTTGTGCGCGTTCTGCATTCTGGTGCGTCGGCCAGCAAGACAATTGACAACTGCTGGCCTCGATCCGAGAAGTTACGATTCTTTCTTGCGTTCCAGAGTCTAGTGTACACCTATTTCACGGACCACTTATGATATACTCGGTGAATCGTGTCTCGATTCCGTAAAAACCTCGAGTAGAAAAATATACGTTGAAAATAGCAATTTTACAGACAAATCTTCGGAAAGATAAACAAATTGAAATAATTTAGAAGCAAATATATTCATCACGCGTAAAATTTGTAGTCTTCTTTCATGTAGCATTATTCTAAAAAATGGACGTTTTGTATAATAGTTGTTGAGACAAAGTTGAGAAGAATGTAAATAATTTCAAAATAAATATTTATCATTTATAAAATGGCTAGTTTCCTTTCGTGTAGCAGTATTATAAAAAATTGCTATTGAATGTAATTGTTTGAAATTAACATTGATATTGTAATAACGACGAAGGAAAGCTTTTTAAGAAGAACATTTCGATTTTAAATTTATGATTCCCCTTTATGAACTATAAAAGCGTAAAAAAAGTTACAAATGAAGTAGGAAGTTTGTATAATGGAAAATCAACGGTTCGAATAATGTCGGTTGTTTTTATCGAGTCCAGTTTGAAATTCTGAGAGTCTGCTACATGAATGATAGATTCCATCACGAACCAGGTACCTAAAACTATGAATACAAAGCACGCATATATAGCCATACATCTTCAGGATCTAAATTCGTTCCGATTCATTTCTTCTTAACTCGATTCGTTCTAAAGCTCCGACCGGATGTCTCGACGACCTGAATCACTAAATTTGGACCTACGTCCTGTATATAGATCCAACTTGAATAGATGCAACATTTTTGACATCCGTGTCCAGAATGGGTCTCATTCTACTTTATCTCAGCGACGTTCAATTACTCCATTATTGAGCCAGCCGGACGCAATCTTGCTCTTTTCGACATAAACTCAATTTATTCATGTAGAAATATTTTTCATCCGACTGATTTATTTCGACGATACTAAACTGCTTCGTCGCAGATTCAATTTTATAATCGTTTTAACAAAAATCGATTTTGGAAAATCACAAAGCAGTAAGAAAGTCATAATTGATTCAATGTAAGACGCAATGGTTACGGTCTTTTTAACTAAGCGCCATTATTTTCCCTATAAATAGTCCCGTTACGCCTATTCTATTTTGTTCAATTTAAATTGTTTTCAACTCGAGTACCTTAACCCAGTTTCCTCGCGATTCGATTCAACCGACTATATTTCCTCATAACACGATTCGTTTCGATCCAACCTCTGCGAAACTCTTTTCCATCCAATTTCACAGTTCCATTCCCATCCGCCATACAAGCAACACCTATCCTTTAACACTTTAACGATCCAATAAACCAGCTTTTAAGGTACATATGTACATAGCTATAAGGTGTATTTTTGCGCGAGAGATAAACGAACGCGCGGATAAACATTTTAAGAGCCACGAGACAATAACTTACACGCTTCTCAGGCCTACGGGTGGGCCCTGGCGCCTTTCCCACCAGTAAAAGTAAGGCAATCGTTGATGATAAGTCGGCCTCACAGAGGTCAACAAGAGGAAAGCACGATCCTCGCTGTTTCCAGCAACTCATCGCCTTGTTAACACATTAGAAACTTATATTCGTAATTTTTTATATTCCAAATGGGTGATTGTAAGATAATTCTTACGCGTATTGTAATTTTAGAAATCACATTGCATTATCATTGAGAGAAATTATTAATGAGAAACTTGAATTCGTAATTGCCGTATCCCAGATGGATGATTACAGGATTGTTCTTGTACATGTACACTACAATTTCATAATAGTTGGTAGTATCGTTTATGCGTAATTGATTTCAGAGTTCTAATTATTTTTACAATTATTAAAAGTATGCAAATGTTTTTGGCAATGTTAATGTTCGTCTCTATTCAGAGTTAAATACCGTTACGTATATTTACTTATTTTGTTATTATATCGTTCTATTTTAAGTAATTGTTGTAACATATTTGGAGGGATATTTAAAGGTCGGTAAACATATGTGGCTCTAGGATTAAAAGAAAACCTTCCCATTCTACAAATACAAATAATAGAATATGTGTAATTCCCTTCCTAATTTACATTCCATGACAAGTATCCTCGATTTCGTTCTAATCGATAGTCATAGCTTGCCTTAGGAGTTTCAACATTATCACAATTAATTCCGCCGAGAAAGGCGGAATTACTTCTTGTAATATCCTGTGTTCCGCGAAACGATATAATACATTGACCACGGGGGGTATCTTCATGTGCACAAGATTACGAGTCGCTTTTACTCGGATGAAAAACACCTGTTTTTACATATGCTATCGGCAACTTACTACATGCATACATATTTCATACATACATTTCCTTCGATAGATTCGCACAGACGGATCTGAAAGCGGAATCTTCTCCAGATACGTCGTTTACCGTGTTCGTCGTGTTCGAGTCCAAGTGTATTCTTTGATACTTAAATAGCAATTTCCAATGCACGCTACGCTGGTTAAAAGCGCGAGAGTGTGGAGAATATAAAAATACAACGAGAATTCCATCGCAGTGACTGGCGAACCGGCTTGTGGAATTAGAATGAATTTTAACGTTTGAGTTAACGAAATGTCCTTTATATACCTCGTTGCGATGGTGATCGAAACTTGTTAGATTCTCGTAAATCTTGTGTATAGACTGAGGATATTTAAGTAAATTCATATTCTTATGAATACAATAGTTAGAATTTATATCTTGTAATATAATTTTGTATATCGTTACATATTGCGTACATTCTTGCACCTTTAAAATTTCAGAAGAAGCCCGCAGTCTACTTATACACGTCCTTATTTTTCCTTTAATTATTTTCTTTTATATCGATTTATTTAATATCTGACTTCTTCAACAGTATTCTCCTTATGCAAAAAGTGTATCGTGCTTTCTCTTGGCTGTATTTTTATGTTCATTTATCTGTACGCAGAAATGAAATTAATTAACTGTGTAATTTATCTGAAATTATTAATCAGATACATTGGTTGCGAAGTTTAAAAATCCTTAGGAAATGGAATTTATTATCCTTAGTAATATCTGGCAACGCTTCAACCATTTGATGTGATTATCAATTTGATACTGTAATGGTTATATCAAAATCACAATTTTGTTTGTTCGTCAGCAGAATAATTTTGACAAAAGAAAAACTGAATTTATGAAAAAATGTCTTAAAAAGATCGTGACGAGGGTCGTTTACAGCCACATGAACACTCGACCACATAGCAACCAATGCAAATTACTTTCTTCATAAATTCACGATACATCCAGGTTATTAAAGCTCCTTTTTCGTTTACCCATCTGGTGATGGTGTGAAAAGTAGAGTCTCTTCATTTCCTGGAACTTATGTTTCCGATAACCTGGACATTTAAGCCCATCGATTTACTCAATCGTTCGATAATCTTATCTCCGATTTTAATATCGAATCGTCATATTACGTCATTAAAGTGCTTTAGTTTCTTAGAAGATTTAGTCATCGTGTTCGATGTTCACGTTTGTCAGTGATTTTAGATTTTTCTTTGTAACCTTTCACAGAGACGTTTTTTTCTTTCCAAATTTTGGAAGGTTCTATTCTTGGGAAATATAATATATTGAATACTAAAATGGAATATTTGAATACCATCAAATATGGAATACTTTTTTATCCATCGAAATACAGTATTCATCTCGGGTCACGTAGATATTCAATAGGATTAAACTGAATATTTAAACACTTTGTATATTTTATATCGACCGGAATAAAATTTTCACTTCGGGTCACATAGACACACAACGGGATTAAAGGATAAGAAACTCGAAGATTTCCAAATATTTCAACATACGTACGTATCTTGAAAAAGTGAGAAAATGGTAGCCAGTTCGTTTCAATTGAGAGGAAAGCAGTTTTGGACCTCGTTTTATCGGTCCACCTACATAATGCGCATGGTTCCGCAATGAAAATAATGGCTCTTTTTAGCGAGGAAGAATTTTTATTTCGGAAGAAGTTGTTTTTCTTTACGAGAACAACGTGGAGAGGCCAGCTGCAGCTGTCCTAAACCTCTAGTCTTTGTACCTGTGCGAGTTGGCAGGTGTTGAGACGAGATACATCTGCTATCTTGCACGTGTCTCGAAGGGATTCTTGCTCTCTGCATGTTCACGTATCCACGAGCTCTCTCTCTCTCTCTTTCTCTCTCTCTCTGGATTCTCTTCTTCGGAACGGAGTTCATGTGTGGGTAACCTGTGTGCGTGCAAAAGCTGCGGAACCGGTGTGCTCTCGATCGGAACACCGTATATGGTGTGCCGAAAAAATTCCACGATTTAAATCACCTAGCCGCGCACCGTTTGATAAATTTATTATCGTACGTTTATTTGATACGCCACGTTCACTTATTTGAGAAGATACTCTCGGCGTGTGTCGCCGGGTAATATGGTAAAATGTGGAACCACAGACTCGGTTCGAATTAATGGGAGGAAGGGAAGATTAATGTTTTCTTTAGGTGAGATTACGTATATTTTATGAGCTTAAGTGCACGGTTTAAACGAAGTGTATATGGGTTCTGGATAAAAGTCTTTTGTAAGCATTTATAGTGCTATAAACTATACTATTATAATATGGTATTATAAGATTGGTTCAGAGGATTGTACGGGTATATAAAAATGATATATTTCCAGAGAATATTGCGCAATAGTAGCATTATTTTCTTCTTTATAACGCGTTTAATGATAATCGATTGATTTTGAACGTCTTCTCTGATGTTTTAATGAAATTACATTCGCGTCTTGTAAATTTCGAGCAACGCTAGAGAGCAATAAATATCAACTCGGTCAGGTTGAACTGCGAATTAATATCGATTAGATTTTTAAGTGCAATAAAATATATTCCTACTATTCCGACAATTTAAATGACTTTGAATTTAAACAAAATTCTTTACGTATAATGGGATCTTTCAGTTCGATAATACAGCCTTAACGTTCGCACAAAGGAGCCTTTTGATTTTAAAGAATCAATACTCCAGGTGCAAGAAAGAATCCTTTGCTAAAAAGAAACGTTTGCCAAATCACATGGTACGGTTCTCTTCTGGATCATTGGCTCGAAAGGAACATATTCACGATTGTGAGAAATCTGGAAAGTTTCAGAGCGCACCTTGTATACCAACAAGGCGAATCTGATCACCTGCTATCGCGCGTTGCGCGTGCGGCCAGGTGTCCCAAGAAAAATGGAAAAACGTGAGAGCCATCGGAGATTAAGGTACGACCCTTCTCCGAGCTAATGATAGGGTTGCAAGGTAGCGCCAGCCACGGTTTTAGCATCCTACCCTTTTTTTTCTTCTTTCTTCCTTTCTCTTTTCTTCCCTTTCTTTTCGGTCCAGTTTTCACTATATATACAACACATCGTGTATCTTGCGTTACGACTCTTTCGCCTCCGTTCAACGACTGACCAGCGTGTATACGCTCATCTGCTTGAAAGGATCTCTTGAAGAGATTGAATAATTCCTTTATGGTCTACTTGCAGCAGCTTCTAGCGGTTTCACGATACAAAGAAATTATTGCTTTCGATCGGACGCATAGGTTGCGTCCTGTGAGAAAGTTGTTTTTCATCCCGTGAAGAGATAAGCCGTGTAGCTGAAAAAATTTCTCTCTGATTGTTCGTTGGCTTCTTCTAACCCGAATTTTGTTCATTTTGAGGTGCTTATGTTGTCCGTGATAATAGTAGTAGCTGCTGGCTGTAGATGTCTCTTGCTGGGGGGTGTACTGCTGTATTTTCTTCCTATTTAAGAATCGCGGAAGAAAAATCGGACCTTCGGTCGCCGGGATTCGAACCCGGGTTTCGAAAACGTTCGTAACCTAAGGCGCTAACCACTAGCCGTCGTCCGACACTAGTTAGTGTCAAGTGGTGGTATTTGCTTGTCGAGTGCCGCCACAATTTAAAAGAAGAAAAATTAGGATTTCTAGTAACGAACAAGTAATATATAGGTATATCGATATGTAACTTTCCTATTTAAAAAATGTTTGTGCCTGATCGAGGAAGTTATATTTCATCTTTTCAATAATAGTTTCACGATTTCTCTTTTACTTAATCGTTCATCTTGTCAGTAGCTGGTATACGAATTCGATTTGGAATATTAAATTCGGCTCTTGACGTGTGCAGAATTGGATCAATCAGCGCTTGATATTTTTCGAGATTTAACTGCATTTGATTCAGTCGTTTGAAGTGATAATCAGATCTGCGGCGATTCCTTTGTGATTCATTCAAACTCGGCTTGATTCTCTTACGACGTGGTTCAATTTACTTCAATGCTACCTACGATGATTCGATTAAATTTCTCTCAATGGTTTTCTTGCTTTTGCCAGATTTTTACATGATATTATTCTTAATGCAATGAAACCTTCAATTTGCCTGATGGAATATAATTCAACCGAATAATAGTACAAATAAAAGAACAAAGCCTACCCGCATCTAATTTAAAACTAACTATGGCGATCTCGCGTTCAATTTAACTTCACTTCGATCTAATATCACAGATGATCTCTCTTGCTGCATCACTCTTGCATACATCCATCAATATTTCTGTGAAATATTATGACGTCAATGAAAAATGTTTTTCAATTATAAAAATTCCTCCAACTATAAAAACGAAATACCAAAATCTTACACTATGAAACTGTCATTATATCTAAAGCTTTGGGAGAGTAAATCATCGACGCACTTCCAAAGGCAATTAGAAACCTTACTTCACAGCCCATAACTATGTGAATAAAATATATATTACGAAACGAAAGAAGCACTCGATCCTTCGCAACAAGAAAAAAGAAGAAAAATGTACATCCTGTAGTATGGTTGTTAATAGCTGTAGCAGGTGGTATCGACGTAATAATGGAAAAATGCAAATTAGTGTCTCACGCGACGCATGAGTTGCATAATGCCATTCTGAAGAAAGGTCAACGCGCGTAGCCTTGCGGTTTACATAAAACGTGTCTGAATCGGTTGACGTCGCTCCGATGCGTCGCAGAAAACAAACGCGACTCGTTATTCCTTCCATAATTAAGACGGTACAGTTAGGAGGGCTGAGACATCGGGTAAAATGTTCTTTTTCTTTCTTTTTCTTTTTTTAATTGAAGAGCATAATCACGGGCTGGTCCGAGGAACAATGGCTCGTGAAAGCGATTCACGAAGGTTTGTCGGAGCAGGAACATCGATTGGAGGTCATTAAAGGGGACTCTTGATGACTTTCATCGGGTGCAGTCATCGGTCGAGTAATGTCGCCGTTCATCGTCGCAGAACTATCTCCCTCAAATCGTTTCTTTGTTTTCGATATCTCATTTCTTCTTTCCTCTTTTTTTTTTTTTGTCTTTACGTTTGTCAGTAGCGAGGAGCGAAAAGAGGCTACATATTTGGCGTGAACGTTGGTTACATTTTTGGTTACGTTTTGTTACCGTTTTCAGTCTCATTTGATGCTTCATTGTATGTATGTACATTGTTTTATTAGTTTCGGATATATGAAATGATGTTTTTAGAGAGTTGGATTTTCACAGAGGAACATCTCTGTACCTGACACCGATGAGACAATATTGTAACCAATCTATCAGAATATATAGATAAGTTTCTAGAAAAACAATGCAGAAAATTTTCGCTGTCAATGGAACTGGAAGTTGTGAAAACAACGATAGGATAGGATATACGTTGTTTCAGCTCACGCATAGCTTTCAGAGATACGCGAACAACAATGCCACTTGTCATAGTAAATATACACGTCCTCTTGCAACGTTCGTTGACCCGTACACTCGAGTACCACAAGGTCACTACACGATTCGACATTGATAATGAAACGCAGGTACATCGAACTAATGTCACTGCTCCGTTACTTCCGGACGCGCCTAAGTTCGTTTAGCGAAACGCCGCGTGGAAAGCTGGCTCAGTCACCGTGGAAACAATACTTCATTGAAACGTTCCATTTCCTTGTTTTTACTGTTATAATCTTCTCTCTATTTAATTTGCCCTTGATCTACTACAAAATACCAATAAAATATGATATTTTGTTAAGAAACTCAAATTTTGATTCAGATGATTCACAATCGGAGTAACTTTCCTCAGCCTACAGTTCTCATCTAGGTTTTGATTATCTGTGAAGAGTAAAAGATTTATGAAAAAAGACGATTAACAAACCATTTATTTAAAGATTAGGAATGGATATTTCCTTCCTTCATAGTGTGATAGTGTAGTATTTCCTACTCACCGAGAAAATGATAAGAAATATCTAATCAACGATCGAGTGGAGATCGATTCGCTCTTTCATCAGACCATGCACCAAGTCCGAGGCAGAGTCTCCTTTCATGGATAATCGTTTCAATGGTAAACAATTAAACGATAACATTAGTCTGGGATGGTAACAGTAGTTGGCTGGCCTTCTATCGTTCTGTTTGTATTATTCCACGCTTATCATCGTTCTATCAACCTTCCATCTAAGAGTCATACCATGATAACAGAGAATCGCGTTTCCTTACATTTCGAACGTACATCACGTCATCTCTTTGTCTCCTATTGCTAAATCGGTTTGGTATTCCGTGACAAGGTTCAAATGAGACGATACATAAATTAGAAGTGGCTGCGGGCCCTTAATTAACAGAAATAAGCCCGCTCGACCGGCCCAGCAACAACGTTCACATGAAATACGCGCGCGTTAATTGACAGAGAGCGAACGTGGATCTCTCCTTGCTGTGAGAATTAATGTAAATGTCACGGTGAGTTTTCATCTAGCGAATAAAACCGTTTTGCATATGGTAAAAAATCAAAAATGAAACGATGAAGATTTCGCGGTGTAGGAAAGGAACGGGGTTTGAAACTTTTCACGTAATTGGGTAGAATAAAATGCAGATGAGGATGCAGAAGGTTTGACGAACCTGAGTGGACACACACATTTTACACAAAATTTTATATATTAAATAAATTTCTTGTGTGGAACCTGATAATATTTTCTACTTAACACTGGAATTACCACACCGGTCAAAATGACTGGTTCTACAATTTTATAAATGTACTACATTACATGGAATTCATTTTGTAAGAAGATAATAAATCAATAAATATAAAGATATTCTATATTTTGAATAACAATTTTTTAATAAAAGATATTATTTTAGACCTAAAATGAGTGTTCAAGTTTGCAAAATTGTTCTGTTTATGTATTCTATGTATACTATATATAGATTTCTTGTATGTACTGGTATCGAAAATATAAATTAAATTCGAATAGCCCGGCAAAAATTTTCAATCTTTCGAGATCTTCCATTATGGCTACTGTGATGGGAACAAGAATTCATGTGAATAATAAATGGTTGAGAACCGGGCGAATGTTTATGCCAGAGTAATAATCGGTAGCGAGTGATGAGTGATTAGGAGAATATAGCGTGCACGTGGTAAGAATTTATGTTATGATCGCTATATACGCACGTAGATAATTAAGAAGAGAGGGAAGCCAGTGTGAATCGCTGAAGAGTCGAAAGTTGTCACAGGAAAGTCGTATAAAGATAAAAGTAAGAGTTACATTTCAGAGAGACAAAGTTAGATTATTATTCTATTTCTATTTTATTAAATATATATGCGTATAGTTTTTACCATTTTATTATATACATATACATATAAAGAATAACAATAAATTTGATAAAACATTCAAATGAATAAACTGTTTAGTTCTTATCCAACAAGCAGAAAATACGCGAAAGAACAACTCTGCTAAAGTATCGTTTTAAAATTTGACCGATAAGTAACGCTTTCTCTCAAAAGAGCGGCGCTCGTTAATTTTTCCTCGACCTCGTATTTTATCAGAGATACAACGTCGACGGGTTCCAACCTCATTATCATAGAGAACCAACAGAAAAAAAAGAGAGAGAAAAATACGTTTGCCCCAAGCATTGTTCTAACGCGCGTCGATATTTCATTTCAGAGTCCTGGAACGCTGCACAAAGATGTCGGTGGTGCTGGTACCAAGGTCAGCGGAAAGACGGTCGGCGGTGTCGGCACTGCAACCCTCACTACGCTCTCCTCCATTAATAATACATCCAACACCAGCCGGAGCAAGAATAATCCCGTATCTCAAGAGGTAAGTCAACAGATCAACTAATATTTAGTCGAAAAATGCAGCAATATTTTTGTGTCATCATATCTCAGTACATCTCTGATTGAATCAGGTGTAGAACTCGTCTAGTCTCTGATCTCAACTACTTGTTATTAATGTCAAGAAGTCAACTTTTATCCGTACACTTTATAAAGAATCATCCAAAAGTCCCCAAATACACCGATGAAAATTTACGAAATTATCACGCGAAGAATCAGAAACTGGTATTTCTAACGTTAAATTTTGCTGAGAATTTTCTGAACAATCCGATAATAGAAGAATCGCTCGAAATCGTCGCACGAATTTCGTTCTAAATAGCTTTCTTTTTTTCATGACACAGTTTCTTCTTAAAAGTCCCGCCTTTTGCATTCAGCCATTCAACAATATTCGGTGGCACAAGGTGACACGTATAAAAATAATTACCCTTCGTTGCCATGCACGAAATCGAGTAACTCGCCTTGACTTCGACCGTCCGCCGTAAAAAACTGGAACGAACCAGAAGTTCGACAACTTTCGATCGATCTCATCTTATTAATAACGTCAGTTTCAACATCGATGCCGAAACGAGACTTAACTCCTTATGTCGACGGCCACGTTTTGTAATTAACTAGCATTTGCAGTTATTTTCACGCTTACATGCTAGAAGGAATGATAAGAATGAAAGATTGAAACGAGTCCAACCCTTTCAAGATCGAACTCTATTTTAGCCTGCGAGAAAAACTGCTCCTTATCGATTATGAACGATAGAAGCAGATTTGTTGTTGGATGGTTTTTCAAGGAACACAGAACGCACTAAAGTCTGTGGCCAATTTTCTAAAAATATTTATTAATCATTAACCTCGAAAACACATCTCTTTGGGTAGTTTTTAAAAGAAGACACGGTACGCTGACATTTATGATCAATTTTACCGTAAAAAAAATTTATTATTTAGTCAATCAATAACTTGTTAAAATATCGAATGTGAAAGGGTTAATAGCAAAAGTACGTAGTTCTTGCCGCTTCTGTAATTCACATGCATCCTCGGTCGTTTTCTGAATCAGCCTACTTCCTCGCGATATTTCATTCGGTTCGATCGGTTAATCCTCCTCCAGGTCGCGCGCCGCTAGCGATTTCTTCTTCTGGTGACCTCGCGTGGAGAGCTATGGTTTCCAGCATCTCCGGCGTCGCTTCAATTGTGCCATGTCACCGCCATTTGTCACCTTTAATGTTCCTGCCTCTCTCCCCTTCTGTGTCTTCATCCCTCTTCCCCTTCTCTTTTTTGTCTCTGTTCGCCGCGGCGTTATGCGGCAAAGATGATCGAATTTCGTTGCGTGGCGCAAGTTGCGCAACCGAAGCTGACGCGACGCACGCTGCCGCCTCCTATCGCGCAGCATAATTTTTAAGCGCAGAGACAACGCCAGTCCGACGACTGCAGACTCTTATCTGCAGAGGCACATGCGACACCGTTGTTTGCCACTTGCAACTCTCTACCTCCGTCTCGCTCAGTATTATCGTGTTTCTTCGATTTCTCTCCCTCTTTTCACTTTTTTTCTTCCTCTTCTTCTCTTTCTTCTTCGTTCTTACGCTTTATTAAGTTCCGTTGCTTTTCGTTTTTTGCGGTCTAGTGCTTTCACTGGTTTAGTGTTACACTGCTTGTGAATAGTAAAGTGTTTTTGCGAATGTTCCTCGACTTTCGTCTTTTTTATTAACTCGCCATGACCTTACAATTGTGTAAATACATGGCGTTTATCGTATTACAGTTGGAGTACGTAGCTGCTTAAAAATAGAAGCAGATTCTAACAGGAAGCAAGCACCGGGATTTTTTTATGGTCATAAAATCAGTCAGGCGTTGAAGTTTATCGTGTTTCGAAAACCCGGCGCACTAATTTGAAACACATAGAGAAGATAAGAAGCTCGAGTATCGTCTAGGACCGACGATATCGGATCTATTTAAATTATGTGTGCCTATTTCCGTGTATGTAGCAAGTTTAACAAATTTCTTTCTGGATTATACAATTTGGAAAACTGACTGATAATTTGGAAGGCTTGGTAAAACATATGATCGTACAAAACACATGTCTGTGCAGTGTAAAATTTCAAATGTCAATTCACAATCGAATTTTTATAATTCGAGATTCAAGGTGGTTCGCGGCTACATCAAACGATATCACTGTTTTAATACTTTAATTCACCACTTCGCTGTGTAGTTTCCATCGTGATACGAACAAGATGGTGTTACGCGTATCTACTTCGATAATCCTTTATTATATTTTCGGATTAATATTTCGAGCTATTTGTATTACACCTGCATTGTCTGCTTAATCTCGATCACCTTGTTAGGTGTTGCAATGTTTATCAGAAATAACACGTATTTCATACGTACAGTGGAATATCGGTTATCTAGATACAAAATAACTTAGTTCGATAAAACGTTAATAATGTTATCGGTTATCGATTATCTTAGAGTCTGAATTTTACGTTAAATTCGGGTAAAAGGAAACGTTAATAGTACAAAATCTTCATGCTTTGATACATTATAATACGTTTCGATCACGAAGATTTTACTCCATAATGAAGCATAATGAAATCAATTTTTAATTAATCGGAAATTCAAATTAGAAATTAGAAATTTGTACGTTTAATTATATCGTAAGACACGGCTTAATTAATTGCAATTAATTCAATCGTTTCTAATTTCAAAAATTTTCTACCCTTCCTTTGTCTATTTCAATTGTCTGTTTAAATTAAACAAACGAAGTAAGACGTATAGAGAGAGAGTTGCATACATATGTTACGTAGGTAAACATCCAGCCAGGGAACTCGAAGTGTGCGGTTTAATCGAGGCCCTCGGACTAATTCATACGTGAATTTAGAAAGTCCATTGCCGGGATTTACATCTAATTGTTTCGCGGCTTGCGCAACTGCTACGCGAAAGCCTTAGTGTTCCGTGTATATATTGCTTCCCTCTTCCACTCTTCCTCTCTTTGTCTTTTTCGAGCATAAGGAGAAATAGAGAAACTGAGTCGTAACAGAAAAATTAATAAGGAACGTATTGGAATAGGATGTTGGCGGATTAGGTAACTGCGGCTTGTTTCTGATTTATTACCGTTATTACGCTAACAATTCATTAGTAATATAATAATTACTAGTACAATTTATCGAGGTTTGGAATTCACAAAATTTTGGAAAACTGTATCTACGTTAAATAAGAATTTCCTGGAATTGGAATAAAATAAGAATCTTTCCTTTGTAATTTATATGTATACATTTTATTCGCTTCAAATCCATAGAACGATTAAATATATGGGTAATAAGACAAACATATCCGATGGCGTCACGTACATCAAGTACATTAGTATCTATGAGATAAGGATTACTAAATTTTAAGCAGTCGTGAATTGATACTCGTGTGAATAAGAGCATAACAGTGCATCCGTTCCGATTATTTTTTTTTTTTTAAGTTTTCCCGTTGATTAGTTTATTTTCCCTAGTGTATAAAAACACTAATGTGTGTATTAAAAACACTAATATATAGTATATATATATATTTGATCATATTATATATTTGTATGCGTGAAGACTGAAGATGTTAAACTTTTTACCTTTATTATCTTTCCAAGAAAACGAGCATACCATATAGTAACAGGTAACGAAATTAATGCCTATACATCGTCAAAATATTTAAAAAAGAACACATAAGACATTAATTAAAATAAACAGTCGCGATACACACACAGAAAACTATAGCGAGGAAAATCCATACGCTTAATAATCGTATTATCGGTCATAGTGAAATTATGATTTCTCGATCAACGAGTATATCTAGTCGAGTCATTAGTAGCGTATTTGCTTTTTCCTCGAAATCCATCGTGTCATTCACGTACAATTTTCCTTAGCACGGAGAACTGCGTGGCGTAACGATGATAAGACCGCACGTTGCCCACCGCAGATTGAACAGATTACGTCGACGACGGAGAGGGACTAATCGGAAAGTTGTCTCCTTGAGATGTCGGACTGATCCGTCATGCGATTCTCTTTTGTCTATTCGTGACCGTATAGTTAGATCGCACTTATGTAAACGAGCAGAGATATTTTGTTT
Source organism: Bombus pyrosoma (assembly GCF_014825855.1). Lineage (NCBI taxonomy): Eukaryota > Metazoa > Arthropoda > Insecta > Hymenoptera > Apidae > Bombus > Bombus pyrosoma. Next base: position 15,422,157 of record NC_057775.1, read on the forward strand.
CTCGAGGTAAAATAACAGGTTACTTACGTTCGTAAGAGTATTTGCAGTTGGTTTGCACGTTCACCGTAACGTTGTATCAATTAGGAAAAGCTGCATTTTTCAAGGAAACTCAGCTTTTACCGACAGAACCGCGTTGGTCAAGGATCAGCAGTTTTGTAAGCGGAATTGACATACATATTTATGCACTTTCTACGTACCACTGAGTGCAGTTAGATGGACACAGTTCGATGTTTTGCGAAGCATGGACCGTGATGGTATGAATAAAAAAACAGATTTCTTTTCCTTTTTACTTGGTTCATTTCAACGCGACGGATCTCTATCGTGTGTACATACTTTTCATGTTCAATCGTATAGCTATAAAACGGAGAAGCTTAGGACAAAAACGACCCTTCCTTCGGCCAAGCGAAAGGATACTTTAGCTTCTTTCATCTTCAATATTTTTAAACAAAATATTCATCATCTTATATAATTCCTATAAGCGTACCAGTAATTATATGCAGAAAAATCATGGCCAATTAAATCACGAAGTTATAACCTCGTGACCAAAGCTTTTATAAAACCGCTTCATTTTCATTCAACGATAAGTCAAGGCATTATTATTTAAAGTATGAAAATATTTGACAAGTACTGTATTTGTTACGAGCCCAATTGTTCTAAAAGATAATGGTACGTCACTATTGTAAATCAAGAGATTTAAAATACGTAGGTACGTGATTACGTAACTTGCAAGTTATATATCGTTGTAGAGGTTTAACGTTTCTTACTTAATGAAAGAAGTAAGAAGCGCGGTCAATCGTGGTTTAATGCGCGATTAGCTTGAATCAATGAGTCATTGAAGAATTTTTATCCGGGTTTCGAAATCCGTCAACCAGCTGTAGAAGTGCATCGGCGCTCATTCTCAGCGACAAGGAGTGTATTATGCAATGACGAATGGCTTATTCGGCGTGTCAGCGAACGATTGTTTCGCGAGTGTCGCTTGCAATCGCTGAAATATCGGATTTTACTGCCGCTGTTACGCGTAACACCGGATAATTTTTATATCGGTAACGTTTAAACGATAATGAAACATAAACAAGAAGAAATGACTGTGCCCAAATAAAGAATACGTCACCGATGATAAAAGTTAATACTTCGACGTCGATCGAAACAGCTGAATTTATATCTTGCTTTTTCCAACGAATGGTATAATTGATAGAGCTTGATTCCTGATAGAGATTCAATGAAATATTGATGTCAAGGCGAGGGAAATTAATCGTCTCGATAGAATCGATAGAAGTGATTTTTTTTAACGATGCTGAATCTGATTAACGTTCTTGTGCAAACAGCGACATTTAATCAAGGATGTTCTAATAGATTATTTCTAGTAGTTCATGTGAGTCTAGCTAATCTTAACTGACTTGATATTATTAGATAATGATGTAGCTATATATATTTTTTTTTGTTGGATTTTTGATATTTCAAGATTGTTGTTAAGATTATTAAGAGGCTTATATTGAGTATAAGTAATTGCGGCTTTTTTCATTAGGTAGGTGTTGACAAAATTCGCAATCATTTAGTTGCCAACCCAATAGTACGGTATATCGTGTAAAAAAGAATTTGAATATTTGCTAATCCGTCCAATTGGTTTTGGATCTACGTTGAAATAATTTTGAAATGAAAGTTGCAGATTACAACTTCTCTTTCAATTCTAGGTATCTATTTATCATAAGATATAATGTTTAGTAAATAGAACGCCGAGGCTAGATTACGAGGTATCTCATTCTTGACTTCGAATGTCCACTGAATTGAAGGTAAATTGGTATAATTGCTAAATTAGCTTAATAATTTTGCTTTAGCAACCACCTTTCGCAAGAAAAGGTATGCGAAATACCCTTATGCAAATAGAAAACAAATTCGTTAGACAGTAGAATATTTAAGAAAATCTCTTGACTAGAATCCAAGATATTAACAAAAGTTCTAAGAACCTTCCAATCTTAAACCTCTCATCATACAAGGTATCTTTACTAAAAACACTATTTATGAATAATTGATACCATCTCTGATATATAATTATAGATTATGTACTTGATTTCATAATTTATTACATTAGGATGTGTTGAAAGACACCCGTGTTGTTCATTGCAAGAGTATATTTTACCGAAATAAAACGAATAATAACAAAAGATAGGATTGAAAAACGTACTACCATAATAATATTTGTGTCAGCGATACGCAAAAACTTACTCGAATATTTACTTTCACAAACTGCTGAACAATTGCAGAAAAACCGGACGATTTCATTTTTTTACATTCACCAAGTCACCTTGCCCATTTGCCATAATGGGTAGAAATGACAGGATCATCGAACGAGATGTTTCTTTTTCTTCTAATCCTACCATCGATACGGAGTCACTAAACGTTTTTACCATGGTGAAACTTTTTATTGTACGCTAACAAGGAATGTAAGTACACGGTGAAATATGTACACTGGAGAGACGTCGCCTTAATAGACTTGTGTTTTACGCAGTGTGTCACGAGCGTCATGCAAGCATAAGAAGGCTTTGCATAAACCATAAACGTGGTGGCGCAGGCGGTGTAACTCGATCGGCTGGCATTGTATCTCGGATTTCGCGATAGCATAAATATGCTACCTGCGGAGCTGGCCCGATGTTAACGATCCTAAGGAAAAGTAACATAATGCCGGCCAATTCAGCGCACCGGTAAATCCTAACTGCGACGGAAATTTTTCGACAACGATGCCCACCGTCTCGTTTAACCTTTGCACCGCGGTTTTCGAGTTGTTTTAACGTACGCAGTGTTACCTAAAAGCAATACGAATGAATATTAATAGACGATAGAAAGATATTTTCAAATGACGATTGTTATATCGCAATATCGTATTAAATCTTGGAGAAGTTCCGATATAAGATTCCTGAATTTTGAAACAACAATTTTATCGTAGTTGCATTGTAGTAAAGTTGACAAATCTTTTCACATAGAACTTCTTTGTGAATTAGTAAAATTCAAGTTGAGTCATTAAAAATCATAAAATTCAACAAACGATGAAAGAATTGTTTTCAAATAGCCGGTTTATTGTAAAATTATATCCTATATTGAATCGTGAGTTATTTTGAATCACCCTATGTCAATAATACCATTAAATACTATTAATAATAATGCGGTACTTTTAAATACATTATGAGCACAAATAAGCAAATTTCCATAGAACGAAATAGTTTTGCCGTTACTAAACGATTAAGTCTATGACTTGGAAAGCAGTTAACGAAGTTTAAGAACAATTTAACGACGTTAAATTGTAGAAAAAAAGGCAATTCGTACGAGGTACGAGGTGTCCATTAGTCAGCAGGCAGTGTTGAAAGTTAGGTTGTTAAGGTGCAGAGGTTATTAGAGCACCATGAATAAAGATGAAAGCAACTAAGAACTAAAAACTTTGATGACATTAGAAAACTTTCTGTTGTTTATATTTTTAGAAAAAAATCCCCATGAAGTCGCATTAATCTTTCTTCGTTGTACAAAAATGTGGTAACAAAGTACATGCTGGGTACATCGAGTCGTCTTCTTTGTTTGTTCATCGAAATGAAAAAAATTTTAAAATAAAGTGTATCAGACGACATGTAACAGCTCTTTGCGACTTTCTATTATAATAAAGTATAATTTTAAACATAAAATACGTCAAGTACTAGAAAGTTCATTTGAGAAACTTTCTAAAATGAAGAAGAACCTATAGGTCTCTGATAAATATTCATACACCTGGCAAGTGTATTTTCTAGTCAAATAGTTGAACTATTACAAGATTTCTATGTGTTTTATGAATATAATAAGGCAAAATTCTTCGCGATTATTAGAAACCGTTAAAAACCATAAGCCTAGAAACCAGATCAATTCAAACATAGGTAACGTTAAATGATCAGAACTAAAATTCCCGATGCGATTTATCCGATTTGCCATTTTCATTTGCGCGTCTATTTTCTAGAGAGTTGGTCGATTAATATGATATAACGAGAATAAATTTTAATCGCGAATTAACTCAATACGTCTCACTGTTCCGGTAACGCGTTTCCAAACTCGAAGCTCGCTTTTGTGTAAACAAGTTACGGTAGCTAGCGACTGACACGAGAGACGATTACGAAAATCGTTGCCCAATAATTTACGTTGCACTCCGGTCGGATTTCCACCTAAACTCTAAAGTAGTGCATAACTTCAGAATCATTGATATAATCGTCGAGTTAAATACTACGTCGTTGCCACGTACTCGCAGAGAAGACACAACGACACACTTTTCGCGGCAAAACAAAAGGTTTCTCGTGTGAGCATAAGCTAAAACTCGTGGTATTATTCATTGGACGAGGTTTGTAACGCGTGTAATCATAGTTTGCGATACGTTGAAGACACGTTACATGAAATTATGCGAAGAGAAACGTCTTGCAATTAATCCTCCGTGCTGTGGATATCGCACGCGCATTAATCACAAAGTTAAATAGACTCGTACAAGTCACGGCTCGTTTAAAAATTTTGCAATACTCGTTCTTTTTTTTTTTTTTTTCTTTTTGCTCTCGCGAGGCAAACGAGCTTGTCAAGTAGCGCGTTAAAAATTGTAGGGCCGCGTGTAAAAAACTGCATTGCAATTGCCCATATGAAAGTATAATTTTGACATAGAAAGCGCTCAAACACGGCTGTTTAATCGTTTTCCTAACTTTTCCTCTTTGTCTCGAGGATCCCAAGGTTAGGGATTATGAATCGCGTTTCCTTCCGTCTCTGATGTCTGATTTCTGTTTGCTTGGGAACAAGCAACATTGGGATATTTCGTCTCATGTTTCTTAATTAGTTGATCGTTCGTAATTGATTGTACGCGTAACACGAAGATTTGAAAAACAAATTGTGGCTTATAAATAAAATTGAATACATACATTTAATTAATATCAAATTTTATTTTTCAATTCTTACTACGCAATTTACAATGAAGGATAGGTAGCGTTGTAATAACTGAAACAGTTGCCGCAACGAGTATAGTAATTTGAATATCAATCAATAAAAACCAGCTGAAAATCAAATTGTTTTTCCAGACGTTCGTAGTCGATTAACATTCGTATTTTAATAAACTTTCGCACTTTTGAAATCTGTATATATCTTCCTTTCCATTCCAATAAATACAATTCGAATTGAAGTTGCCCTATTGCTGCAAATTCCACAATTTCATCGCAAGTTCTTCAGGCGTCGAAATTTTTAATTGAAAACGCCACGGTACAATTGAATTGTTATATCAATTAATAATACTTTCAAGTGAATAATCTATTGCCGTAATCAATCTGAGAATCGAAGCAACAAGTGCCGTAAACTTTAATCAACAACATGTGAAGTAAAGCGGATATGTCGTATTAATTGTGATTGCTCCTGGTGGTAGATGTCGCTGTTAGGGTAGTACTGTTGTATTTTCTTCCTATTTTAGAATCGTGGAAGAAAAATATCGGACAACGGGATTCGAACCCGAGTCCCGAACGTTCGTAACCTATGTCGCTAACTACTGCGCTATCATCGTCCGGTCATAGTTAGTGTGGAAATGGCGGTATTTGCGCTGTCGAGTGCCGCCACAGAAGCATAATAGACCTATAAAACGTTGCAACGACCCTGAATGCTATAACATTCACCGATGCCATCGTCGATGGAGAATCCACTTTCCGACCACGCCATATCTCTTCCACTTATAATACATATATCGCGCATCAGAATCGTACAAGTCTTCAAACTTAATCTCCAGCGATAGACGCGTTGCAAGCTCGTTTTCGTGCCGTCGATACGAGCAATTGTGTTTCAGGCAATGAGGTTCAACAAGTAAGTAAATTACAGGCGGAACCAATACGTAGTGAAGCGTGCGTCTGACCGATAGACATTGCCTGCGGCAACGTTTGAAAATCACGGCCAACCGTTGCGTTGATTAGCCGTTCCGCCGTGTCTGTTCGTCGAATTCCGAGGTCCTTGGAAACGCATAACACACACAGGCGTTTTCACCATCGCCTACACTCTGCACAATGTGTGTCTCGGTGTCTCCGTGTACACGGCCGTGCCACGCCATTATACCGTTATCCTCATACGCACTTTGACTTTATGCGCCCGTGCATATGTGGGTCTCTCGGGTGCGCTTATAGCTATGCTAATGGAGATATCCATTTGTCCAGGCGATTATAAGGCCGAGTATACAACGTCGCCGGGCGAAAGCCCACGACACCACGTTTCTCGGCTTCTTCGTTGAAGACACTCTATGGCTATTTGCACGTGTGAAGATACGCATGTAACGATGTACGTATGATAGATATCGACGATGTACGCATGATAGATATCGACGATGTACGCAACGGTTTTCAGTTTGTGGTACAATCGAGGTCAGCGATGTTCTACGACTCAAAGTAAGGTAAAAATCGAGAATAACGAAGTTGCGTGGAAGCCTTCAATCTCGAGAGAATCAGAATTGAACAGCTGCGAATTTATATGGAAATTTTAACTACGCAGGAATGGACAATTGACGGGAGATCATTACGCGTGTGAAAATAAGTAAGAAACGTAGATAGAAATTTTCATTGGCTTAAAAGATATCATTCTGAAGAGAATGGAGTTTAAATATGCTCGGACAAAAATTGATACACGCTCGGCAAATATTCTAATTCGATTTTCTCCAGAACGTGGTCTTACGTCAAACAAAATTTTATAGCTAGAGATAAATTAAAATTCACCTATCTGAAATTCATTCGCTTTTGTCAATTTCTAATTTCATGGACATAGAAGTTTCTGATTAAAGGATGATTCGGTTATCAGATTAATTAAGAAACAAACAAGTGATCAACGCTCGTTGTCAACCACCTTATTAACTGGATACTGCATTGCATGAGTATCATCCTGTGTTTTACAATATGTACTTCTGATTGCGTATCTCATCATGCATCTTCCTGTGGAAGTAGCCTTAGGCTCGTTGTCGGCTATACTTACATGGATCGGCTGCATCGTTTGCGGTTTCCTTTACTTTATTTGACGCTTAGTCAAGCGTCGGCTGTTCACGTGCAGCAACGACAAATCGAGGAAGAAGCTTTCCTCGAGCTAATCAATTTCTGCCTAGCTACTCTTATCATGTGGTGTGCGATCATATACGATTTTTAGCGAGTTGAGCAATCGTTTTGAATTCTTAGATTTGAAAGTAAATTACAGAGAGAAAGAGGGAGGGGGGAGGGGGGAGATGATTAAATCCGATATGCTAATTTTGAATAAATAAATTCGGATTGAGTAGGAGATGTGGAATTGTGTAAATAAAACCGAGTTACTAAAATTAACCGTTGATTTCGATCACGAAGTTTGCCAGATTGCCAGGCCTTGAACATGATCCTTGAGCGCATGGCAACAGGGAAGCCCTGCAGACTGCCGACAGAAATATGCGAAACAGAATTACCTGTTATACAACAGTGTACAGGAAATCCGTTGTTAAACTTTGCGGCTTAGTAACTAAATATTAATCTCCTTAGTGTCAATTTAAAACTCGGGTGAAGCGTAAAGTAGTCGAGAATCAATTTGACAAGCCTCTTCGACGACTCCCCGCCCATAAACATCTCTTTGAAAACCATTGACAGTAAAAATATACAACTGGGTTTCGTCATTAACCCATTACACATCGTTGAATTTCTTTAATTTTAATAGATATCAGGCGTCGACGTTGTGTCAACGCTAGATATCATTCACAACGTTTTTATTCGCTTAATATTCTTTTTGCTGTTATTTCCTCTACTTAGATCCTATAATTTTATGAAATTTAAGCGACTAAGAATCAGTTCTTCGAACGTAGAAGAAACATCGGCGAAAAAGGTATAAAGCGAATCCTTGGAACTGTCTTTAATAGCTAGAAAACAGAATCCGATAATATAATTTGATTGAAAAATTTGTAAATAAAATGACGCGATCGTTCCAGAAATCCAATACCGAGTCGATTTCACTAATAATTTCTAACCATCCGATAATCATACACGTTTCACTAGTAACGAAATTTTCTCCAATTCCACGAAGAAAGGAAAACTACAGTCAGAAGGAAATTCGAGCTAACCATGGCATGTATGATAGTCAGAAAGTTATGCTCATACGAAGGAGACGTGTATCAGCAGTATCGCGTCGTTTGTGATTCATTTAGGCGGAAATTGGTTTCGAAAGGTCGTCGAAAGTTGATTTGCGGCTAAGCTATCATTGACTCCGCTTAAATATGCATTATGTTGATTCGGTTTATGTGCTTCTTTTCACTGATGCCTTTCAGTTAATGTTTCAGTAGATTTCTTGTTATCGCCGTGAATATGCTCGCGTGAATGATAATGAAGTCGTCATTCTACCGAAGCGCGCCGCTTTAAATAGAGGATTGTCTACTGAAATGTCTGTAACGCCTAGTAGGAGGATGTTTCCGATTGTCTAATAGCCGAGCTTGAATAAATTAGAGAAACAAGGTACCATCGGATCAAATGTACAAAATTCCTTTCTCTGTTAATGTTTTATTCATTTGTGATCAATTTGGGTATCGATTGTGACACAATTTTAATCGCAGCACAGTAATAGGTGTCTTTAATATGTGTCTAAATATTTAATATTTAATAAGTTTCTCTACTTGTATTTATAAAAATACGAATGTTAATAGTTTTGTGGAATACTTTTCATCTGTTACATCCAATTATACTGTAGATGTTCATGGACATTTTTATCATTGAAAGTAGTTATCGATAACTTTAATCTCGATTCTTAAAACAACAGTAAATAAAATTAACTAATTTTCAATAATAAAACGATCGCACAAAAAACAATCAATTAATCGAAAGCCACGATGCTCGATACAAAGTAAAATATAAAAATACATATACTTGAAACACATACGTATACATGTATGTATTCCTAACGTAAAATGTTCTAGTTGTACCACTTTCATCCATAGGAACTTCCTAGTAACAACGCCGGTAACCGCAGCTAACTAAACAGTATATCACATTACAGTAATAAAAAAACAGGACAAGCAACGAGCAAGAAACGTGTCTAGTGTCTAACAATGCTGATCGCAGAACACGCCTACTTATAATTGCTTCGCAACAGTGTGCACGAAAAACGCGTGCATCGCGAGATTACCCGAGGATGTTCGGACGGGTTGCGTTTCCACTGCAAGCACATCGCCATTAATAATCGCAACGGACGATCGAAAATTACTAATTCGATAGAGACGTTTATCAGGAAGTGCAATCACGACGAGGCTGCGTTCCTTGTAATTCCGCACGCGATGGACGTCATGCGGGATACGTAGATACAAATCACAATTACGCCTTTGTAAACGTCGCTTGATGCCGGTAAGTGGCGGCAGGCATGTGTGGTCTAACTGACAAAAGGACAATGAACCGTGTTAGTAGCTCCGTAGCCGTCCGGTGTGCCGAGATAACCAGTTTTGGTTATCAACGAAATTATCCCTGTTGGTATCCGTGTTTCGCGTAATTTTATTCAGGGTCTTCGAACTTCACGCGTGCCACCGGAAATTTCTAACACGCGAAGGACGAGCTAATTTCTTACATTTTCTAGTACCGTTTCTTATGGAATAAAATTGCGAAAAAGTATTATATTTGGGACGTACAATTTGATTTAGGTTTTATGCTATAGCAGTCGCTTTTAAGATTATGTTTGTTTATCACCGATTGCTATATTGTTATCGTTCCGAGTATCAATGAAACACGTTTGTAGTACGGTGCGAATTAATTCATGATTAACTGATAAGTCGTTGAAGATATAAAGGACAATGGGCAGTACAATGGGAGAGACTGTAAGTTTACAGTGTATTTACGAAGATCATTTAAATATCCATTTAAATATTCACCCTCAAAATACGTTATTTACGATATAGAACAATTTCTTCTTTTTAACAGATATAATTTTCCTCGCCAAACGATATTTCATCTACTCAAGCGGTAGGATATGCCGCAAACCATCTTATTCCTTCAAGCTAGTAACACCACAAAGAACTAACGAATTGAATATAAAAGCATCTGTATATTGAAATATTCGTGTTACATAATCGACCATTCGGGACAAAGAGAAAAATCCGCCTTCGTCGGAAAACGTTGCCCGAGTGTTTACCTCTTCCTTTCCGGCTAACTCTAACAAATAAAATCGACAAAAGAAACAATAACAAGAAGAAGAAAAACGTCAAAGAAACCCCCCCCCCCTCTGTCCCCCAGGTTTTCGCATTTAATGAACGACAAGTGCTCGAATAAGTGACATCGATTCTCGTTCACGTGCCTGCACCGGGTCAAGTGGTTCAGAGTCCGAGAGAGTGGTTCGCTAATTAAAGACGAAGAGGACTCTGGCCTGCGCGACGCTGTCTATCGGCCGATACGGTTGAACGCCCCACGAAATTGCATCTTCCGCGTCCTAGACCCCTTCTCTACAGCTCTTCCGTGTCGTTATTAAAACTTTGAACATAAATCACGTCGAGTTCGAACGTTGCTTCGGCTCTCATCGTTATACGTCTCGATAATTACGGTTTTTGCGCGAACCTTGGCCGAGAAAGGCAACGTAACCAGCTGTGTTCTTCTTTTGTGATGGCCGGGAACAGGCAACACGCGATTTTGCTATCTATGATACAACGACGAGGCCGATCCTGTATTAATTTCGCCCCACCTAAATCAAAGACGTTGCTGCAAGGGCCACGCGTAGATCCCGTTAGTCGCCATTGGTTCACAGGGTTAATAGAACCGTTCCGATGATTCGTCGACTCACGATCGTGCAGTTAGATAAGCGTCGAAACACTCGATTAAACCTTTTGCTGTTTCGCGCGTAAAGGAAGTAAGAAGGAAAATATGGAAGCATTTGTTTCATTTACACGATCTTTAGGTATAAGGAAGTTGCCTTGAGACTTCGATTTGAGATCTTACGGGCAACTGTGCGGGATGGTGTTAGGTTTGGTATACCATGTCAGGTATCGAATTTCGAATTACTTTGGTGTTATGCATACATTGTAATATGTATATGCCGTGAAGCAGATTTTTGTAAACACTTTTAACCGTAAAGTAGTGAAATTCTATGAAGATTAGTTTCGTTTGTTTTTTAATGCGACGTATACTCGAAAGCTTGGAATATTTAAAGTAAAAAGGCATTTTCTATATCATATTGGCATCTTATTTAACTCAATCTGTTTGAACGAAATTTTAATTAGCGTACATTTGTCGAAGCGTGAACGATACGTAGAACTAATTCGACAATTTCTAGGAAGGAAAAAAAAAAAAGAAAAGGGAACATAGTTTTATCTACTCTTTTATTGCATTGAGCATGGGAATTCCAATAGATCGAATCTCTCCTGTTTTTGAGAAATCGACGACGCTTCTGTCTCTTACATAATGGCGCTTGAGGACTGCGCCAACGCTTGTTCGTATCGACTTCGCTTCCGGTAGCTTATAACAGAGAAAGAAAGAAAGAAAGGCCGTCACGTGACTTCCGTTGGCTCGTTCGCGCGTTTACACGGCAAACAATGCGCATTTCCATACGCGTATCTCGGTGCATACGAAAGATGTGTTTACGAACTGGCCACGTCGACGATCGTGTTTGCGTTCGATGTTTTGAAAACATCGTTGTAATTTCGACGTTCCACCGATGAATATCGATGAAAAAAGTGGTTCTATCGATTGCGCGACCGTAGCTTGCTGTTTCGGTTACCAGATATCTTTTTGCAAATAAACCGAATTTTACGCTTCTGTTTGCGTATCGGATATTTTCATAGATTTCTAAATTTTTAAAGATATTCTTACTTACTGAAAATTGTTCGTGACTGGTATTTAAGTTTTCTCAGTCTTTCGTTTGACTTGTTTTAATTTTGTTCATAAATTTCTACGGTAATGAACGTGTAATTGATCGGAGAAATTAATATAATGTTATTCATTTAGTATAACGTTTATGCTCGTTGTATTATTCATAAATTAATATTTTAAATTGTCAGAGAATACACTGTTACGTCTATAGAAACTTTAATTCGTATAATTTTTCGACACGAAATTATTACATAAAATTCCGACCGACGCGGAATCAAGAGACTTACAAAAACACACAGATCGCGATGATTATCGTTCTCTAATTGCCTTCCGCTCTGCCAGAGACGGGCTTCTGTCGAATTGAAATGTAAACTAGAAACGGAATGCAACCTGTTTAAAAACTAATTCGCTATCTCACTAATGTGGCTGGCGATAAAATATATTATTAACTATGTAGGAACAGTCGGTTTGCGCTGACGCAAAAATTTCAAGCGAACTCAACGCGTTACGAAGTTGTCGTGCACGATATTATAACATCGTTAATTAGATTTAACGACGCCTTGCTTTCGAAACGGTTTGATGATTTGACGAACTCTATGTTGCTTTAATTTTATCGTTCAATTATCGACGAGCAAGAAGCGAAAAGTAAACGACGCGATAATCATCGCGATCAAACCTCCGCTAATTTTATTCGTAATTTACGTTCCTTGAAATATCTACGCGGTAATTAACAGCGTCGGAGAACTTAACCAACCGTGTTTTATCATCGAGTAATCTAATTTAATAGAGCAAATCGTACTTTTCCTCTTTGACGTTATATGTATTTTCCTCGTCTTCGTTTTCTCTTTTCATCATCAAGAAAAATTGAAGAAATATCACTTTTTCCTAGAGTTTGTCTGTCGTCGTAAATGAAACTCTAACACGCAGTATCTAATATTAAATCAAATGTTGCCATTATTTTTATTCCAATTAGATTGTTCGATTTAACTTTCTAACATTCTAATCGTAGTAACATGTTTTCCACCATTGTAATCCTATTTCCTAACATTTGCGTTTGAAGGATTTTTTAAATATCTTTTTCGTCTCTGTTTCTCCTTTGATCTAAGTCCTGTAATTCTACGAAATTTGAACGAATTGAAGTATTTACAACTCTATGATGAACCGCCTCTTTTTTCTAAATCACAAAGTTATTGTTGGAATTTCTGGTTTGCAAAAATGGACTTTTACAAAGTTCCATTTATTCTGTCGTATTCTTTGTACCTTAGAGAAATTATATGTTAGTTATACGTTGGTTTTCTGCGTTTCTCCCTAATGTTGTACATCTTTTTATCACTCAGACTTTAAAAGGTAAATCATGCTACGAATGAGGACAATCGTGACATAAATGAGTACAAAGACCAGGCGAAGTCAAAGCAACAACGCGAGACAGCGATTAACGTTTTCCGGCTTCCAAAAGCAAATATCTTCTTGTGTGTCAAGGTGGTCGGCCTTGGTTCTGTACTTTTTCTCGAAAATCGAGGAGTCAGCGTTTCGCGACGACGACGAAGACACGCCGCGCCGTGTCCCAAAATGCTTTCTGCTGCATCGTGCTGAATGCAAGTAGGTCGGTCAGCGAATTTCTTATCGCTATTTGCTGATTGTATTGTCGCCGATTCTAAGGTTATAGGTTGCAGCAACGATTGTCACATCCTGCAGAACATTTTATAGACTGAGGAATTATGATATGATGAATTATGCAATTATGTTTTGTGTTAAATCAAGTATCAAGTTTCCTATCGTATAAATGCGTTGTTTATAGTATTCTCAAGTTGTTTAAATATTTTGATATAGAAGATTTTAAACGCGGTGCATATACCATGTTTATAATTTTCGAGCTTGAAACGTTGAGCGCTTAAAATACATAAAAATTATTAATTAAACACGGGAAAATCTTAAAACATGATTATAAAATTAGTACTTGTAAAATCTATAAAATCGACAGTCACAAAATTATATAATTGCAAATATATAAATGATATAATTGCAAAAATAGAGACATACTTAAGTCATATATAAAATTAATATCCATAAAATCTATACAATTGACAATACGTAAAGTAACTGCCAAAGTAAGGACATACTTAAAACGCACTCATAAAATTAGTATCCATAAACTCTATGAAATTAACAATTCATAAAACAACTTTCAAAATGGGAACACGCTCGAGGCACGTTCATAAAATTAACATCCATGAAAGCTATCAAACTACTTGACACATTTAAAATCTGTTTCAAATGATAAATAGGATAAATGTACGCAACATACATATACTACCACCATTAAAAATTGCTTCAGATAACGTTCAATCGAGTCAAATAAAAACGATAATTCATTCGGTGTTAAATGCAGTGATAAAGTTTCAAGTTAGCGATAGCGAGGGAAAGAAGAAAGAGATCTTCAGGTTCAAACACTGCAGGTTTTCTTTATTTTTCTTTCGTGAACATCTGGATGTGTTTCAAAAATTCTCTCTCGTTCTTTAATCTTGATAGAAGTTTCGCTCTACCGGAAATTACAGTAAGAGTGAGAGAAAGGCCACTGGAGGTTGGACGCGATGGTCTGGCTATTGTTACACGTGTCAACGGTGAGGAACACGCGCAGCTACGACGTAACACGTGTTAACAGGCACGTGCAAGCTTTGAGGCTCATACAACGAGGCCGCGTGCAACTTTTCCTTCGCGAGAACGCATCCGGATACCACTCAAAATCAGTGCCATTGGAAATCCAAATGAAAGGGCTGCTGCATGGTTACAGACATTGTCTACAATTTCTACGAGTAGATTATGTTGGAGATTATAACATTTTTATGTTTTTTTGTTTTCGCTTTGTTTGGTTGGGACGAGGAATTCGTGGGAAGTTTGCGGTTGTAGGGTGAGACACGTGGCGCCGGTGTATGATCTTTGAACGGGGGGTGATGGTAAAGGGGAAATTATGATCTGTGGTTATGGCGTTCGCGTTTACAATAGGATTTTTGTATGGACCGATTCGAATAAAGTATCGTGTAATATTATTTATAACGTTTATCGCATGATGTAAGAAGGAAGATATGAATTATTACGTTTGCTGTTCATTGTATGCTTAGTAATATATAGTGATTTAGTGTTTGGTTAATTGTAGCGGTATACTTTCCTGTTGAAGTTTTTGGTAGAAGATATTAAATAAGAACAGGTTTTATCGTACTGTTGGTTTATAGTATGTACGTGATGCAAGAAGTCTTTAAAGTTTCCATAACGATGTCGTTGAAAACAGTAATGTAAACGGAAGTATGATACAAAAATTATAGGAGTAAAACACGGTAACATGTATCTTTATATACGTTTTGCATAAACAAATGTATATAAACTCTCGTAAATAGCAATTTCAATTGTGCGAAGTAACAGCACTCGGTGTTATTGGCCAAAGGAATGATTTCGAAGAGAAATCAAAGTTTCCTTCGATGGCTTAAAATAATTTCATACATCAAAATTCGAAATATAGAATATTCCCAAAATTATTAGGTTCCATTGGAATTTGGATTAGGATCCAAAATGGATCATACATAATGCAATAAAATAATACAAATCAAAAGATATTGTACATACATTATTTCCTTACAAAAGGAAAGAAACTTTTAGGACAAGCTAATATTTCGGTTTCGCTAAAATATTCGTCGCTTTGTTTTTTTTCTTTCGAACTGGATTCTTCTTTTGGATAATTCGCGAAAGTTCTGTTTACGGAAGTTGCCAATTTACGAGATCGCCGTAAATTGGCCATAATACCTTGATGCCTCTCTCGAATCGGAATGTTCCAGATATTTGCAAACGTATTCGTCGGGTAATGAGAATATTCGTATTGGTGGGACTCGTACCGTTATTCGAGAAGGCCGTTATAAAATTTTGAAGGGTCACACTTGAGAAGGAAGCCGATTGTGGATGCATGCATATATCGCTGAGATGTTTCAGAAAGCATTTTGCTCGGAGCATAATGCTGTCTTGCAAACAGGAAAAACTTTCTAGCTAATGAATGTTGCACATTTACAGTACGTTTTATAATAACAGGAACTCGTACGAGCTTAAAGGAAATTATTTCGAGGAACTATTCATTGTATTCGATGTTATAAAATCTATCGTCAGTTGCTAACAATAAATCTCACTTGTGATTAAATCTTAACGTTATTTAATAATAAATTTCACATGCAATCAGAATTTAAGATTATTTCTAGTATGAAAATAACAAAAGTAAGGTATAAACGTAGGTGTACACACATTTTTCTACGTGAACGTCAAGGCTCTTCAATCTCGTTTCCTGAAAATGTTCATTCGACAACAGCGGAGTATAAAGACGACGGAAATTAATGAGTAATTAACGGAAATCGATTACGAGGGGGAGAAAAGATTGATGCGAAACGCAATCTCGTTTTCTGATCCCATCGAACTTATCACGCGTTTCGCTTATTCCTTTGATGCACCGAAAGTGTGCAAAGCATTTAGAACAATTCACTGCGATTCGATTACCAGTTAAAGGCGATCAAGTGAAAGTTAGAAATTCCTTTAGACGAATGGCCGATAATTGTGATTCACTCGGTAATTGCTTTCGTTAATAATTGGTTATTTGCTCACGTTTGAAGATCGAGTAATATGTTCGGAATCGTTAGTTCGTTTAATTGAACCGCTCTCCGCCTTTTTTCCTACGTTACGGTAAAAAGAACGATTTACTTAGATATCTATGATCAAACAGACGTTTCTTGTTTCTATGGAAGTATTTTAAAAGGGATTAATAGGTATAATAAATATATAGAATTTATTACAATATATATATAAAACAAAAGGAAAGATTATTTTGTACAGCAAGAAGAAACAATGGAATATAATTGATTAAAAAGCTGATGAAATATCGTCGTTCCTTAATAAGCTCCATGAAAGGAAATTAATAACCTTTATTAATTAAAAGGAAGGAAATTAATATTCTTTTTTAAACTTGGCATCTTCTTTTCACGAATATGTAAGATTTACAAGATAACGAAATCGCTTATTAGGAGAATCAATTTAAATATTCATTTAGAAGATTTCGAAAGCATATGAAATTAATAACACAACATTAGCACACGACGATTAACACAGTCATATTTACTTCTCTAGAACCGCAGATAGACAGCCGTATTATTCACAATTAAACCTTTCGTCATACTATCGTTACGTCCCCGAACGTTCATAATGCACGAGACAAGCGAAACCCGGATAATCTAGCGTGTGATCGTTTCTTTGTTCGCCGAGAAACTAGATTGCACCACTCATGTCTGCACTCCATATGCCTTCTCTCCTTTAACCCTGCACATTTCGTCGTACATCGATCAAAACTAAAAAGAACGTAGAAACAAGATAAATCGTGAACAACGAAAAATTAAAAAAAAAAAAGGGAAAGAGAAAAGAAGAAAGCAGATAAAAGAATAAACGGATGATGATCTTTAACGAGAATCTCAACAGCTAGCGAAACAATTAAAAAATCCATTCTCACGGTAGAGATGATCGACCGTGGTTCGATGGACCTTAGAATCGTTTCGAAAACGATCTTCCAACATCGTTTGCGCAATGCACTGTGAGAACAGTGATTTTTCATAGCGCTACGAGAACACTGAGCAACGCCGAGAAGAGTCAATGGTACACAACTCTGTGACACAGGGTATGAATACGATATACATAATTGCTTTGGCTCCGGTGATTTGCGCGTGTTCTCTAGTCACTGGATCGTGGAAACGGGCGGGAAACTCGGTATTCGAATTGTCGTCGACGAAACGGAAATTGTGTCGGCAGCGACCTACGACGTGAACGACAAAGGCATCCAAGATGCAGCAGCACGATTGAATTTCAATACGCAGAATTCTGTATATAAGTTGTGTATGTGAGCATGTAACAAGGCGCACGTGTTGTGTGTTTGTACGTTGAGCAATGAAAGGCTTCCACGGGCTTGACGTTCGATTGTCTTCACGGTTTCCATTGTCTTTGATCGAGTAACGTTTACAGGCAGAAGTATCGCGACGAGGATTTTTCTTGCTTCCTGTCTTTCTCCCTTTGATTCTATAATCGTCTTCTTTCTATGAGGTTTGATTCCTTGTTGCATGAGGTCACCGCGTATGATGGGGAAACGTGTAACGGAATTTTAATGCGTCAGCGGGACATACGTTTTGATAAGATTGACGTTTAGAAGGTAGGGTTTTAGCGGATTCGATGGGAACCGTAGCTTGCTGTTACACGATACAGTCAAGGGAAAATACGTAGACATTTGAGAATACGTTCTATACATAGGTTCTTAGGTCGATACGATGGCGCTAATTATTCAGAATTATTGATTTCTTCGGTTTCAGCTTCTCTAGGGTTAGGATGATAAATATTAGTAGTTTGTAAATATTAAGTTTCCTGAGGATTTGAGAGATTATGTTTTTTTTTTTTTGTATCTATAAGAGTATGTTTTTTTGTATATCTTAAGCAACGGAAACAAGATAAATCCTAATATAAAAAGAAGGAAAAGATATTTACTTTATTATTTCCTAATTACCTTGGAAAATACATATGTCTACATGTCTACATATGTCTATATAAAAAACCGCGTTGTAACCTTCAAACTCTTTTAGTAGCATTCCATAGGTTACAGTAATGATCAATACTGCAATACAGTCAAATTAATATTGCGTAAAGGATGTTAACTCGCAATTACTTCAAGGTTCAAGGTTTACTAGCCGAAGCA
Organism: Bombus pyrosoma; assembly: GCF_014825855.1. Taxonomy (NCBI): domain Eukaryota; kingdom Metazoa; phylum Arthropoda; class Insecta; order Hymenoptera; family Apidae; genus Bombus; species Bombus pyrosoma. The sequence goes on from NC_057775.1 coordinate 15,440,706, forward strand.
TTATTATGGTCTTGGAGTTTATTACTCACTGAGAATTTATCGCAAATTGATCTTTCCCCTTACATCACAATAGTAATTTCTGTTACCAATAACGAACAGATCCTGCAACTTTTCCTGCAACCATGAAACATTTCCAATTTTCGTAATTGCAAACAACCTATCTATGGTTTCATGGACCTATAAAAGATAAAGCGAAATTTCATGAGAAATATAAATTTCTCAAATACTGCAAATAACCGGGACAACGTCATCAGTATTTGATCTTTAATCAAAGCTTCGCGTCAGATATCTACAAAAATCAAAAAAATACCTTCACTATTTGACCTTTAATGAAATTTTTCCATTAGACACAAGTAGTCAAAATAACATCCACTGCCAATACGCGACCTTTGGTCAAATTTTTACAACAAAAACATACAAATAATCCGCAAAGGAAGGAAATATCAAATTTTTGCTTTAACAAACTCGATGGGAACTTCGTGGACCTACAAATATTCTGTTACTAAAAAATTAAAATAATCTCAAATTCTATCAAAAGTATAAATACGAATACAGCGTTTGACATGTAACGAAAGATCAAAAATATAGCAAATAACATACGATGGCAAATCTTATACTTCGAGTGCTACATATGTACAAACACTCTCAGCTTTACATATAAATTCTACATTGACCCAAGAGAGGTCGAGCTTAAAGATTTAGCCAACATTTATCGACACGGTGCGCTTCCAATCCATAAGTTTTCTACCGATTGCTGTCGCTGTCGTCGGACAGGTCTCTCGATCGATCAACCGCATACTAGAAAAGGAGAAAAGGATGCTTCCTTCCCGCTCGAATCCATAGATTGGCAGAAAGGCAGAGAGAGAAAGAAACACCGGTTGCCTAGTCTCGCCATGTATGAGCATAAAGGTTTCATTGCCTTATTAAGGTTTGCGTACCCGCGATCCTCTGGTTCGACCGGCTATCGGAACGAAGAAAGACGGAAAACCGGAACTCCGAAACCAGTTTATTATTCGAAACGTGGGTTAGTCCTGCGCACGAGGCTCAGCCGGAGAAAGAAACCGGCCGAGCCAGCGTATTTTCTACCGGGTTTTATTCGAGGCCAGGCCACGACAGATAATACGAATCGCGCTTTTGTCGGCTACCAATCGTGTGATGTATTCGTCGGTGAACATTGCTTTCGGCTGATGAGTTTGTTCTCGCTGTTTGAGTTTTGGAAATTTCGACGTTGACGGTTATTCGCTGTGCGAGGATTGGTCAATGTTTTCTAGATTTTTCTTGGACATTAGAAAAACTGGAAATGCAGTTTGGTTCGGTGAGGTTTGGTGATTCGTTGAAAACTGATTTATTGGCGATGGAATTTGAGATTTAAGTCCAAATTTATGATGCGCTACAGCCTGCTCAGTGTACAGTTATTTACTGACACCATACAGAGTTATTGACACCAATAACTCAGTAAGATCGTAGATGAAGACGTTAAATGGCGATGTGTCATTAAGTTAGGTACTTCATCAAAGTTTGGTTAAGAAGACCTTCTATTACTGTGTTAAAAGAATCCTTTTACGGTTAAACATCGATGCGTATGTTTTTAGAAGAAAAAGAATAAAAGGCAATTATCGTAATAACAATTTATTTCAAACTTCAAAGCATATCAACTAATCGGGATTTTACAACTTTAAGATCGACCTTACGATTTCATTAATATCTACCAGCTATACAAGTAACCGCTATGACCAACCTATTAACCGCATCGTTCCTTAATCCTGGCGGGAAATTCAAAATTGCTAACGACATCCAATTAACCTTAATTACATCTATTACAGGTGTAGATATGATATAATCTATGTACACGTAAAGAAGTGACGTAACGATGTACATATTAAGCTACGGTTACGTCAAATGTGTGTTGCGATCAGTTCTCGTTCTAACAAATGAAACATCTGGAGATGGAAATGAATATATTCTTAAGGATCTTACACATTTGATTATTCTGAACACGCGTATTCGCCAAAACACGCATTCACGGTAGCCATACCCTTAAAAACATCCCTCAGTATCCTTTAATAACAAATTGTCAAGCTGATGATATTAGCAAGCCGAATGACGAATTAACTCGTCTTTACCAGGTAAGAGGTTAAAAAAGGAGGCGACCGTTCGATTGACGCATGCGAGCCAGTTCCGTTTTTGCATCGCGACTGTTTAATATTTAACGTGTGCCGGCACGCACCACTATTTTCGTCTCGAATCCTTCGAGCACGGAGTGCTTCTTCATGGCCGATGCGTGTGGTTTCGTTCCCCACGCAGTGCGCTGGACGCAGGAAAACCGTTTCTGTCGCGTCGTTCAACCGTTGAACAATCTGCATAATTTACCAGACCGTTGGCAAACAGAGCGAGCAACAATGCAAGATTAAGGTACGACAGGATGAGCCGCCTGTCTGTCTGGCTGGTCGATCATGCTCGTCGTCGTTCCTACGTAACAATTTCACGCGCTTGTTGCTCTTTGCTACTCTCGTATGTCTCGAGTGCCTCGTCCACTCGTTCAGTTCGTTTCAATTGCTGTTTTGCGCAGTTCGTTTAGATAGGTGCAGGTTACCGGGTCGTCCAACGCGTGTTACGCGACGATAGAATGTTAACGTGTTACATGACATGGTTAGACGTACATGCTTAGACTACGGTTATTTATGCAAATTCGTATTTTTATGAATATAATTTAAAACATGGAACCTAGCTATAGGCAATTATTTTGTTTCGATAAATATTATAAAGAGTACTATATTTTGGATATTTTATGTACTTTTGCACCTTTACATTTTTCATAAATGCATGAGAATTCTAAGTGTATATAATATATAGTTATACCTACCTGTCTTCTGTTTTTTCATTTCTCATGCTTCGAAAAATAATATAATTTGATTTTCTTGTGAAAAATTCACGGGAAAATAATATGTGTGTAATATATGCGCTTCTCGCTGTTAAATTTAAGTATTTGATTAGCAGTTTATCACGAATCACGAAAATTATATTATTTAGATCCTTGATGTTTCGAAGATTTAGCTTAGTTTTCTATAAAAAATTTATACATAATTTTACTTAGTTTAATAGGGTCACTGGAAGGATCAGTATCAATGCATACAGTTTAGCAGAGTTTTTCTAACAAAAACCGTCGCATCATCATCCAAAAAATTGGTTTCCACGGAAAGAAGCGAACAAAAATCGACCCTATCGAGCGTAAAAATCAACCAATTCCATTTCATCAACGACTGACGTAATCAGAAAAAAACGGAGATCGCTCATGTTTCATGGAATTTTTCTTCGGTCCGATGGATAAAAGGTGCGCGATATCGATGCAGATGCAGACGAGACCGTTTGGTATCAAAGTCTGAACGTTATCATTGACCTAGTTGTTGCCAAAGCCACAAAGGCGAAAAGCACTTGTATATATGCTCGTTCACGGCTTAGTTCTCGCAACAATCGAAAGTTATGCGCTGCGTTTGGATTTTCTCGGATAGCATCCTTCGAACAACGAAAATCAATTCGCGTTTTGTGTAACCTACCGCAACGAAGGCACAATTTTCTCCGACGATCAGGCGAAAAAAGGTTATTTCATGTTCGAAGAACATATTTGGTCTAGAGATAAGTATAAGTATATTGTGCTTGTTTAAGTTGGATCTCGCGAAAAATTCCTCGGGAAATAAACTTAGTTTACTTAGACTTAGATCAGACTTAGTTATATAATACGATATACCTGTTTAATATGTCTAATGTACTCACACTTAATCATCCCACGCTTTAATGTCTTCATGCGTATTTACGTCTAAACTTAGTGCCATTTAAACCTGTAACTGCAACTAAAGAGGACGGAAGAATCTACGGCGTTACGGCAACGGCGTTATCATCGTAACTTTCTCTGGTATCGTTCTTAGTTTCCTATTTTTACTTTTCTTGAATTGCACTACTCTTCTCAGCCAATGTATCACGGCCTGTAACATTTCGTTTCCTAGGATTTCTTCTGGCTCAAGTCTATCCATGCACACCCGATCTTCCACCAGATGTTTCACTAAGTGTATCCACGAGTCACATATGCTACATAGCTTATCTTTCTCTTCTCTTCAGAAGTTACTATCTTCCTTCAAATTTCCGCATCTCGCTCTGGCTAATAAATTTTGGCATCCTCTTTTCTCCCTTCTCTTTCGAGTACTTCAGCCCGTCTATTTACATCTTATGCATTTGTATAACTCATTATACGTAGAAACTCTTATCTCATTGTATCGCACCTGTGCTTGATTCTCTCTATTATCTTGTTACATCCTTCGCGTCGTCTATATTTTACTACATTTACAGTATAGTACAAAAGTATAAGATAACTATTTGTAAGATCATAGAAATTTGTGATAATATATTTTTTATAGGATAACATATATCTATATTTTATGAGATAAGGAGATTTACTATAATTAGTTCTCTGTAATATTCTTGAGTTAATTTGGATATATTGTAGATGAAAAATTTCTCCTTCGAATACCTTGAGCATTTTTTAACAATTATCTGGACTTAGTAGTACACGTGTTAATGTAAAAAATAACAAACTACAAAAGAATTAAATAGAAAGGAGATTCCTCAATCAGCATTGAAATTTCTTTGGAGAATATTAATCACAAAAGATTTTAGATATTTGTTTATATGTAAGATACTTCTAATTGGAATTAGCGAAGAAGTCAGGAATCTATCTAACTAATCCGCATCTGCAGATATCTTTGATCACAAAAATCTCTGATCACGTACGTTCATGAATTTGCATTTAAAAATGTATGATCTCTTTTACTGCTAGAACTATCAAATCAGCTATAATCACACGTAAAACGTTTATTGATTTTCCTCGGGTTCAGAATATTTCCAGGAAAACCACTATCCTCGTCGCTGGTAGAAACAGGAAATACATATTTTCAGACCAATGTTATACCGTTATGTCACGTTTTCGTCGTTGGAACAGGTCGCAAATTAGCAGTTAATGCATGAAGCGTAAGATAATACGGAAAATCGTTCTGGAAACTCAAAAACGTGCATTGTTTGAAAGCAATTTCACACTATTTTTCTAATGGTCACGCACCAAGTAGTGCATGGAGCACTTTACCTCAATCTTCTCTGTAACTATTTCCTCATTCAATAGGCTGCGCTTTCTATTACCGCAAACTCATCACGGAATACTTCCTTTCAATTACGATACACCCGGCGTTACCGATTCGTGAGACGCATTGAATCAAATATCGATAACTTGGTGTGAAATGAAGCTCCCGTTTCTATTAAGCCTCGCTCAATTCTGTGCTACAGTTAAAGAGCTCGCCGTGTAATTGACGATTACATATCTTTGATCATTTTACCGATTAAAATTGATTCCTTACGGCGTTCGCGAATTATGCCAACGTAAGTAATGTTAATTAAGGTATCGACGGTAAATTGGCTCAATTTGCGACGAGACCGTACGTAGTCAGTTGAAGAAAATTGTATACGTACACACTTATTGAATGAAATCTGATTGTGAAAATCTAATTCTCCCAAACTTTTCTAATTTTCTTCAACTTTTTGTCGAAACTTTTTATCGAGCCTTTATGTCTGCAATCGTTCGATTCGTGTAATTTTATATTTCTATTCTGTGCTAAGAAATTTTACGACTGCAATTGATAATAATTCCAAATCGCGTTATATATATAATGCGTTAAAGTCGCGATACAAAATTACTTATACAAGGTTGAAAGAAAAAGGATTTCAAGGTGTTCTTAAAACAAGCATTCTCGAGGGTCCTAATGGCCCTAACTAACGTTGCAGAGCGATTAATCAAACTGCCGCTGAGTTGATACACGGCCAAACTAAGGTCCAACGTTCTTGATCATACTTTGTGCATTGCGGTTTAAATAATTCTGCCGTTGGCCGGTGCTTGATAAGCTGCTACCCTTTTGTGGCCTATTTTCAGCTTTATTTTCGCGTTAAGCCGAAGTTACCTCGAGCACGTCGTCCAATTGCTCTGGCTTAATTTTAACTTTTTGCTAACGAAATTACTCGAGCACGCTTTGTGCGTGTAGATGCCTCAGAATGTCTGGCATTTTCGCTGTACGTGGTTTTCAGGATGGCAACTTCGGTCTTGGTGAGCTTCTGTCATACTTTTTTAATTTTAGGAAAATTCTTAACTTTAGATGAGACTGAAAGTACTAAAAAAAAAAATTTTTTTTTAGTACAATGTTGAATAAATAAAATGTAGAAACTTTGCGTACTAATAACAATAGTGACGGTATCCCTTGAGGTGATTTTAAAAGTAGATATAAAATAAAAAAAGATAGCAGAATAATTACTAACGTCAAGGAATGAAGATTTCCCTTTAATATTTATTTAATAACAAAGACTTGAATTTATTATTTGAAAAATATTTACGTAAAATATATTAACATATTTGTAATATATTAAAATACATATTGAAGAATAATATATAAGATATTCAAGTATATTTAAAAATACATTATTTATCATCAATCTACCGTACGAAACAAAATCCCTTCGCCCTGGAGGAAGTGCAACAAACCCATCGCAACACAGTACCGTAATAATTCATTCAGATGAATCCTTCTCATCCATCTTTCATTTCTTCAAGCAACAAACTCTTGGCAACTGTTGTTCGACCTTTGCGTCCAAGCCTAACAAAGCTAGTCACTATACCGTGCACAAAGGTCTGTTGCTGAAAATTGATTAGCGCCGATCGCTAGCGTTCCTTCATTTCGAAGTTGAAGATGGACTTGTCGGACAATTACCTACAGGAGCGCAATTCCATGCGTTGTTATGTCAATGTTATGAGCGCCACGCCGGTCGAGTATGAATAATGCAATTTTGATTCGCCAGCCGGTCGGCGAAGGAAATTAAATTAACTCGTATCCAGGGAGCCTGGAAGCGTGGCAGCCTACTAAAAGATGCTGTCCCTTCGCGTGAAGAATTTTGAAAGCGGTTTAAAGTCGAAGGAGCATGGATTGTCTGCGAAATTGTCAAGGGAATATTCGCGGGAATGAGAGAGAAGGAATAGCAGAGAGAAAGCAAGGATGAAAATATAAAACCCGTTCGTTACACACGAAGCTTGTTCGTTTGCCTCGTTTGTTAGTGTTACAAGGTTTTGCGTATTTGCTCCTTTTTGCTTTGCAGTTTGCTATAGACGTGCAAATGCTTTCGACAAAATTGATTTCGATTTTCACTTATTTGTACTCGTGTAAATATTAAAGCTCTCAGACGATACTAAAATTAGTCATAAAATATTTCAATACTTTTTGAAACATTGTCCCAATTTTTTAAGTTTCCTTTTTATTTAAATTATGAACAAGTACAGTTTTATAAGAAATGATAAATATTTAACGCGCTATTAAATCTCAATTTACATTTGTTTAACGCTTTCAAATATATAATTAATATTAAGTTCATTAAATATTAACCTTCAATAAAAAGTAACAAACATTTGCACGCGTGAAGCTAGAAAAATGAAATCAAACTACTCGAAGAGATATCAAATATCAATTAACATCTCTGCAATCTCTCGACGATATAACGCTGAATCTACAAATTCTGTACATTTCCATACAGAATAACTTGATATGCTACATGAAGAGTCTTTGTAACTATTAACACTATATACCTTATGCTTCTCTGAAAATGTGCAGTGTTATACAAGAGACGAAAGGCTTTGAAAGTTCACCGGATGAAAGCATGATAGGGTTGGTCCAACAATATGGCGGATCAACGATCATGCGTGTAACCGTGTTACTTTTATAATTACTGCAAGCCGTCCCACCTGGCCAAGCGTGCGGCACACGCAGGTTAATGAGCCCCTGTTCTCAGCTCGGTGACGTTTCTAATGCGCTTCCGAGATACCTTGCACGCCCACGTGTCTCCAATCCCACGTAAGTACGTGGGTACACGCACCTATCCGGTGTTCCATAAGTAACATTTTTTCCCTTTTGCTCTTTCACTTTCACGAGGTGAATAAATTCAATGGAAAAAGTTTGTGTCATTGACCAAACTGCATACTTTTATATCGTTGATGTAACTTTAGGAATATACGTAACATGTTAAAAGTACTTGAAATCACCAATTTACCATTTTTCATAAATATCTTTTAGATTTATTTTAATATCATAGCATTGTGAACTCTGTGGCAATTTGATTAATTTTTGGTTAAGTCTACGGTTAAAAACCTGTTCCCATGGTTGTTCTTATGCTGCATCGAATTAAGATTAAAAATGCAAGTCAATTAAAAATGATATTCAATGAAGCTAACATATTTACAAATCCACTTGCTTACGTGAAAGATACGCTAGCAATTTTTATTTAAGAAAAGCTTGATTTCTTTTTAATTCGAATCTTTTTACTATTTATATAGGAATTGTTTTAAATATACGTATTTTATATAGAAGAATATCGTTAAGAAGACCAAATAGAAGTATCAACGCTTTTAATCAGTTAGCTGTTGCGATCTCTTTGAAAACTTTGAGAAGTATATACCTGAAACGTGTCGCAGAAAGTAAGCGATGACGAGTATACTCGTCAAACACATAGTATGCGTAGCTGTTACAACATAAGATTAAATTGTAATGAAATGACTTTTATTTTTGCATTTTATTACTGAGAGGGTTCGTCATAACAGAAAATATTGTCATTTCTTCACGACGAGTACGCTCGTCAAAAACAGCTACCTGGTTAATGTTAATAAAAATATGTATCGATGTTCGGTATGAACAGTATTCTGATATTAACGCTTTGTTTCCATCGAAAAAGGAAAGGAAGGAAATTTCACAGACGTTGCACTAGGCAAACAAGGGTGAAAGCGGCCTATATCAAATCTATAGCTAATTTGCTTATTTAAACGGCTACATGACTACATGATTCATATCTATGAATAATTCCATAATTAGCATAGTTTCACGAAGTGCAGAAGTTCAAAGATTCAAAGAAAGTTTATTGTCCGTATTTGGACCGTGAAGGGTTTCACGGTGGAATGTTTTATGGCATAAGTTTCCCCCAAGGAAAGATACCGTTAACACTTAGGTTTCCTGACACTTTCCTCGCGAAGATTTTTCCCCAACGAAGATTTCCGTGTTTCACTTATTGACGTATGTGAAAGGATACCTGAATATATTAATCTTACACGGTTGGGGATCAGGATATCTTGCGATGGTGTGCTTTTATCAGAAATTGAACGGATAGTGACCTTTTTTTCTTGGATTTGTATACTGAGGAGAATTTACAAGCTTGAATCAAACTTATGAGCTGTAATTTCAGCTTTATTACGAGTTATAAATTAGCTGGTAATTCGTGAAAGTAGAATTTACGAAGTATTTGATACTGACTGTTGGAGTAACAGTACAGGAAAGTTTATTATAACAGTTTTCATAGACAAGGTTTTGTTAAAATAAGTAAGCTGAAATGATTATATATACAGTATATTACACATATTACTAGATAACTGTTTCTGCTACAAGCAACCTTAAAAAAAATCGATGATTTATATAGTATCAATTAATAGATCACGGATTTGAGTACAACACATTTGAAACCAAACATAAAATTACAAAAGGAGAGATTTTTCCCTCCGTCAAACTTTCAGACAGTTGCAAACTTTTGCAACTATTTTAATTTTTAAACTCAAAAATATAACTCTTGTACTGCGACGATGCTAAAAGCTTCTGCAAACAATTACTTCAATTTTGTGAATTCAAAAATAACTCTTCAATAAAGACAATGGTAGAAAATGAAATCTTCAAGTTCAGAAAAGTTATATGTATTTCCAGACGGCACGCATATACATTGCATTAGTAGCAGTAAGCAATGTTCATGAATGATTAATTACTGTAAAAAAATGGGAAGCTAGGAAAACGTTTGGAACACCCCGTAGGTGATAGGTCGTATCAGTTGCGTCGCGTTCGAGGTATCGCGTTAGAAAGGTGCGTGGCTGCAGTCAAGAGATGTCACAAGGTAAACCGCATGCATAACTTGGATATAGGGAATTATTGTACGTATGTAACTACCTATCTCTCGAAGATCGAAGCACACCGGCATCATTCGACTTGGAACGTTCTATCGTCCTTGGGAAAAATCCGCTCTTGCGAACGTATCTTTTCTTCCCTCGCGTTTCGTTCTTTCTACTTGGCTCGTTTCTCTTTCGCATTTGTATCTGGAACATTTCGAGTCTTAAATTGCTTTGTTCTTTCGGAAAAGACTGATATAAATTACTGTTATTAGATAATAGTAACGAGCTAAAATAAATTGTTCAGAAAGCTTTTCTGTTACATTTATTCAGAATTTGGTTGAAGTACTTTTGTATCTTCTTTGCACATTTATAAATAAATGGTCGAATACTTATAAATATAGCATCATTATCGATACACATTTAACTAGGAATTTCTAATTACCGATGCAATTCCATACTTTCATAAACATTATAATAGCAACATGATCTAAATACAGTTCCGCTGTTCATACTAAATATTATAACGAGCTCTTTACCTTGGACATTTTGTAAGGATTCCGTAGACTTTTGCACCTTGAAATTCTCCGTTATGACACATTACAAACATCTGAGGAGAATCTTCAGATTGCAAGGAACCAAAATGACCACCAGAACAAAGAATCTCCATAACCATAAACCTTTCGCCAAGAATGCTTCTCTCGAAAATCCCGAAAATCTATTTAAAGCTCGGCTTTTAAGATCGAACGTTTTTACTCGTCGGGTGAAAACAAGGTCCACTCGATATGTACTTTAATTTTCGAGTGTCGAGGGTCAAGCGGCTTTGGCTTGCGGTATCGGTTGCCGCGCGAATGTTGGCCACCCGTGAATCCTCGCGCTTTATTTATGCTTTTCGAGCGGTTTGCTGCCGTCTGGTAAAGGCCCGGCAACGAGGAGAAAACGAAAAGAGAATAAAAGGAACAAGAGGACGTGGAAGACGAAGAGGAGAGTGCACGATTACAATTTATAGGAGCGACGAGCGGGAGAAGCTTCGTCTCTCTCGGTTATTCCGCACGTCTGCTTTTTATTTATGCCGATGTAGCGACGCGAGTCATGCGATCGCCGACCGATAATAATTTTTCATTACACGAGGTCGATCGAGCGAAGCACTGTGTTGTGAAACGCGAGAGACCCCGAGTTCGATGTCAACCGTTTTTCTTTGTCCGATATTGCCCCTATGAAAGCTCTCATTTATGAGAAACTTCTATTAGATTTCCGTGATTTTAATTTGGGACATTGATCTGCTACGTTTGTTCGTTTATTAGATATGAATTTTTATTTTGCTTTCGTATATAAGTTAAAGTTCGATTAAGTAATTGGCCAGCAAGTAGGACTTTATTATTACTAATCATTATTAGTGATACACATTGAATTTTTCATTGAGATTCTTCGAAATTTTAAATAGACACAGATTTATAGAGTAATTTTTGTATAATATCGTTAACACAGGCTATCGACAAATATAAAAAGAAACGATCTTCAAAGGCAAATAAACAATGCACACAAAACGAGCCCACGACGTATACAAACAAACCCAAAGTACGAGTCATTCATATAAACACGATAATAATGTATAATAATACAACACTTCGTGAAGAAGATCGAAGAAACCAATTCGGCTAATGTAATTATGGGTGCGAAATCTTCTTTCTTAAATTTTGAAATTATCGTTCTTATTTTCTCTATGTCACTTAACAAGCACTTTCTTTTTTTTTTTTAATTAAAGGAATGTTTTATTCAGAAGTTGCGGTTGTCAGCCACAGCTTGCAACTTACCCAAACAAGCAACTCTTAGGCCAATGACCAGCAATAGCCGCTTCCCATTAACGCAAACGAGGAAACATGGGCAAGTCTAATTGAGCTGCATGTATTCCTTTAAATTACTCGAAACACCCTAGAAATTGAAATTATACTCGCCAAGTATTCGACCAACCGACCATCTCACCAAACCACACAGCACCATAAAGAACCATAAGAAGAACCATTGCGTGAAATCCTAAAGCGAATGAATTTGGTCCAACAGGGATGCTCCTTGACGATGGCAGTTACGCACGGTCCCGTGACCCCTTAATAGAAATTTATGTCAACATTCGTCTGGTCTTAATCATCGTTCAGTTTAATCAATTGGCGGCGAATCATTTTGTCGAGCTGAACTCGAGTATCCGCTCGATTAACCAACGAACTGTCCATTGAGACTAGAAGCTATCGTCTCCTTGACGGTCTGGTTCGATATAACGTGAACGAACTCGATAATTTCCACATTTCCATCGACGTTCGCGTGATCGCGAGCAAGCTCGATTCTAAAGATTATACGTTACGCGAGCTATAGTGAATTATTTAGGAGCTAAGAAATATTTATAGATCTCGGATGAACGAAGAGGGGATTTTCCTGCTTCCAAGAATGTTCTTTAGAAAATCTCATCGACATCGGAATCTCGTCAATTTATATATTTGCCATTTTGTTTGGCTTTACTCGATTTTCTTCGCTTGGATTATTATTACATTGCAGATTTTTGTGCATTTATAAGCTGTGAAATTTAAAGCTGCACAGAATGTATGTAATACGGAAAGATATATAAAATGTCCAAAGTGAAGTATTTATTTGTTATAATATTTAGTGTTAGAAATAAATATCTGCTTAAATTCTATTCCTTCAGTCGTCTTTGTAAAGATATAAATTTTCATAAAAGTCTACAGTATAATTATTATAATTCTTAGAAATGAGAGTGAGAAGTTTATTTCATATTTTGTTTCATAAACGTTCAGAGAGTGTATTTTCTTTTTCAGATAAATATTTGATATTTAAGATCAGCAGTCTCATAATTACGTAGATATGTAAATTTTCTTCTCTCTACGTGGTTACGAAACTGGATGCTTGTTTCTTTCTGAAATACATTATTTCTTTTTTCGACGATCAATATAAAATGCGGATGGTTCGACGTTAATTTCAGAAATGTTCTATTATATGAGATTGTCATTACCAGGACTTATATCAGTTTACATTTTTCGATTATGAAGAAAGTTAAAGATCTTCATTCTACTTAAATAGAGTGCGATATATTTAGAGATACGATTTATTATTCTGAATATTCACCTAGCCAATGCAAAAACCTACATATAATGCAAAAACTTTTCGATTACGCCATTCAATGGAAAATTATTTCACTTAACGTAGCTCATTTGCATTAACATAGTATTAGAAACGAATACGATATCCGTAATCCACACGTTGTTACGATAAATTGCTCGCAAGTTATACTAACGAGACTCGATTCTACGAGCGATATTGTAAACGAAGAAGAAGCTGCTTGTTCTTCTATGAATAGAAGATCCATAGAAGTCTCAATCTTCAACTTCCGATGATCTACTTCTCCTTTCACTTTGATTTATGCTTCATTCATCGCTTCCTATCGGGCTAGTTAATGGTCAGAAAAGACATTTCGATATTATCTTCCAACCGACTTCACTTTACTTCCATTTAATTGCTACTCTATAGTCCTCAACGCAAATGAACGCAAGATCTTAGGATTACGCGTTACGCCGACGAACTACCTGCGAGCAACAGAAGATTCTGAGATACAATCAACGCTATGGACGAGACAATTTTTCATTTTCTTCTATTCTAACATCTTCCAATAGAACATTCCTCTGATAAAATATGGTAGAATATTCCTCTAATATAACTTGTGATTAAATTGCGCATGTTCATGAATTTATGACGCAGATAAATATCTATTGGAATGCATGTAATGTTCTAAAATATATACAGTCACTCACGAATGTATTCGAATACTCGTAGGAATCTACGATAAGTGTTGAAATATTTTCGTGAGCCACTCTATATAAAGAACTCATTGTAATATTTAATAGGTGAAGCATATCTCTATTTAGATTTCAGTCCTATAATTATGTTTATAAAAAGATAAAATTGAATAAGTATACCCAGAGTGTTCGTGTGATTTATGAAAAACGATGCACTTTTGAACCTTTCTATATCTTGTTTTCAATTATCCAGCTGAAAGTATAACAACATAACCGACTGTTATTTTAATCGCATGTGATTAACGCGCTTGGCTCTCGCTTTTTATTTCTTTACTTTCATTTATCTAAAAAATTGAAACGTAGCGATTACATTTACAGTTAATTATATACCGTGTGTTTTCATCTACATAGAAGATAGAGAGTAATTTATGGGATAATTGAAAAGAGAGTGATTCTTCGTATAAAAATAAGGAAATTTTATCACGTTCTGAAATAAATAGTAGAAATGCAAAAACACTCGACTGGTTCGCGGTATATCGTTTGCCAATGTAAATGATAACCTCCAGCCAAACCTTGTAAGTCCGCGGAAGCCTTGATAATTACCACGTTCAGAAGGAAGTAATTAGCGTTTCGATGTTTGACTCTTCCGGAATATTAATTTCGCCTGTGGCGGACCAATTTTACGAAATAAGTTCATTCAGGCGCGAAAGTAACATACATGGAAAGCGTCGATTAATCTTCAATATCGATGCTTGACGTGTAAGGAAATCAAAACGAATCATCACGCAAGCTCTCCAAATTCTGAATCCCACACCACTCAGCCTTCATTCATTCATTCCTTGCCAACACCTTCGATAACACGATCCAACGATCCATCAAAGCTTTCAATCTCGCAAATCAACCATCCAAGATTATAAAATCTCGTGAAACCCACGTTTCCTCGTGAAGCAAGATCTCGACAGCGTATCTTTACTTGTAAGGAGCTCGTAGACGAACGAATTCTGTCGGTTTCCAGGTGTGTCCCGATCGATCGTGTTTTACGCACTCCTTAAAAGTTACGGTTATAGTTGATGCATGCCCCGACGAACTGGCATTTTGACAAATGAAACGCCTGAAGAACGAACCGCATGCAAAACTACTTTCGTAACAAGCTATTGAATATTTACTTAAGATAAATAGATATCCATTTGTTAATTCGGACAATCAATGATTCAAAAATCAAATTATCTTTCTATAAAAATGTTCGATATATATTGATCTATATTTCGACGTACTACTCGTCAGAACGTCGATTCGACAGAAATTTTGTAGCTCTACTGTAGCTTAATTTAGGCAGAGCAGTTCTAGAGCGGAGTTCCATTGGGTTGTTCGAGGTAAATCGCGAAATCCGCGACTCGCGAAGAAAATTAACGGACGGTCGTCGTGTGATTGTTCAACCCCCACCATTCGCTACGGCGAAGAAGAAACGAGACAAAGACAGGCTGATTGTCATTCAAACGGCACAAGCGACCGGTGACTGCCCTTGGCCACACGGAAAGGCGACGCTTCGCAAACGAAACGCTTTAATGCCTGAAAGAGGAGACATAATTGTCGGCTCCGCTTCTCCTGGTGTCGTTAAACTCGTTAAGCTACTGTCGAGGGTCAATAATCCAACATTCTCTGGCGTCTAACTGGCATTCTTGTTTGTTCTATTTTCGAGAAGATTATCTCAGAGATCTGCTCCTTTCCTTTTTTCTTCTTTTTTTTTTTTTTTGTCGTTAAAGGCCAAAATTCTAAGAAATTCTTCTTAAAATTCTTTTCCCAGGCAATTTACATGCTTGAATCCTATCTTTTAATATTGTCATATCGACTAATTTAAGAATCTAACGATTGCTTTAAGATTTCGTCATTATTGTCTCTTCTTTCATATAGATCGCACAATTTTATAAAGTTCGAAGAAATCAAATGGGTTAATCCTGTTCCATGGGTTTTCCTGTTCCTCCTATTCTTTCTTCTTCCTTTCCTTTCTTATCTCGATCGGTACAAAGGATAGTTCTTTATCATTTTTTTGAGATTTGAAGTTGGCTGGTTGATTGATGGTGTTTGACTAGAGAGGAAAATAGAGAGGAGCTGCCTTTTCTCACTTTTTTATGTGACATGTGCGAGATTTAGTGATCGTTAAATGTTTGGTACGTAGTTTATGGTTTAGATCGAATAGAGGAAATGATTTCGTTTTACGGCAGAGAAATTTCGTTTCATGCATTGTGAATATACATGTGTTTATTTTATCCTTAACTTTCCGTGTAGACTGTAAACAAAAGGAAAAATTTCTAACAATATTCAGTCTATCCATATGGGAAAGGAATAAAGAGAAATGTAGAAAAAATATACAATATATAATCAAACAAAATCTCATTTTGTATATGTCAATGTAAACAAATAATAGAAATACAAAGAAAAATCGAATCTTTCTTCTTACAAGATCTTAATCACGATTTATGATGAATTTTCTTCTTTAAATTATTACCTCTCTTTGAAAATCTATCTACTCTTAGCTCGGGAGTGTATTTTATTTTTATTCTGCATCTTTGATTTCAACATTTCTTCCACATTTTTAACTTCAAATGGAGCAAGTCAGCTGAATATTTTATTTTCATAGACGTCAAACGCAAAGACTCCTAAATATTTCACCGAGAGCAATAATAATTCATGAGAGGGTGGTTTCTTTCTGCATTGGTGGGTAACCTAGATTTTCTTTGAAAAAGTTTTTCAATGATTTCACTGAGTAATATCCCAAGACACAACGAGTTCGCGTGCGTATATTGTATTACGATCACGGGAACGTAATCGCCGACGTGATTCTCGTTGTCGACAACGTCCACCGGTGGAATTTATTGCAGCCACCCTGTTACCCCACTTTCCCTCGAGAAACTCGGTGATTGTAAAATACTGCAACGAAAACGCGGCTTTCTTTGTCCCAGCCTGGATAAATAAATTTGAAAGTTGCGAATGCATCGGTGTGAGAAAACGTGATATTTTTTCTTGGCATCTCTAACGTGATAATGGAAAAGTTTTGGCCCCGCTAGGACAGTTCTACGGTATAAATTATAGTCGTTATCATCGTTAAAAAATGTATTTCGACGCGAAATTTTCCTCTTTATGAATTCTATAGCTAAAATTAAAAAATATAATATAACTTGTAATCTATGTGTTGCAAAGTTTTTACATACATTTAAATATATATATCCAGGTATCTTGAGAAGTTATTAGTCTTTTAAGAACTCGTCAAATTTTAGGAAAATGTAGATATGCGAAGTAAGGTATCTTTTTCTTATCTCAATGCTTTATTTATCATTTATAAAATTCTATTAAAAACTATCATATTCCACCCATAAAACTTTTCTCTTTGTGTTTATAAAATAAATCGCTTTATTAATAGCATAGAAGCATATTTTATATTATCAAGTAACAAAGCTTATAACATTTTCTGAAATATCTATTTTATAAAACCTACTAGAAACATTCGTATCTATATATGACGATTACTATATAATACTTTATGATTTCTATAATGCTTTATGGTTATATTTACTTATAAAACTTTATGGTTCTTTGTTTCAGAAATTATTGTCATTCTTTCACCCCAAATCAACACGAGTGGACAAGTCGGACAACAACAATACAACCAACTCCACGACTAACAACATTCATAACAACATGCCGATACACGAACCTATCAATGCCACATCTCACGACGTATATCGTACGTACAATTACGCATTTGCATAAAATTGAAGTGGTGCTATATCACTTAACCACAGGGTGCCTGCAAGGGAATAATAAACGATTCTCGAACGCTATTCTCTGTTGTTCTTGCGAATATCAAAATGATACTCTGTGTATTATATCGATAAAGTCAGAGTGTGTGCACGTGAATATATAGGGTTACGTGATTTACGCGAATTAATACCTTTTCTCTTTTCTTTCTGTTTTCTTTTGAGAACCTTGACATCGTTTTTAATGACGTTTATATTCGTGCAGTTTTCAAGGAATATATTTTCACGTTCACTTTCAGGCACCCCAAATTGTAACAGTTATGAAAGAAAATTATATTCGAGGAAGAAAGCGATAAGAAACGATTAGATTGCGTTCTAAGAAATTTCATTTGCCTGTTTTTACAAGCTGAAAGTGATTTTAAAATGTTCATTTAATATAAACTGTTCACGGTAGCGAACATAAAAGCGAACATGTTCATATTTTACATTTTTTTCACTTATAATTTTGATTTCGATTTCGATAAGTAACTTGCACTAACTTCGTCAATAATTTTAAATTCAAGAAGCATCGTCACGCTCTACAATCACAAACATTTCAATGGAATACTGACTTGTGCCAATCTGTTCGTAATATTAATTTATCCTAAAGAAATAAAACACGATAAGAGACGTAAATTGTAAACAAAAATTTGTTAATATCAAGTTACATTTCTTTTATATTTCATGCTATATCTTATACATTGCCATGATCTATATATTATTTAAAAAAAAAAAAAACAGCTGGGAGATTGCCAATGACAGCTGCGGAAGCTCTCAAGTATTATGGTTCGAGGCTCACCGAGTTCGAGCGCGCCGAAATCGAAAAATACTCGGAGATTTGGTATCTCGGACTGTCAGCCACGAAAATCCGTGGCGAGGAAGGCGCAGCCCAAAATGGTGGATACGACGACGAAAATGGTAGTTACAACAAGGTCTTCCACGATCATATCTCGTACAGGTGAGTTTTTCATTTTTGCTTTTTATTTATCTTTCGTCATTGCCTCTTTCTCTAAGAAACTTTCATTTTAATAGCTTAACATTCGAATGAGCGTTTTATTCGCGCGTCGATTTTACGGTTTCCTATTATCCACGCGTTTCGACCGCGGTTAACAGCAATAAACGATTTAATAGGTTGCGCATTCTGTTCGTCGATTAAACCGAGAAATAAAACGTAATTGTCGTGATTTTTATATTCCTAAAGCAGCTTTTTAATCTTTCTCTCGTTTTATTCGCCTAATAAATCGATGCTCTGTTTTTATCTATAATCGTTCCTCACGGAAAATTTTCCTTCCGATTAATCAGACTACTCGAATTTTCCATCATAGCTCGTTCACGTTGGATAGAAATTAAGGAAATAAATGTTTGTGTAAATAAATCTTCCACTTAATCTTTGTGTACGTTCAAGGTTACACAATCAGCTTTATGTTATAAATTGCAAGATAATACTTCAAAGCGAAGAGAAAAGCTTAAGACGATGCAACTGAAACGGTAAATATCGCCTTCCAAGTCATGTTCGTAGCACGCAATCGCGTCCACGTTTCTTTTGCCCTGTTGTTACTTAAATCAGAAGTAGAGTATCGAGGAGCAATCATTCTACGCGAAACGAGATACGCTGCTTGAAAGAAACAAGCTTACAGGCTTCGATCATTTTGTGAGCAGAACAAACGCACTATCTATCGTGAGAACGTCCTATGAAAACTGAATCTACGATTCTTCGATCTAAAGTACGTTTCAATGTATTTCGTTATAACTTGGAAATTAGATATTTGCGACATTTACGAGTCGGTATTATACTCGTCATCAAAACTTTCTTAAAAGAACTAGCTGTAACCCTTACAGAATACCTTCTATAAATTAACACGATTTACAGAGATCTCAATTTTGATAACTGTAGAAAAATCAGGCCTATAAGTTACGTCTTTTTTTTTATTTCATACGTCAGACATAATCTAATATTTTAATGAAAAAGAGTGAGAGTTGTTACAAATTAAAATCTCTATTAAGATTAAAATTCTTCAATTTAATGATAAATGAACACATTAGAAAGTATGAATACATCGAAATATATAACTTCTAAGTTACGAGGCTTGAGATCATTTTTAATAATTTCAATAGCATTATTATCAGTGTCTTGCTCAACGACAAACGACTCTTCGAAGCTTTTCATCGAAATATAGCTCCAAATCGAAATATAGAAAAGAAGCTACCTTGCGGTATAATTTAAAAAGCAGTTGCGATCATACAAATATAACCATAAATAGTACGACATGAAGATACCAAAGGCATAATAAGAAAGAAAATCCGGAAAAATATTCCAAAGATCTTAAATTTATATTCTAAAAAAATGTTCGTAGCACTAAAAACTCGTCATTTTCTGTACAGATACGAGATATTGGAGGTGATCGGGAAAGGAAGCTTTGGACAAGTGATCAGAGCGTTGGATCACAAGACGGGACAGTACATCGCCATCAAGATCATCAGGTGAGCGAACGTCTTAACGATCCCTGATGTCTCTTCGATGAATCAGTTTATTTTACCATACAGATTCACGTTTACGATCATGGCTCGTTTTTATCGTTGCTCATCCTGCGTTTCCTTTCACGCGTACCTATCCGGTTTTGTTCGATCCTAAAGCGACATATCATACAACGTACTTCTTTGCAGGAACAAAAAGAGATTCCATCATCAGGCGCTCGTCGAAGTGGAGATCTTGGAACATCTCAGGAAGAAGGATTTGGAGGCGAACGCGTCGCACAATGTGATACACATGCTAGAATACTTCTACTTTAGGAACCATTTGTGCATCACCTTTGAGTTAATGAGGTACGAAGTATGCTTTGTCTTCGTTTCAGTTTTTCCTTTAATCTTAGCTCTCCTCTTTTGGGGAAACATGTACTTGATAGCGTTCCAACAATAGAAGTGTACCGATGACTAAAGTGAAAAGCTTGTACCAAAGAAATCACTCTGAAAGGTATATGAAAAGGTACATATATAACGTTAGGGAGAGAAACAAGATTTTGTCCATATATTTTGCACGCAAATCTTTCGAATCTCTGAAAATGCACCGTTATAACTGTGGAAAATTTCTTGTACAAAATTACTCACATAGATCGTGTTTCTTCTTACAGTTTGAATTTGTACGAGCTAATCAAAAAGAATAACTATAAGGGATTTAGCCTGAGCCTAATACGACGATTCGCCAATTCGTTAGTTAGCTGCCTGAGACTGCTGTATCGAGAGAAGATCATTCATTGCGATTTGAAACCCGTAAGTATACCATGTTTCATCTCCCTATAAATTACAATCTCATTGATAAAATTCAAAAGCTAAACTTCTTAACTAAAAACTGTGAATTCTCAGTTCCACAGTTCTTCTTTTTCTTCTCCTTTTCTTTTTCTTCTAGAATTAAAACCTCGTTAAAGTTTCTATATTTCCTTTGTGCCGATCAATTTTTCCACAAAATCAAAGAAAATATCTCTGTTCAGTTGATAAAGGTCCCAACTTCTCGGTAGTTGACGCGTTAATGAGCGGACCGTGTTCAAAGTAAACAGTGATGTAAAGAGCAAAGAATGCAAAGGGTTAATGGGAGTGAGGTCTCTCCCTGTGGTTAACGCTATTTTCTAATCCGTCGTTCTTGTTCGTTGCAGGAAAACGTGCTTCTGAAACAGCGGGGATGCAGCTCGATTAAGGTGATAGATTTCGGATCCTCGTGTTACAGTCATCAGCGTGTATATACATACCTTCAGTCCAGGTTTTATCGAAGTCCAGAAGTGATTCTGGGTCTTCCATATGGTACGCCGATCGATATGTGGAGTTTAGGCTGCATTTTGGCCGAACTTTACACCGGTTGCCCGTTATTCCCCGGCGAGGATGAGATCGAACAGCTTGCCTGCATCATGGAAGTTCTTGGCCTTCCGCCGGAACATATTATCGATCACGCGACACGTCGCAGGCTTTTCTTCGGTGAGTAGAAACGTAAAGTGGGGATGTTCTTATTATGCGTACTGTATCATTGAGAAGTTGATAAATTATAGTGGTAGATCTTTTATTAAGGATATTGGACAGAGGTAATACGTAATAGTAAAGCTAAAATCAAAAGGATCGGTTTCAGATCCGAAGGGAAGTCCTCGATGCGTGACAAACAGCAAGGGCAAGAAAAGGTGGGCTGGTAGCAGGAATCTTGCCATAGCTCTCCGTTGCACTGACACACTTTTCGTTGACTTCGTTCGCAGATGCCTCGAGTAAGTTTCTTCTGATAATTTTTGATTACGTTCTTGCCGTCCTGAAAAAAGGAGAGAATCGCAAAAGATTATTTATCGCGTGTTCGTTTTGGAGAAATTTTGATTGATATATGACCTATACAGTAATTTATATTATTAGTATAGTAATTATACGTAATTTATAATTTCTTCTCCAATATAAAATGGGGACGTTTAACCGCTATCTCGCAGGTGATGCGATTACTCTAAACAGTTAATAAGAAAGCGAGAAAATATATTAAACGAGGAATTAAAAAATGAATCTCCAAATGAAATAAAGCATTTTATTGAACACAAAAGAACATTCGCGTTATTTATGGGATAAGACTTGTAATACAGTTGGCTCCCTTAAGATTAAAAATAACAGATCCTATTCCAAAGAATCGACACGAAGTCATCTGGCTTGAAAGACACATAAAGCACGGTTATTAGCCCGTTCAAACATCGTCATCGCGCTGCAGAGAAACGTTTCTAACGAAAGTGTATTCCTCTTTTCCGACAGGTGGGATCCAAAGAAGCGCATGACCCCCGACGAGGCAATGCGACACGAGTGGTTGAACTCTTCTTCCTTTCACGTCGGCTCCTCGACGTCGACGATAGCCGCGTCGACGGTAAACGCGAACACGAATGCGAATGCGAACACAACGAGCATGGAAACCTCGTCGCAGTCCGCCCACGCTCAGACGGTGAGCGTAACGGTAAGCGCGCCGAGGCAACGGGCGACCACCGTCGAGGATCCTCCGTACCCAATGTATCGTCTGTGCAAGGGACGTAAGTACGTGCAGAGGATCAGTACGACCGAAACCACCGACAACGCAGGTCTCGTAGTGAAAAGCAAGCTGAACGGAAGCGCGAGCAGCCACGCGCTCGCGAGTAGCACGCAGACCACTACCTCGAGGCACGCTTCGACCGGCGATATCGTCGCGAGTCTGGATCCAAACCTCGACGATTCCGGTACGTTTTTACCGCCGATATTGTGAAATCGGTTTTGCGCTACCCACTTCTAGATGCTTTCGCGCGTACCGTGTTGCGATCGAACAACACTCGCTCTCCGACATACACCGAGATGATGATATATGAAAAGATTGTTTTATACACTAATTATTGTAAGAAAATGACAGGCGTATGTTGGTCACTTTTTTTGTTAGTTGAAACAAATAACAGGTTGGATGGCTGATTTGGTCACGACAATAAAAAGCAAGCCACATACACATACACAAACGCACGGTCGTTCGTACGACCGGTTAAGACCAAAATAATCCACAATTCATGAATTTATCAATTACGATGATGGCACTCTTGTGAAGATGGATAATTCACGAGTAGCGAGTTTCGATATCCGGTGTACTCGAAGAGTGAGAGAAAAGAAACCCATGGGAATGATACATGACATCGAGGCACGTAGAATTGGCTGGCTGTGGATCTGGCCCCGGATCGTTATCGATGCCAAAAGACTGGTCTAGTGATTTCTCGCTAGTCTCTCGGCGTTATATCGACGTGCATGAGGCCAAAACAATACGACGAAGCGCGCGCGCGATGCGAACAACGAGCAGCATGATTTTTAATTATAGTAGAAACCGAGAACGCGGTCGTTTCGGTTCGTTCAGTCGCGACTGACAAAAAAAAAAAAAAGAAATTAAAGAAAAAAAAAAGAGAAGAAATGAAATCTGATCCCAGCGGCCCCAACGTCACTCAGGTAATATCGTAAACGACGCGCGTGCACTAATATCGTAGAAGTCGATCGGAAGTAGAGTTTCGTTTCCTCACTCCCTATCCAAAACGTTCATCCCTTATCCTCAAAGTGTTTAGCGAGAATTTTGCTACTGTAGCCGAGACGATACGTGTTTCTTATTTTTATTTTTCTATTTTTTTTTCTCTTTTTTTGCAAACCGCGAGTCGAGCAAGAGAGGATCGTTTGCCGTGTGCACACTTTTTCCAACGATAACGATCACATCGGCGCGTCGTTCATCGAGAGGGAGAGAGAGAGACTATCAACATGAACGACGCGCCTCTCATTCGCACAGTTGCTGCTGTGTTTCAAATGATGCATATAAAAAAAAGCATATATATAATTCTATAGGCGCAAACGATCGTCGCGATTAGTAACATTGTAAGAAAAATTCGATTCGCAATCGACGAGCGCAAATTAATGTTATAATTACTATATATAAATATATACATATGTATACAGTATGTATACGAAGAAATATGTATGAGGAACGCAGCGAGAAGAGGGTGAATGCGTTTTTAACAACGAGATTACCGCGCAACACGAAATTTTCTCATCGAGCATTATGCAGCATCGAATCGCGGTTAAAACGTGGAGAAAGAAGTTTAAAAGAAAAAAAAGAAAGAAGATAAGTAGAACCTGAGTCGTCTGAAACCCCGTGACAACAGGGTCGTACCGATTAATAATGAAACGTCAAGGCAAACCTCGGTGAGAAAGGGAGAGAGTGCGTGTGTGAGAGAGAAAGAGAGAGCGAGAGAGAAAGAGAGAAAGAAAGAGGCGAAACTCCTGGAAATGAAACATGTGCCCCAGTTTCAACGAGGCCTGAGTAGTCTTATTGTGATATTAATCTACCACTGTCTTTTACGTAGATCTCTGATATTAAGAAGTAAATGATCGCTATAATTAATGATTATCTTTTTTCATTCTTTACTATTAATCATTATTTTCTTAATATTGATTTATTGCTCTCGCTATTATCGCAAGATTACATAATTATGATATTAACGAAGTTATTCAATGAATAGTAACATAGAAAGATAACATTATTATTATTATTATCATTATTATTATTAATTATTATTATTGTTATTACTATAAGGATTGTACAGACATAATTAAGCCTTCAAAACCCAACAATTCACAGCACGCATTCGCTTCTTCTTTAACTTTCATTCTTTCTTTTCGTACTTTGATTTTCCTACAATACAAGGTATGTTTTAGAAAAGAGTCGCATGAAATTTCTTCACCACATTGTCCTTCGCATAATTTTTGATCATAGTTACTAGTATATTACGGTATGATTTCTCGTCCCAAACGAGGTATCAGCATCGTGTTCTTTTTTTTTGTTCTATTAACCGCCTCAACTTCTCGCTATTTCTCATTGTATTTTCACTGTTAAGTTAGCCAATCTTTTTAGAAATCGCATCTCTTCGCTCATTGATCGACTATTAAAGATTAAGATCGAAGATTCGTGTTATCTTTTAGCGTAAATGCGAAGGATTTGAAGGGAAATAAACCTCTGTATCGTGTAATATACATTGCCTCGACACATACACGTACACACACATAACGTACACGCGCGCGCGCGCGCGCGGGAAGAGAAGAAGAAACAGTGTTTCCGCTCGGTGTTCAAAAAATCACAATGAAAGTTCAACTAAACGAGGAAAAAGATATACTCGTAGTTACGATAAATATCATTAGCGTTATCCGTATACTTGTAATTGTTCATTATTAGTAATCTTCGACACATATTTTGCCGAGCGTTATTTTTTGCGTTTCGACTGGTAATATAATTAGATAACAAAAATCGCTTCTTATAAGAATGTAAGCGTAAGTTGTCTTCGAGCATTTCGTCGCTGAGCCTCGAGAGGCTTATGATGATTCCGACAGTCAAAGCCGTGTGCGAAAATATTGAAACGCATATACAGGATGGCAGGGAAAAGAACGTATATTCGCATAACAACAAAGACTGAAGTAATAAACAGCGTCACTTCTCTTAGAATTTTATTTAAAGACATCAACTTCGATCATTTATAATAATAACAAGATACATTTTTATCGTATAAGTACCTATCCACTTTTGTCGATTAAACGATCACAGCCTGTAATGCATTTTTCTTATCTTTCTCACGTTTTTCTTGCATCCTAAAGAGTGTAAGGAGGAAGATGCAACTTGACCGCAGCACAGCAGCTGTGTTCCGTTTTTAAACTGCATGTTTCTTCTGACTTTTGCGTGTTTGGACATTATGATTTTAAAACTATGACTGACTCGTTCAAATACCTCTGATTAACGTTTTTAATTAAACGCATCTTTCCTAATCATTCGTTTGGTTTGTTTGAGACAAAATCTTGGGCATGGCGTAATGGAAGACAACTTACATTATATGACAGATAAATAGATATATTATGGAAGATGCTAAAGAGAAGAATGTAGGATAAGGTATTCGGAACATGTGTGGATATCTTTTATTCTGTATTAGAAGAGAACTGGAATTCTTAGGAAGTTGATCAAATCAGATTGATTCAAAGGTAGAAATCCTGGGACAGACTTGAATTATAAGTTTGTTATAGTAGTATATTAGGATACAATTGAAAGTTTTAAAATTCGTTCGGAAAAATTGAGAAAGATATTCAAATATTTTTTACATACCTTATCCTATAAAAACAAAAGACGAACTCGCGTTACTTAATAGCCGATATGTAAGATAGCGTTAATTTTTTAACACGTTTACCATGTGGAGAATATATTTTAAATATCTCGCGGGTTTGTAAATCTAAAAATCGAATTGGTTGATTCAAAGTGCGTAACGAACGGTTCTAAATTCGCAGGCGTCACCGGAACGAGAAAAAGAGAGAGAGCTGCCCACAGAAGCACTTTATTCGACTATAGTCAGAGCAGCGAGTCCAACATTTAACGACCGTAGTATCTAAGCCACATTTACACAGCACACATACGTTCAGACACACACACGGGACAAACACACAGACAGATTTATAGCAAAACAAGAAATAAATTGTGTATAATAACTAACATTAGAGAAAAGAAAAAAAATAACGCGTGTGCGTCCGTATGCATATGTGCGTGAGAACGAACGAAAAAAGAAAAAGAAAGAAAGCACAGAGATGCAAGAAAAGAAAAAGAAACAGGAAGTTACGTGTTACGGAGAGAATGAGTCCAGCGAGAATGCGTTACATTATCGCATATACATATATACATATACAATTTTACGTGTTAAGTAACCCACGTGGAAGCGAAAAAAACGAGTTAAATATAAGATATCCATTTAGAAAATAAATAGAGAAGACCGTTCAAACAACGTAGCTCCAGTACGTGGAGTCCTCTATTCCCCTTTACTCTTCCCCCTGGCACTGTTCGATCGTCTACTATTGCGTCGATTAAATCGTTTGTCAGATTTTCAATTCATAAGAAAAGAATATCTTTTTCGATGATAATCATTCTTCGAGTCTTCTACATGTTACAACGATGACATCCGATCGTCTATGTTCGATGAAATAAATTTATGAATTTATCGAACATGTTTCATCGAACATCGTTTATCGAGTGCGGTGAATGCATACACGTGTCCGATGAATATAATTGCACGGCATGACTGCCGCTATTTCACGCGCAAAAACGTACGTTCAGTGTCCAATGTGCAGTAGAAGCAAAAGAATTAAGTGCTTAAATAAACAGTTACCAATCATTCGATCGAGAAGCATGCCAAAACATCATCCATGTCGTATCGGTTTCTAAGATAAACGATTTAATCGAATGGCATTTGACGCGACAAATCTGCAACTACGAAAAACATGAGATCGATTTCATAAGTATTTCTATCTTTCGACGTGTTTCTTCGTTCTTACAGAGTCGTTCACGTCGATTGTACAGTCCCTGAGTTTTTAGTTGTGTTCACTATATTGTATACAGTGGGATCAAATTACATGCGTTAGAATCGACTAATCTATGTAAAAACTGATCGTCTCACGTTGAAGACATGCGCGCTCGTACGCGTGTCACGTGAGGCGAGATATGCCTAAAAAGCGTAAACAAAAGTAAACAAAAAACATTAAAATATACTTCCTTTAGAGATAAAAAGAGGTAAGAAGATAAATAAGAAAATGGAAAAAAAAGGAAAGAAGGAAAGGAAGATATAAGACAAAGAGGTGTTTGAGCTTGAATAATCAATCGATGTATTATTCTCTAAAATGGAATTTCTTATGTCAAATTCGATTGGATTGGGAAAGAATCATCTTGTCATTCAGGTTTCTGATAGCCGGAATGATGTGGACATACAAGGCAGTCGCTTTCTAGTCCGAAAATGTGTTAGAAGAAAAAAAAAAAAGGTGGGGGATGGTCTAAAAAGGTCTAAACTCTTACTAGAGAATAAAAAGGGAAGACTCTCTTTCAGGCTTCAGCGTGGAATGCTCTTAGCGTATGTCTGTTAGGATCAGCGTGTAACTAATTATCGAATTAACGACGTGATTAGATCTATTCAATTAGATAGTTATTGTGTGCATATATGGCGAGATCACCGCCATCGCCGCGACCGTCCCTTTTCCCCCTCCCTTTCTGGTCGTTCAATTAATTCATGAAATTTATCGTTGTGACGATTTATTGTTCTTACTCAGTGTATCCCAATAGGACAATCATTAATAACAAATTTTGTGTTGGTGTCAAATTCTCGTAGTTAAGCGTGTATGGAACTTCAGATAGCGAGTTTATTGTTCTCTTTTTCATCGAAATCTGTACCATTGTTCTTGAGGATTCTGTGCGCTGTTGCCGATCGAAAGAGAGACTACAACGGGATTTGTAAATTTCCTCCGCATTGCGCCGTATGTTTCCGTCATTGTCGAGTTCTCTTCATATGATTAGATTTCATGTGGTTATAACATAGAACATATTCCTCGAAGTAAAAGCATGTACAAAATGTAATAATAAATATATCTTTGGTAACGAGACACAAATTTTTCGCATGTTTGAAACAAAGATTGATATAGCGTAAATTCCAATCGTGATCTTTAGCCGATGTATTAGCGTATATTACTTCTCGGTTGTTATACCAATTAAACGTATATACATAAATATATGTGCGAGAATTCTGATTCGACGTGTAACGAGATGAATTTTGCAAAATAAGAAAGAAAAACGAAATATAATATCGGGAGGGGGAAAGGATATTCACAGAGAATAGATGAAATATAGGAGGAAATGAGAGGAAGAGAGAGAATGAGAGTGAGAGAGCAGGAATTGATAACGATGATCTGTAATAATTGTAACTCGACACTGAACAGCAGGAAAGATCTTGTTATACTGTGCAAGTGTGAGTTTGTCAATTTCTGCCCAACTTAATTATAGTGAACGAAGAGAAGAATTGCTAATAATAAAAAAAAAATGATTATGATAATGACATTAGTATATGTAACGATACAATACTGAAGCATCATCATCTTTTGTATCATTTGTTCGTTTGTTTTTATCTTACTGCGTTTGTCTTTCATTATTAATGCAATACCAAGATGACTCGGTTTCGACACGATATCTTGTGTGTAAATATATACTAATAAAAAATACAAACATAAAACTGAGTTATTTTTATTATCCCATTATCGAAAAGTTTGTAAAGTGCAGGGCAATAATTGTAATCGTCTAATTTATTCGGATATAGTTTGAATGAATGTTTAAATGGTTTATTTAATGCATTAGTCTTAAATACATAATTTATATAATGAGAAAAAGGAACATATATATGTATATATATATACACTACTAAGCATAAGTACAAATCATTTATCTGTATTCGGATTATCACTGTTTTACATTGATTATAATATAGTTCCACGTTGATGTTGGAAAATTGACTTAAAGCGGTATAAATACAGATGATAGAGAATACGATCAGTTCGAATTTCACAGAAGAAAATAAAAAAGAATGTGTACAAAATCATTTTAAAGAAGATTACATCATTTTACAGAAATTTTCAACAGACAGAAGGCACAGGATGCAATGTTTTACATACATATACATATGATATAGTTAACATTATTACATAGAATTAACATTTTTTGCAAAACTCGTATATTTTGATACTTGTCTCATATCATGGTCTTTTAGGATATGCATTCTACACACACAAATTTCTAGTAAAGAATTATTAAATAATTTAAGTAACTGCTGAAGAACATTGCATGCACAAGAATAAACATAGATATTTATGTACGTCGATTTGCATTTGATTATTTCAAATTCGGAAGTATAATTTAATATTCTCTTGTCCCAATGCTACCTTCTCCGTTCTCCTTTTTGTGTTTTTCGTTTCTCCTTCTTCTCTTCCCTTAACTGTTTCTGTTTCTCTCTAAATAAGGGCAACATATTTATTAATAATAATATATTATAGTTTTATATAGAAAGGGCAATTTATCGAAAACATACCGATCTTCTTTGTCTTTCTCTTTTTTCCTTTGACTCTCCAACTTAGCTTTTTCCCTCTTTTCTCTCTCCTGTTGTATTATAGCAGCTGTATTTGTATTCTTTTCGATTCCACAGTCTCCACCACCTGCACCATCCTCTTCTCCATCTCCTTCGCTGTTCTCTTCTTCTGACATTTGACTGTACTGCGCAAGAATAGCTTCTCTTATTCTCCTCTCCTCTTCTGTGTAACTTCTTTGTGTCGTAGTTGGAAGAGACTGAGATTCCAACATTCTTGCTAATCTAACATCCACATCTTCTACTGGTACTTTTGAAGCACTAACTTCTTCAACAGGTAGACACTCAGCCCAAGCTTTTAAGATTTCAGTCACAAGTTTGCTAATGTTATCGTCCTGAAACATAAACTAGATGTAGAAATATTTCTATCTTACAAATGAAGAGTATTACTCGTGTAACGTCACTTAATTGCTCATTGCATATCATCGAATTATTAGAATGTTAAAGAATGTAGCGAATATCTCAATCATATTCAAGCAATCATGCATGGAAAAGAAATGTACAGTGTGTCGAATTCGACGAAACACATGCGATTTAACAAGGAAGAAAATAATAATAATCCTGTTGTTATTTTTGACCGGCTAATACACGGCTACGAACAGCAAGCATATTCTAACCTCACAATCCGTGTGCCCCTCACCGTTATGCCCGCGAGTATGACTTCAAGGGCTTCGGTCTTCTCATCCTCCGTCTCATCACCTTCTAAGATTCCTTTGATGTATGATCCAAATACACCTTCGTCAGTGTTTAGAGCTTGTAACTTTTTGCTGAGCCAAGTATCGAAAGAATTCGTTGCGACCGCCATGTTCGGCTGTTTCACTTTTCCAAGTCCTTCAGTTGGCAACACGGCTAAACCAGTTCAAAGCGTTTCTAACAGAAATAAGTAGGGATATCGCATAAGTATTAACTTATGGATGACATTCTGCCAAAAAAATGGACACTAGGAATAAAAGCGTTTTGTGGTCAACGTTGCACTATCATCGAGTCTCGTCTCCGATACTGTACTGTTAACAAAAAACGTCATTTAAAAAATAAGCACACAATTTCGTTTATTTTTATAACGAATGTAATAATAGTATAAATAAGTTACTTTTTTTATTCTAAGCAATCTAAACAATTTCAAACCTTCTCAATTTTTAAAAGGAAGGGGTCTGGTGTCTGTGAACGAAACGTGGAACAAGTGACAAGATCCATTTGCAAAAGCTTTTTCTTCTGAGAAAATTTTCTATTTTTAATTACTGAACTTTTCGAAAGCTATGTATTTAGATCTTTTTCCTTCAATATATTATGCTATTACTGCCACATTTTTCAGCAGCAACAATCTTCGTAGTTAACCTGAAATTTTCTTGAATACAGTATCCTATCTTCTAGATCCGGATCGTCGTGCTGAACTCCTCTGCCAGATTTCGCAGGTTTTAATGTACCTGTATCCTGCGATCGTTGTACTATTTTGCAAAATATCTTTGTGCTGGGTATAGTCCTAATGGGATATTTTGCTTCGTATAAACATTTCGCTTTAATGCTATTGCAGCCAGCTGCACCGTAACAAAAGTGTATGTCCGAGAGTTCTCCACATGTAATTTCCAATTCTAAATCCATTTCATAATAAATATGGCGATATAAATGATAAATGACGTATAGTACTGCTACATTGCATGCAACACTCATTATGCTCAATGCACACAAGTAACAGTCTTCTAATTTAATATTTTCAATTCTCTGAAAGCTTCTTGTCGATTGTTGAAATGATTCTGTTCTTCCAAAACTGTTCCGCATATTGAGAATGAAAGTCTAACAAAGAAAAACGTTCTGATATTTTGTGCATATATATGTGCATACGTGTATATTATTTGTTTGTATATACATATGTGTATATAGACGTAACAAAAATTATCTACTTATCACTCGAACTATTTATTCGAAAATGAAAGAAAAGAACGTTACTCTGCATTTTCAACTTATTTCTTCGTGTAAATTAATCCAGTTTCCGGGTGTACAATTTTGTAATTACTAAAACTAAGAAATTATTAAATAAACTAAATAAACAATTATTAAAACAGAAATTACTAAAACTAAACTTTCATATTTTTGGATCGTTGACATTTCAAGAGATAATGTGACTTTCGACTTGATTATGGCACAACACGATCCTTTTTTCTAGTTGACATTTGTCCTCGAAATGACATTTTTATCGTCAAAATGAACACGGGATTATCTTCGTTTTTTAAAGCTGTTTTCTTTCTTCGTTCTTAACCTCTAGCTTAAAACGGCACACATTTCATTTGCGAACACTTTCTTGTATTTGTTGTTACGTGTTCCACTCCACTTGGTGCCAAAGCTTCCTTATATTCTCCAATATGAGCCATATTTTCCGATTATCTGCAAAGTATTCGTTCGTTCTAGTCTTATTTCCTGTTTTGTTTTATTTGACGTTACGAGGAAACGCGCGCAACTGTGACTTTCTCGCCTGTCGTTTGTTTATATTTGCGTAGAATTAAGACGGACATTTGACCACACGTTTGTTCCGTACGAGCGATTCGCACTCGGTCCGATACGGCACTCGACTAATTTGCTATGGTAAATTGTTGATCGACGCGAGATGCTTCTTGATTGCGACAGACTAGCCGTTCAACTAATAGTAAATACTTGCCAAAGAGATGATTAGAAAAGATAAGTAGATGCACTCAGCCTTCCAGTTCTGCCGAAGATCAGCCGGTTTTTGAGACTTTCAAATGGCAGCGTATATTTTTTATAACATTTAGATCCAGCTAGACCCTCCGCGTCTTTCCTTGTCTTCATACATACAATATTATACATACGATATATTTTATCTTATTTTATGTTATATATTATACATACTTTGTCTATAGTTGTAATATCTTAAAAGAATATTTAAAAAATTTCAATGACCATCTAATAACATATCATCACAAATAAATGGATTACCGATGCACGATAATATATCTATTGAGTACCTTTCCCTATATTATATTTCGACTTCTGGCTGCCAGATAACAGCATACGATAAAATATCCATAAAAGTAAACTCGCGATCTTTAAATATTCATAGTTTCTTTTCCTCGTATAATCTAAATTCTACTATTTAAAAATGCATTTCAAGACGCACAAATGAAAATAAATTATTGGACCTTAGTTGGTAAAGTCGTAATCACGATACCGACCTCTCCTACGTATCCAGTCTATCGCAGAGCGTCAATTTCATTTGACGGCAACGTGTTTCTTAATAATATTAAGTTAAACTTAACGCAAATCAATATCATCTCATTTCGCTAATTGACTTCCTGACAATGCACATAAAATCTGTACAATATCCATAAACTTTACACTCGCACGATATTTAAAATAACGATCTTTTTAACACTTTGAAACTAGTATTAGTTTGAATTCCACTCATCAAAAATCACACGTTACGAAAAGAGGATAGAAATTCGGTCTATGCCAAAACGAAGTTCAGCCAAATATCAGGCAATTATCGATATTCAAGTAATAATACGGAGCTATTCACATTGCATCTATTCATACTAATCGCCTCTAAATTCTCTTATTTCTATTATAAGTACGTAGTTCTATTTAGACGGCAATTCACATTTCGTTACCATTATGTTTCTGTTGTGACAGTCCAGTTTGGTTACTATAAGCGGGTATCGATTGCGAACGGAAATGCTAATTTAATATTGGAATTACTGTGCAGCCCGATCGTTGTTAGCCCATCACAGTACTGTCAGTGACACTGATCGCGAACGGACCGTGAATATCTTAACAACGATGTGGAACTACGTGCTAATCTCGACCCTCGTCTTATTCGCGTCATTACTGTATCACTGTTATTTCAACGGTCCAACCAGCATTATCGAGCTCCCTAATACGCATTACGATTACATAATCGGTAAGTGGTAGATTTTTCACCGGACAATGTCGGTGACTGCGATACCGTTCGAGTTTTAACTTTTATCCGAAGGAAGCGGATACACGGAATGTAACTAATTAATTTCTTGATCCGGGCTTTTAATCGATCAATGTAGACGCATGATCGATGTGAATTGACTTTAGCGTGTAACTGAAGGTAACATGGTAAATTGAATTACGAAACAAATTTTCATGATGCAATCTAGTATTGTGATTGCGGCTGTATATGGATATAATTAATATAATTAATATAATTGCGAAGATTTAAATGATGTTAAATTGATGTTTTAAGTCGATAAAGAAGTGTAAAATGATGCAAGGGGCAACATTGAGAAACGTGGTATATTAATTCATTTTAATACCGTAGGTATTATGTAATGAGATAGAATCCATGCAATATATTGTTTTTAAAAGTAAGATTGTATAAAGTTTGAATAATTAATTTGCATTTACTACATATAATGACTTCCTTTTATCGCATATTACAAAATATTAATCTTAACATAAAACTAATATTTTCTTTAAGTTCATAAATATAATGGAACATTGGTGTTTACAAATTTCTAACAGAATTATATTTCTATTATACTACATATGTAATTTGACATTCATATGTAGAGTACACGTATATTTTCCATGGTAACATTGTAACTTTTCTTCCTCATTTACAGCAAGAATGATGATATATTAATAATTTAATTTTTACTTACGAAGTTGGTGCTGGAACAGCAGGATGCGTGCTGGCATCACGGCTTTCCGAAATTTCGAACGTGTCGGTTTTGTTGGTCGAGGCAGGAGGACATTTCGGATGGATATCGTCCGTTCCAATTTTGTCACCAATTATGCAAAAGACTGACGTCGACTGGTCCTATTCCACGGAACCGCAAAGGTTCTCTTCGAAAGGATTTTGGAATCACGTAAACGAAAATTGAACATTTTTAGATCACCTTGATTATAACATGATGATTATAACATCTTGAATCGGTTAAAAAATTAATATTTTAATTGCCATTGAAAAATGTGAAACAATGCAACGTGCACTCATATTTTGCAATACATTTGGAAAAGAATAGGAGGCTGGTAAAGTTGAAACGAAACCCGAAATAAACGATATTTTTCGGGAATAGAATCGTTTTAATTCTATAAATTTTCCTCGGTATATAGCTGGATAGATTTAAAATTAACAAAATTTGTCTTAATAATTCTTAATTCTTAAAAAATATTTCATTCGTTACGAGCAAACTTGATTTTATAGAATGTACCGTTTAAAGTCCACGTAGAATCAAGTTCGATTGATTGAAAAAGATTGGATTTTATCGTAGATACAAAAGATACCAAGAGGTAAAGGGTTGGGCGGCAGCGGCCAGATAAATCACTTGGTTCACTCCTTCGGAAAGCCGGAAGATTACAAAGCCTGGCCCAGAGGATGGTCACACGCCGATCTACTTCCGTACTTTAAAAAGGTGTCCGATATCATGAACGTAATGTCCAGCCCGGAGGAAGAATATCTGGCGCAAGCTTTTCTCATGGCGGAAGAATCGTTGAAGTTGAATAATGTGACTCTTCAAAAGGGGATGTACACGACGAAAAGAGGTTCCCGCTGGAGCACGTTTAACGCGCATTTGCAAAATGCCTGGAATAGAAAGAACTTGCATATTTTGATAAACACGTTGGTTTCCAAAGTGAGATTTTATTTCTTCTTCTGTCTTTTCTTTTAAAAGCATCGTACGATGGAACTGCGTTTACCTAAATTTCATTTCTAAGATTTTTATTATAGACTATTACAGGTATTTTATTATACGGTGATTATAGAAGGTATCTTTGCAAAAATCTTATTTCTCAATATTTTTACCAGCTACCAGGCTTCATTATCGTTCATAATATTAGAATTGTTTTAATGTAACATCGAACGATATGAAATTTAATATATCTGAGCTTGATTTATCAGCAAATAAATTCTATAATGAATACGATGGTCTAGAAGCACCTTTTGTAACCACTGTAGGTTTTAGATCTGTACAGTTTAATTGGTTGCGAAGGTTAAATTTGAATTTAATATTCGATCTATATCGTATTTGTATACGATTATTAAACACAACAGAGTAAAAATATAATATAAAACGATGGAACCTGGTGATTTTTAACAAGAATTAAACTTAAATAATTTCCCGAAGATCATTCTCGATGATAAAATATATCAACGTGTGAATCAAACATTCGAATACATCGTTCGTAAATTTCCAGATACTTTTCAAAGAGAATTTGAACGCAGATGGGATCAAGGTGATTTACAAAGATGGATCGGTGGGAAATATCGCTGCGAGAAAAGAGGTGATCCTTTGTGCTGGTGTTATCAATAGCCCTCAATTGCTTTTGCTTTCGGGAATCGGGTCAGCCGAAGAGCTTGACAAATTTCAGGTAATGAATCATTCGATCTTTTTCCAAACTAAATCTTCGAAATGTGATATCGTAATCATTTTGTACGAATATTTCCTACGAATGTGGTTACGTGCAATCAGACAGTAAAGATATTTTTAGATACCAGTGGTGAGCAATGTTCCGGAAGTGGGCAAAAATCTGTTCGACCATCTTCTTCTTCCGCTTTATGTTAATCTACAGGCAAGAGTAAGCATAACTCTGTACAAGTTACAAACGCTTCCTGAGGTACTCAATTATTTCGTCTTTGGAAGAGGTATCAAATTATCTTAACGTTGTTCTTTCAAGTTTTACGATATATTGTCTGAAATTTTAATTTTTTTTTTTTTGTTACTTTTAAGGATGGTACGCGACTAATGGTATAATGGCGGTGGGTCGTGCCAATGATAGCGGAGTTATGCTTTTTGGTATGGGTTCTACCGATGAAAACATATTAAGGAGTTTGTCTAATTACAAAATAGAGGTAAGCAGAACGCCATACTAAATTTCTAATTCGACATCTGTGCGTTTATTTCATGCACATCCTACGTCGCTTGGCATTTACTGTCGTTCGAAGAGGATTGTTTTGAAATCAATTTTTTAACAAATTATCATTTGTTATTACTTCCTATATATTTTATAATTTGTTATAACATAATCGGTGAAATTTTACCAATGTAATCATAACGGTCGTATCTCATTAGAGTGCTAATAAAATTCTCAAATGTTCGTGTATGATTTTTTATAAGAATTTGAATAACTAAAGCAAGTTTATGAATATTTGAAATCGTTTTCTACGATTCGACCTATTGAAAAAGGTTATCTGAATAAAATCGTAAATATCCAAACATAATGCAAAATTCTGTGAATTGTTACAATTTGATTGAATTGAAAGATATTTCGTTCAGAGTAGCGTGGAAGATTTTATTCTATAAAAACCATACTCTCTTCTTCATGATTCTAACTAAATGATATACGTAGCCTTACAAGTCGATGTATCCATCCTACGACAACAACAGTCGCGAAGGATTCCTATTTCTATCATACTGTTTACAACCAAAAAGCCGTGGTAGCATTTCACTGAGGTCTAACAATATTCGCCATCACCCAAAAATCGACCCTGCTTACCTTCAGCACTACGACGACGTTCTATGCACTCACGGAGGTACGCAAATCTTTTTTATCGCGATACATCATCTTTCTTTACCGTGTCTTTCTTTTTCCATCGCACTTTGCATGATGAAAGCGAATTTTCCAGCCGTAAACTTCGCTCTTCAGACGCTCGAGACGCCCAAGTTTCGTGAGTATGGCGCGAACGTTCATCATCCCGATTTAGAAGAGTGTCGACATTTGCCACAAGACTACCGGGATATCGAATACACGGAATGCGTGTTGAGAGTCGGTGCTCTCACCAGTTATCACGTGTGTGGCTCCTGCAGGATGGGCACCGATGATCGTGCAGTCGTCGATGAGAAATTACGGTAAGAAAGTTGAGCTTCGTTTTCGAGCATACTAAATTGGTAATTTTCTATTTTTATAACGTACGATAATTTTTTAAGTGAAAGCAGAGTCCAAAAAGTAGTAATTTTGTTATTTGCTTTCTTACAATACATTTGAATTTTTATAACAATTCTTTTAAGCAGATTTGAAATATCGTATTGGATATATATACAATATATGTACATATATATATGTCGGAGATGTAGGGACATCGAGCTTTTCTTTTGGAATACTTGGGCTCGAGGTAACACAACTGGTCGCTGAACGTAGCCACGGTCACGGGATGAACGTTTTAACCTGACAGAAGAAGTACCGATATTGAGGGACACGCTGTATTAACGGACATGTCCCAGCCAGGTGCAATGTCGACTCTATGCAGGACTGCCTAGCAACGGCGCCTGGAATTTTGTTGATATTCCTAATCAATATGTAATTGACAAATGAGATTCAGGCAGTCTTCTATTGTGATCTCCTTGGAGAGTTTACTGATATTGGGTGGTCAGTCTAAAAGTTACCGAGCGACACAGCCAACGTTATTTGCGATACAGGGAAAATATAATCTATTGTACAAAGAGTTTTCCGTTGACCGTGGATTCGTTTGAACCCAAGAATATTGTTAAAGCGTTCGTTAAACTTATTTATTGTTAAACCTTGTAAAAGTCATATCTACACGTGTTATATAATTTAGTGTAATATAATTCAGTTGAGTTAAACAATGGTAAATCCAAATGAAGAATTGATACGTACCCAAAATTCTAATGATAATTCGACACAAAATTCTAATGATAATTCGACATATATATGTCGGAGATGAAGGAACACCGGAGCCTTCCTTTGGAACTTTAGGAAAATCCCGTAATATTGTAATCTAGATTCTACCATAGCCGTAATTAAACAATTGCCATTCAACCCGATTGTACTTATTTGAGATTCGTGACAGTGAGCTTGGGCTCGAGGCGACAACCAGTCGCCAACGTAGCCGCGGTCAAGAGATGAACGTTTGTTTAACAAAGACCCTGTTCTTCGGGTAAGATGGTCGCCAGATGTCGATGCGTTCCCGCAGTGCATGTTCAGCTAGCCTGAGGACCCGTTGTAAATCTTAAGATTTAGTTAACTAAATGTCCTTCAAACAGAAAAACAGTCTTTGTCCCAACTACGGGAAGATAGGGAAAACCTACTTTCTCTCGAACGACGCTCCCCATTAGCAATTTTTCCTCAAGGACGGCTAGCATTCTTTTCTAACCATCGACGTGGAAATTGACCAATTTCCAAGCAACGTCAATTTTCCTCATCCTCTGAACGAAGGCATCGCTTCACGAACCCGATGATCTCGTGCCAATGTCTAATCACATCGAAGATTCGTTTCACGCCTCTAACCCTAACCCTGGTCATAATGTGAACCCGACATATATATATAATGTTTTATACGAAAGACAAAGATCATTGATCTGTGAATTATTTGATTCGTTAATAACAATATCGTGATTTGGGGAATAGATTTAGGTGAGCGTAAATCTTTCTGTTGCAGAGTGAGAGGTGTGAAAAAACTGAGAGTAGTCGATGCCAGTATATTACCGTCTCCCATTTCCGGTAATCCAAATTCCGTCGTAATTGCCATTGCGGAACGAGCAAGCGATTTAATTCTCGGTCGCACATTCAATTAGTAAAATGTATTTATTATATTGCGTTAAAATGACAAATAAATATATCATCCATAAGAATAAGTTGAATGTGATTAATTAAAGCCTGAACTTATAGCTTACGATATACAGAATATTATTCTGTTATTCTTATAGTATATAACGATATAGTATATTATTGTACATATTATCGATGATTTCAACTGTCGATTTGTACGAAGGAGATACGAAGTAACAATCAAGTGGGAAAAGGACAGGGAAAGAAAAGATGCCTGGTCAGATTTTTTGTAATTTATAATTAATGTTTTCTTGTTTCACAGTAATTAAACAGTTATTAATAGTTTAATTAAATTTCGATTAATTTTTATACAAACAAAAAAGAGGATGAGTTACACTCAACTCGGCGTAGCACAAACCCCTGCCACCCTGTTCGCGCTCGGAGAAAAAAGAAAAATAAAAAGAAAAATGTATCGTAACGCCATACTTCGCGTTTTCATTCGTCATTTCATTTCACTTTTTATTTCCCCTCCACGCTTACCTATCCAAAGTAATTTACCATAACACGTAATGAATCATGATTATAATCATCATCATTCCAACCCAGTTCCTGTCCGGGATCGTTGGAGATGGCAGAGTTTCGACTCGTTCTTCGTTTCTATTCCACTTCCATGCCTTCCCTCTCTCTCTCTCTCTCTCTCTCTCTCTCTTTCTCTCTCTTATATCACCTTTTTTCCTTTTCTTTTCTCTCTCCCGTTCACGCATCCTCAAGCAATCATTTCACTCGCATACTATCCCTAACATTCGTATCAAGACGTACTTAGTCGTCTTCAACGTATTAAAAATGCATTTCGAACGGGTTTCACAGGGATCAATTTCGAAAACATTTCGAATATATGAATTATGCTGGAAATGAATTTTTAACACGTCCCGAAGCACATTCACGCGTCGTCACGCACGCACTCGCACACAGGCGCACTGTTTCCCGTATAAATAAAATAATTCTGTAAATAGAATGCAAAAGTGTGATTTTGCATACACGAAAAACGCAACTACGGTTTGCGCGCTCCGCTCACGCTGGAGGCATCTGCCATTTTGCCGCCTCCGCTCGTACACTCTCTGTCATTACGTATTGTTCGCGTTCCTTCTCGTATCCACCACGCACCTTCCTCGCATTTCTCTCATAATCGTAACGCAAAACTTAATCTTTCAACTTAAAAACAAAATTGGTAACCACCGTGTACGATCTGCGGTGCAAGCCACGATCTTCCTCTATTTTTTCGAGATAAAATACACAACAAGAACGGTCGTTTCTGCCGAATCGATGCCGACGAAGAGAACGCGCGGACCGACGATTACGTATATTGAATACGCGATCGATGTCGAGGCGACGAGAATTTTCATCTTCATCGCGGAACGTAAAACTTCTACGATAGAAGCGTCGTTCCATACGCTGCTCCTTCGGACTCTTCTGTAAAATTATATGCAAACAAAAAAAATTGAAATAAAGCATCACTGTCTCCGTTTTCATTGCAAAGGAACGATCGATCAATCGAATTTTCGTTAAAAAGGAAACTGAAATATATAGACAATACTGCGAAACATTAATGCAAAATAAAATAATTAGCTATCGATCGAACCTTCAAATAATCTTCCGACGCTTCTTATCTTCGAGTTTTATATTGCCTAGCGTTCTTAAAGCGGAAATGCCCAGAGTACATCCCCTCGACATCGTCGATCCTCGTTTATCCCCTAAACTAGTCGACGTTAAGTCGAAATTTCGCTCGCGAACAAGAAGAGGAGAAACTCGAATATGGCGTGCACCGCGTGATTCAGCGATTTACAAATCGCGTTTATTCTATTAATTCTTTCGTCGTTTCTTCGCATCTTCTTTTTTTTCGTCCTCTTCTTCGTATATGCGTGTCTGTGTATGTTCCTGTCTGTCTGTCTCTATATGTGTCTGTGTGTGTCCGTGTATGTATGTATATTTATATATATATAATATATAATATTCCATTTTTAATTTATATTTTTCATCTTTTGTCTTCGACTTGCAATGTCGCATCGCGGGGCGACGAGTTCGGGGCACGCTTATGATCTAAACAAGTACCTTCTTAATATTACATATAATATACTCTATCTATTTATATATTTATATATTTATATATATATACCATTTTATATTTATATTGAAAAAATCAGTGTACTCTCTTTCGTTCTATCAATAGGAATAGTTATCGATTAATTTGAAATTGCGTGTAACTTAGACGCGTCCAGCGCATAGAAACATAAATAAATAAATATAAACGGATATTATTTACATAAACTCGGTCGTCTGAAGGGAGGATAGGATGGAAAGATTAGGTTAGATTAGGCTTAGGGAGTTGATGGGGGCGGGAGGAGGAGGATGGTATGTTTGAGGAGGCAGTTTCGAAAAGGAGAAAAGGGGTGGAGAAAAGGTGGAAGAACGGAGGACAGTGCTATTATCCGATATATTTATTCGCGGCAGCTATAGTTCTTCTTCATCATCATCATCATCATCATCATCATCATCATCATCATCATCATCGTAATCGTTAAATCTCTCTTATATCATACAATATAATTATTACTTTTACGTATATCCGATTTTGTTGCGGTTTTCTGATTTCATTTTCTTTTACATGTTCTTCCATATTTGTTTTTCATTTTTCATTTCCTCTGTATGATACAAAAAAATGAAACGCACGGTATTACGCCGAGCGTCGCGTAGAAAAATAATACTTCTCACAATCAATGGGACACATGAGAAAGAAAAACCGAGAAGGAACCGTAAGCGACACACAATTGTACGAACGTTATTTGTAATTAACGTGATCGTCTATGCGTACCGTAAATGTATCTTGTGTGTGTGTGTGTGTGTCTGCGTGTGTGTGTATGTGCGAGTGTATATGCGTCTGTATGTACGAGCTTATGCGTGTACGTGTTAGCTATGTATACGTGTACGTTTGTTTCATTGAGGTAGAAGCGGTTTCGTATACACCTACTATTATTATTATTACTATTATTATTATCAGTAGAAAGATTATGTCATAGATGCACGAGATGATGGTTTGTCCGTTTCTTCCGAGTATAACGAAATTCCCAACGTAGGACGAAAGGGGCAGGTGTATTACTTCGTGGTGAAGAAGATATTAGGAGGACGACGATGGGAAGTGGAAAGTAAAAAGAGATTTCATTGAGGAACGAAACTGAACCATATCGTGGACAATAGCGTTTGAGAATAAAATGCAACCGGACGAATGTTCGCATTTGTTTACGTGTATAATCGATCTTTTGCTTCTTCTTCATTATAAAGAAGAGGAGGAAAGATGTTTGCGAAAAGACGAAGAACGATAAAGTCGTATGCAAAATATAAAACTTAGGAACAGAATCCTATTTAAAATTTTTTCGAAAAGATCTTGTAAAGATGAAAAAAATAGGAGAGTTCTATACGAAATGGTAAGCAGAACGCATAAACTGAACGTCTAGTGAGATGAACATCGAAACGGAATAAAGGAAGAGATGTTTCATTATCATGCGCGATAGGAAGTTCGTACGAAATGTACGTTTCGCTTCCTTAAAATAGACAAAGAGAAAGAAAAGGCACCGAAAATGAAAAAAGAAATGTTCAGTAAGGGAACATCCGACCGGCAGAGAAACACCACGTAACAAAACGGTCAACAAAGAACGAACATATCTTAACAAGAACACTTACAACCACGGTGGAATGTGCCGTGGCGCGAAATTCAAAAAAGATTAAGGAATAAAGTCTGACGCGTCCGATGAACCTAACCTTAGACGAGTGATTGCATCGCGATGAGAAGTGTTGGATGGAGATAGATCATCGAAGGAAATTGTTCAGCAGCGCACGATAAGGATAAAGAGACTAAAACAATTAACAAATTCGTGAATCGAAAGAAGTACGCGGCGAACAAGCAACGTTCGTCGTTCCTTTAACGCGGAATCGTCGTTACGATACATAATTCCCGCGTTAATTGGCTCATTATTTAAGCGACACTTGTTTCCTCTCTCACAAACGTATCTTCCTCTTTGTTAGCGCAATGATATCGCTACCATAAAGTGCTCTTTCTGCTCTTTGTTCGCCCATAATGAATGAAACGGCGAACGGAAGCGAAAACGGCTCTA
Source organism: Bombus pyrosoma (assembly GCF_014825855.1). NCBI lineage: Eukaryota > Metazoa > Arthropoda > Insecta > Hymenoptera > Apidae > Bombus > Bombus pyrosoma. The sequence goes on from NC_057775.1 coordinate 15,484,410, forward strand.
ACGAGCATGGCCGCTATTTAACAGAGAGAAGAAAGAACGAGCAAGATACGTGAGAATGAAGAGGAAACTGGTCGTTCGAGCACTTAATTAATCTTTTGTATGCGTAATTAACACACGGTGCCATAAGTAACGTAGCGTCGTCGTGTGCGAAACACGTTTCATATTTTAATGTTTCGCGGCGACGGTTATCGTTAACAACGAGTTAGTTTCTTTCTGACGAAAGACAGAGAGAAAAGGGGAAAAATGAGATAGCAAGGAAGGACGAGCGAGAAAGAGACAAAGAGAAACGGCGTACAAGTTACACCGGATCGATCCCTACTATACACTCGACTATTGCATCGCTTGATTATTGATTTATGTTAATCTTATCGACTATTATACTTTGTAGTTTGTACTTGGTTTTCATTATTCCTGAGAAAAGGACACCGTGGAGTACGAGTCGTGTCGTCTCGATTAACGACACCGAACCCGTTTCGAATTTTTTTTTTATTCTGATCTCTGTTTAACTATCATCTGTGTTTTCCCATCTTTCTTATCTTTTTTTTTTTTTTACTACAATTTGTTTCTTTTCTTTTCTTGCCATCGTCGTTTCCTTTAGAATACGTCGGACCGTATGCCGATCATCGACACCTCTGGGACGTTTGATTCTATCGCAAAATACCGTTTTCTTTTTCCTTTTAAATTGTGTCATCTTTTATGTACAGAGATTTATTTTAAGCTTCTATTCATTTCTTTTTTTTTCTCTCTTTTGCTTTCTTCTGCACCCTGTATATCTTGTGTGAGGTAGCATTTGTACTAGTGTGTATGACGAAGTATTGTGTTCCGTTACTGTGACGAACGGCAGAGCTTGCATCGGCGAGCCGATCACGGAAGGATTCGATTACTTAGTGGCAGTGACGAGTTTCACCAGTCTTTTCATCCTTTCTGCTATTAACACTCGTACATAACAAGCATTCGGACCTATTTCCTACGTATCATTCGCAAATATTTGCATTTATATCGTTCTTATCTATTCTCTGCGTTTAAGTCGTTTTTATATCATCTCTGAACGATTAAGAAACATATAAAGTCGGTTGCAAACGTAGCAGTCTGCGGTAAAACAATCTCAACAACTCTGTAACTATAATATTAACTATTGCGAGCTATTTGGTATAAAGTACGATCACATGGAACAGTCGGTGAACAATCAGTTCTTCTGCAATTCCAGATAAAGGAAAGAGGATTCACGAGGATCACATGAAACGGGACAAGTATAGTTAAAGTAATGGGCGATCGATCTCCCTGAAACTGATATGTAATGGGTATTTAAACTTTCGGCACGTTCGCTGCTTAAAGTAAACGTGTCCTCCTTCCTTTCCTGCGTATCACAGAAATATCGATATCTCGTCGAGTGGATAATGCGTCTCGTTGCATAGATTAAACGTCGTCGATTCTTCTTGTAACATAGCTATCGTAACATGATGTTTCATTATTATGAGATTTGGTGCAAACGAGCCAGGTGACGCCGTTGCGATTTTGTAATGTAATAGCGATGCAAAAGAAGAAAAAGAAAAAAGATACGATAGTTTTGTATTCTTAATAGCAGACCAGAGGCAGTCGGTCTATTGCATCATTCAGAAATAAAAACCTGACGAATTGTATAGGATAGGATATCGTGCTTGAAAATCGCAATGACGTTGCTTCGCTCAATTTCACCGGATCTCGAAGAAAGAAGAAATGTTAGAAACTGTATATCGACGACTTTTACCGAACAACGATCAATCACGATCCATCGAACAGGATTATACGCCTCCTCATCCAATCTGTATACAACATTCGGCATAATAAACGGCGAGATCGAGAAATGCAGTGTTATGAGCTTAATTAAATCGCGTTCATCGAACCCTTGATCGTTCTACCGATGCACGTCTCTCTAGCCGTCCAAATTCAACTATATTATATAAAACCCATCATCATCATCATCATTATCATCATCATCATCATCATCATCATCATCTTTATCGTCGTTATCATCGATCAGTATCATAATTGTAATCGTTTCTTTTAATACATTGTGTATAGTAAGTTTACAAAAATCTGCGATCGTCATCTGTTTCATTATCGCGTTTTTCCATCGATTACTTCATTTATACCCCTTAACGCATTACAGTTTACTTTGTACTATAAGTCGCGACCGCTCAAACGTTTGTCTTCGTTCGAGGATCGCACGCCGCCGAAATCGAAGCCCCGCTGCGCGACAATATGAGCCCTACAGTTTTACAATATTATAATCGTAATCGTAATAATCGTCAATCGATTAATTCGATCTTGCCGCCAAAAGAAAAAGAAGATGTAGGTTCGTTACGTAATGTACGTTCCTTACGTTCTTATTAATGTTATGTTTTTTTTTTTTATACTTTTTCGTCACGTTTAAATATGCTTATGCGTGCGTGATACATGTACTATGCAATCATTATCAACTATGGTATAGTACTATTACTGTATTTTTTTTCTTTTTTCTTTTTTATACTATACAACGATCAAACGGTATAGTATAAGTAGACAGTGCACGCGCAGCCCAGGTGCAGCGACAACATCGATCCTTATCCTCCTTCGTTTTTCACCGCGAGCATGCAACAATCTCCGCCGATCCTTAATTATTTTCCACGGCGACAGCCTCTCTGCCGTCACCCTTTCATTCCCCCTCCCCTTGTTTTTCGTTCGCCTCTGCCAATGTTCTTATTCTACCCTCGACAACTGTACTTGCCCGCCCACGCGATCTCAGTTGCCAAACATCAGTGACGAAGGATTACCATCTCTTTTTTTACTCATATATTTTTTTCATTTTACGTTTTTTAAATCGTGGAAAGCCCGTTTACACCGCGAGTCTCGGTCGCGGGTGTCGAGCGTCCTTTAAACGCGGTTTATTCCTAGTTCCTTCACTTCTCGCCGATTTCGTACCGATTTTTTAAGCGATCCCTACCGATTATCATCCTAATTTACCTTGAAACTCAAGAGTCTTTCATCGAACTCTCTGCTGTCTAACGCCTTTCTACTCCTCTTTAAGTCACTATCCTTGTTTTTCTAATTTCTTTTTCTTCCTTCTCCGCGACGCTCGTGATTCACGCGGGAAATTCGAAACGATTCGGTCGACCCGCGGTGTAAAGCTCGCCTCGCCAAGCTGTGTCACACACGACATCTATTAAAGGATTTTCAATCCGTAAAACACATATTATAGAAACAACATGCAACATTTTATCCTACGCCGTGATACAATAATGGTACATACGTGTGCGTACGCTGGCGCGTGGCTTCGCAACGTGGATATATGCACGCTAAGCGTACGCACGATACCGCGCCCCTCCTATATGCGTGTGCCTATGTGTGTTTGTGCTTGTATACACGTGTTCGTGTGTGCGTGTGTATGTATTTCCAATCACACTGGGATACGGTCAGGCAGCGCGGAACTTTACGCGGGAAAACGGGACGTTGAAAACTACTCTTGCGAATCGTGAGTTGATCTCAAGCAACATTTCCAATATAATTTCGTAATCTTCAAAACGATCGAGAAACTTCGTTATCGAAAATAATATTAGAAGGGTAAAGAACACGTGTAAAAATAAATTTGAAAATATGCGACTTTTGAATCTCGTTTCTTTTTCCTTGAGATTATTGAAAAGCTTTTTACTTACGAAAAAAAATTGTGACAAAGGACATTTGCAAAGCGATCGAGTACGAAACGGAAAAGAAGAAGCAATTCGAACACAGAAGAATTGTGGATATGGAAAAGAATTCTACGCGATTCATAATTCGATGAATAGTAAAACACGAGTGTAAGTTTAGTCTGGTTTCAGATCCAGCGATCTTTCACTTTCGTTTCCATCCCCTGCCCAAACACGATCGATTGCTCGTCACTCTTTACTCGATTCATCAACTTCGTATATATACACCTGTATATACATTGTACACGCGTGTTTTTACATATGCAAATTCGTAACAGCTAACGACGAAGCAACTAAAAAGTACATGGCTTTTTAGCCCCGAACCTCTTAAACATTCGCAACTGTGAACGTAAACGCATTATCCTAAACGAACGTCACCCCAAAATTACCTAAAAGAGAACGAAAACAAAGAAAAATAATAGGGAACGATATTAGATGAAATAAAAATGAAAGGAAACGCTTAAGAAAAGTGTAAACTTAATACTAAAGTTTGTACGATCTTAACATTACTCTCGATATTTCGTTTCGTTCGTTTCTGCTTGGCAGAGTAGCCGAGAAAAGTTAAGAAAAAAGAAAAAAGAAAAAAGAAAAGAGAAGAAGAAGAAAAGAAAAGAAAAGAAAATATGTATACATTTTTTCGGCTTAATTTAAAAGAAAACAAAAGAAGAGACAAAGGAAATAAAATTTAACCAAAGTACGTATGCGTACCAAAATTATTTACACTCGTGAGCATATATGCAAATCGATCATTTTGCGACGTATCCCGTGTACGTTCTGTGTGTTTTTCTGTTTCGTACATAAACGTGTATGTACGTGCAGTGTAGATGTGTGTGCGCGTGTGTGTATGTTCCTATCACATACGTAAACGACACATAACACTTTTGAATAATCCCCCTTCCCGCAGCGTCTTCGTTTTTTTGCTTTTTGTTTTGAGGTCCTCTCGTCCACCCTCTATGACTAATTTTCACGTCGTCTAAAATGTTTTTATAGCCCCATCCTCGAGAAATTCACCCTTTAGTCAGCCCTAAAAGAACATCGATTATCACCCTCGCGTCCGGATCTAAACAATTTGCCCTCCTAAAAACGTCTCGTATGGTTTTTCCTTTTCAATTTCCATTTTTGCTCTTTTCATTCGTCAGCTTTCGAGTTTCTTTCTTAGAATGTTCTTCGTCCGTTTTATTTTTATTTTTATTTTTTTTTTATTTTTTATTTTTTTATTTTTTTTTTTTGTTATCAACCCCTTCGAGATGATCGGGAAACATGATCCGCGAAATTCGTCGACGAAACGAGCACGCGTGCACTCGAAACACTTTTCGCTGATTTGATATTTTCACTTGGATTTTCTCCATTTTAGCCCCACTTGTTTAAAACTTCTTCGCTCTCGCCAATTAAACCTGTGCACTGTACACTCGCGATATCTTTTTTCAGTTCACATATTTTTCGTTTTGTTCGTGATGAAACAATACTTTCGTTTCTCACCTGATTTCGTTCTTCTTTCTTTTTCTTTTTCGCATTTCTTTGATTGAAAAATCGTGATTGGTCCGAGGAACCAGACTTCGCTTGCCAAACGATGAAATCGCCGCGTTTCTTTATTTGTAAATTGTCACGCAGTCTCTCGCGCTCACGCACGCACACACACGCGCGTACTCACATTCACGTGTCTCACTGTGCTTATATAGTGGAAAGTTATTAGATAATGGTAAGTTATTACATATACAGTTGTGTACGTATGCGATAATGCAACTTCGTAAAAAAACGGATCTACTATATAATCGTATGTAGAGCTTATATATCACGTGTGCTTGCGATCCTTGAAGCTTCTCGTCTATCAGAAATTCCTTTGCTAATACGGCACTTGCGTTAAACTAATGTCTATAAAATGAAATTGTTTGAAAGTTCGAAGGAGACGTCGTTTGTACGATCTGTAAATGGTAGAATGAAAACGATCCTCCACAAATTCTACGAACGATTACAACGCGAAGATCGCGCGAAGAAAATGTGATAAGTTCGTCTTTTTAAATTTCCGATTAGCAGAGTATTTTCTCTGATGATATAATTGTAAATGAATATAATTTTTTCTAAAGTAAATAAATCCTTTTGTATGAAACCAAATGTATAACTAATGTTGCAGCACTGAACGCGACGTATTTTTTCAAATATCCTGATATAATGATACATACATATTGAATTCGAAAGACCAAATATACAACAATTTCGATAATATTGAGATTAGTTGTTAGAAAATTGTTTCGTTGAGAAACAGAAAATATAACTCATTATATTTTCTTCGTATGTGTTGAATGGCAGCATGTTTGGAAAATAAATATTAATATTGCATGGAATTTCGATGAAGAGCTTCAAGATTCACGTTCGTACCCTGTCTCTCAGGGTATAACAGCAGGAGAATAATCCCGACATTAACCGGACGAGTAGTGGCGGCTGTACGGAATGTACAGATGTTATTCTATCAGTGGTCTCTCAGTGTTCCCTGTGTTTTGTATGCATTCTTATAAAAAACGATGAGGTAGTACTGTCATACGTATCGTCATTTGGCAGAATACGCGAACGATCCGGTTCGCGATTTGATATCGTATTTAAGAAACTAAGAAAAACGTAAAAAAAAAAAGAGAGAATTATGCAGAGAATGTAGAAACGTAAAAAGAACACATGCAACGCGAACAAGAAAATACGGGAAAGAACGAGACAACGGAAACGGAAACGAAACAAATAGTTTCCTTTTACTAATATACTCTAGATCTTTTCACGACCATTTAAATACTAAATAATCCCCTATTAACTATTGTCTTTGATATCTTAAGAAGATAGGCGTATCGTTGTGAGATAACTCTCGTTAAACTCTGATTTTCCTCTGTAACGTAACAAACAAATAAAAATAGGAGAAAAAGAGATGAGCGAGAGAAAAGACAAGATACTGACGGATATGAAGAAAACGACGATAAACGAATAATAATAATAATAATAAAAAGGGAGAAAAAAAAACGGCTGGAAGTTTGTAATAGTGGAGAAAGAATAAGAAGAGAGAAGATAGAAGTCTGTAATATAAACGTGTGAAATACTGCAACAAGTAATATTGTGGTGCTATCCTGACTAGGAGTATCTATATATCTATTTATAGGTTAAATCGTTAATAATAAACTATTGCATTGATCACATTCTATACAACCGGTATCTAAGCAATTATTCCCTATGCTTTCTTGTTCGTCCTGGTCTATTGGTTTCATAATTATATCACCTATTATATATTATCCTCGACTATTGCTTCGGACAAAAGTCCGCTATTTAAACATTGTAAACAGGTAACAAAGTGGTAGTGATTGTTCTTCGTGACGTACAACGCGTCACGTTTGAGATCTTTCCAAGCGAATGCGATTGCTTCGTGATTCTTCGTCAATCAGGTAAATATAAACGTACTCGCTAAAAAATCTTGGATCTCGTATTATAATACGTAGCACGTGGAACGCCCTGATTTTTCACCAGGAGACTCCTGTTCGTCTATAATAACGATTAAGAACAAGCGTCCCTTGGTTATATATACAGTGCGTTTAGAGAGATATAAAAAACAACGTTCTTACAAAAAGGAAAGATTAGTTCTTCTCTATGTATCTTAACGATTATTGCTTATTTTCTCGCGCGATACGAACCTCCGGTTTGCACGCATTCACCAAGAAGAATCTACATACGTGGCCTACATGATATATTTAATAATATGGTAACTCGACAACCTGTCCATTCTTTTATCATTGTAGTTAATAATCTTATAAATTCTTTATAAAACGACGGTATATCTATATAAAAAGAAGAGAAGAAAAACATAAAAGTGGAGAAGATGGTATGCGTCAGTGTCGGTTTTACAAGAAAAATCTGCACCACTCTATCTCTCTTTTCCGGATATGTGTGCTTTTCTCACGGATGAAGTGTATGTCGTCCGTCGTCTCTATGTTACCGTCTCGTGTGTGGAGATGCGTAAAAAAATAATAGAAATTCGATTACCTATCCTGAGTAGAAAAATGTATGATCGAGAAAATGCGATTTAATTTCTATGTTTCCTTTCTTTGTGTTCTCAATTTGTTTGGCACTAACGCGTACGTGTTTAAGTTGTAACGTGTTGAATTATGTTCGGATATCACCCGTGTCTTGACCCTAGGCTCTCGACATCAACAGCAATAATAGTACCAGTGTTATTTCTTCGCGGTAGAATCGGTAAAAGTATCAATATATAATAACAGCGTTTCAATGCATTGTGATTTGGTAATCAGTTCGATAATTCTTAATAATCCATCGGTAACATGATCGTAACTATCGAATAAAATAAAGTAGCGGCAGTAAGTAGACGCTTCATTCGTTTAAACCTATTTCTCGTAACAGCGCTTGCACCGTTTTCATTTATATGTTCGGTATATTTATATTTATACTATATATATTAATCGGTATTCGTACGACTCCTTAAAACGATCCTGATCGTTCACGCGAGGAGTCGTCGAAAAAATATGGTGAAGAATTGTATAAATACATATATATGTATATGTAAACCACAAAGCAGAAGGGCGAAAAAGATAATAAAATAAATCGAGAACTACTGGCTTACGGTAGTACGATTCACCTGAGATATGCGTCTTTTTTTTTTTTCTTCATCTTTCTCGTAATCTACTCGCTTAATCTCTCTTGACATTGTGAATCTGCGTTTCAACATGCTTTCAACTATTCGCGTCTTTTCTTCGGTTTCGATCTTTCGGCGTTACGCTTGTCTCTAACTTCCCTATCTTTTATCGCGCTCTTTTAAAAACTGTTTTTCTTCAGCTTTCTCTTTTATAGTTAATAACTCTTACTCGACGTTGCACTTTTATTGACTAGTTTTGTGATTATCCAGCGTTATTTCGCGAGCGTGTCCGAGGCGCGACGAGCTTTCATCTCCCTCAATCCCACCCCTAATCATCCCACTATACTCGTACCTTTGTGCGAGCTACGCGAGCAATCGGACGTCGACGTTTTTCCAAGCTTCACTCTTCTACCTTCTTCTATCTTCCTTTATCTTCCTTTACCTTCTTTCATCTTCCCTCTCTTCCAATGCTAACCTCTTTTATGATCCGATTAGCGCGACAATTTTTTCTACTACATCTGGTCAACAACCTCTGTCGCATCCAAGTTCACGCCACGTCCATCCTCCACGATTTATCCAAAGAAACGCAATTCGTATCCGCAAAAGCGTACCAAGAGCGTGCAATCGTTGGAGCAACGTGAATCTTCAAAGTAGTGGTAATCCAAAACACGAAGAATCTTTTGAAAGTCCAGCATCCATTGAGCCTTCGAGTATGAGTCAGTGATTGTTTGATGCGATCAAATAAGTCGAACGCCACGTTTAACCATCTGCATAAGCGGTAAATTTATCTAATTCTTCAGCTCGATTCTCTGTGTTCCGGCGGTTGCTCTTTCGTAGTGACGCTCTGGAGACGCTTTCGGACGGTGAATCGCTCAGCCGAAAACACGACTGGTGTAATTGACAACTATTAGAATCGCCGAGACGAGACACAGCGGGACAGTTCCTTTGTCGACCTCGCTGTCAAAGCGTCGGTTGACTTCCGGCGCAACGCTGTCAATCGCAGCGTGGCGATTTTGCGGAGGAAATGTTTAGTCCCGAGCGCCACTCGGATGCTACATGGGATGGGGATGGCGTTGACCGACGTTGGTCGAGGGAAAAGGTGGACAGACCTTCGCCCTCGTTGCTTCTTCCTCGTTCCAGCATTCGTGGTATTTCCGTTTCGTGCCACTCGCAGGTAACTCGAGTAGCCATAGGGTTGTCTTCGATGTCATCGCGACGATGACAGCGACAACCACGATGACAACGACGAAGACGACGACGACGATGACGACGATGACAACGAGGACGCCGTTACTGCGGCACCGTGTCTGACATCGAGTGGTTTGTTTGTTGGAAGGCCTTCAGATTCAGCTCGGCCTTGTGCTCCCGTGCGATGTGCCGTCTGACGGTGTTGTTCCGCGTGAACGTCCGCGAGCAGAACGGACACGGCACCCTGATACCCTGGTGACGCTGCCGTATATGAGCTCGCAGATTCGTCTCGTAGCCGTACAGCTTCTCGCAGTATGGACACTTCAGTTTCTTGCCTGCAATCACAGATATTGATAGTGTTATTTGTAGCATTGACGCGTTCATTTGAGAAAACGTATCTCTTTTTGAACGATTCTTTTATCATATAGCGAAAATGTCAGCTTCTTGGCTGATACAAGGGAAATAGGTATTGTTATTCGGTAGTTTTTACTTTCATTTAATTTTGTTAAATTAATTTAGTAATTTTGTTATTTGTTATTGGTTGATTGTGGTGTAATTACGTCGATTCGGACAAGGGTATTTATCTAACCCATTTCTATATTTCTTTCAGCAATTCTTTCATCTTCTGGGTATTATCGTTTGCAGTGTTAATGGGTTGATCTGAGGAAAAATATTTGGGTGATCTTTTTAAACTCATGATCAGCTCGTATGTCTATGTTTCATTTAACCCTGTGGCAATTGTTTGAACGGGTCTATCATCTTTGTTATATTTTTCGTAAGGATAGAAACACACGATAAATTTTATTTTTAAATTTATCACTTTTTCAGTTTCAATCGTTTCATTTGTTTTACGGAGATTACGTCAAATAAAATTTAATTTCCATCGGCAAATACGCCGAGGAACGCGTGAAGATTCCCATTCGTCACGATCGAATTGAGAGCAACATTTACACACCTTACCATTTTCCCTAGGCTATGCGAAACCAGTCGTTAAATATTAGAAACTACCGTGAACACGAATATTCCGTGCTTTTATTTCCGTGCTATTCCGTTTCCTTGAGAATTTTGTGTTCATAAAAGCCTATCGATTATGTCTCTTCCGACGGAATCATGTGAAGAAATGAATTATCGTTAGTAATAACCATATATTTACAATTATTCAGAGTATTCGCAGAACAGAATTTTGTAGAATGAATAGTAGCCGATCTAAGTGGAAGAACTATGGTTTTAAACCTTCCTCGAGGCCTACTTTTATGGAATCTGAATAATTTCCGGTTTATTCTGACCATCTAATTTGGTAGATGCGCATGTAGAACGGTGGCTGAGACTTTGGAAGCAAGTATTTTTCTTAGAAGACATATTTTTTGGGAAGAATATTGCACTTCTTTAATATAGAAAATTTCTTTATACGAACATTGCAAGGAGATCTTTAACGAGTATCTTCTTAACGAGCAATCTTTAATTAGCATTCATTGAATTCATTGTATTCATCACAGTCGCAACAGTCCTCGTATAATGTACACATTGTCTACTTACCTACCCTTGAACTGCTATTTTTCGCTTATATCATCGTCTTATTAAATAATAACGACTCAATGTATGTTTAATAACGCAAAGTAGATTAGATTAAACCTGGTTTGTATCGAACCTCGTGTTTTTAAGATTTCATAAGAAGAATCATAATAAAATGCGTTTACTTATACTTCAACTTCTTACTTATGCTGACCAATAAAAGAAAGTCTCTTTGTCGAAGTGCAATATAACGTAGAATTTCGTACGCATTTACACTCTTTACAGATTCTAAAATATTTTTCCAAATTGTAGAAAACAACTCGTAAAGCAAATGTTTCTTACGTATAAATAATATATAAATCTATGAATAATTCATAAAACAGAGCTTCTCATCATACGCTCAAATCCTTCGTTTCTACAAAATCTAAAAGTCATTCATATATGCATTCTATAAATTGTACAGTAAGAAAATGTCATACGTAAATCCCACGAAAAACAAAATGCCAACGAAACAGGAAATATTCCTAGTGACGTAAAATGATGCTTGCACGAACAATTTCAATTTTTCTCAAACAATCTTACTTTTTTCACATCGAAATTTCGAAGTGAAGAAATATGGAAATTTCGCAAAAACTTTCCATTCCCAGAAGTATCGCGAACCGTGAAAAATGTCCCCGGGACCCAAGATCGAAGTGCACGCGCGCCACTCGTGATGGACGCGCGTGCACGCGTCTAGTAGCGCGGCTCGTTCTTCTTTTCGGCGGATAGCAGGTTAAAAATAGAGACGGGCCATCCTAGAAAAAGTAAACGGGGCCGCGGGGCTCGATCTTCGTGCAGCTGACTATGAAATTCACGAAGGATCGCTGCCCGAAGACAAAGGCGAACCAAACGTTCTCCGCATGGAATTGACTACGAGTGGGGATTAGAAAAATGCGTGCCGGCCGAGGACAGAAGCCAATGGTGTTAAAAAAGAAGGGTGAACGGTCCTTTGACTGACAGAGAAGAGAACGCAAGAGTAGCAAAGAAGATCGTGAAAGATAGCTGCAGAAAGAACGAAGAAGAAGAATTTAATCCATCTTTTGGGCTATTTTAGATACAATCGTGTTTGTCTATTAAAAGATTTGTTAAGCATTTCTGAGTTTTCTGAATCACATTCGATATTTTGTCGTGACTAGTTTACGTTTAATTACAGTTTTATTTTTTGTTATTTATAATGGATCATATATTTCTATTAATTTATATATTTTGATACAAAATATTAGCCTATATCATATATTAAAAAGAAGACCATTTTCAAATCGAGCTGGAACGTACAGCTAGAAAAAGGGAAATAAAATTTAAATTTGAGGAAGCTATGAAAGAAACATCAGAAAATTTGATTTAGTGGATCTTGTCCTCGTAATAATTTCTTTAGAGAGAAATTATGACATTAATCGTGGCAGTAAATGATACGCGTGTAGCTTCGTATATCAGCAACAACGATATATTTTCAAATATCTTATCATAATCTTTCTTCTCGAAATATTAATCCTTTTAATCTGAAACCAAATCATTAAAATTGCAACATGAAAATCCGACAACCAGAGAACAGAGATAAAAGAGAAAAATCCAACATAGGTAGAGAACAAGACGAAAGTACGTAAATATAGTTGGCAGAAGAGGACTGAAGAGAGCGATAGAGACGAGCAAAAATTAAAAGGGAAGAAGACGACGTGGAAACGGAAGACAAAGGAAAAGAGGAGAAAAAGAGAAAGGTGAAATGAGAGGCAGGTATATGTATAGAGGAAGAGCCCGCGGGGTAAATACGCCCCTGAGACACGCAGAAACGAAAAACGCCGATGCCGGTGTTTAAGAAGCGAGAACGATCGCTTCCGCGAAAGGCTACGCCATCTGCCTTGCCTGGAAATTTGCGGATTTCGCGTGTATCGACGATTATTACAGGACATCCTCTGGTTCGGTTCCTCCACCCTCGAAAATTGATCGAGATGGAACCTACAGCGTTTAACCTGCCGGCAAACAGGACCTCCTGGCGTGTTTTCGTGCTTAGCCGACCGATTAAATTGCAGAGAATCCAGATAGAATAAGTACTGTTGCTTGCAGTTGACAGATCTCTCGTGCCACAGCTGCGCGTTTCGAAACCGCGTTTTAACGTCTCCTTCGTCTTTTTCTCGTATCTCCTTCCCGAAGGATTTCACGCTTGACCAAGAGTTACTTAAAAAGTTTTCGATCGAGACGTCGTTTCGTCTCGTTTCGTTCGCCTCCCTTCGGCTCTGTTACGTGCCAAGATTGTAATCGGTTGTGTAAAACGGTTGCATTTTCTATTATGTAAAATCGTTAGGTGAAAGTGAGGCGATCGAAAAGTTTTTTTCAAATTATCGTCGAGTCGCTCAGTTGAATATCTATCGATTGGTTTCTGTTGAGTCAGTCGTGGAGATTGGGATATCGGTGGAAGTTTTTACATCGATGTTAGTGGTTAGACTGTTCTATGTTAATGAGTTTCTCTGGGTAGTCAATATTATTCTTTGTTCGTTCTGGATTATTGAAAACATAAGAGCTTGTGCTATTCGTGTTAACTGTTTCACTAGGTCGTAAAAATCGTAGAAAATAGCTTTAGCGCGTAGATTCAGATTTTTAATCGAAAATATATGCTGCTTAAGGTGATGAATATTGTCGAACAGAAATGAAACGTAAAAGGAAATTGAGGAGTAAATCTATTTTCTTATAACAAGTAATCCATTTTTCTCGTGATACACAATCGGTATTTTTGCATCTCTACAGTGTGACACTAGGAGTTATCAATTTCAACTCTTATCGAATTTAGTATTTCATAACTTGAATACCATTTCGAACATTTCATTTTGTATTTAATTTGTTAATGTTCCGATTTGTTACCCTAAGACGATCATAGACAGAGCGCAACAGTTTTCCCACGCAACGATTCACGTGCAGCGATTGCAGTAGTTACAGACAATGCGTAAGACACGAAGTAGTATAAGACAAGAGGCGTTATTTCTGGCCAGTCTGGAAGACAAATAATTCGCTCGCCAGTGCGTGGCGATAATCAGCCATCAAGAAAGTCGTGAGTAGCTGCAAACGAAAAAAGAACTGGCATGCGCTCGACGCGCAGTATATTTATATTACATAACGTTACTTCGTACCATCTCGATCAACGGCAACGCGTCTTCGATGCATTCGATTCCAGCATGATTATCTTTATTAGCACCGTTTACAATTTTCAAAAAGTTTTCTCTTCTTCCATTTCGACTCTTTGCATTCTTGTTTCTTAATAATATATCAATGTTGCAACAAAAATACAAGGAAACTGGCAAAAACGCAAGGAGATTAGATTACAATTATCAGTTTCTATCTACTTAAAAATGATTTGAGAATTCGAATTTCAGTATGCTGTCATACTTAATTTTATATAGCTAAAACGTGAGAATACTATAAAAAAAAAATTGATTCTATTCGTTGGACTTTATTCCATTTCTACTTAAGATGCGAAGTATCTTACGTATTAGGATAATTTATAATTGGAAAATTGTATAATTCGCGAAACTACTCGACGTAAATTATACCAAGAGGGCAACGAAGAATTGGTTGCAAAAATAAGAGACACGACGATAGAGTGGAAACACTTTTGATAAACATCGAAAGTCTTTAAGAAAGAATCAAAATATCACGACAGATCATTTTTCAACGAAATGAAAATATGGTTAGGTTGAAATAGATTCGAAGGCTATAACAGAGCGATTGCACGTGGAACGAAGAGACATGCAAAGAATGCAGAAGAACGTCCTTTCTCCTCGATGCTGTAATTTTCGGGAAAAATTATTTTGAGCGAGAAGCTCGACTACACGTGCGTGTAGGAAACTTCGCAGAAGGTGACCCTGACACGTGCTTGCAGAATAATAATACTGTAACGCGATGATACCGAGCCGCATGTAAAGATACGATGCACGCTAATAAATAATCATATTTTTCGTAATCGAGGTCGGTCTCGTTAAATTAAATAATTATGAGCTCTTCAAACCCAAGAACAGTGATTCTTGTTTTCGGTAATTGGAACGTTTTCTATGCATAATATTGCACAGCCGTGTAAAAAATAAGAAACAAATATAAACTTAGATAAAAATATAATTTACCGGTATCTTTAAAAATAACACTTATAAAACTAGAAAATTTTCCATTGAATAATTCCTATCTTCCTTTCCCTCTAAAACAGAACAAACAAACGCAACTCGTTCTAAAAATTAATTTGCATTAAATCTGTGTTAAGCAAAAATCATAAACCTATGTTATATCACAGGAAAGTTTAACGATCTGAATAAAAAGTTGATTTAATCGCGGTAAGACCTCGAATTAAACTTTTCATCGTACCAAAAACTATGGAACACCGTTTCGAAACACGACTTAACATCATCTTATCGTGCCCCACGCTCGATCTCGAAATCTTTTAATCCCTAATCTCGCTCCAGATCCACGTCACTCGATGTAAGATACAAACACACCGAAAGATCACATCTGCCACGAGACCGACCGATAGAAGTTCGAGTTTCTGTCGATTTCTCAAAACACGGGGACCCTGAGAGCATCGACGCGGAGTTGACGGAAAATACGAGGTTCCTGATTTGACCTTCGATTGGCCGCGCGTGCTCGAAGGGTCTAGAAGGTGAGGAAATCCCGCAACAGTCCGCTCGAATTCTCGGAGAGGGGAAAATGGAAAGGTTCGGTTACGAAGACGCAGCAGCCTCCAAGGTCTTGCCCACCCATCGCCGCTGGCCTGACCCTTTTCCTCCCTTTTCAGCTGAATGGATCGAGCGGACGAAGAAACGAATAACAGAAAGAAAGATACAGCCCTACCACAACTCACGATGGCTTCTTACGATCGATCGACCGCATTGCTGGATATCGGCAATATTATCGCCGGAATTTTTATCCTGGACTCATCTGCCAGAACGTTTTGATTCGCACATGGACCAGTTTTAGAGTTAAATAATTAGAGTTAAAGGAAATACGTATTATACGTGTGAAGCTTTCGTTAATTTCTTGCTACGCTGTTTTTCTTTAGCGGTGCATTAACAGAATCGAGGTACATATTATTTTTTACGATTATTCGCTTTTTGATGAATAATGATAATAATAATCGATGGATGTAAGAACGGCTATAGAAAGTATAATATTTGCACATATCGTTATTATCAAAAGACAGGGATGTGATAAGAAGACTACAACATTGACGAATCAGCTAATTAATGCATTCGCTGCTATTAACATGTGGCTAAAACTCTTCCTCATATCTTTTATCAAACAGATCTTCATTTTAAATAATAATATTTATTTTAATACACATATTCAATGAAATATGGAAACGCATAAATTTAAAACGACGAGTAGGATTCACATAATAATAAGGAAGATGATAGAAAATACGTGCAACGTACGGGTTAATTGTTAAACCTTAATAACGTTGAGATCGTCGCACAATTATTGAAAAAGAAGTATTGCCATCCTTTCTGTAAAATCTTTAAAAGAAGAGTATACTCTTCAAATAAAAAGTTATTTTTTAAGAATAAATTTGAAAACAGAAGATAAATAATCTGGAATTAAAAAGAGATGCATAGCTTGCAACCGTCGAGTAGAACGATGCAAATGAATAGATTAGATTACGAATTAATCCGGCGCAATTCTCAAATTTGGATACATTGAATATGTTCGCAATTTTTATTCACATTAATTGCCTCGTTATCGTTCGTTTTATTTTCGGTGATATAATTCCCGATATAAATATTATCCGAGATAGCATTAAATGGCAACACGAGACGGATAATAATGTCATTGCAATAGATTTTACAATGTTAAACTTTGTTAGATTAATTAATTAGTTTAATTATTCTTAAAGAGTTTGTGGAAGATACGAACGGTTCTTTAATATATTTTATTGCGATTTTTATAGCACCATAACAGTTTTATTACCAATTTTATGGTTATTGCTAATTATATTGTTCCTTGATATATATATATATATATATACAAGAAAAAATAACATAACGAAAGAAGAGTATACAACAGTATGCACATATAAAGCAGACAAATAATAATAACCATAATAATTTTATTCCTCTTTCTACAGATAGACACTTTTCTAGGTACATTCTTTTCGTCCTCTTTAATGCAATGTCGGATTCGAAATTCTACTTCGTCGCTACCTCGCGCTGTATTTCAGGCAATAAATAAGATCCTAAACATGCCAGGCTAATAAACTTCACACATTAACAAAATTAAAAATAAACGAATCCCAAGAAAGAAACAAAAAACACGCAAGAATAAATGGGGGAACATTGAATCGCGCCTAACAAATTATATTAACGAATATCGCGTGCATTCTGTGGATTTTTGCGCTTATGAATTTCCTATAATCATCTACAAATAGTCAGTCTATCGATAACCTTGTAGTTAATGAGACATTAAACTGCAATTAAAAAGGAGAAAAAGAAGAAATGTTGCTAGTGCGATATCACTAGCAAAAACACGGCAATTTCAAAATTCTACACTGCATCATCGTAAACGTCGAAACAAACAGCCACCCAGGTAGAACCGATCTAAGAACAAGGTCCCGAAGCTTTTTCTCTCTCCGTCTTATACACGTGTTTGTGCGTCGATGACATAACTCTTCCGAAAGCCAAAATAAAGAGGCGCTTTCCGCGGGCACACGTGCGGCCACGGATAGAAAGAGTCTCCGCTTGGTCTCGTGGGAAATCTACAAATCTCTGGCGAGTCTCTCGATCGAGAGAGAAAGAGAGAGAGAGAGAGAGAGAGAGAGAGATAGCTCGATGGAATACGCTAAAAAACGAAGGAAACACGTTCTTCTGCGCGAGAATTCGTGATCGAACCGGAGGGAGAGAAGAAGTTCGACGGATGGTAGGTAGGAGCGTGGTAGGATCGGTCAGTCCTTGACACATTTCGTTCGGTGGCGCCAAATTGGTCGTCGTCGACTGGGCGGCAGCCTGTGGCTGATCGGTCGCAACTAAACGGAGGGAACGGTACAAAAGGAACGGATACGAAGGGACGAAAAAGGGAACAGAGTCATTTCAATCACGATAAGGAAAAATTTATTATAAACGAAAATAGTGAGAGTGAAGTTAATATATTTTCGATCGGGTATGCCACCGGTGGTGCACGATTAAAGCTTTTTCTATTATTCGAACATTATTTACGCCAACTTACGAATATTGTATCGAGATCGACGAATAAACGAATGTCTAAAGAACTATGTGAAAAATATTACATAATGCAGCAGAGATAGCTTTTTAACCACTTCAAACAATTACCAACCGTGTCTCGCGTAACATTTGTAAATGGATATTTAATTTTTTCTATAGAGAATATGAATAATGAATATCGATGTCGGGCAATGAATGTACAGAGACCATACTTAACGAATATTGGTACATGAATATTCGTAAAAATTGGCGAATATTCGTTAACGAATGTGTTTACCGGAATTCAGCGAATAAATATACTTTTTCAATTTACTGTTTAAAAAAACACGTTTAAAAACACGAGTATCTATCCAAAAGGCAGATTCTAAACTTACGACCATTGAATCGTTGACAGGAAATTTGTAGAGAAATCGTTATTATCCATCGTTAATCACTATCTTTTTAATTAAATAGAAGTTTTATCATTTCTTTTTTTTTTTTTTTTCATTCCAAAAGCTCTACGAAAATTTTTCGTTTTCATTCAATGAGGTACGTGTTAACACAGGATCAACA
This sequence comes from Bombus pyrosoma, assembly GCF_014825855.1. Lineage (NCBI taxonomy): Eukaryota > Metazoa > Arthropoda > Insecta > Hymenoptera > Apidae > Bombus > Bombus pyrosoma. Next base: position 15,503,204 of record NC_057775.1, read on the forward strand.
TTAATATTCCGTGGAAGTTGCGATGAGCGAGGAGCAGCAGAAAAGGAAAGTGGTGGAATGACGAGTAAGAGGGAAAGGAAAATCAATGTCAGGCAACATGCGTTGCAAGGTGAAATCAAAGGAGCCCGGCCGAGCAACCCTCCTCTTTCTCCTTGAAAAGAGAGGAAGCCTGGTCGATCCCGGTGTCGCCGTAGTCGTTGCAAGGGATGCCAACCCTCCTGTGTAGCCTGGTCGGAGACCAAGAGAAAACCATAACCCGCACAACGGTCCACTTTCGAGACCTCGCTGAATCGGAATATAACTATCGAGCTCTCCCTCCTGGCCCGACCACTTCCGTGGTGACATGATTTCTCGCGTTCCCGCCTCGTGTTTTGACTCTTCACTCTCGGTTTCATGGGCGACGCTTAAAGACGACCTGCCCGCCGTTACCACGGCTTGAATTATTTACGGCGATCGAGAGTTTCGATATGGAACACGAGATCACAGCGTTTCCGTCGAACTATCTTCTGAATACGATTCTACTGCATCGGCAAAGAAAATTAGAAAAACAAATTATAGTCTGGTCAAGAAATAATTAGTTCGTAAAGCGTTCATTTCGAATTCTACTGTCGAAAAGTTTCAATGATTCTGCAGATCATTTCATAGAAGTATAAAGAGTAGTAAGAATTATATAACGAATACGAAGATAACGTTAGTTCGGAGAAAGGTAGCTTTGCGGATTTTAGGCAAGAATCGTACAATGAACCAGATATGTATCGTTTGATAATGCATATACACGAAAAGATTGTTATCGTGACGTCTTAAGAGTCGTGTATACCGATGTGTAATGGATAAGTACCGAAAAGACTTTCTTTATTATTACAAGAATTAACGCGATAACTAAATTTTAGGAGCTATATCAATAGAATAATAGAGAATTATTATTTCAAGTATGTTTGATAAAACTGTCATGGATCTCGCACAATGTGTTTTCGTCTTGATTTTAATCGATTTAAAACGATAGGGACTTCTTTTAACGTTTTGTAGTTTAATGAAGAAACACATGAAATATGGTGAATGAAAAATATTTGAAATAATTTTAACTAATTAGACTGACATATATTGACAAAAAATATAATATTCGATTATTCATATAATCATGTAAGTGAAAGGAGGTGAAAAGAGATTGATCTTATAGTACCATGCTGTACTTTAAGAGCAAAAACTTCCAGATCGATTAATGAGAAGTAAGTATGATCTTATCTTTACGAAAATAAAAATAATATTATCAACTATTTACAGCAACATGGATTAGAAACAATTAATACTGCACGTGTATTCACGATTAAAATCAACCCTAAATTATTCGAATTCAGTGAGCGATAATTCATTAAACGCGTCAGCACAATGTCAATCATTTCATCACGTAATAACATAGATAAGTGACTTCTGTGGAAAACAAGATTGTGCTTCACCAAAATGTTTTATGAACCATTTATGTTTAAATTATGTTATCCATCAGAAGGAAAAATTAACTCCTTAGGATCCACCACCGTGATTACGTATTTCGCGCAGAAATTTAAAAATCCATTTCGGTAAAATTATGCAGCTATGTTTAATCTCTTATCATAAGTATAAAAATAGAGGGGTTTCTCAAAAAATAGCCTCCGATATTATAAATATTTGTATAATAAAGCAGCGTAGTAAGAAACGAAGCTTCGTTTTGACAAAATTCTTAAGAATTTATCGAGCTCTTAACGATGCAACTGCCTACCATGCATATATTATATACAGACAATTGTAATTAAATCACTATAATAAAAATAAACAAACAAAAAATTATTTTAGTCAAGGACACTTACGCGCTTCCACCAATTACAAAATAACAAATTTGAAATCCGAAATATTCGCACTTACAATATCAAAGTGTTATAAAATACCTTCTACAGATCGTATTCAATTAAAAAACAAAAATATCAAAAATTCCGCTCGCTAATATATCTAAACTTATCGATAACGCACCAAAACTACGCACAAAACAAATGATAATTTGCTCGACATCCCCTCCACAGCAACATCCAGAGGTAACCTTGCACTATGGCAGAACTTCGAAAATTCATTAGCCTCTTCTTTACTGCAATCCAAAGTATTCCCCGTCCAAATGGGACAAACAAAACTAAAAAGAGAGGAGGAAGAAAGAAAAAAATATGAGTTGCGGTGCGAGGCACGAACTCGTCAAAGGCTAGCCTCTCTCCCGCGGAGCACACATCGCGGCGCATATATACGTGCACGCGCCGCGTACGCTCGGCCCTTGCCGCGTAGTTGTGCACACAAACGGCCGGGGAGCACGCAAACCTTGCGCGTTCACGAACTTTTGGCGGCACGTGCACTCACACAGAGCAAGCCGGGCGGCTGCACACACACGCGATCGCCTCTGTCCGTGCACGCACGCATTCGTTTATTGATTGGTGCGTACCGCGGTAGGCTCGACTCTACGAATTTCGGCGCCCCGCTACGCGTCCCTCTATACTCTCGCGAGTGCATTCAAACTGGACGCTACCCAAATTCTAGGACAAGTTTCACAGTTTTCCAGAATACAGAAAACATTGGCATTTTAGTACTTTATTGGCGAAATTGTTTATTGTATTGGAATTTTCTTGGTAAAGTTATTCGTCCAAATTTGTCTGTGAAGCTGAAGTGTCGAGTACCTAACCTATTAAGTGCGAACATCGCGATGACGTAACATTTTAATTGCAATTCTCTTTTTAATTGATTTAGTACGTTATCCGAAATTTTATCCTTCGTCTTGTCCGATATCTTAGCTACGAAAGGAAAATGCAAGGATTCGCTTCATTTTTGTGACTATTTCATCCACGTAGATTCTACACGAAATTGTAAGAAATTGATGTATTTATAACGTTCCGACTAGACTCTCTCTTGTCTGATCCGTAGTGGGATAAGTTATTAGTTAATGGAATAACGTACATTTTTGTGCAGAGTCGTAGGAATATTCTTTGTCAAAATTTGTTGTCGATTGAGAGTTCATGGGTAATATGCTTTTTGTGATTGATATTTGTAAAAATTTCTCGAGACTCTCGTCTAAGTAATAAATTTTTGTTAACAATTGAATGGTAACTTGTTAGAAGATGTGAATCACGTTTATGGAATTTAATAACAAATTGATAATAATTTGAATGTATAGTTTCAGTTGAGTTGCAGATGGTATTTGAAAAATTAGATATATTTTGCAAATTTGTTGCATACGCAATAATTCTATACATCTTGTTATGTATGTAGTTAACTTGAAGGAAACGTATATAATCATGGATAGTTCCTGAATCTCTGACTTGATGCAAATAACCATTAATATAAATAACAGGGATAGCAAATCAAATTATATTCCAACAAGGACCTAGCAAAAGTTCGTCTTGGTAATGCCTAGTTATTTTACGAATCAGATACTCACTGAAATTTTTGCGGAACGAGTCAAAATTACAGGTTCACTCTGCTTCCTGGAGAGCATGGATTCGAAGACCGATAGCACGATCTTACACATAATTCAATCTATTTCCTTACGGAATAATTCCCTTCCAGAACAAACGAATGAAACCCATTCGAGTTAAATGCGTCCTTAAACCAAAGCTTGCTAAAAATATGCAATGGAAAATTGACTCGTTCCGCAACCGAAATCGTCCGCGTACAACAGGAGAAGCCATCCAGACATCAAAATTAATCATCGGCCGCTGTAAAGATGAAGAAGAAGAAAACGGCAACTTAGTGACACTGTAAACACGGCAAACGATAAAAGTAAAAATAGAAAGAAGCCTACGATGAGAAAAAGAGGCAGGATAAACCCGGCGACGAGCACAAATCATAATAACAACGTTGATATATCGTCCGGGAATCGAGAACGAAATCGCGTTGGTTTTTGATTATCGAACTCGGCGCGAATTACATACTATGTAATTAATGAGTTGGTTTGGATCCCTCGCGGAACGAGAACCGATAACACGGCATTCTGTTACAGATAATTTTCGAGCTGCTCGTGTATCTCTCCCTCTCCTTCCCGCCCAGTCTACGATCCTAGCGGCCGGTCGCATGAAATACGTCGAATTCGACCGACATTGCGGAATCGCGAGTGCTGCAGTAAATTTGCACCCACGCCTGGCTGTCGCCCAATTCCACCAGGTCTACCCCCACCACGCGGCCCAAAAATATACGAGCGTGGCGCGCGTGAGTAGCCGCCGCTATCTAGCGGCCATCGGTCGAAGTTCACGCAATGCCGCACGCATGTAATTGCGCGGAAGCGCAACGTACGGTTTTTCCAACGCACGATGCGATCGAGGCGAGGGCAGACACGAACTACTTGTGTTTTATTGTTTTCAGGTTTATATTGTGTGGTTTGATGTACGACTGTTGACTGAATTATATTTGGTAGGTTTCGTTGGACCGTTGCTAAAATTTGTAGGGTAAGTTGGAATATTTAAGGAGTAGGAGGTAGTTTATGGAAATATTAGGATTTTGGCTGGAAAGATGAGAAATAATTTCTTACTTTGGAAGTTGGAAATTTGCATAAGAGAGGGAACTTTGAAAATATCAACTGGGATTATACAAAGGAAGAAAATAATATAGGGCCAGTACTGAAAATAACGATTCAATTGTAGTTATCGTTTAACATTTGCGTGGATGTTCAGGTTCCTGGAAACTTTTAATCCCTGCATTATTCAACCATTTCCGATCATATCGGAAACAAATTCGAATTTTCAAAAATTAAAGAGCAAAGATTTTCTAACTCGCCAAAGTAATATTAATTATACCAACGATAAAATCAATTAACACCAACACTCATAAATTGAAATTACTAAGAAATTTCGTTGAAAATCTTTCTAAGCTCTATTAAAATCTTGTCTAAATTTCATCGGCGGTGCGACTGATATCACTGCGCGTTCATCTGCACGTAGGTTGATATCGTGGGTCAGGAACGAAGAAGAACGTGTAAAAGAGATAGATACAGGAAGGGAAATGACATTGAGGGAGGGCAGCAAAGCAGTACAGGAGGAATGGATGGGAATAAGGGTTGAGGATATTCCAGCGAAGATAGGGTTACTCATTGTGCGTAGGAGGGTAGCGTCAGGCTAGTGCGGCAGTCCGTTGTTTTATTTCTACTTGTCAGACCGAGAAGCATAGTAATAAAGCTTGCAAAAGGGTCGGGACATACCGTCCTCGTTTTATCATAGCCGTCTTAGCTGGCGAATGACAAAAATTAAAGCTGTACCTTGTAGAATCGTGGATTTACTGGAGTAAACGTTTTCTTATGTGAAGACGAATATCGAGGCTCGGATTTATGTAAGTCCCGATAGTATTTCCAAGGTTACGAACGTAACAAAATTTTTTGCAAATTTGATATTTATATTAAGTTAATTATGTATTTTACTTATATTGGTATCTATATCGCAATAATATAAATTAATGCTTGTAGAGGTCAGGGTGAGTATTTATCGAAATACAGTGTGATTTTAGGATATTTGAGATATGCTTCAACAAAAAATAATTACTACTCGACTTTGAAAATGAGAAATATATATAATTCATGTACTCTTTAGTTACATGTAGATCGAGTACCTTCAATTCATATATTCCGTTTGTTTCATTGATGTATGTGAAACTAAAAATGATTTTCCGGGTTAATACATAATGCGTATAAGTACAAAGAAGTCTTCTAAGTAGCGAACTGACCAATTATATATTACATCGATACTTCAATCTTGAACGCTTTTCTGTTATTCAATATTCCTTCAACTAATAAATGATATCTATCTAATCAGCGTTTCAATAACACCGATATAATACTAATTACACTCTTCATACTATCAACTCGAGAAAACCACATTCTAATCAATACTGTTACGATCATACGCATAAATCATCATCGACTTCTTTTTACCTTCGTTTCATCTACAATCACACGTCTAAAAATCTCAGCCTCGATCTAAATACCAATAATTCAACGTTCCCCTGAGATATGCACATTAGTAGTACAGTCATCCAATTGGACAAAGGGAACGCGTAAATTTGCGTGTCGTTTTTGTCAGATATACCTCGTTTATCAGACTAGTTCGTGCGACAGGCCCTCTGATGGCGTTATCATGAAATATTTCGTGACCCGAATTTCGGAATTGCACGACACCCGCTTACCACCCTATCAGCAACGTCTAATGGTGAATTGTGCGAGCGTGTTGCGTGAGTGGCGGTGCGTGCGTCCATACAATACGTGCACCACGATTACACGCACGAATAAAAAGAAAAACGGAAGGAGAAGGAATAAAAAAAGAGAAAGAAAAAAGCAGAGACGCTCGGTGATTTGCAACGTGGTTGCTCTCAATGGTTGCTTAAAAATGGCCAACTGAAAGATTACGTGTTATCACTGACCAATCGGGTGATAACCAGCACCATTAAACTGATCTTAAAGTATGATAGCTAGTACGTGCAATCACTGCAATCTGCGCGATCCTGATAGTACACGTGTCTTGTTTGCAGCTCGATTGTTGATTCACTTGGCTCGAGTTCGTTCGGTTTTGGTATTGGTCCAGATATAGGTTCTTACTTTCGATCGATATAGTATGTTATTTTCGTTTACTCATTTATTCTTCATCATTTTTAAGATGTTGATGATTTTGAAGAAAAAGATTTGATAAAGGAAATTATTTGATGTTTCGAGGGAGGAATTGTCGAAGAGCGTTTAGAAAGTGCTGCAGAATCTTAAGTTTTTTATTTTGGCTTTGTTTCGATACGTTCCGAGTATCGATCGAAGAAGATGTTATCAGAATATAAGATGTTTGTCTGCAACAGTTCTAGATTATGGCATAGTTTTTTTTTTTTTTTTTTTTTTTGTTTTATGCATTCAACGAGTAAATGAATTGAACTTTGTACGTTCTCGTAACAAAAATTTAATTCAATGGAAGATTCATCCATTGAATAATAACGATACAACGCGTCTACTAACTATCATGCGTGAATGTTCGTGTAATAGTCGCGTTTTTATCATTTTCGATCGTTTCTAGAAAAATAGATAGCGATTTTGTGCAACTACGAGCCAATTCAATTATTTCCAGCTAAGGATACACTCTAATTCGAGTTACTACGATTCTCCTCCACGTTCTGTCGATCAATACAAGTTCTGGGAATATCTGTCATGTCGGATTTCAGTCGTACTTCTGACAAAATCAACGTTCACATTTCAATTCAATTTGACAGGCGATACATTCAAGAATAGACAAGGATTAGAAGAAAGAAAGAGAGAAGAAAAGCATAAATATAGAATAATATAAATACAAATACAGAATAGATCGTAAATATCAATTAATTCCTGAATTAATTTTTCAATTGTAAATGTCCATTACAGTTGAAAAAAATGTATAATCAAAGAGCGAATTTCTTTGTGATATTAAGAACACAGAAAATCGAATTAAAGCGGAAAGTTTCACGAACCTGCAAAAGATTCAACAGTTTCAGGAAGTTATGAAACGTGGGTCAAACAAATCTACTCTCGTCTAACGATAATTTGCAGCACGGGAACCGAGAGTCAACCAAACTTCTCTAACAGTTTCTAAAACACACCAGGGCCGCTTTGGCCATGACACACATAGGAACCAGCCTTTCGCATCCTCTCTTAAAAAAAACATCCAACGGTCTATACCCATAATTCATTCAAAGCCTCTTACGTTCTATCTTCCACGCATTTTCCCTCGTATCTTTGCAAAAAATACAGAATTACTTCACGGAGATACGATTATCAAGTGTATTTTAATTTTGCTACTTCTGATTCGTGACATTCGGTTTGAATCAATCACGTGATCTACGCGCAACTAAGTTGGCAATTCCATTTTACTCTTCGTTGAACAAGTAGGCTAGAAACTTCGCTCAACGGCTTGACGTTGTGTAATTATGTAGTTCGTAGTTGCATTAGAAGCTACTTTCGTAACCTAAATAGTTTCGATTTTACGTTATGAATGATAATGATAATAAGTTTTATATTATTGCGATAAACAGATTTCTGATAAATTCAGAACAGATTCGGATAAATAACTATATATATATATATATATATATATATATATATATATATATTCGAAATAATTCTCTAATTACTCCCTAATCGTGCCTTTAAAATACTGGGAAAAATTTGCCGAATTAAACGTTTACGAGAAAACGTAACTGCACTTTCATATGATAACATTTTGTTATGCCTCAAAGAGAGAAAAGAAATTCAGGAATTATAAACGATATAAATCCAGACTAATCTGAAGAAAGTAATATATAAGTTGTATTTTACTGAGCACTTAATTCACACCAATACGAAATTACAGATATTCTTCATAGATAAAGTTATTGAAATAACCAGTGCTTAATTAATTCAATATAATGCAATATACTATGAACTACTCTTCGCTATTTCTCGACTACGGATCATGAATAATAATATATGATATGAATATCAAATCACAGAGGGTTGCATAAAATTTCATCTAACAATAGAATATCGTTAGCTCAACCAATCCTTAAGATACCATGGGTCAAGGAATGATTTCGCGGTGTTGCTGCATTGTGCAATGATTCTCAGCGGTTGGAGGTTAAACCCGGATTCGAGGCTCGCGCGTTGCGAGAACCGAGAAGGACTAATCGTTTCTAAGAACCCGTGGCCTAAATCAGTTGACGTTAGGTGTTCTAAAACCCGATACGAGCATATTTACGCATGATACGTCAAACACCATGAACTTAAAGAAACAACAAGCGCAAATGAACGCTAACGACTCGTAAAATATGATTTAGAAACTTATATTTTCTTTAACCTCTTTACCTCTAGTCACACTTATGGTACCTAATAATGACTTGGATACGAGAAACACGAGTTAGATTCGTGGTACAGTTATATTTTTATTTTAAATTCTAGAAAGTGTGTATAATGAGCAACGTAATATGATGAACTTTGATATTTTTTTCATGACATAATACACATAATTCGAACATATTCAAATTGAGAATATGATTTTTTATCATATTTCAAGATTTTGTAATCTACCGAAAAAATATATTTCATCCTAATCTGAATATTAGAATTTTGAATTAAAATCCACATTTGATCTCACGAGCCTTTATACGATATAAAATCACTGTCAACGTTATACATTTAATTATTATATTTTGCAATATCTTCATAGATATTTAACAGACGAGAATGTAAAAATTCAATGAATAGGTAAATGTTCAACCACATAACATCAATTTTCCTCATTTATAAAATCACCAAATACAAATTACCTATAATACACCTTTTCTTTGCCGCGCTGCTGAATCGATAAATAATAATCGTTAAACTTGTTTCATCAACAGAAAATGAAAATAAAAATTCTAAATGGGCAATATTAGTAAATATAAATATTCAAATAGTACCCCAGGTGCGGACGGATTGTGTTCCCTAAATTCTTCCTTCTGGAAATCCCCTTTAAAGCAGAATATTTAATTTCGTCGAACCTCCTCCGCACGATAATTACGAAAATTATTTAAATTACTAAACGGGAACCGTACATAAAACCAGATACACCGACAAAGGACAGTTTCGCGAAGTGATTGCTATGATTGGAGGAGCACGAAAGCGGCGTGCAGACGTCGCGTCGCTTCCGCATACGGAATTAATAGTCGGAAACGACGAATTAATGTTTCAAAAAGGCGCATGGTGTTCGTGTACTGGGAAATTTCTGGCGTGGTTGCGCGCGTGCACATCTAGATGAAAGTTTTACGAGGCACGTGCACGAAATTGCAGTCAACTGGAGGTAGAATAAGTAGAATGGAACAGCGCGAAGAAGACAGACGAAGTAGATGCGGTCGCGGTGCATCGATTCGAACAGACGCGGCAACGGTTTCTGTCCTGTTCATCTATAATTCAGCGCCGCGACGCGCACTGTCCTTTTGAACACGGAACTTTCCTGTTGTAGCGAAAGAAATATGATGATGATTCGAATGACGAAAGAGGTCCCGGCGTGAAGAGATATTTTTTTATATTTGCTTCTGGGTAAAGTTTGCGATTATGTCAAAATACGAGTAGAAAGATTATTTACAGATGTGCAGATTGTGCAATAATTTAAAGAGTAATACTATTTCGTAAGAAATGATTTTTTTACTTCTCGCATTTATAACAGTTTCTCGAAATTTTAACGCTTTTAATTTCAAAATACGTGAAGAATATTTAAGGAAGAAAAGATACATTTGGGAAATATGTAACAAAACTAAGGACGTTGTAAGCGAATTAACTGCTCAACCTTTCAACGATATTCGATTGGTGGATAAATAAGTGTGGCTGACACCCAAACTTACTAATGGTTCTAATGGCTCTTTCAATTCTCGGCAAAAGATCGATATGACATCAAAATTAGATGGTCCATGGCCTGGAAAGAAGGACGCGCGAAAGAAGGACGCCGAGAGTATAATAGAATGGCGGAGAACGACGAGAGAAAGTCAACACGTTCTTAGAAGAAAGAACCAAGCAATGACGTAATTATAGTCACGCATGTTTTAGAAAACCCTGAAATTATCGATCAAGCATCGAATCTTGCAACAAAAAAAAAAAAAAAAAAGAAAGAAAGAAAGAAAAGGCTATATAACTTCATAAGAAAACACCGTATTCAAACCGTATTTTACGCTCCATCGTAGAAATCTCGTACAATCTTGAAACGCAACGAATCGTACGTATGAAGGATGAGGATAAAGAAAGAGAGAAAGTGCCAAGAACCTCTAACAAAAAGCTAACATCTAACGACGAAGTTAAAGCTAGCATAACTGTACATTTAATAGAATGTCTCAACAATCCCATAACCGTTTCGTTTCCCCACGGTTCCGCTCATTCCGCTGGTTGGTGCTGCGACAATTCCACCAAACGTCTAATCGACGCTCTAACGTCTATTCGCGTTACGAAACGGCCAGAAAGCGGACGAAAAAGGCCTTTCTCTTTTCGCTCCTCGGCTCCTTCCTTGCTCTTTTCCTCTTCCGTAGACACAGCTGAACGAGCTCGATCCCTTTCTCCTCGTCTTCTTTTCTCGTGAGAGGAAAGCGCGGCTTGCTCGAGCACGGTTAATGTCAATAACCGTTGCATTAGTTGACGGTTCGCTTCTTTCTTTACCGTCGCGGCCTGTCCGCTCATCTAACAGCGATTAAAAATGGTTAAAGCGTGATCCGCGAAATCGAACGATCCTGGACCTCCAGCGTCGATCGTAGTGATCGTACGTACGTGTAGGGTTGCGAGCCACCCTACACGATCTACTAAACGACTCTACCCGTTTTACGTTGGCCGTGTCGTGTCGTGGCGTCATACGCCTGGTGATTTGCTCGCCGGAGCAAAAGATGTTCCCAGTGGCTGCACCGTCGCCTGCATCCTCTTTGTACACTTTGTTCACACCGTGAAGGCGAGGCAACCGGTCTCGTTCTAAGGTAGAATATGTTCCGTCAGCCGGGTGGGCGTCCATCGGCATACGTAAATCCTGCCTAACGACGGTTCTTGTCGTCACTGATGTTGTCGTTGCTCTCTTTTTGCGCGTTAGACCCCACCGTCCAGCGGAGGATCATCTCCGAGGTAAAAAATACCACTGACCAAGCGAGAAAGAGAGTGGAAGGGAGCGAGGGAGCGAAATTTTCGAGGACGATGATGTGGTATCGCTGTTGCGCCGAGGGCCGACGTCGATACGACATCGCGACAGCACCACACTGACGTCGCGGTGACATTTAAGAGCGACTCGACTGTCGAGTTTCTGAAAATAATTTTTCAGCCTTCCAAACAGCGACCGGGGGTTCACGCGAGAAGGTTCGATCGAGCAGAACCTTCGCAACTCTAAAGGCTCTTTCGTTCTTCTCGAGGCATTCGGGATGTTAAGGAGTCGGCTTTCGTTATGAATTTCTGGAAGATTTTGATCAATGAGTGTAAAGAATAAAGTGAGATTATTATTGATAAAAATGATACTTCTTTCGGTTTAGTTTACCTGCGTTTGAGGTATCGTTTGAAGAATCTTTCATTTATTTTTGCAATACTTAAGAACAGGTATTTCATATACGAAGAAGTTCTTTAGTACAATCTAATAAATTCATAAATCTGAGAATTTCGATTTCAAGGATGCTCCGAGACAGCATCTTTGTTTGTCTTATTACTCAAACCATCGTCCATATCGCCTCGTGAGAGACGAAGTATGGTATTGGAAGGGAGCGACGAGAGGCACGAGTTGCAACATCAAGAAAGCTCCACGTGCAACCGATGATGCAACGAATAACCGTGCATTTTGTAACATTAGATTTGAAAGGCCTTGCCTTCTGGCAACGCATTGGCCCAGATAGAAGGTTTCGCCTTCGTTAACCCTTAGCACACCAACGTGGAGTTGTAGAAATTCTAATACGTTACAGACACATACCACGACACGTGATATAAAACTTATAATATTCGAGCTGAAAATATTTAAATTAAAATTTGGATCCTATTTATTCTTTTTTTTTTTAATTATGTACATTTAATTACGTGTATCGTCGATTGGCTCGGGATATTTTACGTCTCTATACATTCCTGTTTATCTGAATGAGATCTTTGCTTTTGGAAGAAATATTCTTATACGAAACGGGTTCGCGTAATCGTTTACACAAGAGTGTTATTCGCGTTGGTTGTGAATCGAAAGCCACGTGGTACGTTTACGTAAAGTTTGGTAAACTTCTGTAGTCGACGATGCTCAAAACAATAACTCAAATTGCTACACACGATCCGCTGTTCAAAGTCTACACTGGCATATTCTTTCCGCGAGAATCTTTAATTTCAAGCATCGGATTATTAAATAATAATCGGCAGATTTACTTTTTTCTAGTTAATTATTATAACCATTTCTATTTTTATCTGCTTAAAATATCTATTCATCGATGTACTCCAGTATTTCATTTTCTGCTTCAGTATTGCACAAAATGTTCTGATTATATCAAGACTAAGGAATGAATAAGCTCAGACTTACCATCAGGAGTGGAGACAGTACCAGCCTTGTTAATTTTCGTATTCCACATAGCAGGAGTGGTGGGTGCAGGACTGAGATCAGGAGTCGGCGGATGAGCGGGCGGCAGGGGGACTATGGCGTGGCCAACTTGTCCCCCGTGTTGAATGTGGTCCGAATTTGAACCGTAATGACCACTATCGAACCCCCTTCCTCCGGAATAAACTTCGCCTGACAATCTTTCTGCCAATTTTTCTGCCCTTTCCCGATCGGTCATCGCCACTGGTTCTTGCTTTATTCGAAGATCTACGCACAATTTGTTAAAGTTTTATAAACACACATAAATTAAACAATAAAATAACGAACATGATCGGTTATAACAAAATAATTTTTCAATTCTCAATACCTAAAAACTTTCCTCGATCTAATTTATATTACATTATAATATCGTTATATTGTTTATTATATTATTATAATTATTTTGTAATATCATATTCGTGAAAGGAACCAAAATGTAGACAAAAATTGAAATAAAAATTTTGTAAGCGCATGGAAATACACATAGATAGGTGAATTATTTAAAAAATGGCCAACCTTCGGCTACGCTTTCCTTGAGATCGCAATTGCTACGTTCCTCGGACCTCGCTCGTTCCAATTCCTGTTCCAATTCTGTCGGTGTATGAGGTGCGGTGTGGGGATGTGCGGGCGTTTCTGAAGGGTAGATGAACGGCTGGTAGAAGTGGTTCTCCAGGAGAAGCGGATGTGGCGCTGATGCGGGCCGGAAGGCAGTGCCATCGCGCAACACGCTCGCCCTTCCCAAGGTATCGACGTCGCTGGGCGATCTAAAAATATCCCCAAAAAACGTTCGATATCGTGTGAAAGTATGCTTAACAATTTCACAAAGTTTAAGCGACGAATTATGTCAGACTTTGATCCCTCGATAATCATTTTCCATATCTTACAGACTTTAAAGAAGAATTTATCCAACTGGAAGAATAACCAAACTTCATTTTTGGAAGAATATAATTTTCCTTTCGCTATCTAATATTTTAACTGGATCGTTCCTTGATTATAAGCTTCTATAAAACGTTGACTGTCATGGGGGTCACCGGTGACCGGCACTCGATTTGGCTATAGCGCCGTGGGGGCCACCGGTGACCGGCGACGCAGCAAATATTAAAAGTATATAGCACGATTGTTTGAAAAAAGGACAATCGTAGTAATTGTCTACAACGCCGTGGGGGTCACCGGTGGCCCTCACCACGAAAAATGCTTCAAGCATGATTTTATAACTCATTTTACTCGCTGCAAATAATATTTCGACATAATGTGCATCGCATAATGTCCTTGGGCAAACCATGGAAAATTCGTTTGGCAGTCAACGTGATAATTATGAAATTGACAATCAATTTCAGTTTAGCTGATTCCAGTTCTTACGCATGATATGTGATATAGTTTATCGTTGACACAGAAATGAGAAGATACGTAGAAAAAGAGAATATAGGAGCTTTCATAACCAAAACAAGATTAACGATTCCAGTTGCGAGTTAATTTAATTAACGAGTCAAACGATACCATATATTTGTAGTAGCTCAACGAAATCTAACAAAATAGGCACTTTGGAAAAAGCTACATCGAAACATCCCAAACTACACTGCGTGTTACCTAACACCTAATCCAACAATTCTTTCATAACGTTCCTCATGTAAGTACATCCATACGTTCTTTGACATAATGACTGTCTATTACATTTCATCAAAGAGTAAGCCGTACGGCACGACGATTAATCGCAGATACAATGGAATGCGAGGCATGATTCTCGATATCTTAGTCGTTAGACGTGGTAGGAAGGTCGTGGCAATTCTGTTTGAAAATTTCATGCGCGTGAGTCCTTCGCGGTGCGGTAAAAGGGCTTACCTCATCAGCCTTTTCGGCGGACTTTCGTAATAGTGAGAGGTAGTGGAATAGAGGCTGGGCACGGTGTAAGCAGGGGCGGGCGAAGGTACCGGTGTGGGGGTCCTCTTCATGGTGTTTCTCACCATGGTTGCTTCACCCGCTTCGCTCATGTCGCTCACTTCGCCAACTCCTCCACCGACGCCACTGGCACCACCAGCTGCATTACCATTTCCACTGACGCTTCCGCTCACGTTCCCGCTTCCGTTGTCACCGCTACCGCTGCTACCACCGCCATTGCTACCACCTCCGCCATCCCCGGCATCCGTCGATGAGCTATTGTTCTCCGCAGCGTGCCTTTGCGCTACTGCCAATTTCTCGTGCTCGATGGACAGACCCTTTACCTGTAATTTCAACAAGATTCACGATTTAACGATTTTACGGTAGACAGATGCGATATAGCAAGATTGTAAAATCAGTCAGAGATTAGAGTTTACGATTTTCGACAAAAGCGTTAAACAAGGTCGGTAATTGATCTACCCACAGGTAGAATCGTACATGTGTTCTGCATATACGTGGCCGTTTATCCCAGTTTTCTGAACTCAATTTTCGTCATTGTTGAAAACTCAATTATAAGGTATAAACTCGAAGTTTCCAAGTTAGAAACAGGATATAACCGTCCTTCTTTGTAAAGACACCGTTTTCTTTTATGCGCTACAAAAAATGTAGATATCAATCGCTTTGAAATGTTCGACGAGCAATGATTAAACTACGGTAGAATATCATGATCGAACTAAAAGATAAAATTGTAGGATAATTCTACCAACTTACAAACCTTCCGATGAGAAAATCTTAACATCTCAAAATAATAGAAACGGAAAACAATTGTACATATTATTATGGAACAAAGATATTTTTATAAGAAATATCTCGAACGATGTTATAATCGACGATAATATATTGATATCACAATCTACCAAATTGCTCCAACGAAAATCGACATAGTGTAGCTTCGTGTTCTCGGTTCGAAAACAGGAACTCTTGGCCATTAATCGCGGCCAAAAATAAAAAGACGGTCCCCGAAAGTATGCAAGGTGCGCGTTCGCGTTTCAAACACATGACTGCTATTTAGGGCAGTTATTTCAAAAGAGATGAAATAAGTCGCATACTTGAAGGCATTCGGCTGCTTTGAGGAAAGAGCTGAGGGATTCCTGGGACACGTGGACCTCTCCACGGTACATGAATTCGAGAAGGGACGCCATATTGTGGGCACTCGTCCCGTCGAGAATAACGATCAGTCCCGCGGGAGAAGGAGGCATTCCTTCGAAGAGCTCTTGAAAGTGCTTGCTGCATGCTGCGAGGATTAACCTGTGTGCCTTGAACGTTACTCCTGAAACACACGCAACAATACAGATTCGTTAGACAACTTTCTTCATAATATTATACTCGAGATACGTAGCGTGCTTCGAAAATTCCTGTAAGCTATCTACTTCGAAGTTTAAGATTCCTTCCTTTTGGGAAAGTTCGTTCGTTTCAATAGCAATGTGATGATAATGGCTCTTTTGCATAAAATTGTTTGATTTGAACATTTTTACATAAAGAATTAGATTAGGAAAAAACTGTACAGTATGAGAAATGAAATATATTTTGTATCCGACGACTTTTCATGCTATCGTTACACGAGATCAGAAGATTACTCGTAACAAGATCTTGAAATTTTGAGATTTATTGAAATCTAAGATTCATTTATATTAGAAACTAATATAGTAACCACGTGGTAAATCAAAATGACAGAACTCTACAGGCAGTTTTGGATAATTCTCCATTAATAAACCCTAAACTTTCATAGCATACCTTCACCAATTTTTTAAACGCGCTATACAATTTCTAAATTTCAATAATTTAAGCCGCATAAAACCGTCGTATCTGGTAAGATAATACCGCGCGAGCAACAAAAGACGATCGCTTTGCATAGGACTGAATTAAGCGCGTTTTCCAAGAACCATTCGATTTTCGTTAACCGTGTGTTTCTATTCTGTGCTATTCTTTTCTTTCTTTTTCTCACGGTTTTCATTACAGAGCCGCAGGACCGCGGGAATTTTGGCGTGCAAAGGATGTGATGATTGTCAAACCCTTTTTTTCCTCTCGCTCTCTATTTCCCTTCGCGAGCGAGCATAAAGGAGCCGAGGAGGCAGCGCCAGCTTGACGCCGATGCCCTTTCTTGCAGCCCGTTGGTTATGTAGGTCATCCTCGGACACGATCTTCCGTAATTTACAATTCACGTGCGCAAGTGTAACGTGCGCGTAATACGATATCGGTGCGCGTTCAACGAATATGGCGCCGCATAGGTTGTAACGACAAATCCGTGAGGAACATATATTTTTATCCTCCAGATTGTCGTTAGTTTAGGTCAGATAGGGTACGGTCTATCTTGAATTCAGAGAAGGAAAGAGGAACGAAATTGAGAATATTTTTGATACATAAAGGCTTCGTGATGTTATGCGATGCGTTAACGCTTTTAAACTAACCGCGTTGTAAGTTTCAATGAATTCACTTTTTACGCTGGAAAGTTGGTTAAGTTGATTGAGATGATATTAAAACTAATTGAAAAGTAAAGAAACGAATTTTTTGGACCATTTAGGGAATAATTCAAACTTTTTGGACTAAAAATAGTACGTGTTGGATATAGAAATATCAATACGAAATTTGTTTATTTCAGAAAATGGTATAGCGATTGTATGAAATTTACAGAATCCAGCGAAACTCAGTAAAATTCCGAAATCTTATTGTTGAAAACTAGTTGAACATTCTACTAATATGAAACGTTCAAACACTATTTCTTATTCGTCGTCAATGCTATACATATATCTATATGCTTTTGTTTCAATTACAATTTTTATACAGCAGAAGTACGAATGAAATTGTGTACAGCGTAACGAATCAACAATATACGATTAGCCTTGTACAACCTTGTTTCTGTCTTTGATACGAGCACCTGATGAACTTCTCGAAAACCTTGTGAAAGGATGGTTATGCAGGAACCGAGGAAGATGAGAGGAGACGCAATAACACGATATCCTAGGAACAAGGAAATCAAGAAGGAAAAAAAGACGCAAGAACGGCCGGCCAGGTGGCCGAAACCACCTGCCTTTCGGAATGGTTCACCTAACTAAAGCGTATCAAGTTCTTTGAGACTCCTTGACATTCGAAGATTGGTTGAAAAAAAGAACAAATTTCGAACCCCTTCGAGAGCTGCTTCTTACACTCCACGTGTATGCAAATGACACGGAAATTCTACTATTATTAAATTCCACTTAACTAGCTTCTACTTTTTTTATGAGTCTGTAACCATCGTAGAAACTAAAATCATAGGAATCGTCAGACTGAATATATGCTGTGATTTTGAAGTAGATCGTTACTGAAAAATTTGCTACATTTTGTGTGTTCTGGATAATTCTACAACCTGAACGTTATAAACATTCAATTAGATTGCAGGCTGATAATTATAATCTACAAGTTCAACCGTGTTCAATTGAGTGTTCAAATTTAAGTTTTATTATATTTTCGCATATTTTGCAATAAAAATACATCGCACATTTTGTAATAATATTTTGTAAAAATATTAAGAAATCTTGGAATAATAGATCGACAAGAAATATTACGATCCTTTAGCATGAAGAAAGAGAAAGAACGAATGAAAGGAATCTCTTGATAAAATTCATCAGCTTCGATATCGAAATATACTTTCATTTTCACCGTGAACGATAAAAACGATAAACATTTTTCTTCAACGAACAATATCATAGTGATTTTTATCAAAAAATACCGTTAAATTACGTTAAATACGATTGCAGAAGGTGGAATAATCGGCTGTGTTGTATCAGGTATAGGAACGCAAAGATTTCAATATTTGCAACCTACCAAATATAGTAAGCTGTGTATCGTTACAGGTATCCGAGCCAAATATATATCCTAGATGTGTGGTGTGCAGAGGCCAACGACCGAGTCGCGTGTGCGTGTGTGGGCGTTTTGCGTAGCGTGTTCGTAGCTTATGCCAGCGGCTCATAACCAGGACCCGGAAACATGTGCCTGGCATTCCCGCATCCTTTGTGTGGATCGACGCAGCGAAAATAAGACGCGGATGTGCTTCAGCTTGGAATCTTTCAAAACACTCCTACGATCTACGGCGCAATAGCACGATAATACTCTTTTCGCGTACGATATCTTCTTTCTCGAGATATCGTGGTGCATTTTAAAGAGTTACAGTTCTTTTGTTCTCTATCTTACGTCTCTATCTTACGTACTTTCTACGTATATTACGTATTTTCAAGTTTTCTTTAACTTTATTGCGATCGCGGTCTTTCTTTTTCCGTTTAACAGATTTTTAATTTTCGAAAGTTCGATCTTGCATCAAAAGAACAGTTTCCGTGAAAGAAGAAAGGAACGAAAATACGATTAAGTCGAAGAAACAGGACTTCAATCATGATGTTTCTCAACAGATTTGAATGGAATGTGCAAGAAAATTAAACGCTATACTGAAATTAATATTGTATCAATGGTTGCTATTTGTTGTACATGATGATTTTTGTCAGAAGGTCATCATTCGTATTTTAGTTAAATTAAAAATAAATAGCAAATAAATGTTGAAAGAATTTTTTGCACTTTTACTTTCTTTTAGATCTATCTTGCTTCGGTAATATACACAAGAATATTCTCGTTCATCTAGCTTTTCTAACTATCGTGGATCATTGCTGACTCACACGCCATGGAATGAATAACTTTGGCGCTCAATAAAGTATACAATCTTTTTTAAAAATGTATTACTATTGGCGTATATGACTCAGATATTACTATAACAAACATTAAACACCGTGGTTCAGTAAAATTTAAGTCCAGGACGTTACTTGTCATCTATTTTTAAACATACTTATTATCTTATTTAGAAACGCCGATGCAACGTATACTCTTTGTCGAAATGCTATGTGAATGTTTATAAACTAATGGAAAATTTAAATATTCAAAAATGTGAACGTAGAAAGCATGTGAAAATGTATAAAATATCTAGAATAGAATATTCTTTATAATAGGTAGAGAACGAGACATGTAAAAGCTACACATGTAATCAAGTACGCATCTTAACAGTAAGTTTACGATTGTATGGTGATCTCAGTCGTTGAACGAGTAAATTTCTAAACCAAATGATACGCGATTGTTTATATGCCGTTATTTTACCGCTATCGGTACACCATTATCGCCCGAAATTTGCTGCAAAATGTTTAATCTCGACAATAGCGCACCCGAATTATGCGATAACAATGTCAGATACATTGGATAATCCATTTCACTCGATATTTCCGTCTCTCGAGCTTTTTAAATCACGATTCTCAACCGGAAGACGACGTTTGTCTATTACAAAATTGTATATTCATAGTTAGAACTATAGCCAAACAGCTTATTTGAAAGAAATCTATTTCGGAATGAACAAAAATCTTTGTTCTTGAAAAAATTCTTAAATTTTGTTTATATAATGACACGAAGACCGAAACTTCGAAGCGAGCCAATGAACATCACTGTTCACTATAACCAAACAATCAGTGGTAGGATCATGTTAAACGAATCCCATTAGCTTAAGAACGAGATATTAATTCACTACGTCCACAGGCTCCACGTCGAGAAGAAACTTGCAAATAACACGCGCTCAGTTACGCAACGGAGCAATGCACTCTTCACGGGCAATCTATTCATACTTCAAGGCCAGCTGCTAAGAAGTTTTATGGGCTAGGGTTTTCAGTTTCCTACCATGGTCATCGTTCCCTCTACCATCGCACACCTTAATTCTACTACTCTGTACACGTCTAACATATTATACGGAGAACCCGGAAGTGCCATAAATTAAATGTCACTGTTGCTGTTTCATAGAAAATGACACGGATTTTGTTCAAACCTTTGGTTCGTTCCGCGATGGAATCTACGATACAAACACGTGAATATGTTACACTTAAAAAATGCTACTGACGATAGCAATCTGGAAACTGTACGTACGAGTTACGTGTACTTTGAAAAAATGTTAGTTTCTTAAAAATAAAATTGTAGCGGAGAATACAACGTATGAGATTAGTTGGTATCGTGTGGCGATTTAAAGTGTGTCCTACCTCGTGATTCGTAGAAATCATAAATCAAACGAATTAACCCTAGTTCGACTCCTGCGCCAGTTTGACACGTGCGATAAATACAGAGAAATTACGTATAAATGCAATGATGCGAATCTAATGTCTGAACGTATAGAAAAGTTTCGTTTCCTTGCTTTCCGTAATGATCAATTGACAATAACGCAATGGTAAAATCAAATGATACAGTTAAAAATAATGAGAAATCGATCTGGCAAAGCGTCGCTACTCGAGTATACATGGAATTACGTAGCGTTAATGTTAGATCATCGAGAAGCAAAACTACATACAGTTGGAACAAAAATATGTCTTCCACTCAATTACCTCTCGTTTCACATTTATATGAATATTCATGGCTATTTAGAAACCAAACCAATCAACTCAATTTGGTTACAAATTTCTTAATAGCAGCTTAAATATTCAGTATTCGATCTTTCGGAAATCGAACACAATTTACCTCGGTGAAATCACTTTGACTTCTATGCAGTTGCTTTTACAAACCTAAGGGGTAAGTTAATCTTGTAATCCTACAATATATCTATAAAACTATTCCAAAAAATAAGGAAAAGAATCTCTTTCGCCGTAGCTCTATATCGATAACATCCCAGCCACGTGCATCGCGTGCACGTTACTCAACATATCTCATCGAACGTATATCCATACATACATAACACGAGTAACACGCGGTATTTCGTGGTCCGATTGGAAGACGAGCGAAAAGATAAAGAGGTTGATTCGCTGGGAACGCGACAGGCTGCTGGTTGTACAGCGACAAAGAAAGGCAGAGCCAAGGGGCGAAAACGACGGTCAATGGCCTGACAAGGTCGCGAATGCAGAACGCACAAGCTAGTCCCCTCTGTCTGAATTTTGCCGCCAGATTCCGCGGTACACGCGTATGATCGTACACATGCAGAGCACCGGGTGCCGCGTCTGGTTTCGAACGAACCGGCCAATCACGGCGGTCGGCTTCCTTTGGTTCCGGCCAATGGCCGCGTGGGACCAAGGTCGCGGTGTTCACACATGTTCCCTTCGCTTATTATAGCCAAGTACTCACGCCGCTCGCTGCACGATCCCGACGATACGCGCGGTTGCAGGGGAGGGGGCACGAATATACACGAAAGGGAACGAAGAATTGGGCGCGCGAAAATCGACGGGTGGTGGGGATGACCGTGAGCTTTGAAACTTCGTCGAAAAATCGGCAGCCGCGACCACGTATGCCGTGCACCCCACGTGGCTGCATGCGGATGCTTCGCATTAGGCGAATATATAACGTGTAACGATTTTTCATGAATTTTTGTTATTTGATATTAGGGTTGAAATATGTATTGCCAATGTAATAGTGGTAAGCAGAGAATATGGAGATTTTTATCCGTGTCGGTGATCGATATCCTCAATGGGGTGTTTTATACGAAGAGCTAAGTATCATAGTGGTGTAAGTCAATCAACTATTTTTTATAAAATTAACATTTTTAGAGCAATGGAAACGCATCACTGTACGATCGAATGTAAAACTTAGGGGATGATATTCTAAAGATTTTAAATATATCGCCAAATCCGAATTCTCAAAAGCTTTATGATCGATAGACCTTGATATGTGGGTTCGAAAAATTGTTTCATTTACTGCGGAACCATATATAAAAGATGAAAACAAAAGCAGTGACAACAGGTTGAAGTTAATTAGTTTAATTAAGTTTAAATAAGTGCTTGCTGAATGAATATAAGACATCCTAAGTCAGCATAAATTTGTAAATCATTCATTCGTAGCGAGGAAAATTTTTTCTGATAATGTACTTTATCTTGATCAGTCATTTCATATTATTTCCCCTAACTTGGCGATAAAAAAAATTGTATAATTCACACACATAGAGCATCTTTACGAATGTAACGAAACGATAAAATGTTTTCATGTATGTCATTTCTAGTAATCCTACGCTTTCATAATACGAGCAGCGAATATAAGCGAGCAGATAATTTACATTATCGTAAGAAAAAACTGCAGTTTAATCTAAACGACCGATTTGCGAACTTATATCGAACTATTATAAAATTCGTCGTGTTTTTTTTTCCTCCTCCCTACAAAATTTTTACCAACATGAAATTACCGATAAAATGAATTAAACAATTCCAAATAATTCGAATGATCAAAAGCATTAATAAGCGCAAAAATATTAATGTAAAGAGAAATATGTGAAGTATAAGAAGAAGAATTGATAAACAAAGATACGTGAAAGTTTTCAAAAAAAAAAAAAAAAAAAAAGAAAAAATACGAAATAAAAGCAAAAAATTCCCATGTTTCTTCGACGTGGCAAGAAACAGAAGATATCGTGAATTTACGGTTATATTTATACGCGTTGCGTTTGTTCCAACAAAGGCCATAAATGCACGCACGAGTCTGCTAAGCTAGCGGGTTGTGTAATTGTGTCATTGACCTACTTAGTAGGCGGATGATTAATTCTCGATTCTAGAGAAAATTATCAGTACCTGGGCACCTGCATTTAGTCGCGTTTCACGCTCGAACATCGTTCGAAAGTGCACGAATATTCCATATTTTATCTGTGTGTGTATTTTTCATTTTATTACGAAGTTTTCGAAAGAGATGGGCGCATAATGTTATCGATCTACGTTTGTGACCACATGGTATTTAATATCGTAGTAATCTGATAACAGCAGCAACGCTATCAACAACGTGAAGTTTCGCAACTCTGCGTTTGCCTTGTAATACTAACAAATGCCAGAGGCCTTGAAATCACCCATAGTTCCACGCGTTCCATATTCAGTTTTCCAGCCTCGATGCTCGAACGATTGCGATTGTTCACGAAACGTAGGCTATGGCAATCACTTCTAAAAAAATATTCTTTCTCTTGCTGAATTCTACAGTTGGTGCTTTATACTTTCTTTACCATGAAAATTGAAATAATCGAGTTTTTAAATAAGAAAAATGTTATATTTAATCAAAAATAATATTACATTTAGAATCGATGATTGTAGCAGTTTCTCGAAAGAGGTTTCTTTATATGAGAAAAGAGAAAGTTCTACGAAGCAAGAGAAGAAGTGAATGTAAACTACCATAGTTGCATATAAGAACAGGATATTGCTACATAAAATCATGAAAATTCTATTCGAAACAACTCGATACAGAACTTGTGTCTTTGTACCATAGATCGAGGCGATAATTTCAAATACGCTAACCTGCATAAAAATGATAAAGAGAATAGATTTCTAAGAACGCCTTTCTGGAGCGCACAAACAAAACTATCAAACTTATGTTTTTCCTTTGAACGCAAGCCAGGTAAGACCGAAACCAACGTGAATCCTGCAAATCACGTACTTTGCATTTCGCTCCTAACGTCCATCGTCGTTTTAAGAGAGAGAAATATACTGGTTTCGCGAGTAATTGTATGATTACGGTACTTTTATCCTCGGCTATAATATTCCAGGAATTCTTACCTTCGAAACTTCCCTACTGCGAAATCGGTGAACGCTGGCTGGTTATGGTCGTCACGTTTCTAATAGAAGCAACAAATCGGCAAGAGAAGAGCCTCGCAACAGGATTGACAAATCGCGTTGCGCGAACAGAGAATAGATTAACGAGCGAGCAATCTCAAAGAAAGGTATCGGACTTTAGCATTTCACCTATTAGATGGGCCGACTCAATTAATCACTATGCCTGCACGAGGAGAACCAGACGAGAGGAGCGAGATGTTGTGAAAGCAACGACAAAATATTTGAACCACCGACGAACGATTTGATCGCGTTTGAAAGCTGAATTATAATTGTATTTCATCAAATTGATACGTCGTCTTGTTGCTTAAGCGAATTGATGTTCTGTTACTCTCATTAAGTGATCGGACATACGATTTTTGAGTATAATAAACATCAAAGGAATGTGATACAATTTGAAATAAATAAGAGATATATGATTAAGTGATTAAGTATACGTAAAAGGTTGAAGATGGAGTATTTTTGATATTCGATAAGAAGTCGAATGGCTTTGGATTATTTTGAGTCGAAGATAAAATTATACGGAGTCAAGTGAAGTTATACTTCTAACGTAGGTATATCTACCTGATAGAAAAAAAAATGATATTCTTCGTTGAGTAAAATAGAAAGAATTACATTGATTACATATTTCCTGATTAATTCCACGAAAAATACATAGAAATGATAAAAAATATCTTGAAAATAAGATATTTCATCCAAATGTGAAAGGCACCAAAGGTAGTGTCGTCGTGGAAATTTAAAATATTACACAATTCATTGATAGTCAAAAGACTTTTTAATTAGTACGCAATAACGTGAAAAGATAAATACGTCGCAGAAAAGTTTGTGAATTACTAGCACGTGCACGAGTAGGAATTGATGAGGACGGAACACGATGTCAATGGCCGGCATCCTGTTGCATCAGAGCTAACCTTGACTCTAAGAAGTATATTTTGCTTCACTGAGTTCTCGAGTTTACGAGTCAAGTACGTTCACTCCCCATTTCTCGGTTGTCCCCTTTATATCGGTCGTACATCGAGTTTCTGAAACCTTCTTTGTACTCGACTATACATGATTTGCGATCGTTCCTAGACTACGTTTCATATTTCTATTTTACGCTCAGGTAACCAATATTTCTCATATTTTTTATATTTTTTAAACTAATACAGTTATATACTTAAGCAAGCTGAGCGCACTTAATAAATAAATATAAAAATTTTATGTGTTTCGTTTCAACAAACGAAAGGATTTTGAACATTTCGACCCTTTGACAATGAACCACTAGAGAATCAAGTAAACTGTCAAATATAGTTGTGGTATACTATAAATTTCACTAAAATGTTAAAAATTTACAGTAAATATGTATTCTCTGTATCTGGAATCAAATTATAATTAAAATAACGATTGTTTTATATTTTCTTCAAAACTGAGGGATGTTTCAACAATAAAAAGACAATTAGAGATAGAAAATGATCCAATAGATGTAACAAGATTGATAAGGTAATATATACCAGGGTTAATAAAAGCAATTCAATGATACAATTAACCAAACATATTTCTGGTTTGGTTAAAAAATATCTGCAAATTTTGAATATTTCCCGCAGAATAATAGAAAGTATTTATTTAAACGATTCTCTACGATTTTCCTGAAGAAAATCGGCTTGGAACGTAGAGTCCGGACACAGACCTCTTTATGTTCGCGAATAAAAATAGCAACAGCGTGTTACGTTCAACCGAGGATTCTTTATATTTTTGAATCGCCGTTCGAAATTCAAATAGCGGAAGTGTACCTGCGTTCGAACAGCCTTATCGACCAGATAACGCGCGTTTTATTTTATTTTTGTGCACGGTTAGAAGGCGTGCGTGTATCGTACGCGATCAATGAACGTGAATTCTGAAGAACTTGAATAGCGACGATCCGATGCGAATTACCAAAGACTCGTATAACTTGTCGTTAATTTAACACCATATTACAAGCAGTCTCCAGTATTTCTTTTAAAATAAATTATATAAGTATATAAGGAACTCTGGAACTGTTCGACATTAATGAAATTTATCTTGACGATAATATAATGTTATGCATACGAATATCGTTTACTGAATTAGTCATCCTAGAACACTACTTCCTTCTTTAAGATGATGACTAACTGATTATAATATATCCAGAAAAATTATAAGCACGTTGCGAGAGAATCGAAAATTGTCTACTATCCAAGAAATTCCATGATCAAACGTTTTCAATCTCTATCGAACAGAGAAATGGTTAGTTCGTGCGATTGTCACAATCGTACATACGGTACAACAAACATCACCATCACACGGATAGCTACAATTCGTAAACAGTATTACATAAATCTAGTTTGTCTCTTTCTAACGGCAAATTTATCGATAAAGTCGAATCCACAAATAATAAAAGCTGATATAACTCGTGCTTCACGCTGGAACAAACATTTCCAGGCCTGAAACGCAGTATAGTAATAAGAAGCGATATTTCATAGCGGATGAAAATTTGTAAAACATATGGATTTCATAGGACAGAGGATGTGTCGCGTTCTCACGACGTATCCACATGCAGCCACGCACGGTGGCTACGCATCTGTGCGTGTTTCCGCGTGCGTCATTTCGAGTTCTGGTTGCAACACACAGCGGCGAACCAACGACACGGCCTAATTTCCTGCTTATGGTCGACCCTTTTGCTTCACCCAGATACCGTGCTGCCGCTCGGAACTGTGTCTGCCCACGCGTTATCGCGTTGCACTAAACACAGTGACCCAATAACAACGATTGATCTCGAAAGATAATCGTCCACAACGGCTCGTATCGCGGCGACTACGTCGCGTCGTGGATTTGGACAAATCACGCTCTCTACGCTCGAAATATAATCTGGCGGAAAGATTTCGTGTCGCGTAATAACGATACGCGGCTAATGTATTTCCTCTGTTGGAAATTATTGTGTTATGAATATTCAGAATGACTAAGATTGCTGGATTTTAGGTTTTTAATGGATTTACGATGTGGAAGGAGGTTTATAATTATGAAATTATGACTGGTTTGCTTTATAGATGTTATAAATTAGTTAAAATCATGATTTGCAAGAAATTTAACTCGCATTCATTTTGCTTCTTACACTCGAGAAATTATTGAAATTGAATATTTTACAGATTTTTAGATTCGCTTCTCTTTTTTTTTTGGATAGGTAGCATTATATACGTATATATTTAATAATATAATATTTTCGGAGATAAATAACGACGAAAGAAGGCTTGTTTGTTCGTTGCGTGTAACTATAACGTAAGAAGAACAGTAATGCTATATTTACATAAAACTATGCCATGACCTTATATTATACGGTTCACAACACGTAAAAAGCAACGAATAGAGAAAAAATATTCGACGGCGCTAAAACGACTTCACTTGATATTGATATCTTTAGCAGGAATAATCGCGTACAAAAGGAGAAGATTCTGTCGCTAAAACAAGCAGCTTTCGCTCAATTAAGAAATTTCCTTAGCTCTCTAATAATATGAAAAATTATTAGACGCGTACTCTAAGAAGCCACACGTATCGCATGAAAAGAGATGCAATTATTTGGGTCATATTCAAATGAATTTTGGTCGCGATGGCCGCATAAGAAGCCGCCTTTCGCATCTAAGGACAGCGTCCGGGATAGTTCCGCTCGGACACTAACAAACGGTATATGAATGTTCCTGGCCTAACGTTCCACGTGTCGCTTGCACACTCCGTATAATCTTGTAACGTTACACACATATACAGAAGCGATTGATCGCGCGGGCGCGCACACAGCTCACAAGCATACTTTCTCGCGTTTCGTTGATAACGCTTGTAAATTTCGATTTCTATGTAATTCGTCTCTTCTTTCTTTTTTTTATTCTCGATTTTTGCCCGAATATTTTCATATCGCAGATACACGTGTTCCTACTTCGTGCTTGACACATTTCTTACGGCGAAAGATTTATGTACTCGAGTCTTATCTTTCGCCTTGATATGTTATGCAACTTCCAACGCTGAATCAATACCAATATAAACCATACGTTTATGCGCTACATTTATTTTCGATTCTACAATATTGATCGACTTCACCTTTAATCAGTTTCTCAATTTCATTAAATATGTACACGATTAACATTCACTATTCTGGAAATAGATTAGGTATCTACTTCCACGAGTTCATTTATTACGAGAAGATGACACAAGTAATGCGAGATTTCACAGTACATCTAAAAAATAATGTCTGTGACGTTATCGTCGTTCTTTGTTTTTCGATTTATGGGGTTGATCAATGTGCCTTGTGAACTAAACTCGATGTATCAAGTGTTTACATGCTTACTAATTTTCTAAACAACAATTAATAATCCCATTATTAAAGCAGGCTCTATCGAAAGGAAAACAAAGAACGTTGTAAAGCAAAGCAAACGTATGAAGCATAATAACAATGGATCAGAAAACGAAGCGAATAACAATCTTAATTCTGCTATCTTAACTCCACGCCTAATCCATCTCTATATTCAACGTTCCAAGTTCGATCAGAAATTCTACCACAAGTTACTCGCAAGCTCGAAAGATACGCAACATCCCACGCATTTATACATATAAAAATACGAATATATGTGTGCTGCGTGCCAGTGCGTATACCACATGCCGATACGTTTGAAACAGTATGCATCGCCTATACGGTTGAAGAAGACCGTGAAGAAGACTGTTAGATCTAACTGTAACCCAGACCTACTTTCTGCTTCCTTTGGATCTTCCAGCGATTACATACATCTGTGCGCATAGCACTGGTATGTATATATGTATACATATGCATCGACATACATACGCATACATATTCTTACATACACTGTCAGCCGTAAGTATTACCAACCGACTTTATCATTTAGTATATTATATAAATTATATGCTTTTCGCAGCTTTTATCTTCTAAGCATTTCATTATGAATCTATTATTTCATCCGTATTATACGTGTCCAGGAACGTAAAATACTAAAAATAAAGCAAATCTCCTTACGAATTTTTCAAACACATACATACGTATGTATACTAAGATACATTCATACATGCATATATACATACATACATGTACTTACATATATATAAGAACATACATTCGTACATGCGCACACATCTAAACCACACGAGCATACGCATTGCTCAACCACACGATCTCATCCTTGGAGCACGCTACGTTCTTACCTCCCTTTTCCTCGACAGCAAACTTCGTCGTCCTTGAACCCTTCCCATCTACCGACCTCCCTTTTAGGTTCTCACCCTCTCTAGCTTCACGAGCAGAAAGACCACACTCCAGGCGACAAAGCATCGAGTTACTCCTCCCTGTTTCTCCCCATCGAAGTGGAGGAACGAGCGAGTACGGATTTTCGTCGACTTTCGTCCACCTTCCCCAACGAGGCGAGCAGATTCTACAACCTTCGTTAGAACTCCACGGGAGAGACTGGAAAGGAAACTTCTCCTTTCCCTTCGTTTCAAAGAAACTGTTCCACTAGGCATAACGCGTTAGAGGCTGTTTTCGTGAAATCAGGACGCGCGCGTGTGGACTAGAGAGAAAGCGTTAGAAAAGGAGAATCCAGCGTTCGTCGGAGGAAACGAGACCGTAAGGGGAATAGGGACAGTCGGGTAGCTCGTTGCACGCGCGAACAAAAATTCATATCGCGTCGCGTACAAATGTAAAAAACGTCCGTTTCGGAAGTGTCCACCCGTTTCGGGGCCAGCGAAGGTTATCGCGAATCGCGCGGTTGGACTTTAGCTGTCCGACGTCGACATTGACGCTAGTTGCATGTTGAGAATTTGTCGCGAAAAAATGGCCTAACTGTAACAGATGAATTTGTAGAGATGTTCAGAGGGAAGCAAAGAAGATTGATATTGGTGGAACGATTTCGATTACATGTTCGATATGTCAGAAGATACGTAATTGGGTAATTGCGATTCTTACGAAGACTGTCCATTTCATCGGTCACTGCATGTCGACTAATTACGATTTCTGTTATTATTTCCACTACACTTTTTGGCTCGTCTTTCGCCGATATTCGCTTTACGAAACAATCTTAACGAGTACAATAAAATTTCTATAAGTGACATATTACACACAGAGATGTCAATATCGATAATCAAAAGCAAACAATTCTATCCATTAATTTCAGGAAAATAGCGAACTATTAGGAAATATTAGAAAAATACACCTAATTAATGACATCCGATAGAGGATATATCCAAATTTTCTTAGAATTTCAACTTTCCTAAAGAGTCTATCCCAAATTCCTGATCGTTGAAACGAAATTCAGGGAAATCAAGTACCTATGGATAATATCACGCTATTAGAATTTCCACCACACAACAGTCGATCGATTATGTTACCATTCGAAATAAAAGAAGACCAGGCGCAGCTAGTCTCGTTTCGATCGATCCACATAGCTCTTACGATCATCATAGGGAAAAAAGCAACTCGATGGCACATGGTGGGCTAACTAACCAATTAAGCGAACGGTTCTGCGGTCTTCGCGAGTGATAGTGATTAATCGGTCGATCTACAACTCACAACTTTCTCTACGTGCTGCAGTTAACGGGACGACATTAGCCGTCTCTGAGTCGGTGTGACACCAATATCCATTCACTCATACTTCTGTATTCGACAATAGAATTTATAACGGTACTGCAGCGTCGATGCAGCGTGACACGTTATACACGCAAGATTCCGATGATTCGGATCGTTTCAATGTATGTACATATAAATTGCTTGATCAATATGTTTACGAGGGCATGACATCGAAGATTAGAAAGAACTCGAGCACGAGTCTCGAAAGTTGCACATTCTTTTTTATCCAGCAAAGTTGATAACAGAAGAAATATCTAGTTTCGTATGTTGGCTTACAGCAGCGTTATCATTGTGGCTGATAAGTTATGCCGAAATTTATTGACGTCGCAATCGCGGAGCCTCGGTGGTCTTCGCTCCGCGTATAACTCGTTGCACACGGTGAGTCAATTTTTAGCAGTGTAAATATGAACAAGATCGTGCAATAATGACTGCCCTCGTGACGCATTTCTATTTCACATACGAACTGCATAAATATGCAGGTATCATCGAGCATTTTATTGTCTTCTTTTGTTCGATGCATAGGCCGCATTACTTAGGAAGTCAAATGGTATCTAAATTAAACAGGAGCCATTTTATTATCTTCTTTTGTTCGATGCATAGAATACAATACGTAGAACGTAGCGCGATACTTAAATTTATAACACGTAATATAGATAGAGGAAATCGCTGCAGTGCACTCTAAACGATTATGTTAATCCAGTCGTGTCAAATATTTACGTCACACGAGACACGTGTTTATTTAACGCATCACCGAAATCAGACGCCGGTATCTTTTCGTTAAATGATGCACATTTAAACAACCATGCTACGACGACTAGGCATCACAGAAACACCAAAACGAATTCCGCTCGAAGGGAAACCAGTGACGAAATACCGTTGCATCAACGCGATCCATTATCAATTAAGATGTATATCCGCGTCTGTTATTTTAGGCCCGG
This sequence comes from Bombus pyrosoma, assembly GCF_014825855.1. Taxonomy (NCBI): domain Eukaryota; kingdom Metazoa; phylum Arthropoda; class Insecta; order Hymenoptera; family Apidae; genus Bombus; species Bombus pyrosoma. Next base: position 15,535,296 of record NC_057775.1, read on the forward strand.
AAACCACACTGTTGTGGCTGCATAAACGGGACACGCGTGGCGATAAATTAAAACAATCCACTCGATCGAAACGTTCATTCTCCAGGCACAGATAAAATACCTATTTTGACCCAGCGAACTTTTTAACGAATTCTTTATAAATTCTTTATCGATCATTCTATGAATATATCTTCTAACTATATAATTCCACGAATTCTCCGTTTTCTCCGTTTTATACGAATTCTTTGATCGATTCTTTAGGAATTACCTGTTTCATGAATTTTTATGATTACGAATCGACGAATTCTTTATACAACTTTCACGATATTTTCCCACGAATTGTTTTCATACTCGTAATTACACGAATTCTTTGCAAATCCCGTGCGAACTTCTAAGCAGACTCTCTACGAATCGCCCCGACGAATTCTTCATAAATTCTGTAGAAATTTTTGAAGAAACTCTCGGCGAGATTCACGAACAATCAGTCGGATGCATCGTAGCGATCGATACGAGTACGATACGAGTACCACACGCACGAGGAACGACGCAATGCAAGCGTGAGTGGATTGCACCGCGGCTCACCGCGAACTGCGGTTTCGCGCGACGAATCTGTAAGAATGTTGCATTCGCACTGGGGGAAATCGCGCGCACCAGTAGCACGCTGCACGCGCGTGTATCCGCTTGCTACGATACGTATACGTATATACGGTGTATACATAGAACGATGTGCAAGGCTGGCAGAGATTCGCATGCACGCCGACTGACTCTGCGCGAGTGGTGACTCGCCCCGCGTGATTGGGTGAAACAGGGGTAGGAGGCGGGCCAATCTGCCGCCGCTGCACTTCGCCTGCAGCCGCACACGTGCACCGGCTCGCGAATCGTGCGACCGCCTGCATACGTTTGCACAGAGGTCGGCAGGTGAGAGCGTGTTCGCGCGCAAGGAGTGATGGCGTCGCTTTGGTCAGACATTGGAGGTGCGAATGGTTTCCGGCCACGTGCGAAAACGACCGTTTCTTTCAGCGAATTTTAGATTTTGTTGTTGACTGATAAGACAGGGAAACGTGGTTGCTGTTCGAATATCGCGTCGTCACTGCAATCGCTCGATATTGATAAATGGATTGGTGGAAGTCGCGTTTGGCTCTTGGTCGGTTTACAAATGATCGCAAAGTCGAATTAGATTTAGGCCCGGTTATTTAATTTCCATCTTTGCATTGTATTTTACGCGAGAGATTTCGTTGATGGTTCTTATCGCGTGGAATACGGGATATGGATTAAAACGAATGTGTAGTCTATGTATTCTGAAATTAAGTAACTTTACTGATACCATTACGTGTCGTTTACGATTCAACGACACCAACTGACAGTTAATACTCGATTTATCGAAACGTGCAGTGACAACTTTGATTTGAGAAGGTATAACATTCCGAAGACGATTGTGTGCGTACATTGCCGTTGCATCGTGTTTTTATACATTCTCGAGATTCTCTTTTATACATAACGAGATATCGTGATAATATATAAGGTAGATGAAATTGCCGAATCTTTAAGATAGCTGCTCAAGTACAAACATGTTAATTGTAAGTAATATACGAGTGAAACTTACCCTCGCAGAATAGGGTGACATCGGTAAGACTCTCGCTTTTGAACAAATTCGAGAACGCTGTCGCTAGGTTGCTACCGAAACTATTCCACTTGAGACAGAATTGCTGATGAGAGTCCATGATGCCACCCCTAGGCCCGACCCCGTGACCTTCTCCACCCCTGTTTCTGCCACCTTCAAGTAGGTATTTTCCTTCTTGATCGCGCTCGTGCCCAACAGTTCGTCCAACTGTACAGAAAGCAATCTTCCTTTATAAACCATCAACAATTCATACATATAAAATCAGCGTATAAAACACTATGTATCAAAACATTTACAGCAGTATCTTAAAGCGTAACCGTCGTCTACGATAACAGCTCTATTGAATACGCGTCAAATCTTGGAAATGTTCCCGGTGTCACGATACAAGTCGCAATATCCATCCGAGAGCAATCGTGTTATCGACGAAATATTACGATCCATAGACGAGTCTGTAACCCAGCGATCGTCAAGGCAACGGGTAATTCACCAGCTCGAGAGATCGATGGAGCAAACACCGGGGATGCGAATCATCGAATCGAATCAGTTGGCTAACCGCAAGTTGCTTGTACTCTACACCGTGTCATGGAACGTTCTAACCGGATTTCCGTGATACGAGCGATAAAAGCCGAAGCGAAACCTACCGATGCTCAGGACCGTATTACCATCCGCTCGATACAGCCTCAACAGGGACACCGATGCATCGATGATAGCGCACCATTCGCGATAATCTGTGTACACGTCTCGAATATCCGCGACACCCACTTCGGGATCACACGATGCACGCTCGTATCTCGATTAGTACGAATCACTTTTGCCGATTTACGAGTCACGAGCTGGCTCGAACTCACTGAACAGAGCGACAGCAGTACTCTGCGCACCGGTCTCGCGTACACGTGTTCACGCGGCACATGATCCTCCAAAAGTGTTCCTCGATCTCACTGATTCTACTTGATGCTCCCTGTTTCGAGCCACGGACACAGTACAACGAAACGTTACGAAACGCAACCGGATAACTTTGATTTACAAAGCGTACGTTTGAATAACGAACGAGTGAACGAAGAAAAAAAAAAAAGACAGGCAACGCAGTGAAAGATGAAATTGAAACGAAAGTCGCGTGCTCCCTCGGCGTGATGCTCTCGTAGTGTATCGGAACACTGGTCGCGTATACACTGGGCCGAGTTTACTTGGTCTTAGCCGGCCGAAATCGAGTCACCGACTTGCATCGCGCATCGTCGCGACTCGCAGGAACGAATCACGCGTAACTGTCCGTCGTCGCGTGTCTCTTTCTCTCCTTCACCGTGAAGTACGCTCTCACTGACTCGTTCTCCGTTACTCGTGCACGCGTGCTCGTTTCTCTATCTTCTTTCTACTCACTGGTAGCGAGCGGTAGAGGAACAGATAGCCGCGACGACGGTGAGGACCCCGACGACGACGACGACAACGACGACGATGACGACGACGACGACGATGTACGCGCGCGGGAGGATCGTACGCGATCGACGTGTGTACGAGTAGTAGAAGGAACCGGTGGCAGAAGAGAGAAGGAGGATCGAAGACGTCGATGGTGTGGTGTCGCGGAGGAAAGAACGTGAATATGGGTCATCGGTGCCGATGCAAATGCGGTTAGACGAAATAGTGTGAGTTCGGTGTACTTTCGGGGGGCCGGGTGGCGGTAGGCACGAGTGGAAGAAGAGGGAAGGTCGCGTAGGTGGGAGGAGAGGAACCGAAGGAGAAACGTCCAGGAGTAGGGGAAGTAAGATTCGACTTTTTCGAAGAGGGGTGGGGCGAGATTGCTTAAGGCTAGTAGAACTTCAGTTCGCGTGGTAACTCTTTCTCTCTCTCTCTCTCTCTCTCTCTCTCTCGCTCTCTCTGTTATTTCTAGTTTCTATCTCTCTCAGTATTTATCTGTTTCTCTCTTCTGCTTGTTCATGGTTGATCCTCGCCGGATTCCCCTTGCCACCTTCTGTCGCTGTCTTTCTCGTTCAAAGGGTTTCGTCTTGTTCCCTGTCATTGTTTCTTTGTCGTTCCTCTACGATCCCATATATCCCCCTTTAACGCTTCTAAGGTATCACGCATCCCCGCCACTTTCTAATCTAACACGTGCCAGGGACGAAACGCGGAAACGTGGCGCCACTCGGCAAGAACGCCGCGAGCGTGGAAGGGATCACGGTTGCACGGTCGCCTTCGTTACCACGGCCACGCTATTACGTCACTGTCCCACGGAAAGTTTAATCGGCTGTGAACTATGCAGAACCGGCCGCGGATGCATCTTCCACGTCTTTTCGACTTTTCTTCTCCGCTGACTGCTTTGGAGGGAAGGATCGCTTCTAATCTTCCGATCTAATTAATCTAACGATCTGATCGAACGATACGATCTTTTGTCAAGCTTTATATTCAAAGGTATTGGTAGACATTCGTTGAAATTTATGTCTATGATTAAGATCATTACGAAATGTTTCTAATTCAACCCACTGTTTCCATAGCAACCGTGTTATAACATATTCCAAGTTACGGAACAGAATGTTAATATCAGCGGAATATTACAAAATGAAATTTATATAGAATAATAACCTCGATAACGGTCTTTCGCAATTCTAAATGCCACAAGTTATTAGTTACTAGTCGCTTATTTATCACGTATTAATAGAAAGACAGAAAAATTCCAAATAAATATTTGTTAACTCTCGTTTAACTTAAAAGTGTAGGAATTAAGGGGGAAAAAAGCGATCATTTTCCGAAATCATCGCTTGATTCCAAGTTCCTCGATCGTAGGCCAATATCGCAAGTTTCTAATCGATATTTCTTACTATCCAGTGAATTCTACAAAAGAATCTAACGCCCCTAAAGATATCTGAATGGCGTGTTAGCACGGTTAGGTTACGAAACGACCGCGTTACTCAGCAGAATTCGTCTGTTTACGAAAATGAAGCGCAACGAATCCGATTTTCAAGGTGTACAATTTGCTACTTTCACACTAGACACGGGCATCGGGGAGCCTTCGTTTGCTCGTCATGGCGAATTATTCGAAGTCAGAGATTAGAGCGGTGTAACAAACTGTCCATTAATTTATCGAATGCTCGAACCGCCAAACTGAGCATCGAGGACCATGAGTATTTATCTTTGGCTTTGCCGAAACTTGAAAGGCAAACAGAAGCGGCTACGTAAAGAGTTCGATGAACAAGTGTGCACACGACATTCTTCAACGCACACGCGTGCCACGCCTTATGTAACGAGGCTGATTTCTTGAAAGAAGATTCACGAAGGAGAAACGTCAAAAGAAGACGTAAGGTGTTCACGGTTCTTGAAATTGCAGTTACGCCCCGTGGTATATTGGCGTCGGTTGAGTCGCGCAACCATACGGACGCGTTCGAGTCGAGGTCACGAAGAGAATTTACGAGCGGTTGAGTGAATCGGAACGAAATGACCGTCTCGCGTCATTCTCTGGTCTGACAATAACCCTTCCGATGATACGAGTCAGTTAGACGAAAACGAGCCGCGAATCGTAGACTCGAAACGTCTTCATTGCTTTATCGCTATTGCTATCACGCTTTTCGATGAGGAATTTTGTTACAGCTTTATTGCGCGAATCCACTCTTCGTACTGTGTCAACGCGTTGTTCAATTCATCGATTAACGTATATGTACGACGAAAGCGCAAGGATTATATTACTAAACTGACGAGGAAAATTTCCGTATTACGAAGGAACGTTTAAGTAGAATGGACCAATATTGCTCAGACGGATATATGGTCAGACGTTTATGAGCGAAACGTTTGGAAAATTTTCAATTATTCGAGTATTTTGAAGATAAAACACAGCTAATATTTTAACGTTGGCGTGAAAATGAATCGTATACAGCTAGTTTCGAGGTTTTCATTCAGGGGAGTGACAAAACCTCATAAAGAACGTCAAAGATTCTTATCTACCATCGTTCGTCAAAACACCACCGAGGGGATAATTTATGAAACCCACGCCCATAGGATGACACCATCGCGAAGCGAGGCTATATACGTTCCTGGTCCGCCAAAATTTAGTGTGCACTCCCTGCTCTGGCATTGCGTGCGTGCAAGAGGCGTCGAGCCTCGTGAGGGGATAGAAGAGTAAAGGGGGAAAAAGCGTAGGAGTCGTGGGGAGACAAGAGAGAGAAACTGTCAGAGAGCCATCGAGAGGGACAGAGGCGGACGCAACAGCAGAGAGTAATGAAAGGAAGGGGTATGAAAACGAGTGGGGAAAGGGCGAGCGAGAGAGAAGGTAGATGGAAATTCAGCCGCTCGAGGCATTGCTGCGTGGCGCTTAGCGATAGCCATCGAGTTTTCTGCTACGAGTTTCCAAACAATTTCCCTATACGAAGATCGGGGCTGTTCGGAACGTTGTTCCAGCTTGAAAACGGTGAAACAAGGGAAACTTAATTTTGATAATTATAGTATTTGTCACGTGATATCAGTGCTTTTATTAAGTGAAGATTAATATTACGTATTTGCATAAGTTCATTCATGGCGAGAAAATGACATAAAGAATGTTAAGTTCTAAGATAAGCTTGAAAACCAGTGTAATAGTATTTCATAATTTATGAAGTTGACCTGATGTGGCTTCTGAACGGTTCATATAACATGCTGAATGAATGGAAGCTGTATACCGCTTCGGTATTTCAATGACGTGATTGAAAAGCAACAGATCCTGTTGAGTTACAAGTTATAGGTTACAGCCGATTCTTCTATAATTTTGTTATTTCACACGGAACAATCGGACGACCGGTTGACCGTCAAACTCATTTCTAAAATTCATTATCGAACCTCTCACTGTAATACGAGAGACTCCGCTTGCGACCGTTAACTTGTAACTTGCGACTCGTAAAATTTCGCTAACAATATTAGTTTAATCGTGCAAGAGGGTCCAGACCACCGAAAACTTGCCCAATCATATTTCTACAATACATTAAACCTCCACCTACCCCGAACCTTCGATACAAGCCTAACCTCATCAAACAAGCTCAAACTCCGAAACCACACAAAATTCTCCTAGCAATATCGAACTCTTCTCCAAGTAACCAGAAAAACTCGACGGACTCGGTCAATCAATTCCGAACGTGTCTCGAGTCCATCGCTAACTGCGTGGCGCTCGGAGCAAAGGAAAGCGAAAGGGAGGGGGTGGGAGTGAGCGAGCGTAGGTGAAAGAGAGAAAGAGAGAGCGAGAGAGAGAGAGAGAGAGAGAGAGAGAAATTGCGGCAACGATGATAGGGGTGGGAGATATAGTGCGTGAGGTGGGGGAATGGAGGTGGATAGAGGGAGAACCTCGCGGGAGGAGGCTCAAGGTCGCTGCGGGGCCGCACGCGCGCCCCTGAACACGCACACAATGCCTCGATACGCGCACGCACACGCGCACGCTTGCGCGACGCGCTGCAACACGGGCGTGTGCACACAGGGTGGTGGCGGGGGTGAGTGCGCACTGCAGCGCACACGCAGTTTACACGGCGCACGCGCACAACCGCGGCGCGGGTTCCGCGAGCTGGTATGCGAGCGCGTAACACCGGCGCTGATTTCGCGCTAGCCAGCCAGCGTTTGTGTATGTACTACTTTATCTGTGTGTACGTGTATGTAGTATGTATATATGATAGTGTATGCGCGGGCGAGTAATTCGGCGGTACTCTTATGGCGACGCGTATTATGTCACCGATTCTGGCCTGCAGACGAGACGCGTTGCGTTGTATGGATCTCTTCTTTTTTGCGTTTTGGTAATTGAAGGCCCGTGGTAATAAAGCTTAAATTATATTTGTTGGTAGGGAAAAGTATAGGTTTCGTACGAAGATTGTAGGACAACACGATAAGTCTCATTATCTATTTTTTACAGGACGGCGGCTTTAAAATTCAATAATTTAAGTCAATTAATCTGGTGTTATCAACATTCTATCACTTATATTTAATTTCCAGGCAACAAATAATGTATTTTCCAATGCTTATACTATATTAAGATATCGAAAGACGTTAAAAGATCGAAGGTATTAAAATATCGTCCGTATTGACAATTATATCTTTGGTTGGATCTAACAAATTCTTTTAAAACAATTAACAAAATTGTACTTATCGCAAGCAATTTTTCGTACGATATTCACACTGCAAAAAAATGGAGAAGTTCATCACTACGAATTTACAGTTTACAGTCTCTAAAAGTCATTTGATTTTGATCGATTTTCACTTGGTTCTTTTTTCCTTTGCTGGAATCGTTGAAAAGTCACCCTTTTGGCTGAAGCAGTAGTTGTAAAGAGCGTTAAGGGTAGTTGGAGAATTGAAAATTGAGAATGAAGTAGGTTGGAGCAGAAAATTTTAGATATGATGTTCGTGGAAGAACACAACGCCGAGTGTTCTCAGTTGATGATTCTTGGAAAATGTATCAAAGATCCAATTAACGTCGACTATCGGAGTTGACGGTTCTGTCGCGCACAATAAGATCGTGAAAACCGGGCTCCGTTGTAATGGCATTAGAAGCGTTTCTTGAGAGCGGAATTGGCGTTTCGTTGGAGTTATATGGCTGTTTTATAGCCTTCACTTCGGCCAAGACACATTCCATTGCGAAAAATACGCGAAATTGACGCGGGAATGATTGTGACGGGCAATTGCTTTTTGCGCCGTTGACAATGACAAAGTGCATTTTTATGTCATCGATAATAAGTGGTTATATTGGCCATCGGTCGAATTATACATATATAGATGATGAATTCTACTTTGATCTTGTACAAGCACAACACACGTGCATCGCAATAATATAAAATCTACAAATACCGCATTTTCAACCGCGATACCAATAGTCCAACGTCCTTTAGGAAATATCTATTGATATCGTAAAAAACAATGTGTATATATATGTATATATATATACACACAGGGTGTCCCACGCAACTGGAACAGGCTGTATCTCCTAAACGGTTAGGGATAGAAGAAGATGTCATAAGTGAAAGTCAAATGGTATCAAGCGGTGCATAATATGCCACTAATTTTATGCACTTTTGTGCATCGGTGGCATCAAAAAGATACAACAGCACTTTTTTTAAAAACGGAAACCTATATTTTTGACTGCACCAATCGACGCAGTTCCTTGCGCTCTACATAAAGGTACTAACATACTTACGCCCTAAACTTATTCATAACGAAGCTAAAAGTTTTCTGAATTATTTCAGTCCTTCGATAAATGTTCCGGAGTACCCACGTTTTGTTCCATTGCAAGACTGAAATAATTCAGAGAACTTTAAGCTTCGATAACTTCCTAATACATATGTATCATACAAAAATTCTAATTATCGACGACATTAAAATCTTTCAAAGAATTGCTTCTAATTTTCGAAAATTCATGAATAAACTTAGTCGGCGAAAAGATTTTTTTAATATTCCACAAAGTTGTTAAAACTAGCTGAAACGCAGTTATCCGGCAAAAATCACATTTGCAAGAGCAAAAACATTCGCGTGAACGGTAATGGGGGTGGCTCTCCAGGCGGCTATTCCTACGTTCAAATTACCGTTGTTTTTCTCTCAGACAGAAAACTGCATTAGTGCATTACGCTGTGTAGCTAGTAACTGAATTATTTCGCCGATTCAATTAAAGACCCTGCTGCTCTCGGTTGTGTTCAATAGGTATGAGAACGTGGCACTGCTTTGATAACCTATTCTATTAACTAGCGGCAAGGTTCGGTCAAAGGCACGGGTTACTTTAGCCAAGGATGTACATTTTCTTTGGAAACGAATATCTCGTCGAGAAGAAAGATGTCGTTCGGAGGCAGTAGTTTAGAGGACGTTGTTGCGCGTTAACGAAATTACAATATGTTTCTTTCCTTATCCAGTGAGCGATTGTTTTATGTCGTAAGGTATCGTAAGTTTACAGATAATTCATTGAAAAAGTTGCATCCTGAAATATATCTAATCGTATGTATATCTAATTTTCAGTTTGTACGATTGAAAAAGTGGATGGTTATTATCGTTATCATTAAGATGGAGAATTTTGAATAATAAATAATGTTCTTATCGTTTCATTATTTTTCAAATAATAGATTTACTTCACGTATTCTTCGTTTTATTTCAACAATAACAGTTGCAACTTCCAAATCTATCTCATTTGCCTTTTCATATAAAGGAAAATTAAGTAAAACCAATCCACATCGCATTACACCTTCCATTATCGAGATCGAAAGATTAATCAACAAAAGTACACTAATCGTTCAGAAAAATACAGATTTTGTGCAACTATGCATACGACGTATGAAATGCAGATTCAAACTCGATCACTCGACAAAGAAACGGATTGCGATTCTGATGTCTCTGCATCAAACAGCAAACCAGCGAAAAACGCAATTAGGCGTTTGCCATTCCTGCGCATTCGCCCCATCGAAATTCGAGGAGACTCGGGAGCAGCGAGGCAGCGGTTGCGTCAGAGGCGGAAGCGACGTAGCATAGCATGAAGGGCGATAACATTGTAGAAAATACATTCTAGTATTCTACGAAAGAGCTGGCCGTGAAGTATAGTCAATACTGCAGCCAACGATTCCTACCGCAGCACTGTTTCCCCCTTATCCAACGACTCTCCAGAAGCTTTCGCCCCCGAACGAAAGATAAAGCGAGAAAGAGAGAAAGACGAGATTTGCGTGAATCCTGAATCCCGGTAATAATTGCCGAAGGGTAGGGAAAATGCAGAGGAAGGGTTCCCGTCTGATGAAAATTTCGGCCTAAAAATGCAAACGTATACTCATAATACGAAGAAGAAACGCTTGACGAGAAGAAGTTTGCGGGGGGGGGGGGGAAGCAAATAATCGCTACGTTGTTCACGAACCTATGGATTACATCGATCGTTTCGATCGAAGATTACGGCGGTAAAATGTCACGAATACAATTTGGTTGATTCTCTGATTTTTACGTTGTTTGGTGGTTACACGTTGCAAGTTACAAGAGCAACTAATTCGATTGAAAGATACGTGAATCTGTTAAATATAGATGACAAATGCGCGAAGTTTCATGAAGAGACTGACAACATGCCTGTCATGTAAAATACGATGATAAACGCTTTTGAAATCAGTATTTTCTAAGAGATTTGAGGAATCAATAATTTTGATGCAAATATTTTCTAAAAGAACCACGTAACTTGCTTTTATAAGGAGACAGTTTTCGTAATACGTGACTAGTTGACAAAGTATCGCATCTTAGAACTGTTCTTACACGAAAAATAGAGAATGTGACGTATTGTGTCCTTCCTCCATAAGTCTCCAACTGTAACATCCACGAGATACATGCGGTAACAACGAAGAATCACTTAACAGAAATTACGAAATTTGCTATATTGGCGGAAGAAATCGCAAGGAACAGAAAAGCAGAAGTAAAATAGATAGAGGCAAATGAACAAATGAGAAATTTCATTAACGTACGAGAGCAGGTGTTTCTTCATCGACAACAAGCTCCCGGAGACTGTCTGACGGTTCCTACAAATCGATGCAGGGACCTGATCTTGATACGTATACCGGTAACAATTTATTTTGTCGGCAACGCAATTAAGATAAGTGTTTCGGTGGTTATTCATGCGACTTTAACGAAACATATGCTACCAGTGCATCCGACAACCCGGCACATTCAAAGGATCGAATAATACAATTAAAGAACTCTAACGCGATATTAGCTTTAAGCTTAAACGAATTAAATAAGTCCTTTACGAACAAAAACATAAGAGGCAATTTTTTATAATGTTTTATATAGATAAAAATGTTAATAAAATTGGTAAAAGTTCTTAGATCAGAATGATTAAATAAAAGATCCTAAACTTCAATTTCCAGTTAACTAAAATTTCGTAGCTGAAAATATTTCGATCGACGAATTGTACAGAACTAAAGGGTTGCACGTGCAGGAATCGATGACACGTGCCAATCTGCCTATCGATGCGACAGCCGCGTATTTCACCGCTGTTTGCCGCTTCACGAAGGCGTGAAGCGCGAGAATTGGTGCCACGAGGACGCGGGAAACGGTGACGAAATCGAGCGTAGAACGTTCCGTACAAGGCGAAACGCGTGAAGACGAAATTGGTGCGATCCACGACCGAGAATTTCACGGTTCACGCGGGAATCCAGCGGGGAAACAAGGAGCAAACAGCCTTCAGCGATAGGATTTCGTTCTCTAAGACGACGACGAGTTTGACATGAATTCGACTACCAACAGACGTCTACGATTTTCCTTCCACTGTTTGATGTCGTTCCCCTACTATAAGCGTGTTTGTTTTACCTTTTAAACATAATTTCTAGCCTCTGCTCCAATTTCCAGAATATCGTTTTCAATTTTTAGATTCTCTTTAATCGTTCAAATACGTATTTTTAAATAAATATTTTTACGCGAAACATATTAAATACATGTAATGAATATTTTTACGTAAATATTCCTCACCACTTCTCTTTAGTGTCTTCTAAATTAAATAACAATAAAATAAGCTGCGCAAGATTAGATGAATCGAGTTATGAAATTTTTACGAACTTCCTGCGATTGACTAATTCTTTCTGAAAAAATATAGATACGTGCATGTGCGTGCAATATCTCTTGCAACGAAAGAGAGAATGACTAATTAGTATGATGGAATCCTGGAATTTTTTGAAAACAAACTACTTTCACAAACGAGAAGATATCCTGGAAAACGATGTAACAAAAGCTCGTGCTTTACGTTTCTCTTCTACAAATTTATATAGAGTGCAATTACGTAAATTATAGGAATATATGAAAGAATACATTTACTTTTGTTGTATAAAATCAAGCAATCGTGTGTGTAGACCTTTTAACTGATGAAAAGTAAGACGAAGTACGAGTATTTGAAGATACCAATTTGTTCACTGCTACTCGATATGTTTAAAGCAAAAACAGATATTTTAATTAACCGTGTATAACAGAAGCAACAATAATTCTACAAACCCTATCCGAAAACTTTCTCTCACAGGCAAAACATAGAACGAGGCCAATGTATCTAGGCGAAAGAAAAGCATCTGCCATTACTTATTGCGACACGCCATCAAAAATCAGAAGAAAGAATAAAAAACGTGAAAAGGTCCCAGAGGAATAATTTCTCTTTTTGCTGTAAAACAAATGCGTGGCGATATGTTTCTCGAAGGAAAGTCGTTAGGGAGATAGCAAGTTTCAGGCGGAACAACTACGTATATAACAGTCAGACAGTTTTTTGGACACAGAGCCCGCGAGAACCGTAGCAAAGGGACATTAAGCGGAGGAAATGGAACTTTGCATGGTTGTTCTTTTATAACTTAAAGAACCGAACTAAACGAACATAGTTCCGCATTGGACACCGTTATACGGACTGCATACGCATGCACGAGAGGTGCACGTAGCACGTGCATGCGCCGCATAAGATTAAAACAAAGGGAACGAGAGTCGTCCGAGCACTGTAAATGTAAATAACGGTGGTTCAAGGTAAAACGCGCATGAAACGATTCGTTTACCGAACTTAACGGTTAATGAGAATGCATGGAGTGGAACTTTAAAAGCTAGTCAAACGGGAAAGTATAAATATGTAGATAGTTGATAGGAGAATCTCGTGACAAAGTAATTTGGAATGAATTTTCAATGTGAAAAACGATAGAGCTCTCGAATTTCATTGAAACGTTCGTTGATTTAAATACTCTCCGATCTGAAGAATTTAAGAATTTGAAAACCGTGTTAAAGATATCGAATTTAAAAGTTGTTCTCTTACGAGAAAGGTAAAATATTTGTATTTCATAACTTTTGATCGAAACGCGAAGCGGCAGATATACAAAAACCGTACAGACAAAAGTAGGTTGGCAATCGAAGAATACAAAAACATATCTTACAGGTATACGACTTCTAACATTTCCCAACAGGTAGCATACTGAGGAAAAACGCTCTTCGTTAATTCTGCTTCGCCATCTAAGAACCAACGTTACGAAAGTGCAGACCCTCTATCATACTACGTACCTATCACCCACGAATTATAAAAAGCACGTTGACGATCGACCGATGAGACTCCCGAATATAACCAATATAACCGATCACGATCGATAAGGATCACCACTAACCAGCGTAAATACGCGCGATTTTATGTCACAAAACGCAAGTCGCGAAAAAATAAACTAACCGTTCGTTCGATTATGAATACGTACTTTGTACGATTTCCGATCTGTCGATCGTGACAGTTGATCTCGCCGAAAGACAGATTTGCCCGAAAGTTTCAAGGTATTAAAATATTCAGGTAAATACGTGTCACCTAAACAGAGCGCGCGAAACAATATGAAGAGGAGAACACGGTGTACCTGGCGGATGAAGCCACCATGAATTGACCAGGGATGGTTGTTGGTTGCCGTGGCCCTCGCCGACAGGGGCGTACATCCTCCTCCGACTACGTCACGCCCGTCACTGCCGCCCCGTGCGGCTGCACCCCCGACTGCCTTCAACCCATAACCCACCGCTCCTCCCGGGATTCCTGTCACTTCCCCTTCCTCCGTGTACGCAAGAGGGTTGCAAGGTTACCGATACCCCCTTCGCTCCACCGTACCCTCCAACTGGCCGATCCACCCCCGCCTCAGCTACTAACCACCCCACCCGCGACCACCTCGAGCGCTTCGCGTTCAAGGTGGAGGAACAACCGCCTCCAACGTCGAGCGACGCACAACCACCCCCGGAGTCGGTTTTCCTACGCAAGCAACCGGCCAGCCACAGCCATCACTTTCGCTAGAAAGTACTCGGCCTGCTACGAGGCTCAGCCAGGGCTGACGTTGCAAAGGGCGAGCAACGATCAACTTTTTTCCTCTGCTTTCCGTTTCTCGTCCTTTTTTATCGTTCCTTCTATAGTGTTCTTGTCTGTCTCTCTTTCTCTATGTTACCGTGTAGGTATACGCTTTTCGATGAACACGTTTGCCGCGTTCACCATTGGCGAGCAAGTCGACCAAAGGTTCTCTTTCCCTGAATCGATAAGATAATTTCGCTAGCGCGCTACCGGACGAAAAAAAGAGGATGGAACGAAACGACCAAGCGTCGAATCGACGAAAAACACACCGTTGCTATGCAATAGGCGACCTAGCGACATTTGTTGACAACTATGGATGTGCTTGGTTGGAGACTCGGATTCTGATCGTTCTGATTCGTCGCTGTACGAATCAGAAAGGAAGAAAGTGATTGGACGGTGAAGTTTTGGGCTTACGACTTTGATGATCGGTGACGAAACACTAGCGCCAACTAGACAGCGTTAACTAGTAGCGCACGCTATAGATATTTATTAAGCTATTTGCATATTTCGCAAATTACTACTACCTTTACGTTCTTCAAATATTTCGAGTTACAAATTTATGTGATTGGAGTTTATATAATGCCATTCCACTACTTCTCCTTATTATAATTTTTACATTTAAAAAACTAACATTTTCTCCAGATAAATAGAATTGTATCGCATGAAATTTTTCTGTAAATGGAGCAAAAATCATATTTTGTTAGTGTTTGACGTGGAAATGGCTTAAAACTATACTGTTAAGGTATACCGAATTGTCGGTATCTGATTGTGAGGAGAAACTTAACCGACAGATGCAAGTTTGTTACAAAGTATCGAAGCGAAATCTCTATCGGTGCTCGAAATCTGTTTAAGGTCGGATGATGTATGCCGATAAAGTCGAGATACGCTCGTAGGTATTTTTCAATCGTTTCAACCGTGAAGACCGATGTATGAGATGCGTATTCCGAGTGATATCTGTTAGTCAGATTAGCCAGGTGACAGAGAGAGCATTTGCTTCACGGGTCGACAGTTTCTGGCGTCAACGCATTAATTACGACTGTCCGTCGTTGCGTATGCGTCTTCATTGCGTTCGAGATAGAGGGATGAGAAATGAAATATTTCCTGACTGGCTGACATTTCCTTTCGTTACGTCATTCGTTTCTGTAGAAATCTATTATCGCGCCATAAATTAAATGGTAAAAAGACAACATATAGTTCCCATTTTCATTTGTCAAATTATAATAATATGAATAAGATTAATTAGAAAAACCTGGTCTGTTTATGGAATCGGCAAAGTATTAAAAACACGTATACAATGTATGTACCTATACCTTAACTTTCGTCGAACATTGGATGAAGGTACTTTAAATACTTTATAGCCTGGAACAGTAATAAACTAATTATTCGTTCCACTCTCTCGAAGCAATACCATAACCAAGTCCTAAATTACCAAATAATATAAAATCAAACACAAATTCGTAAGTTCAAATGGAAATAAACACCTGACCCAAGATTTAGTTAGAACGTGACCAGAGGACCTTGCAACTCAAAAATGGGACCAACGACCACCGTATCCCTAACAATTAAAATTTAACGAACGCAGGAAACGGGTGTCCGAAGCGTACCACGTTGTATCGTGATCCCCTATTTCGTCCCATGGTTCGAATAGCTGAGATCGCTCGATAATTAAGGCATTGTTTCGCATGCCGGAATCCCCTGGAGATTTTTCGTCCTTAGTCAAGAATGA
Organism: Bombus pyrosoma; assembly: GCF_014825855.1. Classification (NCBI taxonomy): domain Eukaryota; kingdom Metazoa; phylum Arthropoda; class Insecta; order Hymenoptera; family Apidae; genus Bombus; species Bombus pyrosoma. Next base: position 15,551,379 of record NC_057775.1, read on the forward strand.
TCCAGCACGATCTGCATTGTACGAGAGGAGACCGGCGAGCCGATAGAAAAATTTTTCGGACGCGTGCCAACGAGAAATTCCGCGCGCCCTAGCTGCCTACGTTCCTGAAGATAGCGGCGACAACGTGGAGGGGAGAACAACCTTGCAAGCTCTCACACCCCCACGGTATGCGTAGAGCTGCGTCGGTGGTAGGGTCTGAAATTTTGGAGGTTGGCAGAATACGGAGAGTACGGAGGGGATTGAAGGGCGAAAAACCGGGAGGGTGCCAGAGGGACGAGAGGGGTGATGTCCTCGGGGGCAGCGGAGGGTTAAAGGGGGCGGTCTGAAGAGAGCCAGGCAACCTGCACCCGGCAACAGCCCCCGACCTCGGAAGAACTAATCATTAACCTCCTTTCACCCTCCCAAACATCGCTCTAACTCGACCACCTTCGCTTCACTTTCACCTGTGCCTTCCTTTCTCTCTTTGTCTTTTCTTCTCTCTCCGAACTAACCCATTCACCCTTTCTTCATGGACTACCTTCGTTTCTAGAATTCGCCTACGCTACGCGCGATTACGATTACTCGCGCCCGTTTACGTCGTTGTTACGGATTTTTTCTGAGGTCCTGTTTCAGTTTGTATTTTTCCTGTTCGCTCATCTTCTCGATAAAATGCAATTTTCAACCCTCAACTGGTATCGTTGCGTTGGAATACTCGATTTCAAATTTTATTTTGCGTTAATTATTATATTTTATTTTGTATATTTTGCTATATATTATAATTTATTATATAGACGCGATGAGAATGATTGATGATAATTTTTAGCGCGTAAAGTGTAAAATATTAAATAAATATAACATACACGTATATTTCGATATTAAATATTCTATTGTGAATTCCTGTGGCCATCTACGATCCAACGATAAATCATGCAGTTGATACCTCGACTGTTGCTTTTTGGATCGTTGGCTTTTATTTTTAAAGATCTTTTTAATTCTTTCCCTTTTTTGTGGGTTTAAGAGGTATAATGGGGTCGTTGAAGAAAGATTTGGAGAATGAAGGAAGACGAATAGGTATATAATGCGAAATGGGTAAAGCTGTTCGTAAACTAGTTTCATCTAGGAGATTCGCGCCAAGGGTTGTGGTAGAAACCCTGTTGCTGGACTTATGTGTGTACGTGTACACGCGTTAAAGGTTGCACCCTGTGCAACCCTCCGAACTTGAGGGCTGCGATACACAGATAAACGCCAGCAGATAGATCAATAAATACGCGAATACGTTGGTACACGTGCGTTACTATGCGTTCTGCGGTGCATTCAACTGCAACGATTGCGGAAGATGCGGACGAAACGAACAGCGATGCAACGAATACACGTCTATCTTGTTTCGAATTTTTATCTGTTATTTATTAAATAAATTTTTGAAAGTTTTTCGTATCCCTTTCAACGCATAGTACAGTTAGTTCTATCGAATGGAAAATTTATTTTGCAGATCACTATAACGTAATTAATGAATTATTATTAATCACTAATTATAAGATATTAGAACATTTTCCTCTAGATTATTCTATGACACTCAATTATTCTAAAAGTAAACTGTGTTTTCTTTCGATAAAAATTATATTTATCAAATCTATAAATCATTCCATGTCGCTCTATTACCTTAGAAAGCTATATCATCTCCATAAATATAATAAAATATATCATAAAAATGAATAATATATCCAACTAGTAAAAACACGTACAAGACGCTATATGCACAGAAAATACACAGTGTGAATAACTAAATAGAAGGGAAAAGGGAAGCGACACGAGCATCATTAAGCGACGATTCCTCATTTAAATAATTCAGTGGTGTTCGGCCAAGAGGACGGTTGCTACACGGACAGGTATTTGTACTTCTAATCGATGTAACCGGCTAGTGTCGACGTTAAACTCACGATTCGACCATACGGTTCGAGTCACTCTATTTTGCTGGCATATACAACGTTTATCCGCCTCTGTATCTAGATTTACGCGTCGAATTTCAGTCCGATAAAATCATTTATATGACAGAAGCTAGAATAGTCGTAAGACCTGGGAAGGACAAACGATGCGTAAAATCGATCAACGACGTTAACGAAATCATTGAGACTTTCTCATACGTACAGCTGATTCCACCCTCGAAAACGCGATCTTCGAGAAATTATAAGGGATTACAATAAATTAAGCTTGAAAGTGAAAATTAATTTCGAAGGAATATACAATATTTTTATCTTTCATTTGGCAGATTAAAATCAACAGCGTATACATTACGCTCTGTGCGAAAATAATTCTTGGAAATTTTAAGATTAAAAGACGGATACGCACAGAGCCATGTAGCTGTCTAAGCATTAAAGCGTCTTATCTTACCATCGTTTCTTCCTTTGAATGATGTGCTTCCTAATTCATAAAAATATACAAAATATCAAATTTCAACGAACTATCGACCTACCAAATCATATACAATTAATTTATAGGTGTCAACGCAATTTTAAAATTCCTATCTTTGTTACTAATATCTAAAAAAATTAGAGCGACAGCAAACCGCGAATCGCTACACCATCTTCGCCCAAGAAACAAAAACACCTAAACATTCTACCCCAGCGAAATAAAACGATTCGCCGAATCAATTTCCTCGAAAACAAGAAATCTCTCCGAACGAAGAAGGAGAAAAAAGTACGCATTGAACTGCATCACTGGAAAGGGCGTATGGAAAAGGAGGGATGATTTTGGAAGACAGAAGAGTATCGTGGAGAAGCGGGCGCTCTCTCGTGCGAAGGTCGAGTCAGTGGTTGTCGAGGAAGAAGGGGTGCGCGCGGGGTAGCCGAAAAAGGGGACAAGAGGGGCAAGATGCAACGCACATCTATTGATTCTTCTCCTTCAGCGTGAAGGCCCGCGTGTCCCACTCACTTTCGGAAGCGCGCACGCACCGACCAACGAACGAACGCTCTCGCGCGCTTTCCCTAGCCCGCGCACACGAACACGAACACGTGGCTAAGTTACGTAGTGTAGCTACGTGTGTGCACACACGCGCACGCCCGAGTGCGTCCCGATAGTTGAATGCAGGGCACAAAACGTTCACTCTCTCTCTTTCACTTGGTTTAAAGAGGGAAGGAAAAAGGAGAAGAAAAAAAAGAAGAAGAAAAAGGGGGAACTGGATTTTGCAATCTCCCTTCCGTGCATTCCTACTGTGAATTTCCTTGGCCGGCTGCATAAAGAATTAGAATGCGAGAACGCGCACACCGTACAGCTTATACGGAGGCGCAGAATGAAGAAAAAAGAAAAAAATAAAAAAAGAGAAGAGGAAGGCACACACAGGAGGGCAGAAGGGTGAGGAAATGGGGTTGCAGCGATCTGAAAAGTCCGGTAGCCGCGGCTTTGCACTTGTAACTATACTCCATGTAAGAGTACGAGTCCTCCGCATATTCAATATCCTGGAGGGTTAGCCATCGGCTTAGCAAACAGTAAACCAGATCGACATAGAGAGACACTGCCTTCCGAAGGTTGAATAACAAAGTGCACGGAACTAGCGAGCAACAACGACTTTACGGTCTTTGTTGGTGGAACCAGGCTGTCCTATGTCATCAAGATGGGTAATTAACTAGAGGCAACCGAAAAATACGATTTTCTCGGAGGGACAGTTTACGATGGAATTAGCACGGACAGCATTACGAATGTAGAGATGTGTATTATGAACTGGCTACAAAAAATACTTGTTGTATTATTTAGATACATTAAAAGATCATTTTTCTGGACTTGTCGGTGAGGGGGGGGGCAGATTCATATGTATAATGGGATTCGTGTAATAGGGATTCACCAATTTTCCCCACTAGGTATTATTTTTCCTTCGCATAATTGTAACTCACGTTCAAATAGATGAATTTAACCAGTTAGTCGAGCACTAACTAAAATTTCGTTTGGATAAATGGAGTTTAGATAAATGGTGTTCTACCGTAGTATGTTACCTAATTGCTTGCAAATATATCAAATTTCGTACCATTTGGTAGTACTTTCATATGGCTACAATAATTCGATACTATGAAAATGAAATAGAACCTGATAAAAGTAACGCTTCATTGGAAAATAAGGATATGTGCCAATTGTAGCCATTGTGTGTGCGCGGGAAGGCCGAGGTACAAATTCTACACACAAGCGAATATTATTTTCGAGAAACTTCGGAGAAATTTCGAGAAACGGTAAAATTTTATGTATATACGTCTAAATTAGGCAGAGTCTAAAATTCAAAGATTGTACGACTATAAAGACTATACAATTTTGTTTAACGTTATAAAGACTATGCAAGTTTGTTTAATACTAGAAATATCGACTTGTATCGAACGAAATAAAATATAAGATATATGAAAAGATATGACGCAAGGAAGTAAACAATTCATAGAACAAGTTACAAAACTCCGAAAGTGCAATGTTATAAATAAATAAAGTTTCTATGGAAAATTACATATTAGTCATCACTCTAGTAATTGTAATATTAATTTAGAGTATAACATATTTCAAATATAATCTGAGCGATTAGTAATACGCTATATATTTTATGGATTAGAAATATTAAATGAATCTTATCAACTTCTCACCGATTGTTGAGGCAGAGGTGTCCCAAATAGCGTAGATTTCAATTTCGAGTTATCACTCGCGAATCAATAATTAAATTTTAATTATTTATAATAAGAAAAATATATAAGAATATATATAATACACGATATATGTATGTAGAACCGAGTAACGAATCTAGCTTCCGATATGCAGGGCCGACCTTAGCATAATGGCCGAAATTTCGAACGATCATGAATCATAATCTCGTCTTTGTTTACAAGAACTGAAAGGCACGCAAGTGGTGTCGCAAAAACTATGAGACTCCTATTCGAACCGTTAGCAAAATGCAAAGTATGATTCGAATGTACAGAAGTCATCGTACCGGGCGGAGCCAAACATGCAGAAACACAAACATATGCCGCCGTTAAGGTTACGAAAACAATTGTTCTAGGTTGTCGTAAGGGTCAATTTGTGCGACGAGAAATTGTGTACTGAAATCCATTCAAGCAACGATCGGTTATCGATTACGTTAGAAATTATTCGACGTTAAGTTTGATATTTTACTATAATATTAATCACATTTGAAATAGAATCGTGCGATATTTATGATACTAATATAATAGTATATTTTAACGGCCCTTAAATTTTTGTTTATCGATCTTATTATTATTTGAACAAATGAAAAGAGTTTCAACGTTTTAAAGAAAATCTCATCATAAAACTCAAATTAGTAGTAATCTTTCTATACCTTGTTTGAGCTGAACAAATTTTTTGGTGATATCAAAACAAGATTAAGTCGAAGATGATTGGAAAGTATTTTAGTGTTAATAGAATTTTAATATTGAAATGTATAGTACTAATATAACGATAGCGACAAGATATTCCTATATATATTCCAAAAAGAGATTTCTTATACTGGAGATTTATAATATTACAATTTAATTACATATAACATTGTAGGCGAATATTTGAAAATAAAATAAGAAAACAAGCTCTACTTTAAGAGTTTAAAATTGTTTATGCATGTTATGTTATTGTTCCAAACTTTTACGATTTGTTATGATATAACACATGCTACAACATAATATATACCAAATGTATATTAAAATGACCATATATTATATAGGAAGAAACGGAACAAGAATGCAATAGCATAGATATCGGGTAAAATAAATAAGAACTTACAAAAAGCGGTTTTCCACGCATCCGTCTCCCGCCTTTTTCCTATTCTTCCTTTCTTGAATTTTCCAAATGTCACTTTCGCTTCGTGTCGTTAAACAATTATTCGTTTCTAACTCTTTCACGACGTATCACTAAACGCCGGTTCCACGCAAAGAAAAATCTCATTTTTAACAAAACATTTCCGTTCTTATTTTAAATGTCAGATCGCGGAAATCACTTGTCGTAGGGTTAAGGATTTTTGGATCATCATATAGAATGACGGTGAAAAGATGACAATATATGAAAGATAACCGATTTTCGCGAAAAATTCTCAACTCTTCCGTCCGTACGCTGCCAGCAGCGAAGGCGACTGAAAACAGAGAATCGGCCGGCAGATTGTCGGTCATATAGACGCCCTTGTCACGCATTGAAAATGAAAATTTGGTCCGGAATTAGTGGCGCCGCCTTGTGGAAGAAAGATCATACATTTGATTTTCAAGATGTTTCTAATATAGAATGTAGTACTGTTACGAAATTTACGAACGCCTGCACTCTGTACTACGATAACCTTACATAATAATTTTGCTTTACAATTGAAATAAAACATAATAGTAAATTCTACATATAAATCGTCAAAATAATTATAAAGCAAGATAACATATTATTTTTCATTTTAGTAAATTTGTATATAACTGTAGGATTGTTTAAAATACTACATTGATAAAATTAATAAACGTTAACCGTGAATAAAGAATACGAACAAGTTGTATTTTGGTTAAGCTCAATTTTTTATTTGTACAGCTTGACCATAATTTATATTTCAATATAGTGATACTTAACCATAGAAGATATTATTAACTAAATTAATAATATCCTCGGTGAAGAATTTCGAAATAATTATCAAGTGGATCTGAGAAAACCTGATATAAATTATGATATTATTTCACTACATATATTAATGCATTAACCAACAACTAGTACATTTCCCTCAACAAACTCATAAGGTGGTATTTCCAAATTTAGAGGAGCTGGACCTTTCCTAATCCTTCCACTGGCATCGTAATGAGAGCCATGGCAAGGGCAATAGTAACCACCAAAGTCACCAGCATTTGCAATTGGAACACATCCTAAATGCGTACATACACCCAAAACTACCAACCACTTTGGATCTCGTGTACGATCTGTGTCTACTTGTGGGTCTCGAAGAGATGCAACATCTACCTGCGCCTCTCGATCAATCTCTTTCTGTGATCTATTATCATTTCAAAACAAAAGTCATTCAATTTAGATAAACAGAATTAGAAAAGAGATATATAATCATGTTTAGTAATATTTACCTATGTCGTATAAACAGAGGCTTTCCACGCCATTTGAAAACAGCATTCTTTCCTTCAGGAATACTATCAAGTTTAACTTCAATCTTTGCTAAAGCAAGTACATTACCTGCAGCGCTCATAGAAGCTACTAAATTATGCACAACTGTTTTTGCACTATAAACCGCACAAACCCCAGTTGCTATATAATAAATCAATATTTATATTTCTCTGTAATTATTGAACTAGAATAATGCAAAGAAGATCAAAAGGTATACTTACTAGCTGTTACAAGATACGTAAATGATTTGCGACTAGCAGCGTTACGTTTGCTTGGAACATTTGGATCTTTTACAGCACTATGACGATAATCAGTGAAATCTGGCCATTGAATGTCGGTATGCGCCAGTCTCCTCTGTGTTGCTAGTAAACTCGCTATAAAAATCAATTCATTGACAATACTGTTTCTTACATCAAGTATAAAATAGGATATTAAAGATAAAAATAGTATATTTCAGTGTTTTAAAATAGGAAAAATATTTGTTCAACATTTGTAACAAACTAATACATTGGTATAATAATAATCTTTGAGACATGTACCGCATACGCCATACGATTATATAATCGAAATATCTAAGAGTGTATTTTGTTTATACACGAAATCTATTAAATTAATGTTTGAATAAAAGCCTCAAACCTCCAATTCCTGAACTGACACGTAGAGCTCCTGTAATAAGAGATTCGTACAAACTTTCAACGAGCATTCGATTGACGACAGGTTTAGTGACGATTTTTGATTTTTGTACGATACCCTTTCCAGATACTGGTTGCATTCCATTTGAAATGACAGTCGTCGACCTTAAAAGTGGAGCGAGGCTCGTTGATTTCGCCACAACATTCATTTTTCTTAATTACGCACGAACGTCCAAACGAGACAACTTCATCGGACACTAAGTAAAATCCGAAGAACTACGTTCTTAGAGGTCTCCACTCTGCAACTTTCGCGGAAAATTTTCCATGTAATTAATAGATGTCGCGCTATAATGTATTGAACCAGATACATACCTTGTCGCTGATTGAGCTATGTAATTAATCGCGAAACTTAATTTTCAGCAACTGATCTTTTAACAAGATTGAAATGAATATAAATTAGATTATATATTCAGAATTTACACATTTTGTAGTTAAATTTGATTCTAATATTTAGTTCTCCCTCTCTAACACAATAAGCTATGATCTGCTATGACATATATTTACATACATAGTGAGGTATATTAATTTCAATAAAAAATATTGCTATTTATAAAGATCTTAATACGTATTATTTTATAGAATTATCTAATGATATGATGGTAAAATCAAGCTTTAAAATATATGTTACTTTGACTACATTATTAACTATATTTCGTAGATATTCTTTGTACCGTTTTAATTATACACATAGTTATACACGTTTAAAAGTTGTACATTTGGAAAATTCTTCTGCAAAATATCACAATGATGCATACAATGGTTCATAGATGGCATAACTACTAATTTAAAGCGCCTATATTGTCTGGATTGTCCAAGGTTTCACAATCGCATGCAACATGCGTATAGAAACATGTTATTTTTGTTCGTCCCGGATTTATCCGGGACATGGAATCCAGTTTGTAAGAAATGATTGTAAGGTGAGAATTTTTGTACATATTCGTCATAATATCTATATTATCTTCTATGACTTTAGAAGAATTGTTTAAAACTACAACCTTTTGGTGACTTTTAGGTTATGTGTACATTTAGATACTACTTTGTTTTTATATTTAATAACAATAAATTTTTGTACAATATGTGGACAATTGATAATTGTTATTAATTATGTTATAAGTATTAGAATTTATGCATTTCTTCATGCCATATTCTATTTATATTATAGATATTCAAATTTTGTCGGTCAAAGTGCCATGCTGCGTTTAAGAAAAAGAAAAATCCAAGGAAAGTCAAATGGACAAAAGCATACAGGAAAACAGTTGGCAAGGACTTGGCAGTAGATCCATCATTTGAATTTGAAAAAAGAAGAAATATTCCACTTAAATATAATAGAGAATTATGGCAGAATGCAATTGATGCAATCAAAAAAATAGAAAATATCAAACAGAGGAGACAAAATCTACATATAATGCAACGATTACGTAAAGGACGTGAAATAGAACAAGAAAGAGATATTAAAGAAGTTCAACGTGATTTATCACTCATAAGATCACCTGCTGCAGGATTGAAAGAAAGAAAGAAACTAGAACAAGCCGAACAAGAAGAGATGCAGGAATCTAACGACGAACAAGAACAACAAGAAATGGAAGTGAATTAGTTTTGTTTATTATACGATGATTATATTCATAACGCAATAAGATGGTATAATTTACATAAAAGTCAACAACTAAACTTATTACATTATACATGTATTAGGCAGATCGTGGATGAAAGAAAACTTTGTTCAAAATAAACAATAATTTATGTAAAATTCGTTTTTTATAGTACAACATAATTACATATTTGTGTAAGAATTATAATTAAAATTAATATCAAATTAAGTACTAGTAATGGCATTGTTTATCTAAGTTAATCTAAGTTATTAATTTAATTGTTATGGGTAATTCATTAAAAGTACTAAATAATTTGGAAACTTAAAACGCTCAAAAATTTTGTGAGAATTCTGAAATATTGATATACGAAAGTGTTCTGAAATACCGACCTCGAAAAAAAATCAGTGTTTCTTACGCCCTCTGTGATTTACTACGGCGAATATAGCAATTATATTGAACTTAATCGTCGAAGGCGATAAAGTCAACAACTACGAGAAGACCTAGCAAGATTCAGAAAATAAATAATTACATATTTCTTTATTGTCAAGATTTCTTACATTTCTGATATCAGATACAAAAGATATATATTCTTAACTTTTTACAGGAAATAAAAGTTTAATAATTGCTTTACATATGATGGCATTTATAATGTGATATTTAATATTTAATGACTTACCCAATTGCAAGTATACCTCTTTGGTACTACACTGTGAAAGTGTTGAACCTACAATTCCCTAAACATTATGCCTCTGACAATACACTAATAATCACGTAAAAGATTGCAAACAAAGTCATCAATCACATTGATCTATGGTTCTTTGAAGCGCAAAACGCCGTTAGAGCGAGCTTTCGAATAGTTTGCTGACCCTCGAGAAGGTGTTCGACCGTGGCAGGTCCCAGGTGAAGAAAACGTGGTTTCCAAGTGATCGTATGCGGCAAGGTGTGACCACCGCACCTCGATGACACTGTAAACACTCGACCGGTGTTTCCAGCAATTACCAGGTAAACCGCGGGGTGTTGTTTGCCGCGGACGAAATGTGTTACAACAACAGAAGAGCAGCGTACAAGGTGTGCGAGTATACGCGAGCGCAAGTCGAGAGAGAGACCGATACAGGACCACTCGAGTTATGCGGCAAGAAAGGATTTTCAAGGGCATGAGCTTGCAGATTTCTTCCGCCTGACAAAGCTACCATGGCCAATCTTTTTGGAGGTCTATCCTTTGATTCGTGCCGACCGTATTTGCTCTAGCCTTGGCCAACGTGAACTCGAAGATTTCATGCTAATGGAACGTCAATCGGTTTATGAACGTTCGTTAAGTTACTTTTGTATTAATTATGTATTTGATGTTTGGAAGAGATGTAATAGTTGATAAATAATCATCTTGACAGACTGCTCTATCTCGTATAGGGCATAGGTTATTCGAGAAGATCTTCGAGACTAAAACAATTTTATTTTTACTTGTATCTTGTACATAGGAAAATATAATGTTGTTTGCCGTTCTACATTTCAATTACATTTGGTATCTGATTTCGTTTATATCTGTTCTTGCCTTAGTTTAAGTAATTTAACATTCTAATTTTTCGTATTTGCTTGATATAAATACCAACATAAATACGTTAGTAGAGAAATTATGGTAATACCAGCTTGCCAGCTATTCTTGAAAAAGAGAAGTTAAAGTATTTTCAAATTCTTTTTTACGAGTATACTTTATTTTTAGGAACACTTGTAACTTTGTCCGCGCAAAATTATATTAAATCAAGAGAACGAACAGCTATGTGACCCACATTCCTCCATTCATCACATAGACATCACGAGATTGAAAAAAGGAAAAGGGTTATCTAAAAACAAGCATCGTGTTTTGCGGGTTGATTCACGACGAAATTCCATGAATTCGTGTCTCTTCTTTTTTTTATCACGCACATTCTGCTCGTCATATAACGTGATTAATCATTTTTTTCGAGTACTAGAAGTGCTCGGCTCGATCTTGCGTCACTTTGCTACACAACGTGCAGACAAATTCCACTCGTTCTTTCTTCGGTTACGAGATTAATTATAGTGACAATATCCGAAAGAAACACGGAGGCTGTCTTCATATAATACGTATAATACGATGATCCACTTAAAGGTTCGCAACAGTACGACGCACGAGGGACTAAAATTGAAAAGAAACGCGTAGATAATGGGCCACATACTGCTTTCGAGGAATTTTTGGAGGGTCCTCCGGGACAGATTTGTCGGTCGTTTCGCCCGCGAAAAAGTGTTTTCGACCACACGCAATATTGTAGCCGTGTTTACTGAGGAAACACACGACACGGTGGTCGAAACGCGAGCTACTCGTGCGACGAATCGCAATTACGATTTTCGTGGGGGTAAAACTATCGTTCGTTGTTTTGTCTCGGCGATTCCTTTTTCCTTGACGGTAGCTTGGACCAAAAATACATTCTCATTTGTACGGATGCAAATAATTCTGCCGTGTGATTGATCGATAAAGTGCTGCCTGCATGCGTTCCATTCATGAATTTCTTTGTACGATACAAAGATTACCACGAGCAAAGAAAACACTTCCAGTGTTATTAATATTAATTCTTTGCATTCAGAGTATGTATAGTGGATGCCAACTGATCATTCTCGATCAGCATTCTCACTGATTTATCGTAGCAATGTGTAGTACATATAGAGCAAAATAGCGGGCAACGAAATGGTGACCAGACGTGAAACATGAAGGACTGTGGCGTGAAATGTTTGCAAATCGTATCACTTTCAAAAGTTCATAGAAAGTTCCGTTTCTATGTTTCCTCCTTCGCATCGAAAATGGTTGCTAGAACCATTCGTCAAGTCATCACCGAAACTCTCAGATCTGCTGCAGACTGTGCCACGAATAAATTAGTCAAGCAATCGTACAAATTTTTCGTTGCAAATATCGTATTGAACAAACCATGAATTACACGGTTACTCGTCGACGATAACGTTTATTCGTTTGTAACATACAAATAAAAAAAAAAAAAAAAACGAAAGAAAAAGACGATAGGTCAAGGAATCTATGATGTGAGAACCGGTATCATGGAGCGCATCTTCTTTTCCTAATCGTTTCCAGCGCCGCGCAAGAAGGTCCTTGTAATAACATCTTGCGCCGAGGTCACGAAAGCAGCACGCTCATAAATAAACAAAGAGACTGCACGGTTGGACTTAAAATAGTTTGTCCGAGGCGTAGCCAGGCATTTGGTCGGACAATATTATTTTATGTGACCAATGGTCGTCAACGGGTCCCCGAAATACGCGTCAGAAAGAAACGCTCCCTCTGATCTCACCGATAGATTCGAAATGTAAATCACCTGTGTACACGTCGTTCTGTGAAAATTAATGGAAAGTAGGAGGAATGCGTGCTAATAGGGTACGTTCCAATTAGACTGTGATTGACGACAATATTTTTGTTTAGCGTTGACATACCACAGAGCGGATTTTTCAACCGAGTCATTAATCTTCTTCGTTTATTCTCTTAACGAGTGAAATGCCTCGTTTCATCGCTTCGACTCATTTATGGAGGTAGCCTATTTTTTCTAACAAGCAACATACCCGACTTGCTCGAACTAAATCGGATAAAGAAATGTAACGGTTCGAGGCTTACGAACTCCGCTACGTCCATCTAAAAGGGTAAATTAGTCAATCCGAGCGTTTAATTAAATTTCGATGTCGCCCGTTATCACAATGCGGTCCGATCGGCATTTACCGAGATCTACTATGGTAGGGCCCACGTCGACTTTCACTGCTATCGCCCTCGACTCGTCGACTCGATCCAAAACTCTCTGTTGTTATCCCTTATAAGTAAAAGTAGGTACGTACTATTATGTATAGAGTTACTTAAGAAATTTACATGTAATTTATTATCTCAAATACGTTATAGTAATTTTCTAGGATTTCATTTACAGTATAATTATTTTCAGTCAGAACCTTTATGCAACAGTTTCGAAACCTCTTCGATCTTTGCCCAAAATTCATATGTTCCTTTCCATTTTTCATAAGTAACGGTGTAATAACGAAGTACCGTGCCAGATACGATACGTACAAACATTTATCTTGCCTTGTTTCTTTCGCCGCGACATAAAGTTCGATCTACGTATCGTTTTCCGCAGCGTCATCAGGCATACAGATCGTCACGACGCGATTTGCATAGGCGAAGCGGTAACACGGCGGGACAATTGCACGAAACGGAGAACAACTCCGTCACTGGGATCGATTTAAGGGCGGGGTCAAATCGACGTACCGCTCGTAATCGGTACCAATGTGTTCAATTTGTTCACGTGGCATCACACCTCGCAACTACAGATAAGGAACACGTCATAAATTCGCGGAGATGTACCTTTTACGATCGTTTCTACGGTTGTCTGTTTCTCCTGTTTCCGATACCGAAGCTCAATTTTACGATACTATAAATTAAACGTTCGAAATTTATGCGACTACATCGCTTAGAAGTAGTACATATATCAATGACTTCGAGTTCTTCACGTTCTTTCCAATTGTTGAGGATTCGTGGTCCCTCGAGAGCTATGATTTATTCAACTAGTAGTTTTATGGACTGTAGTCTGTCTTCGTGTTTGATCGCTACGACAATTAAAAGTCTTGAACGCTAAAACCGACGACGGCCACGACAGGAATGTCAAACATTCACCTGTCGTTGTCGAGACTACATCCTTTGAAAATCCGTCGGTGAGAACCGGTCATTACGTATGCGCCTTTTGGGAACTTTGGCCCCCTTCGTTTCGTTCGTCTTATCAGACGAACACGAGACCATCTCGTTGCCATGATTTGGCCGATCGAATCGACTTTGACCAGTCGGCGGACTATCCATCGAAGACACCCGATCACCGACATTAAATTAAACGAAATAAACGAGCTACCTGAATAAAGATAACGACTGTCGGTAACCCGTTAAACACGCGGCCGAAACGCGCGAGAGAAACTGGAAACGTATTTGTATCTACGTGACGAAAATTACTTTTCGAGTGCTTATACCGTGATGTAGGTTGTTGAGACTTGGATCTTGGCTTTCGAACATTTTCTTGGATATCGTCGTTATTAGAAAGTACTGGAACGTTGATCGTATTTTGTTTGAATTATCGATTGTCACAGCACGTTCTATGTTGATAGGATAATAGAATATTTCAGGAATTGGAAAAAAACAAAAAACAAAAAGGAATCGTGAAATTGGAATATTTTATTCTCTTTTCCTAAAATTGTACTGCCTTGTTAATAAAAATATGAATAACGATATTATTATCTTGTTCTCACTTTATGTCTGCATTGTCCCTTTGCTTTTTCCGTAAATTTGGTTAAAATTTGCTATACAATATAACAGTTGTTAAAATCAATACAAGAAAGTATTGGGACACTGTAATCTTCCCAAAAAATTTTAACAAATTTTTCCATTGTACGTATATTAGACGGCAAGCTTACATCAATACAAGATTCTGATCGATTAATCGCTTTTCTCATACTTCAGATTATTTGCCACGTTTCGTATGAAGCTAGTAGGTGTCCCAATACTTACGAAGCGTACAAATAAATACCTATAATCCAACCAACTGCCATTATTTGCCTTAACTGCCACGTAAAATTATCTCTTCGCCATCCTTCAGCTTCTTTATCATGCCAAAAATCTTTCTCTATCTCGCGCAAACAACGATCAATCTTTCGACTTCCGTTAAGGACAGCGATCTAACAGATCACTGCACGGATCACGCGTGGCTAGTCTTATCTATCGTTTCACGGCAGCGTGAAAACGACCCTAAGCTATAGGGCAACCAGGTATAGGCTTCTCTTTTTTAGCCGGTTCTTGGTAGCACGGTTTAGTAGCCTTATTTGTGTCCTCGGGTGTGTATCGTGTGTTACTCGGCATCAGAAACGGACCGATGCATTTCCTTAATACGACACCGCACGGCTGGCAACGCTTTAAACGGATTAAACGAAATTCACCGGTCGATCGGATCTCTTGGAACGTGTAGGTGTACGGAGCACGGATGATCCACGGCGAACGACCATACATTGTGTCGATAGAATAGATTCGCCTGCTCGTGTACCGCCAACAAGGATCGAAATGGTCTCACCTACGTGGGATACGTCGACGCTTGCCACGATGCATTAAACATGAAACATTGTTCCGGTAGTGAAAAAAATATTCGTCCACCGACTTACGGACGTCTGACTTTCTTGATGAAGCTTATTCGCATTGGAAGACGAGGATGATACAGGTGCTTACATCCGGCGAAAGGATTGCAATCATTAACGTGCGATCGGTTTGCTTGGGCGTGGTCTTTGCACGAATTTTCTGCATGCTGTATGGTATTATATTATATATAGGTCGTTTCATCATTTTTCATTGAACGAGGCTATAGTATGTATATTTTGTAAGAAAAATTATCTTCAAAATGTAATTGTGATAAGAGTAACAGGGACATTCGAGAAAAGGTCCTGCAATTCCTTATATAAATATCGAGTGCCTTACGAAAGCTTGGAGAGTAACGTCAGTAATTATTAAGCAGTATCGATAGAAATTCATTTTTTGGTCCACTAAATACGTTGTACAAAATTTAATACGTTAATTAATTTTACAAAGGTGAAGCCAGCGAAAGATAAAAGCGAAATATAAAAATGTATATACGCAAAATATAGAAATTCAAAATAGGACAAAAATCGTGACAAACTATCGTTGAACGAGATTTTGTACTTAAGATTTTCCTCGTTCGATGTCGCTGGTTCTCCAAATATCTTATATTCTAACAATCATCCGTGCTTATGAAACTATAACCTACCTGAGATTAGAAACTGTAGGTTCGCCTAAGGAAAATAATGTTCGTGACGCGATCGAGTATAGCTCTAACAAGACGTAGCGAAGTAACTGTTAACGCTACTAATATTACGTCTGACGACGAGTTTATGCTCGACAACGACAGTTGTCAGTAGAAGAGGCTCTCAATCACGTTCAAGCTAAGAGACGGTGTACGCAGACCTCGTTTTTCCCCGCGTCGATCTCAACGAGCTAGCGTTCTTACGTGACAGATTTCACGCGTATGTTTCCAACCGGTGCATTTGTACTTACACGTTACGACTGTCCTCGTGTTGTTTTCGGACACAGGACCACGTGGCGATCGAGGGAATCACGAAACGAAAGCGTGCTTAATTCGGAACTGGAACAGATCGAAAGTGCTGATTCGCGAAGACAAAGCGTAGCGGTTCGAGGTTTTTTTTTGAGTCTTATTCTTGCGAAAGAATCGAACGCCTTTGAACCGATTTTTTGTCGATCCGAATACTTTTTGTCCGTACGGTTTCGTGGATCTTGATAAACCACGAAAGACATTGTATGTTATATAACGTAATTAAATTTGCAGACGATGCACCTTCCTTTGTGAATAAAACGCTTGCCTGTTATTGGATCTTTTTACACGTGAATACTTTGTCAAAAGCTTGTAGTTACCTTCTAAGATTGCAAAAATTCGAAAACTCGTTACACAGAATCACAATCGTATTAATAATAGACATATTTGCAGAATAGTATTTACAATTCGCAAATAAGAACTGGCACGTAAAAACAGATCTAATTTAAAGATACGATAGGAATATATATGGAACACAACCAAGATATAAAATTAAATCTGCTGCAAGAGTGAAAAGGAAATCTCAGTAATAATACTTTTGTTTCTTTCAACTGGGCTCGAACAGAAAACAAAGATAAAGGTAGACAAAACACGGATCTGGAGGAGCATCGCAAAATATAAATGTGGAAGATGATCACGAACCTTTATTTCTCCATTTCGCTTCTTTCCTCTTGCCATGTTTTTACATACAAAAGAAAATATGCCAGACTCTCATTTGTATCCACCAACTATAGTAAACGGTTCGACAACAAGAACTTTTATCGATGCACTTTCACGGCTAGAATGGCGCTTTAGAATGTTAACTCAATACGGGACGAGGAAAAGAAGGAAAATGTGAAAAAGAAAAAAGCAGAAGACATTTTATGGCGACAAGCGTAAAGGTGTGTAAACTTAGTAGCTCACGAAAGTATTCAAACTTGTTCTTCATTAGCATTAATGAGGTTATCATAATGAGTAACGAGACTCGACTACGATGATTACATTGGCGAAGTCTGAAACAAATCAGATAATGTACATAGAAGATACAAAATAATTAACGCAAATATATATTTTACAGAGATCACAGAAGTATTTAAGCACTCAATTATCCGTTATAAGCTTCAACATTCGTTTCGATCCTTATTATACGCTTAAGATACCTGTTCATGCTACGTATTAACTTTTTACTCGATACATGTTTCCGATAAATATACTGTAACTTCTATATAATACATTTTCAGATTGCTTTCAAATCCGACCAATATAATCACGACATTCGTGAACGTAATTTCAACAAGTTTCATATATGTACAATATATTCATAAAAATTCTCTATGGTGTTGAAATATTTTCATGAATCGCTGTGTATGAATGCAGCTTCGATTCGGTAGCCCTGTGGGTGTTCGAAATCGGTAGCCGATCCCACGGCTCATCTTCGCACCTTTGTACTATAGAGAAACGAATAACCCGTGAAAATCCACTCTGTCAAAGCGCCACGGGTCTTTTAGCCTACCCTGGTCAGAAGGAATTCTTTTTACGATTCTATACGGCGTTGCCGACCTCGTGTTGTGCCATTAATTATCGAAACAAATAGAAACGGTGAATTATACCTACACGCCCTGCGCCGAGTACCTACTTTATCGTATATCTTCCGCCACGAGATACGATTTAGTACCCCACGAGTGTTAATATATGTCCTTTTGTTGCTCGCAAATCTGCTGCTAATACACGTCGACTATTCGCCGTGACCGGTTGCAATGGTATTAAAACGCGTCTCGTTTGACGATATCACCGAGATACGATCAACGTTTAATAGCATTATGCTAATACGCTCGTTATTAAGAATCACTGGATTCGCGTGCTGCCTGGTTAATAGATTTCGTGTACGACATGAGGAGACGAACTGCGCAATCTGTTCGCCGATCGATTATTGCAGATAGAGCAACAAGGTTCCGGATCGATTATCTGGATCGGTTAAGCGTGGGACAATAGGGGTTGGTTGTAACAATTAACCGAGTTAATTCGCTGTTGTTGCTGGACTCCAGACGAGATTCGAGGAATAGATAATAGGTATTGCGCGCAAGTTATTAACGTGATACGTACTTGATTCAGCGATTTAATACGTCTGGAATGAGATTACGGTAGCGCGTAGAGGTTACGTATACATGTATAAATTATAATAATTCATGTATGAACTACTTGTTAAAGACATGAGTGATAATAGCATGCAATACGAGATACGCCTGTAGTAAGTTACACTTGATATTTTATGTTCTTCGGTATATCTCAATGGTTCGATAATGTTGCCGTATTACAGGTTTGAGAAAAAGAGTTCAATGGCATTAGCATATATCGAGAATTCGATGACTGACCGATAACAATACCGTTGCTCTCAAAGCTTCCAGTCGTGAATTCTTTTAAAGTCCGCTGCCGTATTTAAATTTTATTTATTGGAGGAAAATGAAAGACGCAGGTTTCATATCGAAAAGCGCAGAATTTATTACTACGAACAC
This sequence comes from Bombus pyrosoma, assembly GCF_014825855.1. Classification (NCBI taxonomy): domain Eukaryota; kingdom Metazoa; phylum Arthropoda; class Insecta; order Hymenoptera; family Apidae; genus Bombus; species Bombus pyrosoma. The sequence goes on from NC_057775.1 coordinate 15,570,383, forward strand.
TTGGTTGTCTATGAATTTATAAAACGTCTAAAAAGGTAATTTTTCATTTCAGTTGGTATCTGTTGGTTTACTTAAATTACTACAAGGCGTGACTGTTTCCTCAAAGCAACGATCCTTTCCATTCTTTCGACGAAATATCCACTAAAATATCTACTGCCGATAAAGTATCAATACAAACTTCCCTCAGCGATAAATTATAAAATACTCTACTTCATCGATGCAATAAAAAAAGAATGAAAATGAAGCGAAGAAAGCCGGGCGAAAGTTCAATCGACGATCAGCATTCTTCTCATTCGAGTCATCGCCGGAACGATTCGCAGGAAATGATTCCGTGGCGTGGTCGAAGAAGGCTATCAGGCATCTCGATGCACGAAACACGGAACGATCTCTCATCCTAGGGGATACGGATGAGTAGGCGCGATGGATACATTGCGCAGAACACAGCCGACACACTAAACGGCCGCCCTGAACTCGTGTAAACAATTATTCATCCGGTGGATCCGATTTGCTCCATTTCTCAATTAGTCTGAGCAGTCTTGAGAGAGATGTGGCTTGACTCATCCCCAACTAAGATACGCCAGCCGCTTCCGTTCACCATGAACCAGGAAGACACTTCTAGACCAATGCTTTTATTTTTGTGACCGCGAACGTGTAATGGTATTCGCGGTTTGTTCGCGGTTTCGCACGAACGAAATGGGAACTATCGTGATGACAGTTTCTTGCTGATAGTGCGATAAAGAGGGACAATGTTCGATGATCGGATTTGTGAATTATGTAACTATTATTAATTAATATTGTAACTAATATCGTAAATTATGTTCTCTTATCTCTTGCTTACTGAGTATTATATGCACCTGCTCATCCTTTAATTTTGATATCTTTAATTTTGGTGCAGTTAATCCGCTAATTTTCTATGAATATTTTGTATAAATATTTTGATATAAACGAAAGACTATAAATATATATAATAACTATAAACGAATCTGTCTCTGTATACTTTATCGAACTAATCCATTTTTCCGTGGTTGCTCACTATAACGCGTTAAGCAAACTGATAAACTTTTTTTACCCAACCAACGCATTTCGGGTACAACGGTTTCTAAATTAAAGACCTTTCTAAACAGACGTCTATTAGTATCGCGTTGGTATCATGTTAGTCCAATAAGGAACGCATTAGCCTGATCCCAATTGACTGTGCGCACGCGTACGTCAATCAGTGCCCAGCGTTTAATTAACGCGGGATCGCCACGATCGCTGCAATCAAACCGATCACTCAACGGAACTACACGATCTCCCAGGTGAACTATAGAATGACAATGTCGAACGGGAGAGAGAAAAGAAAAGGCATCAACGCTGAATGTCTCGAACGACGAATGGTCGGACAGGTGACAATCCTCGCCAGTTACATCTACGTGGCATCGTAGATAGCTGGTAGATCGGCGAGACACGTGAATACGATAGCCTGTGCGTGGCACGAATAAGGCATTAAAAAGCGTTATTTATCGGCGGATCTGCAGTCACAGCGTGGACACTCACATACGGACGATCTCGGTGCACGAAGTGGTATTAACATTAAGATTCTCATCGTACGATGCTGGGACCGGTGGAAAAAGAAAACCGACTTTTCGAGTGGCTGTCAACTGGCTAAGACGCACGGCCACCGCTCGTTTAGCTCTGGATCCGGCGTCTATCGCCCGTTCACGGATATTACAGAACGCGATCGAACGACTGAGAAAATCGAGCGACGAGACCGCGGTTGTAGCCGCGGACCTCTTATAATCCTTCTAATCTCTCCAATCAAGGGACGGGGGTATTCGTTACACGCGTGGCACGTACTACTAATTTATGCCCGTGCCTCGAAAGTAAATACGGTGGAAACTACCGAGCCGAGCGATCCCCGAGTCGTTGGTATCGTGAGAAAAATTTTGAGCCCTGTACGGGCTAGGGCCGGTTTCGAACACACTACCGATGCTTCTGTTGTCGAGCTGTGTGGTACCGGCTTCTCGGTGAGTCTGTTAATGCTGCAGGATTGGCTAAATGGATTTGGTACGGTCCACGGATATCCGAGATAATCACTTGTTGTCTGTCTTGGAATCCTATTCTGGTAGGTAAAATATAATAGTATACGAAGGTGAACAGCGAAGTTCCCTTTATATAAATTTGGAGTACTAATAATTTATGTAATAGAAACCTACCGATTTTCTTCTCTACTTACGATTCTTCGTTCATGTAATAAGAGCTCAATTAAATGAATGCAAGTTGCAAGATCGAGCGCTGATTAAAGTTTCGTTCGAGTAAATGGAATTCAGGTGGATGGAGTATGTCGCTGGATGTGTCTAATGCTGCAATTACCATTGCAATATTATGCTCGATTCACGTCAGAATGTCTTTGCTTATCTATAACATCTAGAATATTAGTCCGTTAACCGGATCGTCTCGTAATTGGAGATCTCTATAGTCGTAAACCCAACTTCAATCAATTTGAGTCCTTACACGTATAAATATGGGCAATTTATTTTTAACAGAAATGAAACGACACGTGGAAAGGCAAAGAATCTCTGAATAAAGAAACTATGGTGTTCAAGAGATCGATAATCGAATAAACACGCCTTCCTTGGTTAAGAGATTAAGCAACTGTAAAGACCCCTATTTTCACCAACCTTCGTCTCGTTTCCATTTTTCTAAGACTCGTTTGCACGAGCTCTAAAAACCTAGTAAACTTAAATTTGAAAGAAATTTACCCATTCTAAGTCTAAAATATACACAACAGAGGATTATGTTTATCACTCGAATAAAGCGATTGCTTCGCAAAGCAACTTTCGTTGACCGATATGAGAAGATGTTTCGTAGAAAATGGTAGGATATTACACGACGAATGGTCTTGGTTTCTTGGCTATTTATTTGTAAGGCCGCAAGACGCAACGGATACGCGACTCCATTCATTTCCGCGAGGCTAGTCCGTGCGCGTACGTTCCGCAATAAAAGACGAAAACTAAAAAGTTGCTCGCGGGACATAAACTGTCGGTATCTCAGCGTCGTAAAGTTTTCTCGTTATCCTGCCAGTATCCGGATGCGGCGTTCATCTTCAGCGAATATACATAGAAAGAAAACGTGGAACGAGGGCCCCGGTTTCTCGATTTTCATTCAACACGAACTCCGGACGCCCGTACACCGAAGGAATTATGCGTAACGCGTTTCCAGTATGTGAACATTCTTGCCACATCGACTTAGATCTTTTTACACGCTTTTTATTGGCACGAGCGCCGCTCAAACGATATGCATGAATCTCCTCTTCTTTCTGAGATACACGATTCCGTGGAAATTTCACAGGAAACCACGATGAACGCTTTCAATCTTGTCCACTTTATCGTGCCAAAGTATCTGTTTCGCTGTTTTTCAGAGATACGGTGGCTCACGAAAGTATTTCAATGCTTGTAAAGACTTTTTATGAACCTATTACGTGCATTACGCAGAACATTTCGAAACTTCATTGACTATAGCAAAACGCAACCATCACGATTGCTTTGATAAAGTTCGAAATCTGCTGAAAAATATATGTAATATTTGGTCGCTAGTATATTAAGGTCGCTGTATTATTAAGATCGCTATTCATACTAATTTTGTACTCGCTATATGCTGGCAATATACGTCTCGTAATTTGTACACGTGTATATGCAATTTTCGATTGTTTCCAAATTTCACCAATATAATCACGACAGTAGTATTTTGCTATAGTTTGGATGTAATCGGAAAAGGTTCCATATAACATACATGGTATATTCATGACAGTTCTCTATGCTACGTGTTGGGATATTTACGTGAACGAACCATATCTCATCATTGCTACGTTGAATATCGAAATAAAAAAAAAAGTAAATTGTATACTTCCTGTAATAAATATGCTACGAAAGTTATATTTCTTGATTTAAAAAATTCGATATATAATATTTCTTCGATCAGTCTTGGCTTTCCTTCGATCCATCAGGCTGTATAGCAGAGAGTTCTTCGTGCAATCTTGTTCAGCACCTAAACGTCCATCTCAATGACAATGCAATTATCTCGCACAATGAAATTACTCGCTTATTTACGCGACCTCAAAGCACTCTTTAACGTTGAAGGAAAGCACGAATGAACACTAAACGTCGATTCTCTTCGGAAACCATTCATTAGGAGGTCTCAGAACTATAAAGCGTAGGTGAGGAACAGTCTTGTGAGAGAGTCTACCGAAAGGGAGCCGAGGAAGAAGACATTTCCTTTCGATTGGCCTTCGTAATTCACATTACGCGCTTAAGAGGAACAGCCTCTATGGTTTGGGCCGAACAGGGGCCAGAACAGACGTCCATGGGTACGATACAGATTTTTATGGGCGGCGTAAATCTTACCACGGGTGCATGAAATGACTAGAAATAGTGAAAGGCGCGGCCAATTCCCTAATGATTCTGATTTATCGTCGATGGTTTGTTCCGGTAAGTCATTATATCCCATGTAACGCGTATCATGCACATCTTTCGAAGACCTCACGCAGGATGCGTCAACTCAACATCAAGAAACACCGGTTCTTGCTTTATGGCGCGTCCAATAGTCGTATTTCATGGGGGTTCTTGTGTACTGGATCTAATTCTTTACGCATCCATTAACAGGTTTCGGTTTGAAAAAAAAAAAAGAAAAAAAGAAAAAGAGGGATAAGTTCGAAGCTTCTTTAAAGAGTTCGTAGTTTTTAAATTTTTCGAGTTTTGTGATTTCCAAATAATTCCACTACTAAGTTTCGTGTGTGGTGTATGCGAATAAATGGTAAGAATCTGAAGCATACTTTTTAAAAAGTGAGCAATTATTTACAGAAAGCATGTCTGTGAATCATTCTGAAATGAATAAAATTTTCATGATCGCAATATATGAAAATGTTAGGAAGATGATACATTTACACTGTACATGTGAATGTGTTGTGTAAGCATCAGAGGGCGTCCAGGCCTTAGTTGGGACAAAAGACGATTGGCAGTCGTTAAAAGCATCTGGAAGAGTCGGTTGACAACAAGCGTGCGTGCGAGTAGATTTTCCAGGTCTTCAGAGTATAAGATATAGGTATAACTGTTGTGTGCTAAATAAAGTAAACTATTTGTATTTCCGAATCCCTCCTATATCTTTACAGAAAATCGTCTTTCTCTATAAATTACACATGTATTTTAGGCTAATCACAACATTTTGTCTCATATGTATATTTCTTTTAATAATAAGTGAATTTTTCCATGAAAAGATTGATTCTTCGAATAGTACACGTGACGTTGAATCTTTCCCCCTACGAATTTCCTTGACTATCGCTCACTTAGAAAGCTATCCATCCAGTCTGTCCCAGTTTCCAGAATTACCCTGTACAACGCCGGTGGTCAGATCCAAGTACGAAACTGGTGGTTCGTTCGAGGAGAAAGATCCAAACGACAAGTAACGAACCTTCGAAAATAGTTACGTAGATTCACGCAGTCAAATAAAATCAGTGACGAAATGATGCCTGCGATAATTAAATTTTCTCGAAGAGAAAGTAGCAGCCGGACATAGATACAGAGATGATCAAACAGAGATTTAATTATTTTCAAGACATGCCGGTCGAAATAAATATTTTATTACTATTTAATATCCATAGCAAATTGTCTAAAAACTGCTTTTCTCTTTCCTTTCCTTTCCTTTCTCTACTTTTCTTCAGACACTCTGCTTTGCTATTGTTAAAATTGTTCTCACCATTGAATACGCAACTTTTTCTTAAATAAAAGCATACGAAGAGTAAAGATCATGTATTAAATTCGAAATTGAAAACCGTTCGTCCATTGAGACGAGGAAGCTCGGTTTCTACTAATATGCAGAAAAATTGCGTCGTGCACTTGCTTAAAAAGATCGACATTTTTATTACAATTTATTTGATTTTCTTTTGTTACATATCTTTAATTATAACATTATTGAGTTACGTGTCGGAACGACTCATTCTCACCTTCCCACACAAAATACCAACTGAACGTGTAATGAAACCTTCTGATGTATAAATACAAGACATAATGAATCGATTTAAATGATCAAATGTACCGATATACATGTTCTATGGAAGTAAGGATAGCGTGGTCGTCAGCCGAGAGTCACGTTACTCAGGAGCTAGCCGGAATAAAGCTATATAGTGCCAGAAGAAGGAGAGAAGCAGGTGACGTGCATCAGATATGGAGGCGACGAAAGTGCGTCGGCGAAGATCCTATCTAAAAGAGGTTTAGGTGTAAATTTTCAGTCATTATAGTTGCCGATACTTCGACATTCTCAGAAAAAGATCTGCATTAGTGGACGTGGCTAGGTTAATAATCTATCCGGCTAACGTGCTATTAAGTAGGCGTTCATGAACTAGGAAGATTTTCTACGTCGTTGACATCACGTATGAAACAGTGCAATCCAGAGACTAACGCGAATCTCTCGTCTTCGTAATCAGCATATATCAGACTGATTGATAATTATGCTCGACCCGTTTCACTATCCTCTTTGCTTACATACGTAACCGATAATTGAACAGTATTCGATCGAAATAATTAATTTCCACGTGTTTTGAAAAATCTGTGTTCGTAAGTTATATGCGATTCAGTGATAATGTTGGTAACTTATATCAAACAGGCCAGAATCGCTTTCGCAATATGCTTCGGCTAATATGCTAAATGAAAGAATTTTGCCGAGTATTATCGTAAAATAATGAAATTTGTCAGTCAAGAAAAACGTTCTCGTTATAGCTTTCAAAAGACAGTTACATGATAAGTAATTAGGAGTATAGTTCTTATCTCCATTCGACGTCGCGGAGATCTTGCTTTTCCATGAATTAAAAGGAAATCAATTTCGTGATTTTACGACGTTAATTTAAGCTCCTACGAACATTCACTTCATAGAAATCTCGTTATACGTGGATAAAAAGCCCGATTTATGAATATTTAAATATACACGGTGAATATTTACGCGGTAGTATAACTGTGGTAATCAGTTTCACCGTTTCCCACCGCGTGTGTATATCGACGGTGACAAAAATTTCAGCCTCACCCGTCGAGCACCACGTGAGAGAAAGATAAAGCTCGACGTTGGAAAATTTCGTAACATACGAGGAATTCACGTCTCATAGCGAACGGTACTTCACTCGGAACGGCAAAACGGAATTCGTCGTCACAGACGGATAGGAGAGCGCAAAATGTCTCGGCTACATTGCCGTATCTATTTTCATCCGACATGTTTTAGATGCTCCACTATTGAATCCGACAGGCGAAACGAGTTACGCATTGGCTTATGGCAGAAGAACAGACCAACGGAAAATACGAACGCAGAGGACTGATGTTGTATAGTGTGGTTGAACAACGGGACATCCGAGGTATTTCATCCGCCTTTTCACCAAACTATCTTTTAATTTTTCATAAAACTTTACCGAAAGTAGGTTTTTGGTAAAGTCATTTTTATTTAATAATTTTATTATCTATTATTCGTATACCTAACATTTTTTCATTTATTTAATCACCGTTTCACGACCGTAACAATCTAATCTAATCCTATGAAAAAAATTTATTTGATATTCTCTACGACATATACCGCTATTCTTAGTTAAAATGTCTTATCTAGCAGTTTTCCATTTTTCAAAATATGTTGAAATATTTGAAGTTACCCGTGTTTTTTACCTTTTAAATAAAGTTATTTTAAATTCATTAATTTTAAGTAAAGCTATGTTGGTGTATCTTGGAGGTTTTTAAGAATAGTACAGTTAGCACGAGAAAGGAGAGAAATGTTTAAACGTTATTATTAATGAAGTCAAGAAAACTGTAGTGGAAATGTCTACAACTGTGTAAGCAACTGGTTACATCGGAAAGATTTTATCTCATAATAGAGGAAGTGCATGCTTACATATTATTAATTTCTTTGTTAAATAACAGATTATTGATCGCACGATTGCAACGTCCCAGTTAATTTGATAAATGAACTGACTTCATAAATATGAAAAGCATCCGCATTGTTAGCACAGAATACAAACTCGTTTCCTAATACATATTCAAAACCATCCGAAAGGTTAAATTCAACGAATTGCACGCAATCCTCCAACCTTTTAACAATTCAACTAAACTCAACATTATATAGAAAAATTCGTATGTATCAAAGTCTGGACGCTAAACGTTAAAAATCAACAGTGAGAAAATTTCTCTAGAAGGTCTAAAAGCATTCGGATCAAACTTCACGTGGACAAAGAAACATAACACATATTATCTATCGATTACTTTAAACATTCATAAATAATTCTATCAGAACTACAAAAACGTATGATTCAAAAAATACATATCACGGAGATAGTTTGACCAAGGATGCTTAAACATCGTATGAAATAATTTACAGTTGACCAACGGTGTTCAAGCAGTGACAAAATCATAGACGCATGTCGATACACGGCGTCGTGCTTGAGCAACGATGCAAGACGAGTTGATACGCTTATCGATGCGCTCCATCGCGAGATGTCAATGTTGAACAGTACCGCAAGAGCGCAGAAAATATCGATTCCTGGTCGATTGCTCACCAATTCCTGACCAATTTCTGCGGTTCTCTGATTCAGGGCAACGTGACGGTCGCCTCGCCTCTGGCGCCGTGGTCTGTTTAATTTTAGGGTATTACGCGTGCAGGCGGCAGCCTGGCCGATGTTAAAGGGTTCCTCAGCCTCGATATTTGCCGAGATATTATCGTGAAAAAGGGAAAAGGGAGAAGCCGTGGGTAACAAGGAGGGCGTGACCGTTCCTTGGAGCCGGGCCTCTAGGATGCCTCCGACACCGTTTCGCGAATTAGCTCCGTCTCTCATCATCATCGTCCATCGAGAACCGAGGAAATCGTCGTGACTCGGGGCTACTCCCCAATAAGCTGAAAACGTATCCTGTTCTTTGAAATCGTACAAGTCGGCTCGCTATCGTTCCAAACAATGATACATGCTATTGGTATGATTGCTTTAATTTCTTGGTAATTTTCTTGAATACTCTGTGTATCATGAAATTTGTATTGACTTTTCTGATTTTTTCTTTTTTAATTGTTTCTTACGAACAAAATTTTGGATAGTTTCTTGTAAAAGAAATGTTCGGCGGTATTTTCAGATTGAAATTTTCGTCTTCGTGGGACTGTATGTTTTTAAATTATAATAAGTATCAGAAGTTAAATAGAAATGTGCAAGAAATTCAGTAATAAAATGTTGGCAAAAGTAGGCTTAGGAAAAAGAAAGTACAGTGACGGTGATAGTAACTTCGGATAAAGAAAGAGGAACTCGCAATGCATATACTGCTTTCTCATTTTACGTTTCTCATTTAATCCAAATAATTATTTATTCTTACGTGAATGATACCATCGTTTAACGATCAAGTACTTAGAATGTGTAAATATGCAAATGAAAATTAATCTACGTCTAAAATTTGTTAGATTAAAAAATCAAAGTTAAAATATTCCTTAAAGTACGTATACATTAGACTTGAAATAGAAATCCTTCTACCTGAGCTATCGAGGTGCCGTGCCGCACCGGTTTTTTATCTGCCGATGAAATCGCATAGTACGATTATGATATTTGCATACATTTCTTTCTGGCTGCGAGCGATCGATATTCGCGATGTAAATGAAACCTTCTATTCGAGACAATCATCTCTGATTTTAATTTGCGGCTCCGAGGGAAAAAGGAGGCGTAATGCACATCGTGTTTTCCAACGATTCGGACACGTTAATCTACACCGCGATCGCGTACCTATGTTTCTTAGATGCGATCGGTAATAATTAATAAAGTCGCATGATAGATCATTTCGTGGTACGTTAAAAGCGAGTATGTAGCTACTAAAGTATAGCTTGAATTACTTTTTGCCTTTAGGATGAACAGACATTGAAGACACGCGTTTAGGTATGTTAAGTGATCTGCACTACAGTAGTCTCTTATTATAGGCGATTTAGTATACATGTGTATCTAAAACTTAAAATCTCATTTAAAATTTAAACGATCGCAGTTACTAGAGAATTAACTTTACCATGTTCTTTTGCATGATTGCTTATGCAAATGTATTTTTCCAACGTTAAAAAATATCTCGAGCTCGAACAAAATATAAGAAAATCGTTGTTGATTAGTATGATTCTTTGTTTCAACTTAAAATTAAATATATTTTGTAAAATATTAAAAATCTCTTTTCTTTGCTAACATGAAAGAAAGGTAAAAATATAAAAATTCGAGGATTACAGCGAGATTAAATAATACTTATAGATGTAGATTAAATATACTTATATACGTATATTTTGTTAACTCGATTATTCAATCAGCAGATAGGAATTTTTCAAATTGAGAAATATGAAAGGATTAAGTTCCTAGTATCTTCGTTTATGAATTAAGATTACTTGTTTTATCAAACATTCTCAAGCAGAGTTCTGATTATTTGCAACAGGAAACTGTGTTATCAATAGACAATTATATTCGATACGACTATAAATCTAATCAGATAGTTGCTATAAATAATACCTTTAAAAAAAGTCTCGAAGGCCTAAAGATACAATATCTTAATATACCAAACTTCTTCAGCATTTCCATAGATCAATCTCCAAGCAGAAAGGACGGGCGGCTCGCTCGTACGTTAAAGGAATATCGACATGAATTATTATACTAAATAACCACAGGTATAATTATATATCGCAGGAAATATATTATAAAACGACGTACTGTTGAAACTTCGGTATACTTAACAGTGACTGCACGATCGAGATATAAGTTTGATATCGCGGTTGCGCGCGGAACCATCGAATTATTATCGACTTACAGCGATTGAATTGCGAAGCGTGCCAACGATCGTGTATAGAATTTATAATCGATTTTTCAATAAACTCGAGAAACATCTATCCATTTTCCTCATACTCAAATTACATAAGTTTCCCATTCATCACAGAGACAATACAAGAAAGAAGCAACCGTTACCATATCAAATCAGATCTTTACACCATAGCAGAGTTCTAAAAAAACTGAGAAGACCTTAGTAAAGGCAGCTGGCACCAAATGAGGTACAGAAGGTCTCCTTATCAACCATCATCATAAAATATAAAGGATCTAAGCCTAATCAGCAAATTAGCCTATAGAATCCTCATTTCGATTCCGATTACCGATATAAAAGGAACCAAAAAAGATTATATAAGCTCGTTCAATCGTTAGTTGTGACAGCATTTTGTGAAATTGTATTTTCTTTACGCTATTTTAGTTATTTGTAGTTTCTTTACGCTATTAGTATACGCTTTATTTCTTTACAAACAATTTACAAATAACATTTATTTCATCGAAAAATTCGGTTATTAAATGTAAATCAGCTTAATATGCAACATACGAGTACACCATAGAGTATGTGAGTTAAGTAGCTGCAAGAATAGAACGAATTTAACGAGACTGGAATAATGGCATCATGTACACACGAAGATTTCTCCTTCCTTATGAATTGCAAATAGATCTGAAATGGAAAATCTATGAAACTAGATCAAGATCAGGTATCTAGATATTTAGACCTGGAAATCCAGAATCGATGATCTATACAACTGAAATAACTAAAGCCTAGACTCGAGACTTTTAACAAAGGTTCATACATCTAGAAGCTAGATCTGCCAATCTTAGGTTGTTCAAAATGGACAACCAAATCACAGTTTTCAAGCCCATTATGGGATAATTACTTCAAGTATTACTTATCGTTTAAAAAAGACTTCAGATCCTAGATTTTTGACTCTGAACTGATCCTAAAACCTGGAAGACTTGTTCTAAACTTCTATATAGTTTTCTCTAGATTTTTATCCAGGTCCCGGTCTTCGGACCTAGATAACTCTGAGGCACAACTTTAACATCAGATTCGATTCAGATTTTAAAGTCGTTGTACTGGATCTCATTGCTGAACTCTCTTTGATATAGGTAGTTTTGTGATATATCAAAGAACCACTTTTCACTTTGAAGTCTCTCATTGAGTCACTGATCAAAATCATAAAAATCTTTACTTTTTGTAAGGTTTGATAGCGCTGATACGGAACTTGATAAGTATTTTTTCTAATAAAAGGAGGTTGCTGCTCTATGATTTAAGTACGAATGAATAAGCTCATACATAAATTGTGCTTATGCTTTTCTATTATTCGATGTATGCATAAGATCTTGGTATATTAAAGAATTAGGTAACTAACGAGTTGAGATACGAATTGCAAACCTGTGAAGTACCCAAATCATAAATTTTCGTATTAGTAATGCCCTACCAAGAAAAATTTCTGTATCAATGTAAGTAGTTACATAAGAAGAATGATCTAGTGACTACGGACAGTTGTTAAATTTGACAAAAATCATAATCTCGCGCTATAAATCCAGCCAACACGGGCTTCCTAAGAGCTTTATCTGGAAAGACAGTGCGGATGGAAGGAACTACTCTAATCGAAGTTTAATCCTGTTGTAAGCACCAGCTGAATGTGTCTCGTTTCTCGCTTTATATCGTTCTTAAATCTTTCTCGAGATAAGCCTTGCCAGTCTACCAGATTCTAAGGCCGTGTTTCCCTTCGTGAAGTTGCGAAACAGTGAAATTTGCAGGTGGCGTAAATTCTAGGGTGGATGCATCCATTCTTGGAACGAGACCAAGGATAATTGAAGTGGTTGCAGTGGCGAGAACTGAGATACCGAAACGGATCATAAACGAGTTCGAAAGATGAGATAAGGAGACCATAATGCTTGACAAGATGAATTGCACAGTACATGAAGGGTAAATCCTTGAAGGTTCCTCGTATTTTATGGTTCATTTTGTTAAGCTTTGCTGTTCAGTCCTTACATTGACACCCATCGTTCTTAAATCCTAATTGTTTAAAGACTAGTTGTCTTCAAAACGTACATAACTCGTCAAACGTATTGATGACTTTTATTTAGTATAGTGCTTCATACCAATTTCTACATGAATATAATGTTGGACTATTTGATGCGAAAAACGCACTTGTATATTATGACACAACAGTAAGTAGTAGTAGAATGTAAATAGTAGTAGTATTCTACGATAATCATATCTTGTAACAAAATTTGTTTCTCCTAATCTAAATTTACTTTTAGTTTTGTACAATATACAAAGTTGGTTAAGTTTATCGCTTTCAAATTTACGTTACGTTTCTGGTATCTTAATTGAAAAATTAAGAAAAACGGGACACATATGTATATAATACATACGATTTAGGCGCAATTATCGCTCTGTTAAAGGTGCAATGAAAACAGATATAAAAACTGTTCAAGTTAAGAAATAAATAATTTACTATATTGCGCTCTAATCTTTTATATTTAGAATAATAACTAAATTTTAAGTATTCTTAATTAATTGGACATACATTTCCAAATATATCGAAACAAACAACATTATCAGTCATCTTTAATTCACCTTATATTAATTAAATATGTATTCACATTTATAAAATACCTTCCTATTTAAACGCACACATACGTGTTCTAAAACGACTATTCTTATTAAATTGACAAGTGATTAATCATAAAGGATTTCGTTCGCTTTGATAAATTTATCCTATCTCTTATGACTATAACAAAGAATCTACAAGAGATTATCGTTAATGGATTAAAATGAATATAGAATTTTCTAATCTCACTAAATACTCAAGAAATGCTAAATTACCGTGCTTCCTGCAAACCAAGCAACATTTAAACATAATCCTATATAACCGGTTAAAGAAAAATCCTTGAAGCAAGAGTATAAGCTTTAAACGATTTCGTGAGACGAAAATAATGTGTATTCAGAAAAACGAGGGGGTTAATATTGGCGCAATTAAAAGGAATCCAGTAATTCGCGTGACTCCGCGTTAAAAATTTTTTTCCTGCTATTTTTAGTGCGGCGCCCTGTGTAGAGCGACCAGTATCTCCACGCCTGGTGCATCGAACCCCGCGATCGGTTCCAAGATTGAGGTAAGCGGCTTGCGAAGAAATAAGTAGTTTAAGCCTGTTCGCGTGGACGGAGATTGGTCTGACGTCGTCTTGAAACCGAGAAGTGGGGATGTTTTATGCATGGACCCTGCGTTATGCATCATTCCAGGTGCATCTCGAACAGAACCCGTCGAACTCTGGTTCCGTGCAAAAGACATGTCACGTTCGATCGACGAAGTGTTTCCGATAAAATATCGATCACGTTCAACCGATGCTGCAATCGAAAAATCACGACCATTCAACGAATACGTTCATTCTCGGATTCAAAAAAATAAGTGATAAATTAACGCTATAATTAAATCGATAAAGTGCTGTTAATTAGCTAAAGACTGTTAGTTGCAAAAATATATTAGTATCACGTGGACTGTGCAGAATATAAGAACATTTAATATTAATGCTGTGCTAAAGTTGTTGAACATCGCTGCTCTGATAATTTTTAAACAAACAGACGGTGAAATGTATCGTTATTTTTAAACTCAAGGTTACTATATGGTTTTAAAATAGCCCTCGGATTTATATAGCAACGTTAAAAGGCAACGCGGTTCACGAGTGAAACGGTGCGCATACACAACTTTTCTAAAATACGGGAATTGGTTGCGTGACGGTTGATCTTCGGCAACGGGGATGTTAGACAGAAGCGTATTGGTGGGGAAACGTCCGAGGGAGAGTGGGGGCGTGCGTTACGCAGGATTTAGGGTTCTACGTGGTGGTGAGGAGCCACGACAGCACGGTACTCGTACCGTGGTGGAGAAGCAGCCAACAGCAGCACCAGCATACACGGTTTTGCCGTTGCGGAGAAGCTTCGCTGCTCTCGGACAGAGCAGTCTGCGGCGATCATCGGCCCTCACGGTGTTCCGTATGGCCATGCGTCGTTCCAACCTTCCCAGCACCACGCCAAAATTTCTCATCGACCCTGCGCGAAATTCCACCGCCGGTAACGTGACCGAAGACACTTTGAGAGCCACGCTTATTGAACCACGTCGCCGAAACAACACCGGAGGACGAGATACCGCTTCCAGCGTTTCGATCGTTAATCGACAATCAGGAGATCTTTCTATCAGGAAGTTGATCGTATTTTACATACGCGAGAAGATAGGAAGAGACACAACTAACGTCGCGAATTCTACGTCGTTGCAGTTACTCGTTAATGCTTGCTCGAAGAAATTGTTTAACGGAACAAACATAACCTTACTTGGTAACAACAGATTCCCGCGAAAGTGGCGTATAAAAAATAAACTTACCATCATTCCTGACTGGATTACTGAGAATTCTTTCGATAATATCGTCGTTTCATCCAGAAAGTGTAAGCGCAAATGCGACGACGTTGGTGAAATCAGGAGAAACTTGAAATTCTTGGCCGGTGTTGTTAAACGAACACAAAGTACTCTTAATCACGAGGTCGGTCACTTGGTTAAAAGGAAGGCTATAGATATCTTATTTGTCGAGAACACCGAATATACCGTTGACGCTCTCACCATTGTTTATCCTATCGATTTTATATCGAGCGGCGTACGCGTTGCAACTATCGCACACGCACCCCGAACTTGCTACGCTTCGCATGCGGGAGGACCAACTCGCACGTACGGTCCACCTATCGCTCCACAACTCGACGATCGAGTCAGTGTTACTCTTGATTTCCACGCGAGCGCCGGTCTCGGCTTACCGGGGACGATACCATCGCGCCACTTCATTCGTTTTCGACGATCCTCCGCGTTTCTGTCGTCTCGCGTTCCGACCAGTCAAACCATAGATCGAGAAATCGAACGAACCGAATTTTCTCGAAAATCGAATCGTGATCGATACGAGCTGCCCACTTTGCCGCCTTTTCTCCGAACGTGGGACATTCGCGTCGTGTGAAAACATTGAGAAAATGTTCAGTGTCGCAAGTTTATGGAGTTTTCCTTTCGATAATCGTTTACATCGAAGAAACTTTCTGAAAAATTCGTAGAACGCGTATTGTAATTGTTCGAATTTAATCGGTAATTTCGTTGAAATTCGTAGTCGTTAAATCGGATTACACGAAGGTGGACGATAAAAGTACAAACGTTACGCGAAATGTTGAGTTTCAAAGTGATCAAGTGAATCTTGTGGCACGGGTATTCGTCGAAGATAAACGATATTCGAAGATTTCCGATTGAAGAACTTTGACGTTGAACAAGGTTAAAGTGTTCGCTTCGAGTTAAATCACACGAATCGCCTAACGACATCACACGAGATAACCCGTTATCGAAGTATGTGTACCGCGATCTGTATCGATTCGATAAACGTAATTCCTCAGTTATTTTCATGCTTGATGAGAAATTGAATTATCCGCGAGTATTATATTTCTTCACGATTCTTTTCATTATTGAAGACACGTGTCAGCTCGAATAATCTTATCCATGTTTGAATCAAAGTTAATATTCGTTTCGTATGCATTTCGTGTTAATGTGATATATTTTGTCGCAAGAACCACGGAATGGAAAAAACTCTTGGAATGGTTACGTAGACAGGCAACGACTGCAATTATGCATTGAACGAGACTAGTGGTGATTTCTCGTAAAAGAAAGTTAAAAGATCTCAGCAAGTGGCGCCAGTATTAACTTCTTCCAATGCATGGTGCAGCGTCGATATCGAGATACATAATTATTCAGAGCCACGTTTGCAGGGAATCTATACCCGTTGCGTAACAGCGAGGAATTATCCTATCTCGCTACGAACGTGTGTGCGTGACGTCGTGACATCGAAATTGTCTAAATTTGTACACGCGATATATATAATATATACGTCGAAGAAAATTATGTGGAAGAACAGGAAATTCCAATTGGTAAATTCTGCAATTTATTAAAAGCCGGCAAGCACTTCATTAGAAGGATTAAAAAGAGCGTAACTGGTTTTACAAGAAGATTCAGGGAACTTCTTAAGATGGATCAAAATATAAACTGAAAATTCGAATATCGATCGATGACAACGGCCGATCGATGACAAATATTCTACGCAATCTCATTGGAGCAATCTTCATCCCCTCGCACACCGTCCGAATGACTCGTCCAGTCGTCGCGTCGTCTTAGACATATAAAATAATCGTTATTATCAGCGACGCTCAACAGCGACGAGATAACACGGACAAGAAACCTACCGACCAGAGATCAGATTGCGATCGATCTCGAGAAAAGAAAATTACAAGAGATCCGAACACACCACCTTCTGCCGGTGAATTCTATTACCGCTGGGGGGCAGGTTTCGAGGAGCATAGGAAGGATCGGAAGGAAGTAACGTATAGTCCTCGTCGTTAGCATCTTGGAACGTCATATATCTTGGCAGTAATGCGCACAAATTATGCGTCTCGCGCCACCACGGAGCAACGGCCATTGAGAACCGAGCAACGGTTGCACGTTTACTCTTACGGATAATCCAACATCCATCAATTCCTTCGCCTTTCTTGCTTTCCATATTCTTTCTACGCCTTATTCCACCACGCGTTTCTCCTTCTTCTCTCTTCCATTCTTCCCACCGAGCCCTTTCTCTTCCCTTTTGACGTTAAAGAAACGATCGTCCCATCCATTTGTTCAGACACCGCTTTGGGCGTCGTTTATTCGTGAAATTCGTTCAGTCTGCTTCGACGCTAACGCCTCTGCGGGGCACGAGATGCATTCCTCATCTACGTGACGTGTTGTGTCTTTATGCCGCGTGAATCGTCCTGGCAGCCGAGCAAGGTGCACGCACGTGTGACCGGTGTTCCTAACAGTTTTCGTTGTTCGAGGAAGCCTGTTTCGTGATCGTTGTTATTTGGCAAGATCGCACGCCAAAGTGCCAACGAAATTCCCGATTTGGATTACTAATCTTTCTACATATGGATAACGATGTTTATATCGTGTAGATGATAAACAATTGGTCAAATATTTATCGACGTTTCATAAGGTAATTACCATACGATGGTAGTTTCAAGAAGACAATAGAGATGCTGAAAGAAAGTGAAAACGCGCGATCGAATGTTTTCGAGACGAACAGAAGATCGTGAAGTTAGCGAGAACTTCAAACGTAGACTACAGCGACGCTCTGTCGGGGAACTTTGTATTTAAAATTGACATGGTGCAACGGAAACGTGTGTAGCGATGTTTATTCGGAATCGAGGAGATTGAAACGTTACGAACTGAAACATCTTTAAATATTGTAAGGTAATCTTTCTGTCAACTGTCTGGGGAACTTTTGTGATACTGTTGCACAGCTGTCAGTGGAGATAGGAAACATCGCGTACCGTTATATAGTATTCTACTGAGGCATCGTTCGTTTACCTAGATCTCGAAAGTGAACAGGCACGTGTCGAAAGTGCAATTGCTTCGCATTTCGAAGATTGTCAACGTGCTCGCCAATTGACCCTGAATATTCTTAAGCATTACGAAAGCGATTGTGTCCAAACATATCAGCGCCAAAATGTTCAAGTGTCTAATTATTATATTATGTATACACTTCTCGACATTTTTTATGTTACGATAACAATTAAGTGAAGATAAAATGAAATATAAATAAATCGTGGAACGACAGTGAAATTGTTTAGTGAAGAATTCATAGAAGGAGAGTAGAATTTCGACTTTCAAGATTTTCAACGAAAAAACATCATCGCGTCTGTGCTAAGGATAACATCAAGCTTGAAGTGACGATATTTGCCACGAATGGTATCTGCAGAATTTCGTGCAGTATTCGGTTTGGTGAGTACCTATCATTATTACGTTTTTCAAAACTGTAAAATATATTTGAGGCTTCCGATGCTATTTGACATTTAATCCTTTGAATTGAATTAGAAAAATAGGTTAAAATTTACATTTCAGTATGTAATTATATAACGTCTACACATAGTTAAACGATGCTTTAGGTCTTTATTCCTATTAAGAAGTGGCACGAAACATCTGAATACATAGAAAATTATATACGTATATATGTACATATTCTATTTGGAAACAAATTTATATATTTATTATATATATATAATAAATTATATATTTATTTATATATATATATAAATTTATTATTTATATACAAATTTATTTCCTCGTTCGCTTATACTTTATACAGACGAATTTCTTAAGAGATACATTTAAAAATTGTTTGCTTATCGAAGTATAAACAATCCAAGTTAACGAAGATAATATCAATCAAAGATAGTAGATCGTCAAAACAAAAGATTCATTATTACCGAAGTCTCAATATCGAAATATTTCGACCTACAACTCTGTTATTGTAAAGCAGCCATATCTCGCGACTAATTGCAACTTGTGTCTTATAAAGTGTGGAAAACCCATTCGTTTGCATGCACAGACATATGAAATAAAAATTCCGAACACGACGCGAATGCATGGTAGATGTCCGTTCGTTGACTCTGTTCTTCAAGTTTCGGCGAATCTGTGTTCCGCGTTGTTTCATACTTTAAAGCGTTCCGTAGCACAAATCAAGTTCTAAGGGATGCGATTACATTGATAATAAACTATGGCGTACCATAGTTAGAACATAATACTTTTAACTACTATTTTGTCGCGACTCCAATGACGTAGCATTTACAGTCCCGGTTGGTGCTAATAAAACATCCAAATATATAGTTCGATATCAATCGAAAGATTAAAATTTTTGCTATTAACACGTAGGTTCTGATAAGATATGTTTAACAGTTAAATAGAAACAGTGACAAAAATTTTATATAAGAATATGGCATATTTTTTATAAGAGGGACAAGTTTATTAATAGATCTTAATTTCAAAGTACTAGCTAAGGGATATTAGTATCCAATGATCTAGTTAAAAGAAAATGATTTCTCATTTTTCCTACAAATAAAATTTCCAACAAAATCTGACGAGATCAAGCAAGTGTTTTCTACGATTATTGAGTAAGATAAGTATCCTTTCGCGAAACACAAACATTCACGCGATGCTTTATTGATTAACCATTACTCCACTTACGATGCCGCCGCGCAGCGATATTACCATGAATTAACATATACGATAAGAATGACGTTAGCATTCTGTAAGTACCTCAATCGTATCTAAAGTTATTCAATCGTTAGTATTGCGAAATTGTGGCGTACGCGTGTTACGCATAGGACACCTCGATACAGTTTGATTTAAGTATACGCGAGCAAGCTTAAAATTCCCCTGTCTGGATATATGGCAAAACCTTGTCTTCAATACGTTACAACAATTTGAAAACGATATTAGAATGCTATTACATTAGAATTCCGGAATTATTAGACTTCTATTACGTTTTACATTCCATCTTATTTATTCGACACAATTAGAACCGTTCGCAATGTAACCCAACATTTACCAAGACATATATCTACACACTTTATTAACTAACATTAACCTAAATTCGATTTAGTAAAACCAGAAGTAATTCCTATATCAACTCTTAAGTTGAACGCAATTTTTCACCGTTTAACGTCTTAATATACCGCTAAATTTTTCAATTTTTCGCATTCCAAGATACCATTGTGAACTGAATCTGTTCGAAAATGGCTGAAAAGTGGCTCAAAACTATCCAACCTTTAAAACGCAGCCACGCGTTATGCAGTCGCTAATACCATAAACATATTCGAACACGTACGATTGATATCGCCGATAATATTCATCCAGCCTGAATAAACACATCGAGCGAAGTTTAATACGACCACACAGAGGGAAACGAGCGATCGAAGGGAAGAAGCAGGGTTCAGTGCACGTGCGGGCACACCGCGTTCGCGCGCGTTTTCTGTGTAATGATGGTCCGTTAATATCGGTAGAAGAAACAATAAATTCACGTGCGTACCGAGGAAAGGTGCGCGGGTTTCGTAAATGGTAGATAGAAGGTGCGTGAAACGCGAGAGTGTAAATCGTAGTCTTACCGTTTCACCGAGGCACGCCCCGTTAACTCGTGGGTTAAACGTTAAACCCCGCCCATTTTTGGGGTGAGCAGCCAGATTTTGTTCTCCCTTTTAACAGACCGCCTTGTATCTTCCCTCTCTTCTTACGCCAAATACGGTTTTACACGAGAGAGAAGGAGATGAACGTGGACGACCTCTCCACCGATTTTCTATCGGGTTAAGCAAACAGCGACTGGTTCTCACCTTTATCGTGATAATAGCTGTAATTTCGGCGGTCCTCGTCCTGGCGAGACGCGCACCACGTAAACCGCGTACGTGCAGGTCTTGAGATTGCAGACGCATCGTTGGTTGATTGCATGGCGCAGCTTCTTCGCGCGACCGCGATTTATTACGAGAACCTGTCCCACTCGTGCTGCTCCTCGATCGACACCGGCTGGTTCCCTTAACACATAACATAGGGTGTTCCGTGAATTTGTTTGCGATCGGAAGGAGCAACTTCGCGATCGTGTACCTTTTTTTCACGGTGTTTATTTGTGTCGTTACTCGGTGCGGTATAGAGAGTGATGTGAAAAAAGGGTCGGGTAATTTAGGGGCGTGTAGTATTTGTTAAAGGAAGCAAAAAACATTCCATCAACGCAAATTAATCTTGGAAATTAATCTGGAAATTGGGGTATCTTCCTTTTGTTTGTTGCCACAAAAATTTGACTTGAAGTATATACTTATCTTCCGAAATATGTTTGTTTATCTATATCGATAGGAAATTGTTTGATTTAATAAGTACCGTATTTATGCCTCTCGGTTATTCGATCATTTTTCTAATCATTCTATATTAACTTATTGACGAGTTTTAATTATCTTTATGATTGTTCTATTAGTAATTTAAACTTGAAGAAGTATTTAATGTTTAAACGATACGGCATAGATTATTCATTTATCGTTAATTAGTTTCCTCGTTGTTATTCATACATATAATATCTAACACTCTGAACAACTTGACTGTTGTCGGTTCGATACTTTACCGATAGATCGTCGAATAAATTTCGAAGCAACATTTTTCGTCTGTTTTGTTAATTCAGTTTCGATAGTGGTTCTTAATGAGTTGCCAAATAAGTGTTCGCCTCGCCATGTTCTTTCCAAGATGTCTACTATTCCTTATCCATATCTTATCCAAGAAATTTCTAATCGTAGACACTGAATTTTTGTAAGACCTTTCAAAATACTGGTTTTCCATATGATCAATTTATTTATGCAACTTATTTAAATAGAGAAATCTTGAACTTTTCTTCGATATTCCAAGAATTTCTATTATCAATCGTACGATCTCGATAATTAATCGGTTATGTTCAAGGGAAACTGGTGCCATTCCTTATTAATTCACGAAGCTGTAATTTTATTAGAAATTTTCCACATAAAGGAAGCCTGAACGAGACTCATTGCACCCGACGCGAGCAAATCCACCTCGATCGACGTGTTTTAGTTGTTTTGTTCGTTCGGTGTTTGCGCTACGCTGCTTACGAAAGACAAGCGTGTGCGCGAGTGTACCCGGGGGTTCAATGAAGTGCACATCCGACATGCGTGCGTCTAGACGTCGAGGTTCGGTGAGTAATGCTAATGTGGAATACATGATAATCGATGGGTTTGTACTGTAAAAAAAAAACGAACCTTTTTGACGGCCAGGTTATTTCAAGTGAGAAAACAGCTTGTCCCTGAAAATGGTGTATAGTACTTTCATACGGTATGCCATTGACAATGTAGCTTCAAGAAGACATTTAATCCTAGAAGTATAACTTTATCGCTTTTCTTCGATCGATCAGTGCCGATTGGGCGACGAAATAAATTTTTCTATATAAATTAGTGAAGAAGTATGCGAGGAAAAGTTTGAAATTCATGAATACGTAGCTTCAGAGAAGTCGACACGTTTACATAAAATTTGCATCTTTTTATAAACATTACTTATCTCGTACATTAAGAAGATGTTGATAAAATTGTCTATAAACATCTATTGCAAATATTATACTTGCTCGTGGAAGATTCGAAAGATTCTAAATCATTTCAAGAATCATGCGCTCGTGATTGAAATTATACAACACCTATAATCACACTATAGAGAAATATCGTGGTTATATTCGACGATCTCGAACCTTGAACATGACAATGTAAATATTACGTAAAGTGCTTCACCGTTTTAATGCATATTTATATAAACGATTATTTCTCCTTTGCGCGGTGCGCCTCTTCAAATTTGCTATTTAAATAGGAAATCGAATTAGGCTTGACGATTAGCACGCGCATCATTGGCCGCCGTTCGCGGGACACTAAATGTCGTGAGCCATGTTTACCTAACGATCGTTCATTCAACGGTTAGTTATCCACTTATTCTTAGTAACTAGTTCCCGTCGCGGAACTATCTCGTTCTCTCGGATTCCTTTTATTTTTAAAAGTTCAAAGCTACGAGTTGACCGTAGGAAACCGACTAGTAGTTCTAAAACTTCCAAGGCTCGGTATGGTTTACTTTCGTGGCCGTTTGAAGTGGCGCTCATCTGCACGGGACCAGACGCTCGCATAGTACACATACGCTTTAGGATTAACGCCTTAGGATTCCATCTCAAAGAGTAAATTTAATTATCCGCGAGAAGAAGTTTACCTTGCGAGGCAAAATAACGAACACAATGTTAATTCGTAAAAAGGTATTCCATAATGAATAATACGAAATAACGATATTTCGTAAGGTCGGTATTCTTTAATTTCATAGTTTACATATACTTTATTTTACTCGATAAGTCATGTACATATATCTATAGTCAAAAATTCAAGGAACAAATGCACACATTATATATCGTTGCCCTCCACCGGATATGTAACTCCACTCCCATAAACAAACTCCCTTCCACACCCATCGATAGCCATTTAAATCGTCAAATTAAAGCTACCAAAACTTTCCATTCATTTACAACGAGATTTATTCTCTCGGTCGATACAATGTCATCAAGGAAACACGTAATAATAAGAAAATGGTTGATCGAAACGTCACGGAGAAATGATTCGAATAAAAAAGGGACGCGTTAGTCACGCACGGTTTGGCAAAGTTGAACGAACGTGGGGACCACGACCCGATCGAAATTGGCTCGGCACGGGGAAATCAGCGTTTACCGTTTTCGCCAGTCACTTCCGTTAGTGTAGATCCGGGCCAGCGACGGCACCCTACAGACTGTCCATCTAATTTCGAATGATCTAAGCGCGCCGGTTGTTTAGGCACGACGCGCGTCTGGCAACTACACATAGTAGTAGTTAGAGGAGTGAGAGCGTGTCGAGGGGTGGGGGTAGCTGTGAATGAAGCTAACCACGCGCTCTCTGAATGAAGGCGAAGCCACACTCGGTGGATCTCTCGGTGTATTTCCGTTCGTGTTTATACAGGAATGCGCCCGAGGAGCCCGGGACATTTGAAACGTAGCAGAACCTCTATCTAGAGGCCATCCTTTCTCCAAGGGTGCAACGGATATCCCACGAGCTATCAGTACCCACCGACTGTCGTCGTCCAAATAACGACTATTTTCGGACGCCTACTTATACTCACTTTTACGATCAACGATCCAACTGTTTCGCGCAAAGGGGTTTATTTTCAGTTGATTTTTAATATAATAGAACTGTATTTATTTGAACGAGATTTTAGTTAACGCTCAATTAAATGAAATTAAACCAGTTGAATCCACTTGTATGTACGTTGGTTCCTATTACACGAACGAAATATTTTAAGTAATGAGAAGAATTTATATAATTATTGATAATCACATGTAGCGTAGTTGAATAATTACTGTATAATTTTTCTTGAATAATTTCGTTTGATTTATAGAGGGAATAAGAATTTATTCAAGATATTATTTATTCAAGTAATTATTCAAGATATACAGATAAATTTTTTTTGATAATTCCTCAATCGTGTTTTAATAATTTTTCTAGTAAAATTTACTCTTCAAGGTGAAAGTCAAATTAGGAATATCTTAAAAAAAATTTATTTGAAGTTTCAACTATATCGATAAGTTACTACAGAGTTATAGCGGCTTCACGTGTTAGCATCTGTCTTTTTCTAAAAAATTTTGATTTTTATCTGATTTTATAGACGAGATATCTCGCTCATAAACGTAAGCAGCTTATTACCCGACTTTCGTTTCGTTTGTCGCGGTTCGTTTGTAAAAAACTGATTTACAGTCAGTTAGTTTAGTTGCCCCTGGTCCTCCGTTTCGCGACACGCGGCATGACGCCTATTACCTGACATTCATTGCGAGCGATTAATGGCGCTTATCGGGGCTTACAGCGTGGGATTCGGTGGTTTTGTCGGTTGTTTTAAGCAAAAAGGTGTGGTGAAGGTGTGTACTGAAAAGTGGGCGCGGAACTTCTTTATGTAGTGCTTATACGTATTCATGATTTTCGATCAGAATTGCTCTTTTGTTTTTTTGCAGAAAGACAAACACGGACAAGGGCCGTCTTTGTTTCAAGCCCTTCGATTGATTTTTCTTTTATAACATTGGTAACACTAGACAGACATTCGTGTTTATAAAATATTTCCCAGAGAAAGTTGTTTATTTCTCCAAGTGTCACTCGACGTTTCAAGTCGTTCGATAAACAAACACATCGATTCTATGCAACATACAAGTTTCATTATCTCTCGATAACGGAGCTTAGAAAAAACTTTTAATGAGAAAAGGCAGAAACGATGTAAAATTCACTTCGTTGATAACGCGTTGTTATCAGAAAACGACGCAAAAGAGGTAGTATTTTAGAAAAAAGAAAACAATGGATGCGCTGGCACGATCGATACCATAGCTATGATACATTATATTCCTTTCACGAGACACGTATTCGTACGTTTTGCTCCATTTCGTGATGGTATACTGGTATACGCCACGGGAACATTGGGACTTTATCGAAATTTTCACGTGAGATAAGAGAGCTTCTAAGAGAGCTCTGTTTAAATAGAGATGTCCGACGCACACCTGTGTTACTGTAAAACGTTCGTTAAAATCTACTTAGGCGCCATACGGTGCAAAGAACCAATAGAGGGGGGTCGTCTTCTTATCTGCGGAATGTTCGATAAAGAGTTGGCCGATAGTGTTCCTCGATGTTTTGCTGTTTTGCCGTAAGGTAAAAGTTTCGATCTGTGGTATGAAACTGGTACGTTTCACGGATCGAGTCCATCGCATGTTGTTTACATCCATAACCCTAGCTTTATCGGCGAATTTGTTGACCAAGGCG
Source organism: Bombus pyrosoma (assembly GCF_014825855.1). Classification (NCBI taxonomy): domain Eukaryota; kingdom Metazoa; phylum Arthropoda; class Insecta; order Hymenoptera; family Apidae; genus Bombus; species Bombus pyrosoma. Next base: position 15,596,428 of record NC_057775.1, read on the forward strand.
CCCTATCGATCAATTCGAGATATCTTTCAATCCTTTTCTACAACAATATACCTCTCTATCGATCACCTATTGGCCGTGATTCTAGAAAATCTTTTATCATTTCGCCATCAAACACGATGGAATTTTATCAGCTTCCTCGAGTGTCCACGTTTTCCAATTTCTTTCTTCCGCTGAGAAATTATCGGTCGAAAGGGCATGCACTTTTTAAAATATCTTTAACATCTAGATATAGATAACAAATAAGCGTTGCGTAATTCGAAGGTAATGACCCTTTCATCGTGATTAACAAGTTCGCAGAAAGTTAAAATCTCCCTTTCAAAGACTTACTGTTAATACATAAAACGGAGCAATAAAATGGCAGACGAAAGACTCGCATAAATTCTCGTAGATCCTATGCTGGCCGATGTTTACACGTTAATAGTCGTTGTTCGTAAAACGGATCAAATTATCAGCTCGTAAAACGACGAAATCAAGCCGCTTATCCCTGACGACGAGAGCGACAGTTAATTAAGGAACGAAACTCGCGTGTCCCAGGACTGGTAATCGCTTTAAAGGTAAACGCGTGTGTAACACGTATGATTTGGTCGACAAGTCTTGGACCATTTCCGTGGCGATAGAATAAAAGACAAAATATGAGACAGACTGAAAGGTGGGATAAAAAGGAACGGTGACCAGGAGCGATTAATATCTCTGGGATCCGCCATACTATCGACCGATTTCGTGTCGGTGGATCGATGTTACGGTACCATTTCGTCTACCGTTATAGCCGTGTCCACGACGAACCAATGACGGAGCGTATTGGACGCGACGATACACCGCGATTGGTCGATTACGATGGCAATTAACGAGATAAATTAACCTGGTGAGGTGGCTCGACCGGCTGCTTGGCTGGCTGTCCCTCGATCTCGCCACGGACTTTTCCGGAGATTCGAGCCGGTAAATCGTCTTTACGATGCCGCGATAATTGCAGGCGTCGGTAAGGCGATCACTTTGCCGATCGACTGAAATAGCTTTTGTAACTGTCAGGATTAATTAGTTATGCGCCAGCGATGCGCGGAACCGGCACGGCGTGACAGTTTGTCTCTAGAAGTTGGTGCGCGTCGCGAAATTCTCCCTCGTTTGGTCGCGCCTGCTTATCGGCCTTAACGTTTTAAGCTGACAACCATGAGCTTCGCGGCCGCAGAATAAAACCTTTGACGAAAGGTCACGCTGCATATTTGGCGTATATTCGCGATACACGCACGAGTCGGTTTCCTTTTTATTCACCGACAACTGCGCGTCAAGGAAAGCTATCTGTCGTAGCAAGTGAGAATTCTACCCGAAATCCATAGTCCGCCAAATCTATTTATTGCCATCCATAAAGTCGTATTTGGATAGATTATGATTTTATTTGTTGTTTAACGCGAAATGTGGATTTTTTAGATCTCTTTTCTAGAGACGTAATATATGTTTATATTGGAATTTCGGGATTTTGCGACTTAGGTGTAATTATCGGTCAAGAAGATTAATTTGTTTGTTGTATGAATCATAGAGCGTTATGTATATTTTTATTATTCTTGTTAATCAATCTGTATTTGGAAAGTGTCAGAGTCGATACGTTCTCTCTAGTGAAATACATCTCGCAAAAAGACTGCGAAGGATATAGGAAAAATAGCTAAAAGAAAGTTTCTTGGCTCGTTGCTTGACAAACCACACAAGCCACGTGCTTTTGTACGGAAGAGAAACTATTTCAATCAGACATTTATTGTAAAAATGCCACAAACTCGTAATTCATAATTAAAATTGGCAAAAACTAATTCTCTAAATCGTAGCTGTTTTTACATACGCAGAATAAATTTATGTTCGTAAAGATATGTATTAAATACTTTCATATCAACAGTTCAATACTAAGATGAAGCATTCAGATATCTTATAAATACATGTTCGTATATGTCTACAGTATATAACCTTTTAAACTGAATTTGTAGTGACTATAAAAAGACAAATGAAAATACCACGAATTGTGAGTGACGGCAAAGAAGCACTCGATGACATGGCGGTAGTACTCAGATTTAAGTACCAAGTACTCGAGATGGCGACGCGAATGACATACACTTTAGGCATTATAATTCCGTTTGTGGACACTTTCTCTTTACGATTCGGTATGTTCTTCTGTAAAATCGTCCGGGAATTCGAAGCGCGACACTTCGTTCGTGGAATCTGTGTCAAAATACTTGAAATCATATGGGTCGAGATTCTGGAACGGTTTTCAAATGTTTCTTTTGGCTGTTGAATCTCTGTCATTTTCGAATCGTACGATCATGTTATTAACCTTATACATTTAGTATTATGAATATTCAACATTATTTTATGTTCAATATTTAACGAATTTAATTAATGCTTATTTAAGCAATTTGAAATGTTTGATCTTATCGTTTGAAACTCTCAAACTTAGAATGTCGAATTTGTGTTATTTTGTTTCTTTTTTTTTTTTTCTTTTTGAGTTTTTGAAGTGTTAAGTTATAAAATCTGTATTTAAATTCCAAAAATTTCCTAGAATTATTTCAATAACGTTTCATGCGAAGATATATCAACACGATCCGATTAAAAATTCCAAACAGAGTATTATTTTAATACCTATTGCTATGAATATCACGCTTTACTATTAATGTCTTCCACTTAACATTCGAAAGAATCACAACAAGAAACTCAATTTTTGTCGCTTGCTCGGCTTGTGCAACGATCGTTGCGAATTAATGATACAGCCTGTAAAAAAAAAGTACGAAGACAAATGCTATCATTTTATCCGTGGATTATGAAAGCGCATAGTTCGTTCCGTAAGGAAAACGCACGGTGTAAAATCAGTCATCGTTGCGGGCGTTAAGGTCGTAATTTGTTTCGAAACATGCGAAGTATGCGTATTAGAGCTGGTATTATTTTTATCGACTGGATCGCGGCTAAGTGGAGCTTTATGCGCGATTGGGCACAATGATGAATTTAATTGAACGCTGATAATTAATCGGTTCTCGGCACGTTGACTGGGTTCACAGTGTCGATTTCAATATCTGCAATCAGCTTGCCTTCGGGTGGTTTGCCGATTAGCGTAGATAATTTTCTTTCTAAAAACAGTGCTATTTCTCTTATGCAATATGTCTAATAACGAAATTGCCTCCTATTTTCGCCATCAATGCGCGTGATTTAAAAAATCATATCTATTTTAATCCGCGATTCCAGCGTAATACATAATTAGGTTTCGTTTAAAAGCCGAGTTCGTAGAATATAATTTCTAATATCCTTTCGTTACGTGGAACATTTTATCCCACCTTTAACCTCGTGTATAATAAAATATAAGTAAACAAACAACATTCGTAATGGACGACGTTGTATAATCGTCTTTCGATATCACTGCTTGGGAAACGTGTACAAATACTTGGTCGAGGTAGCCCGATAATCTTATCGATGCCGATCTGTGACCCACTTGAATGATTTATAAAGTCTCGTCTCGAGTATAATGAGTTTTTATACGTTTCTAAATATCGAATAGGAGATACGTATAGATCCAAGGATTCTTCGCTATTAGGTTTAATTAGCTATTAAGTGTAAATCCGTTCATGTTAAAAACAGTAATTATAATTCAGTGCACTTAACCCACTAAAACGAAGCATTCGTCTACGTCGTAGTGTTCGTTTATTCATAGGTTGGAAAGGAAATTCGTTCTTTACGTATCATTATTAAGCTCCAGATAGGCATTTTTGCAAATTAATATTTTTATGAACTGAACTAAAAAAAAAAAAAAAAATGATCTCCTTATTTTAAATATGTTTGCCTATTCTACGCATTTTCGCACTTTTAAATTTCCTATGCATAAAAGCCCGGCAGTCTAAGCGTAATTAATTATAATATCACGAATATTTCGTATTTGAATTACTTTCGAATTAATTATCGTATCTTACGATTGATATTCATGTATTACGATCGTTGACTGTAGAATTACGAAAGGTGTTTTCAACTGAATGTAAATTTCAGTTGACGCTGCGACATCGCGGAAATCAATTCATGAAACCGCAGAATGTAATTTGAGAATGAACCATAAAGAAGAACGTTTCGGAGTAAGCGGCGATCGACGGTGCGTTGACACGTGCCTCTTTATGCGAATTTACACGACTTTAACCTTCGTCGTATTTTAGTTCTCGGCGTGGAAACGTCGTCAGGTTCGCGTAATGAATTTGTTACCGCGCCATCGATACCGAGAATTCATTTAAATTCGAAGACCAACCGCTTGAGATTTCAACTTGCTTGGAGAAAATTCGAGGGAAAGAAATCCTTTGTGATTGCCACGATACGTTTAAGTCACGTGTATACAGTGTAGTATACATACAATGGATCAGGAAAATATTTGAATATCATCTTTGATTCTTATATTGCGCATGTTATATAAATCATTTTGAAATTTTCTTAACACTATACGAAAATACGACTGTCATTATCATATTGATAAAATTTGGAACCAATCTGAAAATGTATCTACGATATAGAAGTTATAAGATATAAGTCACAAATATACACTATAAACATATACATGTTTAGTAAAGCCAGTATGACTAACCATCTTAAACATATAATAAGAAAGTATTTTATCGGGAGATTGAAAATTAAATTTAAAGAAATTAATTTTTATTTGGAAAATATTTTTAGATTGCTCGCGTTACTTTTATCTTTATTTTATTTGATTAAGATAATTGAAAAGAAGGTAAAAATATTTGAAAAGACATTTTTCCTGACTGATAAACATTTGAAAAGGTATTTTTATTAATCGATAAAGATATTTTCATCAAGTGACTGAAAAGGTATTTTTACTATTCGATTAATATCTGAGCAGATAAGAGGAGGAATGACGATGAAAAGACAAAAGAGATTACGAAAGGGGTATTCGTTGTCAGTTAATCGAATTACTATTTCATGCATAACTATGTTCAGTTAATGTGTCAAGTTTAATAAAATTACATCAAATTTAGAATATTTGCATGAAAATTAATTCGAAGAAAAATCTTGAAATAATATCGGAATTTCCATCGGTGATTCTGATAATCTGATTGGTCACCATCGTGAAACGCGCGAATTAAATGTCGAATAATCGAGGGGCAACCGCAGCATTAACAGTACACGCGCATGGAAACCGTAGAGCGATTATTATAAAGACGTTCGCGGTAAGTTTACGAGTCTCAACCTTACACGGGGATGCCATTAAGCAGCTTGACTGATAGTAGGTACAAGTTACGTGCAAGTCTTTTGCGGCAACTAGTTATCGTCAGCTATGTAGATGATTTTTCGAACATTAAATAACACCCCGCGGAGGATAGGTTGCGAAGTGATCGCTGTTGGAAGATCGCTGTTGGAAGATCGCAGTAGAGATACGGAAGAAAATCATCTTAGAAAACTCGACGCACTTGAATCTCCACTGCAGAGAAATAAAATTCTCGTGAAATATATTTAAAAATTATTCTACCTCTCTTTTTATGAATATCTAATCTTTGAATATTCATCTTGCTATCTATAAACGCTTCCGATTATTCTTCATTATTCGAACGAATAAATATTATTGACATTCAAAATCATTTAAATTTCATAGCATTATTCCTATAATATATTAGGTTGACGCATATGAAACGTCTGTTATCAATTATATCGGAAAAGAACCAGTTTCATTACAAAATGCTGTGAATTCTAAAATCGACGATTGACCGAAGCGACGAAACCAGTTATTTGTTAAAAATATCTATTGATCAGCTTTATGTAAAATATTTTAAAGAAGTCATATCTGATTAAAGATTTATCTTTACTTCGTTTTTATTTTTCCCCTATTCTACATACCTGATAGGTTACAAATTACATACCGCGTTACATTATTAATTAATTACCATAATATCAGCATAAACGTCACTCTTTCCGAATAATTAACATCGCGTGCTGCCATTTGTACAATAACGTGTGTTTCATATTTTTCGTTCAAACTTGCGTATCGTGTCGCGCGAAAGTTTATTTCCACGGAAATTCTTGTCGGTATCACGAAACGCACTAAATCAGCCTAACGTTCAGAGGGTCAGTCGTTTTTCGCGTATTGCGGGAAAGCCAAGGGTCAATTAGCGGCGATTTCACGAGCGAAATGATCGAAACGTTACGAGCGTTTACGCGGCAGTTACGATAAGCAGCATCGTAAATACGATTCACCACGCCACGGTACAATATGATGTTTTGGCACGCCTCGTTTAATGTTCAAGGGTTATACTGTTTTGACAAGGCGGAATTACTGCCATTTTATGCAAACACCGGTTTCTCAGTATCTTGGTATGTAGCAATCTATGTATCGTGATTCATCCTGAAAATTGATGGGGCCGACGTGCTGCCATTTTTATAATTTCCCATAATTTTAACTCTCTGTAATATCACGTGACTTGGGAATTTATTTTTTAATTCTTATTTTATTCATTTATATTCAATTTTCAGATCACAGTGTGGAGATATGATCAATTTCTTAAAATTATTTTTCCAATGATTCAAATGTATTTGTTTCTTTCCTATTAAAGTTGTAATATATAATTTACGTTAATCTAATAAATGGATACGTACGATGTTACGAAAATAATAAAAGGGGGGAGAAGGTCGCGGCAAATTAATTCGAGAGGATGATGTTTCGCTGTGAAAGTGTAGAAATGTCCACGACTGAAAGTGAAGGTTGTTAAAATTGACACACGATCTCACCTTTGAAATGACGTAATAACGAAGGACTGGGCGGTTTGTTCAATTACATGTGATTGTTTGCTGCGCGATAAGGACATAGAATGTTAAGAATGAACTTAGAGAAGAATAAAAGCAATAAGTATTTTAATTTATCGGTTTAGGTATACATAAATGCCCGAAGAAATGCAAGTAGCACTATTTCACATGAATTTTCAAGAGTTAGCTATTAATATAAAAGTTTTCTAATGGATAAGTAAATAACATTATTGAGTGAACTTAACCATTGAACATTAAAGAATAATATCCATACTAAATGAATAAACTCAACGTATCAAAAGTTTAGCAATCTCTAAACACGTAGTACATTCACGATCTTTTAAACAGATTTCCAGATTTCTATAAATCAAAGAATAAATTTTTACGAACCATCTCGTAATCGTTGTAGTCAAGTAATCGTTGGAGTAAGCAAGTTCGACAAGCAGGAAACACATAAATAAGAACGCCTTTATTATTTCCAGTTTATTGATAACAAGGTTCCGTTTAATGAATCTTTCAAAGACTTAAAGCACCGGTATCAGGCGCAGACTGAACAGGACACATGGATATGAACGTCGGCTATGCAAATCAGGAAATTGACCGTGGGGTTCATTAGCCATGCGTGTAAGGCTAATTTTTGTAATCGGCATAATTCCTCATTGGCGCATACCCTTGATGCGAGCAGCATCAATTAAACACATGTAGGATGCTTGATAGACGCGTAATTAGTAGATACGGGTCGCTTATCCAGTTCCTGTTTTCTCGGTGTTCAATGCTGAATTATGAGCAGGCGAATTTGCCTTGCACGCTATCATAGTCGCCGTGATGCCTGGTGCACACGAAAGTGGAACGTGATCTTTCATTTGAAAAATATTTGGCATACCTGCTCGGATACGTAGCTATCAACGTGTTATAGATTATGCGAGTATATAACATGCGACACGATCGTAGACCATCCACTTCTATCTATTAGTTTGTTTTTACGACAAATGACACATTAATGTCGTCCAGAGAGCTTTCTTGTAAAGAAAATCGAGTTATAAATACTCTGTATATTTAAAATTGTTGAAATGTTGATATTGGCTAATTAAAACATTTGGAATATGTTGGATATTTTATAATTAACTTTGATTAGAAGATTATAGCGACGATTTATCTGACGAGGAATTTAGGATTTCGATACAGTAAATACAAATGAAGATCTTCACTGTTAGCTTTCCATTTGGTCAATTTCCAAATTGAAATTTTCTTCTGAAGATTCTAAATTTCTTAAGCTACTCGACGAGATTCCGATACTTATTTTATATTTTTCTGTGTAAATATCTTTAGAGATCTCTGAATTAATAATAGAGGATTAGGAATATACAGTACATATAGAAATACACAACACGTAAAACACTCATTAATACGAGAATGTTTAGACTTATGAAACAGGCACAAAAATAATCCCTCGATTAACTCTTATCCCCTGTATTTTCGTATAATTCTCAGGACCACCTACACTCGGCTGCATCGATTAGCATCGAGCAATAAGTTACCGAATCCCGTAGCTCGAAGCTATGTGCGTTCCAACATTATCGGCTCATTTGATTCACACTGTCCTGTAATTTTGGTCTTCGCGGAAGAATAATGGTAGAATCCGCAGACTTTCACCCGAGGCAGCCGGATGGAGCTTTTGCAGGTCGTGAAGAGTATAAACCACGTTCGATGCACCTGCCAGATTTACATGACACTCGTTCCCGATCGATTATCTTAATCACTATATCGTCTTGCACAGTTCGAGAAATTTTCTATTCTCGTAAATCCGATAATTCGATTTTGGGAATTGCTCGTTTCGTTTCGAAATTATTAAGCAGTCGTTTCTCTGGAAACAGTATCATTTTGTTTCAAATGAATGTTATATTTCGATATATATCTTATTAAAGTATAATTAGTTTCTAAATGCTTGATTTTATTATTCGATATAATTTTACTACTTTCATGTACTCGGTGCTTCTTATGACTAAAATATTTCAAAAAGAGAAAATATCTGAAGAGATACAAGTGTGAGGAAGAAACGAGAAGAACAGCAGCGTTAACGTTAACATTTGATTATTACAATTATATGTTTCTAAATAAAGTAACGAGAAGAATATAATAGGTGAACAGAGTTTGAAAGATATTAATTTAAAAATATTAAACGTCGTTCGAGTGAAAATCGTACGAGTTTGTGAAGTTCACGGAGCACGTTGGAGCTTTACATCGATATACAAATTATCTTGATTGGGAGACTGGTATTTAGTTTACGAAACGCGTTGAGTTTAGACGTTCGTGGATGGGTGCAGTTGATTGACTACGTATGATTATTCTATTCAGATAAAGCAGTCACGCGTTCACAATCTTCTCGCGGAGAAATTAATTTGCACAGTTGCGGCAAATTTTGCTTGTTAAATTATATTCCTTCAACGACGCAGAAAGTTAAACTATCGGATTTAATTTACCTTAGTATAAATATACCGATCGTTCCATTTTTTCGTCTCTATTTAGAACAGTTTATACCAACGTACATTTGACGATGAAATTTCAAAGTGTTTTGTGTAACACGCATAATATATTCACAAAAGATGTTTATAAGTATTAATATACTTTCGTGAGTCACGGTATATGTATCTGTTGCACGTTTAACGCAACGTGCTTGGCGTCTGTTAGAAATGCTTCAAGCAGATAAATACGAACAGATTGGGAATTACGCGAGTTATCGAGTTTAGTTAATTGTTGGTCATTTAGCAAATCATCGAAACAAGCGAACCACATTATAAAGTTACTCAACATAGGGCGATTCGTGAGTAAATGGTTGCTCGTTCCACGCTGAGTAGATCGCCGATGAATATTTCACGTCGTTAAACGTGGAGCAAAATGACTGATGGCCAAATTAAGAAAAAAGTTTGATTGTGCATCTAAAAGCTTTCAGTAATACGTTTAATAGATTATATAACAGAGCCAGTGTAAATTAATTACCCAACGAAGATCAATACACAGCGCATGAGTGGCGGTCATTAGTGAAAACATCGGATTCGATGAACTTCCAGGCGACAACGACGCACACTCCTTTTCCTTCAAGGACAATGTCGTCGAGGAGGAGAGAGAACTTGCTTAAGAGAACTCGTGCGCTTCTCTGGTGACGGCACTCGATTTCTCTTCATAATCTCGGTTGAGCACGGATGGACGAGCCTGGACGGAAAGGACCAGCGATTTATTTGACGGTGAGAACGCTGTTAAGGTGTTGGCGATTTAGATTTAGGATCAGAAGAAATCCTGATAAATTTCCGTGAAGAATTCCTGACCCGTGAAGATACTCTGCGAATGTGAACAGTTACCTTTTTCATTGATATGCTAATAAAACGACACACGAGTCGGAGATCCCGGATATTTTTTATTTTTACGGGAAGTTCGGACGTATCGTTCATCCGACCTCGAGCAACGAAGACATATTCCCCTCGTCGTAAAATTGCATAACGCGTAGCACCGTTCATCGAGATGTTCGTTCTCTTTAATACTTTTTGTCATTCCGTTTACCACGCACGTGTGTGAAGGACTCACGGATGAAGATTTTTGAGCGGTTCGAGAGGACCTATAAACGTCGTAGGTAGTTTCTTCGGTCGTAAAATCGGCTTTTCCTGTCTCGTGCGAGAGTTTTGCGACCTCGGCGCGAAATTCGTGGGTTTCCCGTGTACGATGGGCGGCCACGGCGTCTGCGTGCCTAACAATAAGTACCTCGAAGATCTCCAAATTACCGTCGTAAAATTAGCAAACGGTAAACGACTGGGCGGCTAACTTTGCCTTGTAGAAATTTGTCGTCGTCTCCGCTACGTGTAATTTTCGACAAGCGCGCAGCGGTTCAGAACGACCGGCTGAAAGCGAACGTTTAATGGTGCCATCCCTCGATATCTCGATTCGATGAAAATATAAAGTTCCGTAACGAACGAGTTAAATGTTTTCGTCGGTATGCACGTAAGAGTGCCAAGCTCGTTTAAACTGTGCGTGCGGAAAGGGTTACTTACGTTTCCTGAACTAAGTTTGGATTTCTCCATACTTGACACTAACAATAACTGGCGCGCGATAGCGTGGCACGTTCGCTTTTAGTGTTTGCACGCATTCGAAAATATCGTTCTGAGAATTTCGAAGCTCTAATACGAGTATGTTATGTGAGCTTTTTTTTACTACTTTAACATGAAATATTTTTCAAATCGTGAACAGGATGGAACGTATATGTTCAGGTGAAAAATCAAATAAAAATAATTTTAATAACATGTTCCATTTTGTTGAATTCTGAAAAGTGATTCGTCGTGTTCATTTTCCGTAATCTTCGTGTTCCAATAATATCTATTGAAATATTTTCATTCCGGGTCATACAGACTCAAGGAGGATAGAAGGGTTACGAGATTAGACAAGCTGCATGACGATCTCGAGGAGCAGAGGTCTGAAATAATCGTTAAGGTCGTACGTCAGATTACTAATTGAACGAATCAATTGTTTAAATCCTATCTGAGGGTCGATCGGCTGTTGGAAAGCTTTTAGCGGCGGTATAATAGCTGTGGGTCTGATTTACGAATGTTTATTAGATAAACGGCTGTTGGACCGCTGCAGGCACTTCTTGGACCGATGAAATTCACGCGACCGTATTTACTCGTTGACAATTATGATCACATTGGTACGAATGGCGTAGTCGTTAACGACATTTTACGATTCGCGCAAATGTTTGAAAATATACTTCCGCGAATGATTAATATATTTAGTCAGTGGAATACGTTCGCAGTAGCGTTGATTGTCTAAAGACCAAGTAGATCCATCTTGGAGTATTGTATATATATAAATTATTGTTTAGATCGTTATTGTTAAAATCTGCGAGTTTGAGGAAAAGAGAAAGCGAAAATCCAGTTATTGAAACGAGATTTTAGTTAATGTCCAATTAACTCAATTCTTATGGAGTTTATTTATTTTAATGGGAACTACTATTACGCAAATGGAAGCAGTAAGTAGCGGGATAAAATGACGAACTGCATTATACGAGCTTCAATTGCATAAATTATTTCTTCTCTAATGAATTCAAACGAGTAAAGTTCTACCATATAAAATAGATATAATTTCTAGGAAATAATAAAATGTTAAGTTTAACGTATAAAGTCACAATGAGTGGTAAGATAAGGGATTAGGAAAATAAATTTGCATAAGATTGAAATAGATGAGGCATTAAAGTAGGAATATTTTTATAAATATAACTAAGTACAGTTTATTTACACTTAGCTTTGATTTTATAAGACTCGTTTATGTGTCTTTACATCTGATTGGGATGGAATGAAAATTTTATTAACTACGTGGAATGTTTTCAGGTTCTATATGCTACAAAGCCTATTTTATTGCTCGTTAATATCCTACGAATTCTCTTATTTTCTCTATAAAATTCGCTATATTAATGGTAGCAAATATTTTTATTCAATTTTATGTACGTATCGAACGTGTTCCATGAGAGGAAAAATTCAGCTGACGTTTGACAGGTATAATATTTAATGGTTCTGCATAATGTACAAGTCGTAAGGACTATCTATGAAAGGGTATTAGATAGAGTAATTATTGTTGCAACTATTTACCGTTTGTAATAAATGTATCAGTGTCAGGAGAAAAAAGAGACCGCAATACCGATGCTTTATGACTGGACGGATTTTTATGACAACAAGAAATGTCAAAAGACCGCTGTCAGATTAGTTGTAAATTAATGCTGGCGCCAGAATTCATTATAGCTTATGACTCATTAATACCACCACATTTCTCTGCCATAAATAGTGTGTATACTTCTTCTGAAGCGTGACTACGCTGTTTGACATTTTAGATCTTGCAACCTGATGCGGTTGATTGTTAATAAAGCCGTCTCTAAAATATTAACGTAATGTCCAACGTTATGGACTATTACCAACCAACATTTCAAAAGTACATAAACGATACTTTTTCATTTCTGTTTTACTCTTGACAATTCTTTACAAGTTTCTCTATTATGACGTATATATATATATACATATTCAAAGCGTTAATCTTACTACAGTACGATTATCTCGTTATTATTTATCCAACAACATGTCCATTCGCATTAGAACCTTCTAACAGAACTCTGATTAAGATAATCGTCGTGTCAATAGAGCTAACTCGTTACTTTTTACCAGTTCACCGTTAAAACATACACGTTTCTATTAACCAAACTCTACTGCAAGTCTATCTACTTGAAGAAACAATTTGAAACAAGGTAGGAGACACTAGTTATCGAACTTTCACTATTGCTTTTATCTGAAGATATTCCAACAAAGTCGCATCTTCTTCAAAGATTCTATTCCCTTCAAAATATCCAGGAATTCCTTAAAACGCCACCGAATTAGTATAGTTATCGGTTTCGTTCAAACATCTAATTGTGGGAAATTCCCACACCGTACCGGCCATGAACGTACACGTACAAAAGAAGATAACGAAAGAAATAACAGAGGACGATGCAGCATAAAGATGTTTCATTTTGACGCCTGCACAGATTCCCTTTTATCTTAATTAAAGTTCCATCGGTATTTCTTTTGTGATACCCTTTTGGCTAGGATCTATCGGGTGCCGGTCGGATTCCATCGATCCTTTTTCTTAGCGTTGTTTCGAATCACGAAATCCATCAAAGCGGTACCCCTAATGTCCTTAGAAAACCAAGTCGGCAAACAGGTCACATTAGTACAATTATCGAGCCCCTTTTCTAGGATCTAGCTGTGGGAAAACTGTCCACCGATAAACGACACGGTGGCGAACGATCCATGCCCTTCGGTTTGTACAGCCAATTATTATCTTAATGCAGCGCCTTGCTAAACCCACTGTCACACCTTGTCATTGACCGAGAAAGGAAATGCCTTGTTTCGTCAAAATAAAAGTTAATAATGACATTTACGACGTATCTTCGCGTCGGAGAAACGAAAGTTTACGAAGGTATTCGGACACTTACGCGTAGAAACTTTCTATGAATATACTACACGTGTTATGTAAAATATTTTGAAACTTCGTCGCTACTATAATGGAGCACAGCTATCGTGATTACGTTTGGTAAAATTTGAAACCAATCTAAAAATACGTATAATATATCGGTCCTCGATCATAGTCGATAAAGATGCTGCAGTAATTGATAGAGGAGGTTGATTACACAGTCGGTAAAAATTGGAATTGCTAGAAAGTTAGGAAGAGATCGGAGAAGTGTGACGTTCAAGAAAGATTGCTCTTAGACATTTTACGCATATCCGATTGGAAGCTGCGTTATGAAGGACTGGCTCGATTTAAGATTCATTGGTTTCCAACGGAGAAAGTTTCTGTGGTTATTTTCTATAACTATCGAGTGCAATCCATACATCATGGGTCAGATACATGATTGCTAGTCTGCGGTATGTCAATGACGATTACTAAAAGTTGTAGAAAGATATAAAGTAAAACCAAAGGAAGAAAGTTAAAAACAGTGATATCTTGACATATAACTTTACGTTTCAAACGTAACGACTCCGATAACTTAAGTAGCTAAATATCAATTAATAAATTCTTCGTAACCACCTATATCACTCTTCACTGTACATATGTTTAAACTGAAATTAATCGACACTTTCATCCCTCACGAAGCATTCTCCATTCCAAAAAGGACGACGCTATTTCAGCAACAGCATTCCGCTTAACGGTAACGCGTCGTAAATATTCCAGGATCTAAATCTTCTGGCTGGCATCGCTGAAACGCGATCGGTGAATGCCGATGACTCGTTAGAATCGAAGCTGGACGCACGGATTATACACGGTCACGCCGGTTACGAAGTGCGTAACCGCTTTTCAATATGCATTTACACGAGGCGAGATAATATCGGGACGTTTATAACAGCCCTGGGCCGGTCGACTGCACCTTGTATCTTTACGGCGCTCGCAAACTTTCAGGTGCCTCCGTCTGACGCGACCGAATGGAGCTACCTTTCGCGACTTTTCTCGCCTCAACTCGCCGATAGGCGTTTCCCCTTCTTATCCTATGGCACACGCCGCCGCCTTTGCACGTTCAAACTCTGTATAAATCTACGTATGTTCAAACTGCACGCCTTTCGAAATTATATATATAGGTTGTATGATATTTTTCTTTTTTTTTTTTTTTGTTTTCCTCCTCTTTTTTTTTTTTTAACGATATCGAGCATTGTAAAACGGTTTGCGTCACAAGATTTCGACATCACGATAGTATTGTTCGCATTTTTGGATCATCGATATGAAACGTAGTTCAGCTACTTGATAATGGACGTTTATCGACTTATGGATAAAGGTGGTTGACGGCTATATGCAATTCTGTGGTTTTGTAAGTTGTGAACCTTTGCGTAATATGCGGATAACGATGACGATTGTTTTGGGAAATATGTGTTTACGTAACGTAGCCGGGAACAATGATCTTCGTCGCTCTGATAGACAACTCGTGTTAACCTTTAGGCGAAGATATTTAATTTTGAATTGGTCCATAGGTCGATAAAGTTTATTCTTATTCACTGTGAAGATCAACAATGTATATATTAATAAAACTAAAACATCAAAGGTTATGTAATTTTTTTTGCAAAAGAACAGTTGTAGAAATTGGCGTTAAAAATGGACCCATTAAATGGCTTGTTAATATTTCGGCGATCTGTGAAGCGCTAGTAAATATCTCGTAACTGCCATATATGGGAAACTAGTTTTCCAATTGATATTTGACCAATACGATCATGACAGTCCTGTTTTATTACAGTGCTAATTAGACGAAATTACAATACGTTTTATACAGCACACGCGATGCATAACATAAATAACAGGTTTTTATGGTAAATGTTCAAATACATTCCTAAGCCACTGTATGTGTACACACGTAATGTATAGAGATGTATAGTCCGCAAGGAACAGATGGCTATCTGAATTATAGCACGAGGCATAGCACAAGTTACTGCATGGACACGTGGTTGAAACTGAGTGCTCAGGTAATTTGTTGCGGTGTACGTGCTCTCGAAGCTAGCATTGGACTGGATCCAGTATCACGTTCTCTGGAGCATCCGTGATATCCCATGGTATCCCGATATCCGTCCGTCTCCCGAGATATCGACATGGTAGACAAGTAGCGACGATGGAAGCATTGCGTGATTGAAATTTCTAATCGTCGGCCTGTCGGCTGATTTGATATTCCATGCACAGAAAATCGTCGTAGGTTGGCTGTGTTAAGGGAGCCGAGAGACGACGGTGTTCCACATAAAGAATTCGTAGAAGGACGCGAGGATTATTTAACGCGAGCGGATTCTTAATTGACGGCCGTCTCGTTACCGATATGATATGTCTTCCAGGTTTTGTTTTCATTGTTGCCTTTGATTGGTGATGTAGTCGGTTGTTATTTTTTTGGATTGTTTATGGTTGTTATCAGTTGCAAACAGGATTGCTCGGTCGATGATTTCATACGTATGAATATTGATTCGAAAAACTGGTTCATTTGGTTCCAGTACCTCCGGCTTTCTTATTTTAAAGGATCGAACAAAAATATTGTTGCGTGCGTGTATATATAATTTTTAGCCTAAAAACATCTTGAATATTAGCTTTTTCTTAATAAACTATTTCCGGATGAATAGAATAAGATAAATTATGAACGTCAGTATGGACAGCGCACAGTATATTGAAAGGATACTATGATAGAAGAAAATGGAATGCCATCTTATTTGCATAAATATTATTCACGGTTGTCAGAAACTATTCTGTTCTTCTTCTCTAATTCATTCTCTACGTAATGTTAAGAGTCAAAATGTTGGAAATATTTTAAACAACTAAAGACTCTAGAAAATTTATATTTTTAATTACATTATATTCTTAACTTTGTTACGTTCCTTTTTACTAAATAACCGCGTACGAAAGTTTCAAAAATTTACAATAATTTAAAAAGCTACTGGTAAAGAAACGGGATTTTCTAGCAAACACGCGATTCCTTTGACCTGCAATTATCCTGAAGAAACTGTCTGTCATCATACGTAGAGCATGAAATTGTGGAAAGCTGGTTCCATGCACTCTCCGTGGGGTTCCTTGGGTGCCGTCGTTCGCGTTGCCCCAGAACCCGGCGAGAAGAGGGGCAGAAAAAATGGCTGGTTTCTTAAGCGCCAAGCAGGTTTACGAGACGTTTATTTCCGCTCGGTTGGCGATCCACCAGGCGTATCAGAGACGCACGGTGGCAGTTCTTCGTCCGAGTACGAGTCCTTGTCGCTCGTAAATCTTGCTCGCAACAAGACTAAAGGATACGTTTCGTGAATGAGTTACCGGATCCTCGCTGCATCGGCCTAACGAAATTAGCCCTCGGGGTGGAGTCCGATCGTGAATAAATTCTTCTTTATCCTCGTGTCGCTAATGGACGCGATACTGACACCACAGCAGTCGGCCTTTCGCGCTCCAGCACGCCGTTCAATTTCTTTTTGTTTGCTTTCTTCCTTGATATGATATATGTTACGAATATGTTGGTTTAATGATTTTAAGATGATTGGTTTTGCAATGAAATATACTTCAAGGAAGGGAGTAATGGAATATAATTCATGGAAATTGGTTCGTGTGGGACGTATGAAATATTACGAATTCTTGGTAACCAATTTTGATGGATAATAGAAAATATCTGTATGGTTTTTTAGTAACGTTAAAAATTGGAATTGAACCGAGCGGTTTTAAAACATTTCAGCGCAGACGTACCTTTCACTAATCAGATTATTATCATAGTAGAAAGAAATAATAATTTTGTATAGAATAATCGATGAGTTATATTTATAGGATTAGTTATGTACCTTAAAAGCGTTCGCCGTTTAAATCGTTTATCAACTGTAATCCAATTTATCTATTGAAACAACTTTCTTGATTTCCGAACAACGGAAACACGAGAATTTCGAGGAACTCGTTAAAATAGCAGATTAATCCTTAAAAAATTGAAAATCGTTAAGAAAGATACGAAATCAGAACTTCTTGTCTGCCTTAATCTTCGTGTATAAACCTAAAAGTACAGAAAAATTTGTTTTGATTCGAGCCTATTAATCTGATACCGTACTAGTTGAACGATCAGACGTTTGTTAATACGTACAAAAGAAATTGTGAAACAAGTTTCAAAGGAGATACCGTTTTGAAAGTCGGGTTTGTGACATCCTGATTGTCAATTACAAATATACTTTATATCTCTGTCTCGTATCTTGTCACAGATTCACTCGATTTAATTTACTCGAACGGATACACAAACGAGTAACATGTTTATCCGAGTACGACGTCCTGTTTGCATCGAATGAATTCATAAACGACACGACGAAAACGAAAGGGTTAGACATTCATTAAAGACACTGCGGTTGTCGTCTCGCTATAAATGAATACTATTCGTATTATAATCACACCGTATAACTTTCTTCTTCCCTATTGTCTTCTCCAACTTCTGTCTTTACGATTCCCCAGGACGTGTGGCACGCACATCGTTATTTCGCTTCGGACACGGTAAAGCCATTTATCGTAACGATTCGGTACTTAAGCCTGCCATTAGTATTCCATTATGATTTCGGTATATCTTGTTTCTTTGGGGGACTTGAATTACATCGGTAACATGTATTACAAATGTGTAAATTCATGAATCGTACTATGAATATACAAAGTATGGATGCGCCAGTGTTATTTGGGAAAAGACATTTTCATGCATAATCAAACAGAACGAACTAACTAGGAATTTTATATAAATAAACTAGCCCCTCTACCTTTGATGAAATGTTTAGTTCGAAGATAGAGAAACATTCAAAGTTTTGAAACTATTTAATCTATTAAGGACCGAGCAGTAAAAGTTGCGTAACATTGCTAAAAAATGTAAATGAGATAGGGAAAAAATTTCTATAATTTGAGGAATATAGGTAATCACATTGACAGAAAATATTTATTCAAATCATATAAGAAAATCCCTGAAGTGTCTTTCAATCTCGGATGTAGGTAATTATAATATTAGGTTGTCCGAAAAATGTCTTTCTTTTACAGACAACGCATCTTTATACAAACATGAAACCTAATCTGTCAAACGTTGTGATTTTCATCTTGATAAGACAAAATGAATCATACGTAATTCGATAAAATAATATAAAACGAAAAATGTTGTGCATTCATTATTTCCTCGTAAAACGATAGAAACTTTTCGGACGACATAATATATAGATTCGATCGATCGTAATGATGTAAATCGATTAAAAAGAAATTGCAAATGAAGCGTAGCGTTAACGCCTTAAATTAATATCTTCCCAATTTCGTATTTCTGCCTTCTGATTTCTTCACACTTCTCGAAAGATAACTGGAGGGGGGGGGGGGGAATGGAACGTATCTACGTACGCAATTTGCATATTAAATAGCCTCAGCAACGAGACAAAAAGTTGATCGTAATGACACCATGTGATCGTTCGTGTCAAACAAATTGAGCGTACCGACATAGGGAAAGTCCGTGCGTAAGATTTCAATATGAGAGCGACGCACTCGAAGGTGGCTCCTCTCGCTGTGGAAGGATATCCGGAGTAGCTGGCATTATTTTACACGAGAGTAGACACGTAGACGACCGGTACCAGGGGAAGGCCGAGCTCGAAACAACTCACTCAACCTGATCCAAAGCCGGCAGGCATCAACATGGTTTCTCTCTACTATGTTTGGTCTGTCCGGTTTCGTTCCTCTGTTCGTTCGTCCTGCTTGAACGTTTGTCGGCTGTCGGACAGGATGATCCTTAACGCGTGTTTTGACGCGATTAGCGGCCACGGTTTCTGAACAACGCGGCCCATTGTTCCCGGTGCGTGATCTCGCGTGTGAACCGCCTCGTTTAGACGTGCTTCTGCGTGGTCCTTGCCAAGGACATGTCCATACTCCTCCGCTTTCAGGCCTTTATCAGGATTAATCCCGTAAATCGAACGATTTATTGGGATTTAGAAGCTTTTTTTCTTGTAGTGTAGGGATTTTGGAGGGAATTCTAAGAAGGAATCTTCTTAAGTATGATTATATGCTTTAATCCTTTATTTACGAGTAGCTTTGGAGGGATGTTAAGGTAATTCAAAATCACCTTCGATATATTTGTTAAGTTGGTATTTTTATTCTCCTACAATTAGTTGAATCAATCAGGTTGGTTTTAGTCCCTGCAAATATAAACGTTGTTGCACGATCGAGATTCTTGTTCATTATTATCTTGGTTTACGATAATCTATTAATTATTAAGATATGTAGTATACAATCATTTAAATCATGCGTATAACAGTAATTCAGTTTGTCATACAATATTCATAAGAATACTAATCTTAAAACGTCAATATGATATGTTAGTCGATAGAAAATTCTCAGCAAATAGATTTCCGTTAACTCGTTTTTCCCATTCACCGATTCAATAAATTAACGATACGTAAAAGACTGACATGAAAGATCATTTTCTCTTAATTAAAACATCCAGCATACTTAATTAGTACAATTCACCATTACGTCATTGTGTATTTCGTTCGCAACTGCATTTTAATTTTAATTGCATTCAGCGTCGCTCACTCCAAACCTCACATCTCGAAACTTCACTCCTCATCGATAAGCAAACCTTGCCCGGGTCGATTTCTTTTCGGATAATGGTTAAATTCCTCGAACGGACGATCCAATGAGAACTAAATCACGGGACGGCGATAAAATCCAGTCACGCGTTCTTTATCGCGACACCATTGATCGAGCTCGAGCACTTAGCAGTCACGAGTCATTAGGAACCGATCAGGGCGTATTTCAAGTGCCCTGGATGGAACGAAATGCCTTTTCCACGCGACACGGTATAATCAGCGAACAAAGCGATGGCGCGCACGCGACGCGCAGAATCAGGTATCCGCGCGGAACGAACCAACTATGTTGAGCTAAACTATGTTCTGGCCGCGAGATCGATCGCGAATTCTTTCCTAGCGCCTCGAGACACCGTAACCACCGGATAATATACGCGTTGGCGCACGCATAGGAGCAGGTACGAGCAATTAGATTTTTTTTGATGCCGCCAATCGGCGCCAATGTCGTTGTCCGTCTATCATGGAACGTCGATCGGGCCAATAAACGATCGGCTTCGTTGGAGCCGCGCGTAATTTCACCGCGACACGGGCCCGAGTGATTGGTAGTTGGTTCGGAGGCCGTATTTATCGTTCGATCGTTAGACAAACAACGCGGTCACCTTGCATAATTCTAGCTGGAGGCAGCGGTGGCGGCAGCAGCCACAACAGCGTCCTCGCGTCGTCGTTTCGTGCGCGGTTTTCCCGCCAGACGTTAAATCAACCGCGGCGTTCTTCCGGCTCTCGCGTTCGTTTGCCCTTCGGCGTCGAAATCTGACTGATTTATTGGCTGACACCTGGTTAATGATTGCGCCGGTTCTCCTTCCCCTTTCTTTTTTCTTTCCACTTTTTGCAAACCTCGGCTTCCAGTCGCGATAAATAGTTTGTCGTGGCTGTAACTAATTGTCACGACTCCGTTTCCAGTTCCAGAAGGCTACCACGTGTTTCTGTGTGATACATTGGCGCACAGGGATCTGCGTGACAGTTGTGTTACAGCTTTTCTTTACGCGGGCAGGTTTTTTGGATGTTTGGTTCGATTTTAAGGTGTTTTTGTGATTTTTTGGTTTACACCGTGATGCGATGAGAGGAAATGATGTAGGATGGACCGAAATTGGAAAGGAATTGTTTCGTAAAGGTTGCTTAGGCAGAGTAGTTAGGTATGCTTGCATTTGAATAGGAAACGTTATTTTTGTAAGATTCAGCTTTAACGAATAATTGTTTAGATAAAAGAATCATTTTAACTTCTTCGTCATAAATCACTGGCATCAGAGGTAATCCAGTGTTAGTTACACCTGACTTTGATTATTTTTAACAAAGGTTGTATACATTTGAAGATATATATCCTGGTATATATATATATATATTTGAAAATATGTATAAATATAAGATTTTATATTTGTATATTCTTTTCGAAACAGTGTTATTTCCAGGAATAAGTTGTAGGATCCAATGCGACCTCGTTATCGTCATCGCGTTTACACATCCATCACAGTATTAGTAACAACTGTATGGTTATCAGCTTCAATTTCCACGAGTTAAACAGCGGATTCCGAGTATCATCCATTTACCGCTGATATTTTGTCTACGGCCCTTGGTTAGGTATAAACGTTGCTCGGGTCGCGCCACATAACGCGTAAATCATTTGAAAAGACGCGTATAGGAATACGCGCGTTTATGCGTCTTTGACTCTCGTATACCTGCTGAATACGATCGTATAAATCGGGTGCTCTAACGCTTGATATATATCTTTTGCATCGGAAGATTTAAGTGCGTCAAGCTTGAAACTATTTTAAAATAAACTATTTCGAAATAGAATATGTTCTGATTATTCTTACAGATGTTAGCGTGGTCTGTCTTAAATATAATTTCGAGTTATTCAACAATAATTTCCGAGGCCAATGATCAAACATTTAAGAAAACTGTATGTTAATCCCACGATCTATAGATATTTACAATAATACGTATATACGGAAATATTTAAACACCTACCGTAAAAATCTTTTGTGTCCATATCGTACGTGTGACGTAAAACATCTTGAAATTTCATTAGCATTGTAACGAGACACGACCGTCACACTGCAAACATTGACTAATCATATACTTTTGTGATTTCCCTGAAATATATACATAACTTGTACTAAATATACTATTATATCTATATATATGTCGGGTTAGCGTTGGAATTTTGGGCGTTTGACGAATCTTCACTCGAGTTGGCCATCGTGGTTATGTATTCTAGCTGATCTTTATTGGTACAAATGTGATTATTACAAGAGTTAAAGAGGTAATAGCGACAATCGGACAAACGAGATGTCGATGACAATGAATTTAGGTTCGATAACGAATCCACGGCCAACGGGATGACGAATGCGAATGTGATACACGATTCTGGTGTGACTCAACGTACGAGTAGAACTTATCTGAATGAACTGACCCGTAGTCCAAGTGGAAATACCCTTATATACTCCTCTCCGTACCTCTCAGGTCAATCTTTGTTTTCAAGGAGAGCTATATAATTATTCCATACTCCCGTGACCGTGGCTACGTTCAGTGACCCGTTATGTCACTTCGAGCCCAAACCCACTGTCATAAACCTCGGGCACACGTATTCGGATTAGAACATACACAACTATTCCTCAGTTTTATTGTTTAAGTGCATCTATAATAAAAAGTCTGGACTGAAGTGTTGGGGACCTTCCCAAACGTTCCAAAAGAAAGGCCCCGATGTCCTTTCATCTCCGACATATATATTTTTAGAATTGTTTCAAACCGATTCGATTTGGTTGTACTAATGTAATCACGATAGTTGAATCTCATAAAAGCGCTAACGAAATTTCAAAATGTTTCATATAACACGTTTAATATATCCGTAAAATGTTCGAATACTTCCTCAAGCCTCTGTACGTATTCTCCAACGTAAGTATCCTGTCGAATTCATCGATTGGTTCAATTCACTGTCAGTTTCTATCGCCACTCGATAATCACCAAGCAGCGGAAAACCAAAAAAAGGAAAAAGTACAGAAAAAAGAAAGAAATACGTACAAATAGGAACATGTTCGATTATAACTGTTTCGATTATAAGGTGTACGCATGCCAAACGGGAACTCTCACCGATAAGATGTCGTCTTGGCGTGCCGTCACGCTGGTTGACAGTGCAGTAATTGAGACGCGATTTCTCAGCGATAATCCGACAGGTAAATTACTCCAGATACGTAAGCCGTTGTCTCGTGAAGCGTTTGACCGTCCTCACGGGCCAGTTCCGGCTCGTTATATGCTCGTTTCGCTCGACTGTTCTGCTTTTGGTAACATCGTGTACGGGGAGTCACCTGTGCGTGACAAAACCATCGAGGGATTATGTTTTCGTGGATTAAGAACAACGCTGCTTGTTACCGTTTCTGTCATTCATCGCGGATTCGAAGGACCGTGAACGGGCACCGATGTTACTCGTTGCTTACACCTTTGTCTATTTTTGATAGAGTATGCTTATGTGATCGAATGGCGTGTAGTGTACACGAAGATAATAAGTATGCTAATTTTGTCGATGGGAACGATAGCTGCGTCTTCTTGGCGGATTAACATATAAAAATTGTCGAGGAATACGTTTGTGTAAGATTCATTTATCTCCAGATTATCGAGATCTTAATAAAAGCGTATCGTGTAACTTTTAACCAACTCTGCTGGATACTTGGAATTTGTGTTTCGTGACACGTACTTCATAAAGAAGTTATGCAATTATACCATATACATGTAGATAATACATATAAACGAAGAGTATAGACTCTGTGATACTGATCCTATTATATCGGAGTATTGTGTACTTCAACAAGGAAAATAAATAAAAATAGGTTTCAGAAGGTTGGATGCTATAATGTTCACATTTCCTTTCCTCTCGCCACGAAACATATATATTACTTAAGAATTCGATATTGCAATTTACACATACGATATTTTTACATCTATCTTGTTACGTATTATGAAATTGGAACGATCGAGCCAGTTTTCATCTCTCGTTTAATCTCGACTTATTCGACTTAATCTCACTGCAGAAAGTTCCGACATTTGCCAGTAAAGACTTCGATCGGAGAGAAAGCAGTGTCGAGATGGAATTATCTCGCACGGTTTATTCCAACGCGTGTTCTTCATCTTTCGATCGATTCGATTTCACGTTGATTACGGAGCAAACTCGGCCCGAATTTTAAAGCTTAAAGGTAAACGGAACTGAACGCTTGAAATTATCCTGCAGCGCCGCGATCGAGAAATTGGAACGTCAACAAATTGTTACGAATCGAGTTAAACTGACGTTTATCTTAATTCCGTTCGAATACGTTCTTGAATATTCATCGACATTACGAGCGTGCGGTGCTATCGATTAATTCAATTATTCGTGTAGGATAGTAGAGTACGACGGTGAGAAAGATACGAGCCGCTTTTCCACGTCGTAAAATAAGTTTCTTCGTTTCGTTTCACCATTATCCTGTGTGGTTGGTAGATAAATTTCGTATTCAAACGACCGAGTAGATTCACGGTCCGGTGTACAAATTGAATGCTCTTTCGACCACGAGCCGAGATACCACGGCCCGTCTCTCACGATAGAATCCGAATTTTAAAAGGGGACTAGAGGGAGGAAACTCTTCGCCCAGTGCTAATAAATTCTGTATCTTATTGTGACGCCACGATAAATTCCTGGGGTGGATAAAAGAAGGCGCCGAACAGTCCATGGCGCCTTCTCACACTCCCTCTATGCAGGTAATCTCCTTTATACCTGACCTTTCTTCCATTTCCTTCTTTATATCCTTGTTACAGTTATAATATACAATGCACATGTCGTATATAATGAAACAATCGTAATGAGATCGTTATCTATCCTAGGAAGTGAACGTATACACAGGGTGTTCTAGCTTTCTGACTAAACTTCCATAAATGAGAGGGGAAATGTTACATAAATATCGGTCATTCGAGATTTTATTAATTTATTAAACTAGAATAAAAATAGGAAATATTAGGTTGTCCCAAAAGCTTCTTTCGTTTTATCAGAAAATAATAGACGCACAATATTTTTTGTTTTATATTATTTTATCGAATTACGTGTGATCCATTTTGTTCTATTATTACGAAATAAAAAATGTTGTGTATTTATTATTTCCTCGTAAAATTAAAGAAACTTTTAGGGCAACTTAATATCATTCGAAGCACAAATAGTTGAGCAATATTTACCTAGTTAAAGATAGAACAGTATTCTTGGCACTCTTGAAAATAATTATTACGTAATTGCAAAATTACTCTGCCTAAAATTCGCTCCTTGTTGAAGGATAGAAAACGAATAGAAATGGCAGACCGAATTTTTTTCTTCGCGAAGTTAAAAAAAAAATTTCAAATTTACCAAATGTCCAGTTAGACAAATCGTAAAGTACAAATTAAATAATAAAGAAAAACGTTCAATTTCATTTTGTTTCCTCTTGATACAACTAATGGAAGTTATATCCAACGCATAAACGAACTAGATGTAAATATCGCCAATCTATTTCTGCTTTAATATCATAGTAAGTTTTCTTATTCTTTTAATAAAGCCTCAAACAACGCATGTTTGTATAATATCTTTATCCCCATCGATACTCACAGAATACAGCAATAAAGTTGGGAAGACCTGGGACCCCCTGTATGTTCATAAATTACTCACCTACAGTACCTACTAAAAATTAATATAGAAGTCCTGTGAGTCTTTGTAGATGACGTTTCCGCTTAAACAAACGAGAATTTATTGAAGAGAGATATTTATGCATCTAAACGAGACGCCATTCGAGCGCAATCGTCAGAGGACTAGAATTATTTTAAGCGGCGGGCATCGGGCTTAGTTGAGGGAACCAGGAGACAAATATTTTCTTTTCGTCGGGTAAACGCGACAAATCGTGCGTGCTGCGTGAAAGTGTGAACGCATGCACGTACGTCGCACAGAGTTGTTCACACGGTGCATGCGTGCGTGCTTGGAAATCGGAGAATTTTTCATGAAATATCCGTGAACCGTAAATTATAACGTCCGATCCTCTTGTATCGAGGAAAGCGTGTTTGCAATAGGATCTGTTCAATGGTTCTAAGCTTCGAGGAAATAGAAGCATATGGTCAACACGCTGTTTTCGCTTTCGTCACACTGTTCGTCGCTGTTGCTTTTGTGCTGAATCTTCGAATTTTTGTCAATCTTTGAAACACTTTTCTGATACATTTTCCTATATACCTATTAGTTACCCAATTACTTGACACGGTGGATCAGATCCGCAGACTAAAAGGACAATACCCTTTAGATTGAAGAATTAGATTCAACTAGAATCAAACATACTATAAACTCTTATAATCCAAGTTACAGTACCACGCCAAACTAATTTACTTATAATTCTCAGTGAGAATTGATTGTAATAAATCTACCAAAAAAAATTCTATATCGTTCGATATCACATTTAGATATTTCAGATGAAACTCATATAATATTAAACTAAACACTTGAAGCATCATAAATTTATTACTTTGAAAATTAGCACTAGGTTTTATTTTTCTTAAAAATCTTCAAATCTTATTCATTTTAACTATACCTCTTTTTTATGCAAGTATAAATATATTTCATTAGTATCAGGTTGTTCCAAAAATTTCTTTCGTTTTATAAGGAAATTATAGATGCACAACTTTTTTATTTTGTATTATTTCATTGAATTATGTATGATTCTCCATCTAGTGGAACAAAATGGATCATACATAATTCAATAAAATAATACAAAACAAAAAATCTTGTTCATCTATAAAACGAAAGAAACTTTTGGGAAAACCTAATAATAAAATCAATAATTAGCATTAATTCCTCGTACTGATTATTTTGCCAACTTTCTTTCGAGATATTATGTAGTTTTCCATATAAATGGAACTGCTCGGGTTTTCCAAACTTAAATACGTATTAATCTCGAGATTACAACGCAATAAGGACGAGAGATAATCCTAAATGAACTCGGGAAGATCATAAGCCGTCATTAGCATGTCGCTCGAATTCCACCAGGGAAAATCCGACCAGTCACGCTGCTTAATCCGAGGAAGCAACCACACTAGCCGCAAGACTGCTCCAAAGAACAAATTGTGGAATATAACGAGTGGTCGAACGAGATCGGCTGTGGCTCTGACGGCGGGAAAAAATTGTTACTGAAGTTCCACGCGGAGAATTAATCCGATTCATTGATCGACGACTGATATTTTTATTAAATAAATATGAATCAAACGTGGAGACACGATGTGTCGATCTATATATCCAGATTAGATGAACTTAATTCCTAGTTGACAACAGTAATGCCCTGTAAACTGCTTTGTCGCGTTAAATATTCGCACCAATAATCCGCAACATTTTATATTTTGCGTCGATTTTAATCCTTGTTCGATTCTAATCGATTTGATGTAAATTAAGGTTCTTCGATGACGAATGTTCATCTGCTCTCACTTCGTTTTAACGTTCTCTAACTCTATTCTCCGTTCTCTAGCGGTAGGCATTTTGTGAAAGTTTCAATGTGCATACGTATTTTTTTATAAATTTTTCACTTAAGGACACTAATCACTATTTCGTTGCTTACTTAATAAGTAAATTGCGTGGCTTCTGAAACGTCTAATCTTACGATACCCACAATTTCCTACGATTCTCCATATAATCCAAAAATCATACACAACATACAAAGACTTATCAACGCGGTAAAAAAACCACATCGAAACAGATACTACCAGAATTAAATCCTATATCTACACAAAAGAGCAAATCCTCTTTGAATCATACGTAATAAAGTTTATACCAAACTCGATATATTCGCTGCTGAAATTCTACTTAATACGATCACGTTCAAAAGTTGAGTCCAGCCAATTTCTCTGAGGATGCAGTTAACGAACCAGTAAAAAGAACACTTTCGGTTACATATATGTACTACGTTTGCGGCACAGATAAGTTAAACACAGCGTGGGGAATGCGTTCAGCGACCAACAAGTTGCAAGTTCAATGGAAATACAAGACGTTTACGATTGATAAATACAGATTACGTGGATGAGTGGATTTCGTCGAGAAGACCGAGAATCGCACGAGTCAATAATAAGCGTGTGCAGCTACCTCCATGAACGATTCTCATTTGCATGCGTTCCGCGGAGTCCGTAATATTCGTTTATTTCTTAATAATACGGGAGAAAGCATGCGGATATGCGTACGTGCACGATCGCCTCGTCGAGCGTTCATTGTTGCAAACTAGTATTCGTATTTGTATCACATATATGTATATGGATCGAACTAACATAAATCAACAGCTTGCAAATATTCTTCGAGATATCGATTTCTATCGAGTTAAATACCCCCTCTGTAGACACGCGAAAACCTGTAAAGATAATATAACACGAGGAATCTGCGATACGTAGAAACGTGGTACGCCTAATTTCTTTGCCATTCGAATACAATAACCTGGACGAATGATTTATTTGTATAACAATAAACGGTGGAGCAATTCGTTAGGTCATTTAACGCAACGACGTTTCAAGAGGTTATTTCGTGGGAGGGAAACGCATAAAGTGGAGCAGAATTATTATACGTGCAATCTCGTAGCAAAAATGATTCTCTTCTGGTCTAATTTTTCACTTTTCAAAGTTATGTAGATTATTAGGAAATCGTAACCACCAGGATATTTTAAGCTTGTCGCGGAACTAGAGAAACCCTGATGATAGTCGTATTTCTCGCGAGTGTCGATATCAACGTGAAAAAGATTCTGGTCTAGCTCGTAACTGTGGAACGACGGGGACGCACATTTATGACGGACATAATTCTTATTAAATTACGCTTCTCGTTACGGATGTGGCCCCGTTCGACGTGGCTACATTCCTGGTTGCGGCGTGACAATACTCTCGAACATAGGAAAATATTATATATTCGACGGCTCGCACGTTCGTACTCATACGATGATTCACGAAAGTATTCGAACATTTAGAGACACACTTTATATATATTACGCGCGTTATGTGAAACATTCTGAAATTTTATTAGCACTGTGACGAGATCCGATCGTCCTGATTATATTATAATATATATATGTACATTGGTTTTAAGTAGAGAATCCAAGAAGTTTTATGTAAGTCATTAATCTCTAAATAAAAAAAAAAAACAAGTTAGGTAATATAGTTTATAGCATATAACATTATATCTTACGATAGCTTTCCTATAAAAGACGGAGGTGTATTTTATCATGTTTCTCCTCTGAAGTTTTCAAATATTATCGACATAACAATAACGATCCTGTCTCATTACAGTGCTATTGAAATTTCAAAAAGTTTTATATTAACACACGCAATACGCATATAAAAGCTTCCCACGATAGCTGTTCGAATACTTTCGCCAACCATTGCGCACATATCGGCCGTGTACAATTGTCGATTGACGAACCCGATCGACCGGACTCGTAAAACGAAAATAGCGAATCGAGAAACGCGTCCAGCCTCGAGCACGGGATTCGAGATATCGAATCTCAATCGGCGGTCGTTTGGTAGTGTTCCAGGAACCGGAGGGCCTCGTCAGGGGGTCCTCTAAGACAGGACCGACTATGAAATCGAAATCGAAATCGAAGCGTGCCGGTATTAATCAATTTCGCGCCCCGACTCGAATATGTGAGCGCACCAGGCTACCTTCTCCGGGTCGAGACGCGAGTCGGATTGGCTCGTAGCACGGTTGATCGATTAAAAAGGAGCAAAGCGAAAATCGTACACGGCCCGGCCAATACGTCGCCACGCATGCCACGTAAAATGTAAACGGGATAGGGCGGCGACGCGCGTTTCTTTGCCGTGGAATTTCGCTAACCTGTCGTGCAAACACGCGGCAGACCCGAGGAACGGCTATTGACTAGGCTGACCATTTTAATGGCGCCAGAAATACCGCACGGAACGGTCACACTTGAATACGTCTTAGTATTTCCTTCAGGGTAGTTGACTGACGCGAGGAGACCACTTTCTATGGGGATGATGACGATTCTCGAAGATGACAATCTCGTGTCATCGAGTGAAGAACTTTGATCGTAAAAGGATGGTAAGGATGTTTTATGGCTGACTTGCCGAATCGTCGGGAATGTATCGATTACGTACTTCGGTAGGGGCAAGTGCGATGAAATATGATGGTAATAAAGCTTTAAAGTCGCCGTATTTATTGTCGTTGGAAGTTAGTCGCAGGTTTATGTTGATACGTTGGTTCGACTGAAATCGTGTTTCGATGTTAATAATCGGGGAATATTAGGTTTTATGGCGGATTTTATTTCGATGACGGTTGGCTTGGTGGTTTTAATACGCGTTGAATAAGCTTCTGTTGGATATGGACTGTTTTTAATCCTGTGAATGTTTGCTTTTCAAAGCGTAATTCAAGCTTTTCGACGTAGTAAAAAATAGCAAAATTAGGCGATTCTTTTAATTTAGTACGTAAAAAAGAATAGGCTTCCTTTATCTTTAATTTTTTTTTTTTTTTTGTAAATTACAAGCACAAATTTGAAACGTTTAGGAATTATCAGAAGGTAATCGAAGAATGAAATAACTCTGTTTAAGCATGAAAACCATCGTTTGAAGAAAATTGCAAACTTCGCGAAGCTCGCGCAGCAATTTAATGGTAAGAAAATAAGAACTAAGAAATAATATACGTGCTATTGAAAGCACTATACTTGTCGAGGAAAATTAATACTCGTCGCGAGGCATTCATTTTCAAACATAATTACTTTCCTTCCTATAATTACAATAATCGTTGCCGACGTGCAGGTTTCGATTACCTACGTTTAATATAATTTAGTATAATTTAGTCGTCCTACAGAAACTCAGATGTTTCTCTTATCGTTTACGTAATATTGTCTCTCCGAGAATTTTTTCCTCGCGTTCGAGTCGCGCGAATAAATTATGCAACGACCAGAATTTCGTGTTTGCCTATGTAATACGAAACTCAAAATTAGTCTTTGGTATACCGATACTATTGTCCAGTCATTCTTTCAACATCATATCTCGTGGTTCCCCTTTGATTCTTTAAATTTAAAACTCTAAATCTAGAAATTTTAATTTAAACGAAGACCACGCGTGAAAAGACACGATGACGTGAAGACACGCGAAAGGGCACATTTCCTGTCTTTTATAGCACAGCAGTTTTAAAATTCATTATGTTGTCAACTAATTCTACATCGAAATTATTTTTCCCGTTTCACTTTGGCATCGAATAGCTGCTTTTGTCTCTTCACCGTTGAAAAGATATTAGGAATTTTAATCATTATATACAGCCTAATATCAACTGAGTTAAACAGAGACATAATAAACATAACAATTAAACTGTTATTATTCGTCTATTATTCGTCTATCTTTAAAAGATTTGTTTTTTCGAATCTATCAGATTATTCTCGTTTTCGAATATTCAATACTTGGAGAATACTTCGTTCAGCCTCCAAGTGACATAAAACTCAACGGACAAAAATGAGCATCGTAATATCTTTGCCGTGTAGTCGTCAAATATAGAAATCCAAATGTGAGAAGTGTGTTGTTTCCTTCTTATGAAGTAACCAACGTAGCTTTTACGAGTTGAACGATCAGTTTTGTTAGGAAAAATAGCAGAAGATTCATAACGCGATAGTGGACGAGAAGTCGGAAAGGAAGAGTTGAGTGGAAATATGTAAAGTGGTTGCTGGCTGGTCGTCTCGTTGCTTGATACGATTCACTGGCACGATAAGAGAGAGAGAATCGGCCTGCGAACGAGCTAGTTTTACGTACAACGTTGTTTCGCGTTCAGCGTCGAAATGCGTGCGCTCTGTTAACGAAGAAATACAAAATAAAAATGAAACAAGATAAATAATCAGTGCATCATCGATTGGTCACACCTCCTGGTAACTTATTATTCATTATCGTAGCAACGTTGAACTGGTTTAGAAATTGTGCGCCTCCGTAAATAGCGGCCTTGTCTTCGAATTACGATGGATACGTCGACTCTACTTAAGGTGAAACAAAGGCAACAAGTCGACGTAAGATCATTGATTAAATCAACCGCTTAATTTTACTTGACAACTCGTTATCATAGGTCTATCGTGACCGTGGAGGAATTGTGCTACATCGTATGTGGCTTCCATACTAATGAGCGGGAAAATTGTTTATGTAGCGGAGGAGCAAAGGGCATGATACCGTTTAATAAATTTGAATGTATTATTACAATGTTACGAGCGAATATTTCTTTCGAGTATCTTCTATTTTCCGTTCATTCTTTCGTTTCAGTTTTGCAACAACGTGCATAGACGTTGAAAAACCGAAATGTGAAGTTTTAATTCGAGTTATTCTTTCGTTTTACAAATTAGCGAATCGAGATTAAAAAAAAATTTCAGAAAGCATATAAAATTTGCATCTTTGATTAAAAATGTCTTCGTAAAAATATATTCTCATAGAACTGGTGATGAGCAAATTGGTTAATAATTTGTGTTGCACGTAGTTCGTTTAATGCGCGATCGATTTCATTTAGCATTCGATGAATTTTGTGACAATCCAAGACCCTACCACGTATACACGCAACTTTGCTTGGAATGTCGCTAACTGGGTATGCAAATACTCATGTCCGGTACTTATACACTGCTATTGGCCGGGCGTGCCATTTAATGGCATCAGAAACTTGAAACCTGGTTCGCGTGCTTCGAATGCACGCATTTCGTGTCTTCGCCTCGTAGAAATTATTTTTGATCCCTTATTACGATTTACTAATCCTAATCGTTCAATTGAGTACAAAAAGAACTTGGAATGTGCATAACGACATGCCATGAATTACACGTTTTATTATACACTATTTCCTAAGAGAAATAACTACAGTCATTGACAAAAATCTCTGTACACCTTGTAAAATGTCAATTTTGCCCTATTATTATTATTTCTTTATATGTTAAGGAACAAATATATTTCTATACATCGCTATATCTATATAGTTTGATGAAAGTTATAGATATATTCATAGGTAATTATTTTATAAGACCCGCTTAAATAATTTATTTATTTATTTCTATAAAATTTCTAAAAAAAACTGATACAGTCATCTTCTAAAATGATATACGAAGACTTTTACAGACAACTGTGTTTAAAATAACTCGTATCACAAATACCAAAAGAAACCGCTCTCTAACGAGTTGTCCAGATTATTTCTAAAGACCTTCGAAACAAAATTCTCTGGTCCCACTAAAGAGAATAATAAAAGCTAGTTTCGTTAGAGGACATGTGGAAGCAGCGTGGTTTGGAAGCACGCGACCGCGCAACAGTCTCTTCTCAGGGAAGAAAAGTGATTTATCAGGCAGCGGAACATTTCAAAGAAGTCGTCCTTCATGGTGCGTTGACATACAACCTCGTGCGACCTACCCATCTAGAACACTACCTAGAAAACTGAATTTGTCGGCCTGGAAACGCGGAACAAGGTAAAGACGCGAGGCAATGGCGTCCCGCTGTGCACCCTGTTGCGAGGGGTCAGCACCCTCGTGTTGACCACGTGTATTCCGTACCTTCCAGGCAAATATGCCCGATGAAATCATATCCGTAATATATGTGAAGTGATCTCGTGTTGATTTCTTTGCCATACGAATTGCCATACGAATTGTCACACACACACACACAGATACGAATTGTCGATTCTTCGACGTTTCAATGACCGGCCTCGCTATTGCGTATAAATTTCGCTTTCGAATAGCGTTTCATAGAGATAGAGATGCAAGTATATTGTTGGGTTTATGGGATATGATATTTTGCCTAATAGAGGGAATGCGATATAGATATGGAAATGTGAAAGAAAGAGATGTTTAAATTTCTTAATTATTTCGTTGGTATCGTTAATTTGAAATTCTATTGTTATCGTTCAATTGAATTTAGCATCAAGTCACTTTGCTTATCGATGTAAGGAACGTGATACAAATATCGAAATGTGAAAGAGAGATACGTTTAAGTGTCTTAATTATTTCATTGATATTGGTAGTTTGGAATTGACAAATTTCGAATAAGTAGAGTAGTAAAAGTTGTCAGTGCTGTAGTAGTTATATATTACGAATTCTGAATAGGTCATAAAAGTTTCAAATACAGTTAACGTGATACATTAGTCCATCGTAATGTACTATTAGAGATGTTTAGGTTAATGGTATAGCGATCAAAGTTATAGTACTTTAACTTCCGTATGAAGAAGTTTAGTGCTCGGTCGTTAACGAGCTGCCGCTATGAATTGTTACTATGACTAATAACGAACTATGACTTATATGACGCTGTATATTGTAAATTTTAATATTATTTAAGATCGTTATTTTATCATAGAAATCTCGCAGGTGACACGTTGAAGCTCGATTTAATTCTAAATATAGCTACACGATTAGAAACGATCTGCGCGCAGGTTTAACAATATTCATCAAATAATATCAATTGAACTTGCAGTGCACGTTCGACACAGAACATTGGTTACGAAATGTATTATATCGTAAACTTTGTTCTTTACTGTCTGATAATTCCGTTCACAATACCCAATTCGAAAAGCTAGAACAAAGCTAGAACAATACGATATCTTAAAACAAAATGTTTATACGTTTGATACACGCATAAAGTTTATTCTATTCTCGTATTAAAATTGAATAATGCAATATATTGAATTATTATTAGTAGGTAGAAGCAATTGCATTCCACTGTATAGAACGCAGATGTTGATAATCGCACTTGCTCTGTGATATATCATTGCGTAATATCTTATTTAGCCGGTGCGCGTTTCCTCATCGAAACGCGGACATTTTTCCGCTCGAGAAAACACGAACATGTTCATGAACAATACTGTCGATCTCAGAGTAAGGAAAAATATACGCTCTATCTATATTCGAATATTTTCTTCGATATCACGTAATCGATGGTAAGTTCAAATAAATTCAAAGCGTTATGTTATACCGGAACGATAAGTGTACTTTTTGTTTCATAAGAGCGTGAATAATTTGATAGGAAACAGTAATATTTAAATAAACGACACTGTTTCACATTCATCTACAATTCCTATGCCACGATTTCTACCTTCGAAAGGATTAACATGTTACTATGATGTGAGACTAGTTAGAAATAATGGTTCGACTGTCAACCCACCCAAGAGTGAGTAACCTAAGATTTTAAATCGATATGACAAGGAACGAACGTTATTGCAATCGTTTAGGAATAATGAATATATCTTTATTAGAATTTCAAATTCTCTAAGGATAACATGAAAAACTGGATAATTTTCCAGATTTTTCTAACGATTCGATTCCACACGTTTACAAGATACCTTATCCTACACGAAGAACTTTCATAATTCATAAGGATCGATTTACATATGAAGCAAGAGACACAGTGCGTACAAAAGTTACTCGCACACTATTGTATTTATTATAACATTTACATATTAATTAATTAGGTCCGGG
The DNA here is from genome assembly GCF_014825855.1 of Bombus pyrosoma. Lineage (NCBI taxonomy): Eukaryota > Metazoa > Arthropoda > Insecta > Hymenoptera > Apidae > Bombus > Bombus pyrosoma. The sequence goes on from NC_057775.1 coordinate 15,632,225, forward strand.
CATATCAAGTTTCGTATCGTTTACTTTTTAAAAATAAAATGTAGAATTTGTTGAAAAATAAAGAGAAGGTTTCATTGGAAAATAATGATATTCGCAAATATCTTGTTATATTTCTGTAGCCACCGTATCGACAAGTATTTATAATTTCTTGATCAAATTTACAAATTTTTCGCTTATCTGTTTTCAAAGATGTCTTAATGGACAAATTGTAAAATGACTTATTTAAAAATAAAAAAAAAAAAAAAAAAATCTGTTTTCAAAACTCTGAAATACTCGGAACGATAATTGTTGCATAATGCAACATGACACACGAATGCGGTTCCTCCATGTGTTTTTCTGTTTTACGAACCACTTGTGGCCCAAACGAGATTAACCCTAGCTTTCAAAATAAGTGTAAGGAGAAAGTATGTGACTTGCAGTGAAACCTTCTTTTTTCCATGCATGTCGACTGATTTACATGGCAGCGCACCGTGGATCGTAATCCCCATAAGCGCCACATTTCTTTCATGCTCGTGGAACCGACACATGGTTTTGTATTTGTCCCCGGGTGCACCGGTAAAATTACGAGCTCGTAACTGTGAAACGTCGAACGATGGAGTATAATTTATGTGCTTGATTCGCTGCACCCTCATTTTTACCCATATAATTTACTTTTAATTCGAAAAATAACTATGTCAACGTTGAGAAAGTGATTCTGATCGTACGACGATGATTCGATCCGGATTTGTTTCATAATAACAACGGTGATTGCTGGAATGTGAATGCATATATAATAGAACCGTGGAAACGTTTTAAGTTGAAAACAGATTTTCGATGAGTACAGAAGACAGTGAAAGCAGCGTGAAGTATAGCCGGCATTTCTGTCCTGAGATTCGAAATATCGAACGTCTAAACGGCCATTAATTAGTAGGCAAATTAAGGGTAAACATTTAAAAATCGTTGGAATTCTTTTTTTTCAAGGGCCCACACGTGTGATGCCTGCGTGTGATTCTGAAGTTAACCAACACATCGGTCGTATACACACGCATGTACGTGAGTGAATATCATGGCTGTTAGTACTTAACACACATTTTCATATGTCGAGTCCCACACCGGTGATTTATAAATTCCCTTAATGAACCTGCTCGAGAACGAGCACGTTGGACACTTGAAGGTTTTTCTGTTCAAGTCCTGCTCTCTGCTGAAGAAGATATCATGTTTTTCTGTATATTTTTTCCCTTTCTTTCTTCTTTTCTTTTTTTATCTCTTCTTTTTTTTTCTAACGAAAATTAGAGAAGAATTATTAGAGAAATGGATACGAAGCCAATAATCGCAGCATGAGGTTCGCATTTTATTATCGATTGCCATCATATCACGGTTCCTGTTTCTCCACATTTGCACATATCGTAAATTTGATTTTAGGGTTGGCAGGTACATCGTAATAATTTATGTGCCACAAGTTGACGTTAAAGCCGCTGCTTCGATTGCGCTGCAAATCAAAAGAGTCGCATAATCTACCATCAAAGCTAGTTTCACCGCCTGCGATTCCGAGAAACTCTTGGCACGACGCGACGCTGCTTAGAGACTTGGTCTAACAAAACGCCATTTCGAAACTCGTTCAAACTATCCGGACTCTTCACGATCATTACAAAAGTGTATCTTTGATGCACCATGTCCCTTGTAATAATTTTAACGGCGATGTCAAATTCTTGCCAAGAAATAAATAATGGCAATATACCGTCTATTGAGTTACGGCGAACATAAATCTTTAATTGTCTGGGATTAAGATAGAAAATCTATAATTAAAGTAGGAAGAGTTTTTGTCTACGACAGAGCTGCTTTCGCGGGCTTTGTTCCAGTTGTTAGCTCTCGATTTATTTAATTTTACTTTCGTTCCTTTCTATCTAAATTTCGAATATTTATACAAACTCGTGTTTTCATGAATACGACTAAAAAACTAGCACTAGACAAAGATTTGTTTGGTTTATTAACACTTTGCACTCCGAATTTTATTTCAATTTCGTTACCAGCAGCTCCCAATGCTTTTAAATGTTTTATTTGAAATTTACTTTAACCAAAAAAATAAGACAATTTAAATGAATAAAGGAAGAAACAAATTCGCTTAAATATCAGTTCTATTCACACTATCGTTGTATTTTCTAATTTTTAAGTATATGATACATCTTGAAACAATTTCCAGGATGCAATCCTGGTTTTCTTTCGCACGTTTCCCAAAAAAGACGGGACTGAAAGAATGTCAAGTGGGACTCGAGAAAGGAGCTCCTGAGATAAAAAGTAATGTCGAGTCACACTGTACACAGGAGTGCAAAGGATTAAATATCATAAGGATATTCGGATATTTTATATTCCGCGCATTTTACATATTTACATTTACTTTAAGCAAAAATTATAAAAATTTTGGAATCCATTCTCAAATCTCCTACTAAGAAGAAGCGAACCTTCAAGCACTATACTTACATCGCACAGAATGTAAACACGTTAATGATATTCACATTCGTTCCATGTGCATTAAAAGTATGATGTATAAAGCTCTCCCTAGAACTTTTTAGTAGTTTTTAAACGACGGGTGTTTATCTGGAAGATAAAGGATCCCGAGAAGTTGTAGTGGAACGTGCAGCAGCGAATCTCGTGGCATGACACGAAATGGGATCAATTAGGGACGCTTCTTCTCGGCAGATACAAAGGGCGGGCTAAAGGGGAGGGCGGTGGTTATTTTATTTTCTTGCGAATTTCCATTGCGCCAGAAGGGGCTCACGCCTCTCACCGCCCACAATCCTGTCGACTGTCAGAACTGTCAGTGTTTCGTGTGTCGGTCGGCTCGCTGGTTTTAATCACCAGGCATATCTCGTGTTCTTCGTTTCTCTCCGATTCTTTCATTCTTTCCGTTCTTTCTTTCTTCTTTTTTCATTTTTCTTCTCCCTTTTATTTTCTCCTTTTCGCATTTTTTCCCTTCAAGCAGGCTCGTGGCCGTCCGACTTTGATGGAAGTAATTAGTACGTTTCCTACGAAATTAGCGGAGATCTTTTACTCTATTATCTGTTTACGTTCGTCTATTATACTTTATTACCGTGATTAAACGATAACCAATTATTATCACAAGTTACGACGTTGTGATACACTGTTAGTTTCGCCCTTAAATTCCTGTTTGCCTCATTTTCGAAACTTACTTTTACGTTGAATTCTGTTGCGTCAGACTTTGTCGAAGGATATATCCGATATTACTACCTAATTGTGTGGATAATGTCTCATATAAAGTATACTTTATTCTGTCGTAACGGTAAAACACAAACGATGAATTCACTTTCTATGAAAATTATGGCAGCAATTATAAAAACTAAATACTATAACAGAAATTTGAAGAAGCAGGACTTTGCAACAAGTATGATGCAACAGATATTCGAGTAAATTCCTATGAGAATTATGAAAGGAATTTCAGAAACTAAATGCTATAACAGAAATTTAAAGAAATGGGAGTTTCAACAAATACGATGCGGAAAAAGAAAAAGGAGTTGCAACAAATATGATGCTACTATGATGGTTTGTAGAAGATTTATGAGTATTATTAGTCTTGCAAGGAGACGTTGGAAGATCAATCGCAATTATCATTCATTCTTTCCAATGATTTGATTTCGAATAAAAAATTCGTCCTAGGAGCAAAAACGTTTCTCGTTAACGCAAAGGTTTCCTTATCGTTTTAAGGAAGGTTGCGACTATTCAAACAACCGGTTAAGTACCACACCGAAAGCGTTAAGATGTGCTAAGAGCCCATGGCATTCACGCGTGCACCCTTGCGGCCGGGTATTTCCGCGGCTTCGTAACGTACCGTTTGACAATATTATAAACGCCTTCGTTTAAGCTGCATTCAGCTCGGATTTACGCCATGCAACCGGCCCAACTTTGACACTTGCTATTTAAGCGATTCGCATTTTCAGAATTACCGACCGAATTCACTACAACTTATTACGATTCTCTTTTTCTCCTTTCAGTTATATCACTCAGTGTATTTTAAAATAACGACGACCTCATTTTGTCAGTTACACACGATATATAGCTTCTGCGATATTGTATGTGCACAAAGAAAATTATAAGAAAGAAAGTTATCACGTTATTGTCCTCGCTGTGATAACGAATTCTAGCGAAGATTTAAAGGAAGAAATTTTCTTTTAAGTTTGACTTCAATGTAGACGTTAATTGCATCGAACGATATATGTAACAATCTTGACGTAAGATTTTTTTAAAATTGTCTCATTGTCTCTCCCCCTCCTTTTTTTGGCTACAGTATTTTCAAAAAATTGTTAGCACGTAGTAGCATTTACTTAATCAACAAGTAGTGATTTACTTGATTAAACCACAGTTTGCAATTTACAAATTACCTTTTTTTGTATTATGTAACGTTGCCTACGATTTTATTAATTAACAGCTTTTAGCGAGACTTTCAAAGTGAAACTAAAAAATTGAATTACATACCTGATTTGAAGGAAAACGTCGATACTGTTGAATCTTCGGCTTTCTCGTTCAGTCCTTCCAGAGGCGTTCAGCTCGCTGAACTGAATCGTAGAACATCTTGTATCTTGTAATAAAAATTTTACTATTATCGTGGGCAATCACCGTGACACGGAATTCGTTGACTATATTTAACCTAGTCGACGTCTAATTTCTCACATTGTTCCCCACCGACATGTGTCGTAACATAAATTCCAAAGAACTTGTATTTAAACGCTCGAGACGAACTTTAATTATGAGACGACTATTAGAAGATTTACGCACAGCCTTGTCAACTACATCGTCTCGTTCTTATCACAGAGCGCCGATAACTATGAACCATGAATAAGCAAACGAAGCTGAGCTTGTCCGTGGCAAAAGTCGTGAAACCACTTATCATCAACGACTTCTGCAATATCGTCTCTGATGCACCATGTTTCATTAAGAAATTCCAGAGGATCCCTCTTTTACTTAGCATTCATTGAGACTACGTTCAATAATGATATTTGATAACAAATGAACGCGGCATCTTGTGTACTGATATGATTTGCGAAACTTCCGTTGACTATCTATCTTTTAGAATTTAAACTACGAGGATTTGGTTAATTGTGCGGAGCTGTTCACTAGTTTTCAATGAAATGAAGAGAACAGATTATTTGATAATTGACTGGAAATATTTATGAATAAATGTTCGCTGGGATTATTAATATTTATTACTCTTTTATATATATAAAATAAAATATTGAATAAGTATATATATATATATTTATTATGACAATTTTTCTGGCTCATAGTTAATGGCTTTTCGTTTTATTGAAAAATAACTTGATGTTTCTCTGAAAGAAAGTATGGAATTAATTCAAGGTAATTGTGAAACTTGCCATTTTTGTCTGGTTAATCTTTTTGAATAACGAGCCGGTACATATCGTTGATCAACGTTTCTGCTAATTATTTCAATTAGTAAGTTGGTAAGAAATGAGTAATTTATACTCCTCCCTGTTCAAGGATATTAATACGTGAAAAGGCAATGTGAACGTGTCGTGCATATTTCTGAGAATGCATTACGTTCAAGTTAAAGTAGAAGATAAAGTCATCGTACATAAACGGGAAATTAGTCAAGCATCGAATGAAATATTCTTATTGAAATAAAGATTCTTCGTTATCTAATTAGCGAACGCAGAGGAGAAAGTGTTATATATGTCTTTTTGTCGAAACGAGATGACTATAGAAAATATTACATAATATTCCTACTCACCTCGAGAATTTTATTACGAATTTTTGAACTTTCGTAAGTTTGTAAGGAGCCACGCACGTTTTTCTACTACAATTTCACTTCGCTCCTAGTTTTCACAAACGAAAAATTTGTACGACTCTTCTTCTCCTAAAATCCCTCAATTAGTAGAATTCCTTGCACGAGGTATCCACAACTATTTTACAAAACCAACTTACACCGCTCCCTGTAGACCGTAGACTGTAGACCCTTGAACACATCGAACAGCGACAGCTAATCCAAATGTAAGAATACTTTCCAGGTTCGTGGCTCGAAACAATGGTTTCACGCCAAAAGTAAATACACGAAGGTGTTTCTTATCTGGTGGAAGGGTATTTGTTTGGTCGGTTCGTGTTTCGAACCCTTCTAAAAATTTACATAATTACTGTGAGAATGGTAGCTTCTTGGCTAGCGCCACTCCACGAACCACGAGATATTCCACTCGTGTTTCACTCACGCCCTTTGATGGATTCGTTTGCTTAGGTGGAAAGAGGCCGATCTTTTGTTTCTGTATCTTGTTGCGCGCACAGGGATACACTCGTGACGATGGGGTGTGTGCAGCGTCTTATTCCTCGAAGAGCAGCCAAATCGTGGCTAGTTGGAACGCGAAGCTTTTCAGCTTAAGAAGAAGATACGCAGGTAACGCGTCATCTCTTCGAACAAGACGGAATTCCTTTTGAGCCATTCGTCTTGGGGAATTAAAACGTGAGAACGATAAATAATCGAGCCGACGCGAGAAATCGCTCGGTTGATCGTGATCCCGATGGATCGCTCTTTTTTAGGAGCTTTGCTTGTATGGCGTGAACAGCGGGAAATTTGAGATTTCACGCGGCGAGAAAAAAAGGCGCGTTTTTATATTTTTATTCAAACAATTGTAATCGAATAATTTTTAACGTTTCGAATACGATAAATCCAAAGTGGATACGTAGATGTAGCTTGGAAATTCGAACGGGACTTCACATTGACACAAGTGTTGTTTGAACGATGAAAATTTCGTTGTTAGTCATTTTTCGTTAAGTTAATTTCCTTCACACGAATAGCTAGATATTCGAAATTTCATCCCAGGGAAGAAGTAAATTTCAATATTTCGGTTGAAAAGCTTTGCATACCGATACCCTAATCAAACAATTTCTAATGGGTATTTCAAATATGATAGATCGAGTATCGAATTTTACATATAGTCGGAGCCTGATGAATGGAACAGACAGGGAACGGCTTGTAAGAAGCATACAGTGAATTTGAAACGTCGGACTAGATTAGATACTGCGAATGTCAGTCAACCGAAATCCAACTCGCTTATTACGCACTCCCCTTCACCCACGCTTAAGAAAATAACATTCTTCGACTTCCTTGAGGCAGCGGGGGTGGCCGGCATAAATATTATTGAAACAGTGCGCTCCGCGTGACGCTCCACAGATCACTGACGTTCCCATATTTTTTTTCTTTCGTTTACCACGAACCACCGGATTCGTAGGTGGCGATGACGCACGTCATCGATACGTAAGAACACTTGGTGGTGACGTTCAAGTACAGTATAATCTACGGCGGGAGCACGTTGAACGTTATCTAAGAGCGGCTGTCGGGCCGCGTAAGTGTAATCTACGATCGAACTCTGCAAAGTGTTAGATAATCGAGTGAGAACGTCATCGACTGCCGGCTGTTAACAGGTCTCTTCGTAACGAAATCGTCGTTCGACCACTCATTCTTGTTACGGGGAGATTCATCGCCCGCCGTATCGTTCCCTTGTGGGGTCAGTCACGAACGATGTTTCATCGTTTACCAGCAACCAAGCCGGTGATATCCACGTGTTTGATGATATGACATCAGTCGTCTGCGAAACAGTAAGTTCTTTGTGGAATTCCTTAATCTAAGAATAGATTTCCTCTTTTTTCTATGTCAATTGCTGTATAGACAGGCTTGTATTTTTCTATCGGCGAGCTTGTAATATTCGCTACGTACGCTGGACAGGTTCTAAAAATTGCCAGGGAATATTTTCATGATATGTTTTTAGTGAATTATTTGTAATATCCTCCACGACGTTTTATCGTCTTTTCATTTTACTACCCATAAGTCAGATCAAAACGAACGAATCAGAAACTATGTCGAAGCGGTTCTATCTAAAATCTAAAGCTCATTACTAGATTCCATAGATGTAATCCAGTCGTTGGCTTTTGTATATTAGACGAGAATGAAAAATTATCCGTTGGCGATGAATTCCCTCGTATTTTCTATAACTCTACCCTTTTCTATGAGATCTTCCTTTCCGATTTTACGATAGCAATAATCTTCATAGCATTTTTACATTGAACTCTGAAGAAATCATATTAATCGTAGAATAATCTGATAGAATTATCTATTAAAAATTAGAAGAAATACTCTTTGAATATTTCCTGTGCATGTTCGCACCTTTCAGTTTCCCACAAATGCATAACAATCGACAGGCTAACAATCACCAACGTGCACGTACGCGATCAAAGAAAATGGATCGATTGAAACGACGAGACAGAAGCAGAACCCGTAGGATGGAGTCGATTAAAGTGGCTTTATGGTACACTGTGTCATATGTGACAGGAACGACAGTGGTCGCAGAAACAGTTCTTATTATTAGCCGGCATCCCCTGTCTCGTACATTGATTTACTTCGACTGTCACTGCTCGATAAGCTGGTCGTAAGTCGTAACGCATTGCCTGGCGGTGGGTTTGCCGTACGGATGCAAATATATCTCGTGGCACCGTGACGCGTTCGGTTGAACCCGGTTCGTTTCTTCGCCTAGTGGCGATCGTATAAATGTTCGTCACTTAACAAGATTCTCGGATTTCAGAGAGGCAGTTCCGCACCGATATGTTGCGTTTAGACGTCGCGACAGCACGTTCGTCAGTCTTTTCACGCAGGGTGGTTCGGTGGTCTCCGACAAAGATTGAGTTGGTACAGCTGAATAATGAAGCTGTTCATTTGTTACGTGCAAAGTATTCATTTATCTGAAAGAACGTTTCAGAAATGAATCGAAGTCGTAAGAGTTGAAATTTCCCTGTCTATTTTGAGGATTTTCTATTTGTAGCCTTTTTGAAATTCAAGAGGGAATATATAGAGTGAAACATGGTAAGCCTATTTCTTATTTCCCGAAAGTAAAATATGTGATTACTCCATTGTATGTAAGCATCTAATATAGCACATTAAATGAAACGTATTTCTACTTATCTGTTTTTAGATTTACGTAAACGTATAGGGAACAGAGAAAGTTCATTAATCATAAAGAAATAGAACAAATTCACGCTGTCAATTACCAGTCACGTTCATTTAACATATCCTTCGCTTTCTCAATTTCGTGTCCAATGGATTTCTATCTAAATGCACCTGTTTATTATTATGATATACTGGATATATAATATATTAAATATATGAAATATATCGACTGAAATACCAGCGTGTGAAAGGAATTATAACACCAGATATTATCAAAGAAACACATTTTATAAACTTCATTTTTATGAAAGTAACATTACCATGAAAAGCCATTATACCAACTACTAATCAATAAATTTTTCAAACCAATGAATCGTAACAATCTTCCTTTAAAAAAAAAGAGGAAAAAAAATTTTTTTTAATATCTTCTTCAATCACGTTTAGATGCATTCCTTTGAAAACACCAAACTATAGCGAAGATTGTTTTACATTTCGATAGCAATAGAATTTAACCCGGGGGCCGATAAATCAATTACAGATTTGTTTCCAATAAATCGCGTATCTTGAATCGATTCGATTTCTTTTCGAGCGTAGATTGCATGCAAATATCCCCAGGGCCACGGAACATTTCAATCAAATCCGGTTCGCCTGCCGTCAATACGCATTAACGTTCTTCATTTACACGGCACTTGTTAAGTCTTGACATTTTATGGTGGCGCCGTCTGACAGGCGTGACAGCATCGGCACGGCAATGCACGTTGCGGCCAACACTTAATTGCCGCTTAATAACCACCTGAGAAAAGTTCACTGGTATTGTCTACAACCTGAAAAAGAAACGTCGACGATCGATTTGCGATCGCTTTTACTACCAAGGATCGAGAAAGGCCGAGAAAGAGCAAGAAAGATCAAGAAAGATGAATAAAACGCGCCTAACTTTCTCTCCATGCCGGTTTTACCGTGGGTCGATGGTTTTTCACGCCATCGAAGAATCACCTTATCACCGATTTAATTAACATTTCGCCAGTCGGCGCAGTATCAATGCTCGTGGAATGTTGATTAAAAATTCCAGGAACAGGGGAAAAAAGTCGACAATTCGCTGGTTTCACGCGTTCACGTGTGTCTAATAGCGTCAACAGTCTGGTTTCGTTTCGTTCGCGATCCAATTAGATATCTCCGATATCTGCGATTTTAGGTTTGCCAATGTTCGCACTTTAAAACGTTCGGTTAATCGTACGCCCGGTATAATTAGGTTCGATTTTATCCAGGAAAAATGGCTTGTTACCACAGGTTCGATTAGAGGCGACACTTACTAAAAGTGCCACTTATTGACTCCACTCGATTCCAGAAGATTTTTCCAATATTCGTAAGTCGATCGTAAGAAGGTATTGGCTGGTGATAGGAGTTTCTATTAGATACATTGTACGTATTGAGCAATGTTAACTCGATTCGTTTATCGTGAAACGGAGTTACAAGTCGATAAGATAGAAGCTCGTTGTTCAACTATTTTCAGAGGTATGCCGTATAGTATATTGGTATACCGAACCGATTTAGCTCTTATATTATGAATTTGCAAGCAGATACGATCATCGAGAAAACCCATTCGATTTCCAATTTTACTTACTGCCCCTTCAGGTTAATGACGTCCGAGAACTGCACGATACCGTGTTGTACAAATGTGATACTGACACAGAAAGTAAGCATTACTAATTTTGACATAACCATTTCGTAACGTGGTAGAAATAGTTTGCCGATGAAATTTATTCGACTATGAATCACGTGCCGTTTGTTACTTATCGACAGAATTAACTTTCGAATGACTCCTCATACTATTTTCAATTGTGGTCTCAGATATTATTCCACCAAAATATTAACTTACTATCTTCGTCGATTCTCATCGACAGAATATTTGAAAAATAATCTCGGGTTTCAGAATTCTTTTCGTTTAAACAGGATATTCTATTTAAAAGAAATTACGATATCGTATATTGTAGTTCAGTACTATATCTGTGGTGTACAATACACACGCTAGAAAGAGAATTATTTTCTTTGAAACCTTTCACGCTCCATGTGGTGTACGTGTAACGTCGTATTTTAGCATTAATTAAGTAAATAGAAGATGAATAGATCTGTCTCCGGTAAAATTGATCCTAAATTTTAGCATCAACATCAGACAAAATTTCTCTCTATAATTAATCATTGATAAAAGGAAATTCTTTCCCTGGCTTGAAATAAATTCTTTCCTGAAGGGATTAATTACAGTTTCTCTTATCTCGAAATATGTGAGGCACATATAACTTGTACATAATATAAGATGTGAACCTTACTATCTAGTTAACGTTGTTTACAAGTGGGCGTGAATTTTGTGCGTTATAGTAGTCTCAACTTAATACGAATAATTCCTCATACGAATATGTTAATCCTCGTGCCATTTAAATTCATATCGATTCAGTTCCATTTTACTTAATTTTGATCATCGTCCAAAGACGCACTCGACTTGATTATCACACGTACTAAATCTCTCAGCTAGTTAATAAAGGCAACTGAAGATTCCTTCCTTTACGAATTGCTTAAACAAACTGTCTAACCGATTTGTGCCTAAATCGATTTGTGTCTAGATCGATTTGTGTCGACTAGATATACGAGCGAGAATAATCTTTTCATTGCTAAATATATGTATGTATATTACTTGTAACACGTGCCCGTAGCCAAGATTTAAGCATGACGCAAATTCACGCAGTGATTATAGATTAAAAATCACAGAAAGTCATGCACAGTGACAAGGGAGATCGGTCGATGTAAATAGAGCGAGAGAATTTTTAAGGAGCGGCTCTTTTACATCGAAAGCTGTTCTCAACGCATTTATCATCCCCCTGTTCAATTTAATCCTACTTAATAGCGCGCATACGATAAAACTGGATCGCTTTGTAATATCTAATACCAGGATTATTTTTTCCCGATTTTAGGTTAATCCGTGATGATTATATGTCTTTGCCTTGCGTTCCATTTTTTCTTCTTTTTTTGAATAGGAAATCTTGAATATAATAAGAATGTAAATGATGGTAATTTATAAACGCGAAAGGGGGCGCAAAAATGTTAGGAAAAGAATTTTATAAAGTTTCTTTTGGAACAGCGTGTTTGGAATAGAATTAAATTGAAAAAAGAGAAACGAACGATGCTGTTAGAATTACCTACATAAATACCGAATTATATTGTTATATCCATAAAAGTTGTATCGAATTTGATGTGCTTCTACTTTTTAATAATACAAATATTGAACGTCGTTATGTTTAATCTTTAAGAAGAATCGAGACACATTTGATTAGCGTTCGCAAGCAGGTTTCCAATCGTGCGATAAGCTGGCGCGTAATTGGTACAGCTAATTATAATCATATACGGCCATTTCTAATTAGAATCGTAATAACTTTAATAATTGGTCGTGAAATATCGAATCAATGCGAGATAGGTACCTCACCGCGATATTTATTCATGCTATTTATTATTATTTCGCTAGACGTTATCATCCGAGTGTGCTCATACCAGGTGATTATATTATAATTAATTCCAGTTTTAATTTTAGCGTACAACCCTGCGCGCAATTATTCACTAAAAGATTCTCGTTTTTGAACGATGGAACTGGTTCCAGCGGGATAGTGTTTCACCCCTCGTAATTGCCAATGCTAATAAATAATTTGCTCTAGCTATCATATTAAAAAGCAGATTTTCTCGTAAATCAAGCTGTGCTCGTAACAAAATGACACGGTAATCTATTAAAAGGAGTAGGATAATAGCGATCTTCGTGGAGCAACCGTGATTTAAATTAACATTCTTTGATAGTTTGTTTCACTTCAAAATTGATCTAAGTGGTACAATGTATCTATGTATACCGTGGCCGTATAAATAGATACGTTGATATCGTTAGAGAGTAAGGATATCGGAATCGTTTCAATTTTTAGTCAGGCAGCATAAATTTAGCACGTAGAAGTAATTTATGCAACTTGTTCATTATGGAAATTGGGCCTGGTGATTTCCATAATGATGTAACGTAGGCTTTTCGCGCAAATCGGACTTTACGGAAGGAAGCTTTTTCTTATGTGCGATGATAAGCGTTTATCTTTAGCGTTGCCATATAGTTTTTGTACAAATAGGAATTGATTCTTTATTTTGGAACGAGTAAATAACTAATAAACTAAGTTATGAAACAGGAGTTTGCGATTTGATTATTTAGGAACGAGAATTTTGATTTCATTGTTGTCAGATAAATTTCGTCATCGTTCCACCTATTTGACATAAGACCTCTATGGGCAATTAATCTTATTATATATATCGGGCCCACTCCTGGGTTTACTCACAATGGGACATACGTTATAAAATGGTAGAGATTAAATGTAGGAGTAGACATTTACGATATAATAAATTGTTTACACGATAACCAACTTCAGCGTTACAACAAAGTTTTCGAAGCATTAAACGACCCACTAACATTCTCCATTACTTCGAGTAGGCGATCCTCTCAACAATCTATCATTCCATTAATCATTCCACGTTACAACATTCATCCGATAATTCATCTTTCTACGTTACTTTTCAATCGCATCCTAATTGGTCGTTAATTAGAAAACATTACCAACTAATGAGCATAAATAAAATGAGTATATGAATCATTAATAAGTTTGACTAGCAAGGATCGAATTAAGTAAAATCAGCCCTTTATAGACAAGTTAGACCGTTGAATTTATAGGAGAAAAATTATCTCATTCTTAAATTTCTTCCAGCGAAATTTTTATTTTATTGAGAAAAAGTTTCAAACATTTGGCTTCAAAATTGGTGATATAGTATAGCAAAGACATCAATGAATATTTCAAAATTTTGAAAGTCTAGAACAGTAAAAATGTTTGATTGCGTGGACATAAATGGTCCAATTTGTTTACGCAGAGCTAATAAATTCTCGTTCTAATAGATTCGTCGAAAACTGTCAAACTGGTCCAAATAACTAATTTATAATTTTTCTTAATATCTTCATAAATGATCTTTTGTAAACTATAAATGTTTGATTTTGTGTTATATGTAGATATATCTTTTATGTATATAGATATATCTTACACGCTTCTCGTGTGGCCTTCTTGGATACAAACCTTGTACGCATGTCGTCGATAATCCTACTGTCAATGCACCTTAAATCAATGAGAAAGATGAAGGTGGTATAACAAATAAAAATTTCAGAAAGAAATTGAATAAAATCGATAGAAGTCTGATAGAGAAGTAACTTCAAAGTGTACGCTTAATGTACACTGTTTCGTAATGCAGAGATCTCCCCCATGTACCGACGCGATTTATCAAGTTGTAAAACGGCCAATGGATGTTAGCTGTCAGGTCGGCCGAGCAACGATTTGTCATCCAGCCGCGGCAGCTGACTCCCGCTACGCAACAGAGGGTTCCACTAACTTTGTTAGGATTCCGTGGCAGTCGGTGCTGATCGCATTCTGACATAGCTTTTACGCGACTGTCAGATCGATATGGCCCCCGCGAAATCGTCCGATAAAAGCGTGACAGTCCCAAAAAATAACGTGCACTTTAGATGTCACTTAAGTGTGAATAATAAGCTTCCAAAAGGGCAGAGCTGAATAACTTTTATAGTCTCGAAAGTTTTGTTGCGCGGGGACATAAATAAGCAAAGAGACAGGTGTTTCTTGATAATTGTAGAACTATCGTCTTAGTCATTCTAAACAGGGAAAGATAAATATAGCAATTTGGTGTATTTAGAGGGCACGAGTCACTCACCATTGAAAAGATTATGATCTTGTGTATGATTGAATTCGTGCTATTTAAGAATTTTTAGAAGATTCCTGATCAAAGGTATCTAATCTTTTGCTTCATTATTATTATTTTTTTTTTTTTTGTGAATACGTTATTATTTGTTATTTACGTCTAAAATAAAAAAAGCAAAATATCGAAATTTCTTAGGCAATTTTTACCTGGTAATTTACAGTCTTGTAATTTAGAATAAAAATCAAATTTAATAAAATCGTGCTTCGTTCAATTCACTTTATTCGTTTTAACAGTTTACAGATCTCGTCTTTCAATTTCTGATTACCTTCATACTACATTAAAACTAAGTTGAAACAACGAATTGCTATTTAGAATAAAATATGGCTGATTTGGATGTATAATAAAGTATAATAAAAGATACTTTATAAAAGTACAACAGGCATTTCATAACACGCTATTTGCACACATACGTTATAGTTATTGTAGCTTATAGCTTAGGTTGCTCGTGTATCGAGCGATAGAAACATTCATTAATGGTAATTCAAGACCCTCTAAGCTCGTGCATACGACGAATGGAAAGAGTATTAATATTAAACAATAGCTGTCAGAAATAAATAGCAGCGCGTGTCTTATTAGTACCTTTTCATGCATGTTTAACGTGTCTCACGGAGCTCGAGGCCATAGATGAAATAGTAACTCTCCGAGCGAATTTGCCTACCGTGACATTTCATTTTACTCGGGACAATTTCATTTGAATTCACATCAGCCTTCGTTTTTGAGCCACTGTCGCGATATTCTGTCGTTCAATAATATGTAATTAGTCGCAATCATGTCAACAGATATTAATCCTTAGATATCCTTTGAGTAGAAATGACAGTAGACTGCACGAGTTCTGTCACG
This sequence comes from Bombus pyrosoma, assembly GCF_014825855.1. Taxonomy (NCBI): domain Eukaryota; kingdom Metazoa; phylum Arthropoda; class Insecta; order Hymenoptera; family Apidae; genus Bombus; species Bombus pyrosoma. The sequence goes on from NC_057775.1 coordinate 15,647,826, forward strand.
TGAAATTCCCGTATCTGGAGATACACAAACGATTGACGTATACGTATACGAATCATGTACGACGACGTTCCTTACGTTATACATAATACGATGATACGAGATTTTAGTCAGATCATCTTCCAGGAGCAAATAAAATTATATCAATTATCGAAGGAAGATAAACGCGTCTCTGTGTTTTGTTTAAAATAATAGCGGATTATTCTTCGCCAGTTGTTTCTAAGCTAAAATAAAGGCGTATTTAAATGGAAAATTTAATTAATTAAAGAACATTCTGTTACTAGGAATGACAAAATCTTTAATTGTAGGAAACTTAAATTCCAACAGAGAAACTTCTACGCTTCTCAACATGCTAGCACATAACAGTACTTGTTCGTAAAGACTTTGAAGCCATAACAAAATCCTTTAGATGAATAGGATGTTACGTATCGTTTTCTGTACGTAGCTATTTCATTATTAGTGAAACATACGCTTGCATATGCGCATTTGCACTGATCTCTTCAAACGATCCAAACACATTTGCTTCAAAATAAGTCGTCAGATAATGAGTAAATGTATGAATGAGACGTAAGTAATATACATGATTGATAGTGCTGCCTGTCAAGACAGTCGCTAACGTATTTGAATTACCTGTAATTATTACTCTACATTGAAACAATCGTCTTTTTCTTCGTCGATGACTTAACAAGCCGCTTCAACCATTACACAAAACGACGCTATGATGGGTACGAGAAAATCTCGCAGTGAGTTAGTGGTCTCGCAACAATGAGAAATTGGAAGCGGTAAACGAAGCATATGGTCGTAGCGGTGCGTTTCCATGCATATTAAGCAGAGAACCCGAGAGGCTCGTAACTATTCCACGTACAAGAATAACTCCGACGTGCTACGCTACTGAGGAGAACCAGTAAGCCGCGTAAACGACCGTAACACAGCCGTAATATTTTTTCACACGGCTGACAATTCGCCGTGTCTTTGCGAACATGGCTCCTTACAGCTTTATCTACGCCGAGAATCTTGGGAACGACGTCGCGCAAACTATTCGAAACTAAGCGTTCCATCGTTCGAACGTTTCCCCTCGTTTCACTTTGTTAACTTGTAAACAACTGCTGTGGAACTTGCTACATTATCTTTTCAACGTTACCATTACTAAGTTCATATATTATCGTCAGGCCTTGCTTTCAAATCAAAGGCATCCTCACATCCAACGAGTAATGCGACTAACGCCTGTGTTAGCGTGACTGAAAAAATCAGGACAATAGGAGGCTCCGGTATGCACCTGCACCGTGTAATTGGAATGTTAAGACGGTCATAGTTCTACGATTGTCTCTTGGATATCTTCAAAATTTAATCGTTCGATGAGAAGTAATTGCTTACACTTAATTCTAGTAGAAATATAGTAATAAAAAAAGATCCGACCAAGGCACAGTGCGATATATGTCAGCGATAAACGAGCTATACGAAAGTCAAGTTCATCAACTCTATCAAGGGGAATCGTTTGGTTCCTGAAAAGTTAAACGCTATTCACGTATTTCAAATTTTGTTTATCGAATGTTTCGGAAAATGAAGTTCATCTGGTTGGTTTTTAGTAGTCAGTAAGTTAAATGTCAAAATCGTAGTATTAGGTTGTCCGAAAAGTTTCTTTCGTTTTATGAGGAAATAATAGACGCACAACGTTTCTTGTTTTATATTATTTCGTCGAATTACGTACGATCCATTTTGTTCTGTTGAGATAAACACCGCGACATTTCACACACTTGGTTTCACGTTTGTATGAAGGTGCACTATTGTAAAAAACACGTTTGCGAAAGAAAGACACGTTTCGGACAGCCTAACACATATTATCTCGTATATAGTAACTAAAGGCAATCACGAATATAATACTTAATAAAGTGTCCAGTTTAGTTTACGTGTATCAAATTTAACCTCGTACGTAATTGCTGTCGAAGTTTGTGCTGGAAGATGGAATCATATATCGAAAACTTGTTCGCAAATTACCAAACCAAACTGAACAAGAGTAAGTATCCGCTTAAATCCCCTTGTTGGTGTTCGCACCTGTTTTTGCGAAAGATCCACCGGGAATTAAGGCTGTGAAGAGATTGCGGAATGAAGGAGACCTACCTCTTGGGATTCAGGCTCGTTGGTATGCAGTCGGCTTGGTTTCTTGTAAATTCGCAGTCTCTTTACCGCGTAAAATGACGTTAGACCGTTACAGCTTCCTCGTGTTTTCACCCCGTTTATGCATTATGCAAGTAGAAAGCGGGAGGCGAAGAGAAGGTGAGAGGGCCAAGGAAACCGGGCGCGGATAATAAGAGGGCGGTCAATGATGCGGATTTAATCGTCTCGTGAAACACCTAAAGCCACGTATTCACCGGATATCGCTACTCAAAATATAAATATTAACTGTGACGTTCATCAACGTTCGAATCTTTTAATTTAGGTATCTAGCAAACTTTAACAAACGTTGATAAATGAAATATTATATATAGAATATGATCGGTTAAATTTTCTATTTCTTTCTTCTTTTTTACAGAGAAGCTATTTTAAAACTCAGCACATTGTTAAATCTCAAAATTATTATTTTCTTCTACTTTCTACGAACGTAAAGGAATAACACAATTTTCTTTAATGTAGCAACTTCTTTTAAAGCCGTGCAAATTTTCACGATCGTTTACAATTGCTTACGCTCTACGTCCGCTATCTACCGAAGAAAATTCACATTAACGAACGTTTGCAAACATTGACAAAAGTTTTGCGCGACCAATGGAAATGTTCCTTTAGAAAGCATTCGCGACGAGTATCTGTTAACGTCAGATACGCGATTTATATATCAATTTCCACGTGCACCAACTTTCTAAAGGCTGAACGGTTTCACAAACCTTCACAAACAACTTGCGTCTGACCAGTGGATACGCGGCTTAATAGCTATTCCGCGCAGACGTCATTGACCATCTTCACTGACGACGAACGTCTCTCGTTCCTTGCCCTTCGAACGCCAGAACGCTGTTTTACATACCATAAATCACTGTAACAATATCGGCTCGACCATGTTAATTTGCCTGATATTTTTCATTATACCGGAAGCGATATATCTGGACTGGTTTTTGGCAACGCTACGCTTTTATGAGTTTTTTCCCAAGGATTCCTTTCGTCAATGATGGAATGGATACTTTCGTCGGTGTGGATTTTGATGGAAATTCAGTTCAGGTCAGATGTTACTAAGAAGCAACGAGAACGTTCGTAATCGTCGAAGATGAAAAGTGGTAATCGACGAGATCCAATTTTTACGAGTACCTAGTCTGAGACTTAGCACGTTGCGTTGTAAGACGTAATTATTATAGTGGTGGTTTTATCACGTAGATAGAAACGTTGAGAAATTTACAACGGGTGGTACAGTGGGTTACGCAACTGCTTGTTCTCTCAAACTGCCTATTTCTTCTTCCAAATTACCTCAAACATAAAAATTTTTATGCTTTCATAAAACCCATCTTACTAATTATGAATTAAAATTTCTATCAAGATACGGAAAAGAAGAATTCTTCCGAAAAGTATGCCAGCAAGATCGTAATTCGTTATTGATCATAATTTATAAAAAAGAAGTATAAATTCATTCCCACGTCGAGATTTATATGAAAAACTCTTAATACATTGATAAATATCTTCGTTTCATCGTTATCTCCTAAATTTCCCATATTATTTATGAAATAACTTGACTCGAGCAGTCGTATAGTACCGTTCATCCCCATTGCAATGGTTTTCGAACTTGTTGGTACGCAATATCCGGCGAACGATATCCTCGGACTGGTTCGTCGGTTATTGCACAATACGTGCACGCGCTTTCAAAGCAATCCTCGCAATCAGGAGCACGCAGAGCAGTGCACTGGCAATTTCGTTAAGTAGCTGTTCTCCCAGTCCCGGCTATTTGCACCAATTGGTCGTTTACCGTTAAACAGTTCGTACATACCAGATTCCGTCGCATATAATTACAAGTAGATTGGATACACACGGTATCTGTCGGAGGCTCGGCGCGAAATTCCGATCGTTATCTGCCAGCTCGGACTTAAACGGAACTTATTACTCGTCGTGTTCCCTTCGAGGTCCATAGAATTCGAACGACCTATAAATACCCACCGTTCCACTGGTCTCCCTTCCTTTCTTCGTCCGCTAATCTATTCGTTCTCTTCTCCTTTAACAAACTTGAACGGCTCCGAGAAGAGAAGGTACTTCTTCGGAAGCCACGATCGACTCGGGTAGGAGCGTAAAAGCGGTCTGACCTTTAGCCAATGTGTAACTCGTCGAGATTGGACGTATGGTAAATTACCAAACGACAACCAGTCAGATAGCATCTGACACAACATTTTTACGGTTCTCTGGTTGGCGCACGAGGGGCCATTACTTACTCGTAATGGGATTAAGGGCGCGCTGATGCAATCCTTGCCGCGAACATCGACGCCAGGAGCCGCCCGATCTTCTGGCTGTATTTCTTCTACTACCACCCGCGCTTTGTGGCTCGTATTAACGTCGGATTCGAGTATCTAGCGATAAAATATTGTCGCTAACGCGATGCCACACGAGCTATCTGGAATCAAAGCGCGCCGGCGATAACCCGTGAAATTGTAATTAAATTAGCCCCTGTCTGGTCTTGTGTGCCGATAATTTGCATCATGCGAGAAAGGATACAGAAACGTGACTGCTTATCGATTACTACCGTGGATCGAACGGTTGCCGCGGTAGGTTCGCGTGTCTCTCGTGCATTGATTATGTATTATGGAGATTCTAGCGTTTCCTTACATGACTACACACGTACGCACGAGACTCGTTTTGGCTATCCAATCCTTTATATCGTGACTTGTTTCGTGGAATTATATCGCATATCTTTATTTCTATCATTATATACTTATATCAATATATCGCATATATTTCAGAAGTGACGCATACAGCTCGAACAAGTTTCTTAGGAAAAACGAAAAGCTATGCTTGGAACTGTTTGCAACAGCGGTTAAATATTGTTTTTGTAATTTTCTGTTCTTAGTCCTTGAAACTCTTCTTTGACGATCTTGACGTTCTTCTAACGCAGGATTCAATTACGCGTTTTAAATTACCGCACCTTTTAAATACACGTACGATATATGGTGATTTAAATCCAAGTAGATTCGTCGTGCACCAGGATTTCATTTTCGTCGATACTTTAATCGTTTCGTAACGTTTAATCTTCCATTATCAATCTAACCCACTCAACTTCCTATTACACCCACAAACATTTCTTTTTCTCGGAACTCTACACTAGGACACCTGTCTCGATCCAACCTCATTCACAAAAATCACATCCTGCACAGTACACTCTATAAACAAGTCGAAACAACACTTCGAACCTACCTAACATTAACTTGGCCGGATCGTTACAGCCGCGCGACACCATGATCACAAATCTAATTGAGCCAGTCGGTAACGAGGTTTCGAATATCCAGCAGCAGAGTGACACGAGAGAGTCCAACATCTGGTATATCTCTCCCCCCGCGATTTCGAAACGATTCATTCATTCGTCCCACACCGACCGGTTATTTTCATCGCACGAAACCGTTGCTAGGCCCTTGTTATGTGAACACAGGGTACGCGGTTCCCTCGCCAACAATGAGTCGTTGTCGTTGCCACAGTTTACCAGATAAGGCGGACGGCTACCGCTTGGGATTAGTCGACCCTGTTCCCGTGCAACTGGTCTAAAAAGTCGAAATCAACGACACCCAAGTGTGCCAAGCATTGTCGACCATATCGACAATGAATAACGTAGCTCTGCTACCCGTAACTATGGCGTGAACGTAGGATTTCCTGTGTCAAACAAGAGCGTGTAGACGCGTAGTATGCAGACACGACCAGACAGATTTTCTCTAAGGTTACATGGTTAGGACGTGCGTTCCGACAAAGTGTCGTCTTGATAAGCGAAACATCCGGAGACTGAATCTATATACAGTGGTTGTAAAAATATTTGCACATATTCTTGTTTCTCAATGAAATGTTTTCCTATCAGGGTCTATACATCCCATTTTTACAGTATCAAATCTTCATAGTCACGCGAAAGTAGTATACTATGTGACACGAAATTTAATATACTTGCAGTGAATTAATCGATATGTAAATGCTATAGTAGACAACGGTGTGCAAACACCTTTTGTAGCCACTGTATTTAATTGCTCGCATGTTCATTGGGACGACATTTCGTCACAACGCGTATTGACTGTAACCATAGCCTTGGACATACACTGCCGCATCTCAAACTTATCATCGTTCGTTTCTGACTATGGCTTGATTCCATCTGTAATATTTTAAGTTCCAAGAAGTTCTATCAGCCTCCAATCTCATTTCGAATTACCTACAACTGGGAAACCCGTTCTGGAATCGTCCAAGAAGCCAATCAAACAGTAAAGAGCAAAAAGTCATCGACATTTATCGCCGATAAATCTGCAATCCTCGTTAGTCGACAATTAATCTAAATCCCCGTCAATTAACGCGACGTCGCGATCTGGATCGCGGTTGTCCACAATGTCCACGCCTCGAGCACGGGCGATCGAGACCGCAGATTAAACGTCTCTTTCTCTTCTGCGACGCGTAACCTGAAAAATCGCCGTGACATCGGCCCTTTTAGGATTCTTGTTCCCTTCTTTCCGCATCACAGACTGATCGATACGATCTCGATCGACGATGTCGCTCGATAAATCGATCCCCGATGCGATCTCTTCGTTGGCGTCTGGGATCTTGTGGCGGTGACATGACAGCGGAAATGGGCGCAGCAGCTCGCTTCTGGGTAGCAGACATTCACCGTCTGTTCAACTTTGCTTTCAGTCGTTCTTAAGTCAATTATATCTCTTTAACGTTGAAAAATGTCACAAGTTTGAACAAAATATAAAAAAAGAAAAAAAAATTGTTATCGAGACGAATAGTTTCTCGTTTCAGTTTTGTGCGAAATATCTTCTTAAGTCTTGAGCCATTACAAATCCTTGTTGATTGCTCAAACTAGAGCAAAAATTCGAGGATCACAGCAGATTTAAGGTGGGATTTCTGGCAATGTTGTCAGACGCGTTTATACCGATTTATATGTTTGGACATGATCGAGTACGTGTAATAACGTGACTTCGAAGTATTTAACAACGTGACTTCCAAGATTCAAGCGAAATACGAGAGAATTGTCGTGAACAACAGAGGACAATTTACGAATGCATAAAAACGTGTTTACCTTGGAACGAAAAGTTTTCTGCATCGTCATAATTTAAAAAAGATAATGAGATGACTTGCTTCGAGCGAAACACCCTGTACGTTCTCACTTCGTTGTATTAACTCATCAAAGAGTTCTAGTCTTTTTATTTCCGCAATTACTGTAAAAACATCATGTTGAACTGTTATTGAAATAAAAACGTAATTATACGTTTCTTCCCATTGTACTTTATTAATTGTAATCATCAACATGTTTATATAGTGTGCACACATGACGGTACGCCCAGTACTTCTAGCGTTAAAAATAACAACTCAACCAGCTCGCATAATCACTCTTCTCACAAGCAATTACCTTTCTCTGCTCATTAAGATAAAATATTAAGCGTCGTACACAAAGCGACCGAGTAATGAAAGCAAATATAATGTTACCGTGAACCGCAAATGGAGCTGGATAGTTTCGACAAATGGCGGTAATTTATATCGTAATTCATCGGTTTGTCGGTCTGTCTTACGCGTCATTCTCACCAGATAAACACGTAAATCGCCGTCCATGGCTAACTACCCTCGTATACATCACATCGGTCGTATTATATTCCTCTTCCTCATCCTTCTTTTCATCCGTTTTCTACGTTCACGTACGATCCATCTTGTTTGGCGCGTGCCGAGGGCGATGAGCGAAACGCGCGTTCTCCAACGTGTGTTTAGACCGAATATTTCTTCGGGAACGTGAAATTGCAACGGGAGATATAATTCAAGACCCATGAAGTCACGTTCCATTCCGTTAAGTCGACTCTCGGCTGCTCGATCCGATCGACAATTTATTCGAGAATTATTAATGCGCTGTAGAAAGGAGAAGCAAAAATTGAAGAAACTGTAAAATATGGTTCGAAGCCTTACAATTAGTCAGATTAATTCGAGTTACTCGAGCTTGAGACTTCTGAGTTTGTTGAAAAATGTTGGATGCGCGTTGTATGAGAGAGAAAAGAAATATTATAATAGAATCCCATGAATGGAATTCTTATAACTGGAGTTTGCGAGTTAAGTTACATAAATTTGAGATGTTTGAGTTTATAAAAATTATCAGATGAAAATAGAATCCTGTTTTTGTAAAAACTTCATGATTTATTTAGATATAATTCTTTTATGATACAGCTACATATAGGCTCATGAAAATTATATAATACGACGAATATTTTGTTGGAAGAAAGGGAAATGTGTCGAACAAAAATTAAAGATGTGCTTCCTTCGGGAGCATTGCCTAAAATTTTGTTCCAATGAATGAAGTTCGACCGGTATTTTATCTAACGTGGTGTTTTCATCAGAGCAACAACAATTTTACGCTACATAAGCTTAAGGCGTAGGTATAGCTAAGCGCAACAAACTAATCGTAAATTCTGTAGAACCGACGAAACAATGACGCTAACTATCTGAAGCAACGTATAATTATCCCCACACGTGTTCTGCTTCCGTACAATAAACGTTTATGCATATTTCATAGTGATTGTCATTTAAATCGGACCTGAAGCAGTTTAAGCGGATTCCAGGAACGATCGAACGTTTGAAATGGAAGAATGAAAAAAGAAAGAAAAGAAAAAAAAATGGGATCGTGAGAACTACACGGTGGAAAAAGTGGGAAAAAAAGGGAAACTAGAAAATACTTGTGTCTCGACCGAAACGACGGAAACATTCCCTGTTTAACTTTGAAGTTTACCGAGACGTTGACATCGATACCGTGCTATAGTGATGCAAATGAAGCCGCAACGCGGTTCCCTGGTACTAGTAACAGACCTCGTATGTTTGAACGTTTGTCGCGAGGACGATCTCTACGAAGCGAACGAACTTTTCACGGTTGACCCATCGCTGGAGACGAGAATTTTCAGTAAGTACATATATTGCCCAAAAAAGAAAACATAGCACGTTTGTCGTTCGTTTGTCACTGCGCAGGGGACAGATACTTTGAAACACGGTTCTCAGAATGGTTTTGTTTATGTCGCGCGCTTTTGATTTTCGATTAGAAAGTGCATTCTCCTGAACTATGTTACCCAGACGTTTCTACGTAGTGATATCTGGCAACTGGATTCTTATACGTTTGGAGATAGAAAGAGGAATGTTCTGGGGTTTCGTAATAGTTTGTTTGTTGTATTGTTATTAAACTGCGGAGTTTCACGAGCTTAAGGGAAATTTAAATGTAAGAAATTTATAGAATACGTGTAATATGCAAAAATAGTAGATGAGTTTAACAATGAGTTTAATAGATGAAAGAAATTTCTTTTACTACAAATTATAGATATAGAAAATATTCAGAGAGCCGTACGTTTAATATTCTGTGTTTAATAATTCCAACTGTTATTTCCCATTTCTTGAACTATGTAAAGGTATAAAATTCCATACACGTCCATAGTTTAGTCATGAGTAGATTATAGATACATCCGTATTGTCCATGCATTTATGGAAAATTTCAATTTATGTAGAAATTCGAGTATGTATAAGATGCAGAAATATTGAAATATTCCATGTATCAAGTAAGTGAAATAAATCTCCATTTAGGCCCCGTTTCTTTTATTATGTTCGTAATGTGTAAATATGAAATTGCGTAAATATTCGCACTCTAGTCATGAATATATATAATAAAGAAGAAACTCTGTCGATTGCATGACCGTTGTCTAACATAAATCGTGAATAATAGTAGTATCAGATATACGCAATTGCGAATAGAGTCGTCACGATACGAAAGTATATATTTTGATTCGTAACATGTGTTTTGAACCGGGGAACGGTTGTTTAACTCACTTCGCTTTTTATGCGTAAACTGAGAAGGTTGAGCGTAATGATCTATAGCCATTCGAATATTGGATATATCATAAACTGTGCTTGCTTGTTCGTATGTTTAGAAATTCTGATGTATGAATAGCGAAATGTCTTCATTTTGTATAGCCACGGTTATTTAAATGCACGTATGTTGACAGCGTTTCAATATTCCAAGATGCTTGAACCGTATTCTTATGAAAATTTGAAAATCCAGTTCTGTGAATTTCTTGCGGGATTATCGCTTTCTCCAAAAATATTATCTACCATGCGAAAAACGGTTTATAAATCACTCATACATTACTGAGATATATGAAATTCTTTTCAATTATTCCAAGTTTCTTCAAGATTATGTCAATTCAATGAGTGATATATTATTCAGATGCAAACTTATTCGACGTATATTATTTGGAAATATACAACAAATCAGTTTAGCAAACTACGTTGTACGTCGATCTCTTCTAAACTTTGTCAGATATGTCCAATTTTCCGAATCAGTCTATTCCTTATCGTAATGACTTCGAAGTGAGATTCGTTTTAATATATAGCAAAAAACTCGACTGTTTTGTATAATAATTCATATTACGTGCGATTATATATACAAACTATTTAATTATGTATGAACAAACGCACGCTCACATAAAAATTATACGAACGATAAATTATAAAATCCACAAACAATATCAAATATTCCTTATGTCTACGTTTCAATGTTTAACAAATCTGGATTCCAACAGTTGAAACCCGAACGTATACTTGGCAATCTACAACAAAAATCTCTCGTATCTCATCTCCATAGGAGATAAGTTGGTCGAAAATTTCAGAAAACAAGATTTAGGGATTACCAAATGATGTAGCGAGGAAAGCGGTGTTTAATCAGAGATGCCTGGCTTTCTTCTTTCTTTCGTTGGATTCTCTCGTCTTGTTTTCGGCGTGGCTCTACCTGCCGCATTGCTGGTGGCCGAGTTTCACGTGCCGTTAACCTTGAATCCGGATTTAACGGCTGCGTTTATGCTAATATACCAACCCAGCGAAGAAAGCACGCCGCTCAGGGAACACGAAGTAAGTTCCCCCGTGCACCTTTTTATCCCGCGGGACCACCGTGAACTAATGACAATCGGTTGGAAAGTTGCGTTTTGCGAACGCGTTCTCTCCCCCTTTCTGCATCATTTTAAATGCATCGATAGCATGTTAGACGATAATTGGTCGTAAAGGACGATTAAAACTGTATGCAAATTCGATGTAATTCAGCGAGCCAGGCTTTTCTTTTTTCTCCAGGCAATCACGTGTAATGATAACCGGCGAACATCGAATGTTTGCTTAATAATTTTGAAAGTTACGCTAACTTTGTGTGGGATCGTGATTATGGATCAGCTGTGACGCGGGAGAAACCTGTTGATGGAAATTGATGTTGGCTGTTGTCAGAAAACGAGGTTCAAGTAGATGTTTTAACCTGTTAACTGGTTATTACTTTAGCTGGAAATTTCTATAATCACGAAATTAGGAGTTAGAAATAATTGAAAGAGAGAATTTAAGAAATAAAAGTAATTTTTGTATACGTAAATATGATGTTTAGCTTTAATAGAAATGAAAGAAAATATTACAAAATAGAAGATTTATAAATACAAAGATTATTATGTCAAAGAAATTAGGAACTCGATGGAAGCATTAAATTCCTCTTCAGTCAGATTAAGTGCCTGTTTCTTGCGTCAAACTCGTTTGTATCAGAATGGCGAATAATCAGCTTTTTGTATACAATTGCATACGATGTCCGAAATTTTAAATCACTTAATACGTAATCATTTTTGCACATTGTCACTGTTTTGTAATCGTTTTATTCATTTTAATTTTAAATTTTACGAGGTTTCGCTTCATGAATTTAAATCCAATTTCAATGAGACAACACGAAACATTGTTAAGATATGGATGTTTTCAATATTTTTATAGAGGTGTGTATTCATTATATATTCATAGGAAATAACTAGAAACATCGTATAAAACTACATCAATTTTCATATTTATCGTTATGATGCATTTAATAAATTTATATTCCTTTACCAATTGTCAATCATCGCTGTTCATTTTACAAATATCTAAAATTAAAGTTGTGGAACTACTTAATGGTCGTCGTCTTTATGCTAATTCAATTTTTTATTGAACACCTTACACATGATTTAAACAAATATATTTCATACGTCATCTCAAAGCAAGATTTAAAATTAAAAGTACTTAAACATTACTTCTACAGACAAAATGTTTGGTGTTGCCATTTTACAAAACTGATCGAAACCAATGCTACACGGAAGCATTATCGAGATCAACGATCGAGTTTCTAAAATTTACATACCAATTTATCGCCACATGTTGGCTAAACAATAGCACGTTCAACGTGGTCGAAACATTGTCTTCGAAATGTCGAAAAAAATATTTAAACGACTGTAAATGTCCTGGTTGCGGTTTCTCAACGCTGTAGTTCCGTTTTACCTGTAAATGTCGCGGGGGTGGCTTGTTTTAACGCATTTCGCGGTTCGAAGATTTACATCGTTCTGTTCTCTTCCCTTGAGAAACGACGACGTTCCGCGGTTAAGGCATTGTTTGCAACGTGCACCAACTTTCACGAAGTCGATGTCTCCGTTTGTTTTTTTCAGACAACGTGAACGTCAATCTTCATTTTCTTGCTGAGCGATTTCTGCGCGAGCCAACTCCGACAGGTTGGCTCCTCGCCGACAGTACGTCAGTTTCCTATTGAATCGGTTGTATACGATATTCGGGTTTCGTTTGAGTTGCACTTGTGCAAGAAATATATTTCACGATATCGGTAATTGATTGTGATCGTGTAAAATATGTGGTAACAAAGATTTATTTACGTAACCCAGATATTCCCGAGCGCGCTTCTCTTTTAAATAATGCCTTTTCGTGTTTGAAATTTAAGTCGAATATGCGATCGTTTATTACGTTACAACTACCTATTTGTCCCAATTACGTGTACATTTATCTGTGGTCAAAATTCGTTAGGTTGATAAGGTGTTGCTTATGCAAATTTCAATATCGCTATCCACCGAACTTGTACAAAAACCATTACAAAATTCTTATCTTTTACATTGTGGCAAATATCGTTTAAAAGATACCAGATATTTCATTCCCGTAAACGCCAAAAGCAACGCCATTCTGAATTTCATATTTCTGAAAACGCGTTTTCTATAAAACTAGAAAACATTTGTTAAACCAAGAACGAAAACTTTCCATAAAAATTGAAAGAATTTGCCAAGGTTAAATATGATTTCTAAAGTCATGAGTCTCTTTCTCGGAATATGAAACAAGATACCAACGAGCGGTGATTAATTACAATGGTGTCGTATTGTCCTTACGGTTCATTATTATTAAACAAATCCACGGTCTCGCGGATGTGGCTACCTCGATTTCTACGATTCGCGGCGCCGCATATATCGTGGTAATGAAGGCAATTCATTCGCTTATTCACCGTGCCGTGTTCGTAGGAGTAAGACATTAATGTGTGCGCGCGCGCGATTACCGCTTCGCCAAAGCGCACCACGAATCTTGCTAGAGAAATATAAACGGCGGGGATGACGTGGGCGAAAACACGCATTGAGATGTGTTTCTTTTCTCGCCGGCTACCCACCCGCAAGTACACGTTGCACCGTCAGTTCTCTCGTTGATTTTGCACTCTCGGGCCTGCGACAGGAAAGCGAATTGCAGCCGAATGATTCATGTGGTCACGGTGGTCGCGAACGCGTGTGCTTGCTTTCGTTTCACGCAAAGGGTGCTGGCCTGTTATGTTTTGTTTCTGTTTATCTAAAAAAAAAAAAATGTCTTTTTAACGCAATTGGTAAAAGATGGGAGAAAGTTTTTGGACGATATATGCATTTCACGTGCGATAGCTACGTGAAGTATTATACGATTTTACTTTACATAAATTTTTCTCTTATTTTTTAATTCCTTTCTGTATTTTTATTCTACGGTTTTTCTGAACCTTGGAAAGTTTATGTTAATTTTTATACAGTGTTTTATGGTCTAGTACTTCAGTCGCGAACTCGTGTTCTGCAAGTGGCTGGTTTTGTTTAACGAAAACCGTGCTGCCTATTTTTATCTCCTTTGTATTCTTGAGAAATATTTTTCACCGCAACCGCGGAAAAAACGCGAGAAATTTTCCTGCTTTTATCTGCCCTGTTTGCTTTTTGTATTTTGGCTTGTCGTGGGTATTGAAGAGTTTATGTTAAACTTCATAAACGCAAGTTTGGTATCTTTAAAGTACTGTTTCAATGTTTCTGCAAAATTGCAGTGTTGGTATTTATTCTATGAGAGGTATGAATTTTAAATACGTATAGCTTTATCAGTTAAAAATATATATAGTTTTACTAGTTAGAAGAGTTGATTATCCGATATCGAGTTTACGGTGTGATCGAAGATAATGAGCTGACTGACACTAGAACGTTTATTGTGGCTAATGTCAGTAGGGTAACATTTGAAATTAAAATTTGTTATTTCAACAGTTCATACTACTCCCATTCAAGTCAAAATACGGTGAACAATCCATCAATTGTTTTAGTAGCGTACTATATTTCTAATTTAACACTGAAATATCTGAATGTTGCTTTTCGTGTATCTAATTATTTACCTTTCTCTAACTCAATAGAATAAAACGTTGTGAAACGAATATACGAAAATCTCATAGCGATGTAACCATGAAAGAAAATGAGAAGCAAGAAAGAAAAATATAAAAGCTATTAAACTATCTTATATTTATTTCCAATTCAATATTAATATATCTGCATAACTCATGGTACTTTTGTATTTCGCTATTCACGATCCTCGATAGCTTTATTGATTCCGCTAAATATCTTCCGAGCAATTGCTCATGCTCGTAGCGTTCGCTTGTATTTCGTATCGACCAATTAATCATTTCCCAGCTGGCGCGTGCATAAAATGTTGAAATTGTCCTGGCTGATCGCGTCGAACGTCTCAACCAGTACTTCCACTTACTTAATCAATCTTCACGAACGAATGAATATTGAAAACTTGTGTATCTGCCGGAAAAGTTCTCTCACACGCGTGTTCGACTATGATAATCGCATAGATGATGAATTCAGGTAGTATCATTTCTAACGATACATCGTTTATCCTCTTTTCATTTTAATTGACTTATGGAATCGGAAGAAGCACAGGTAGGAGTTTGGTAAACGAGCACTCATTTAGGACGAAGTATCAATATATGTTGTGCTATTACTCGTCAATTAATTGTACCAGGTATTTGAGTTTATATTTGTAACTGCTTTGTATTAATAGTAATTGTGACTCGAGCTTGCTACGATCTTTGGATTCTAATCAAATTAATCAGGTTTTTATTATTTCAAGAGACTTTGTAATTGTACCGTAATTGTAAGAAAGAAAAAATAGGAGATCTTCAAAAATTACATAAAATATATTTGTCTGTTAAACGAAAAAGATTTCAAGAACCTTGTTACAGGGTGTAAGTTCTGATATGTTAGATTCGTCGTCAAATGATAGCAATCTTCTGTTCGATAATAACAAATTTTGGAGAAAATTAAAGAACACATAGATAAAAGACAAGGATTCGTAGGGAGAACTGGATGAATCCCATGCGTAAGTTCTTAAAGCGAGAAATAAATTCCAAAATAAAAACATATTTCAATCGAGAACTATCCAGGAACCGTAGCGAAATGAAAAAAGTTATAACTAAAGATTTAATCGCTTATCGTATAAATCCATTCAAAAAAGATCTCGCTTTATCCTTTTTCGTTCTTTCTCCGACTGGATTCGCGATTAAATTATCGTCCCATCAAAACGTGTACCTGTTCGTCCACACATAGAAAACACTACGAAATAGCCATGTTCGAAAATATCGAGGTCACCGTGCAATCACCAGGACGAAACGATGCAACGAACACGAATTTCAGGTTTTCGTGGCGAAAAAAATTATTAGAATGGGTTAATGCGTAATAAAGTTGGTCCATCGTGTTTCTTAGCCTGTGTCGCGTTAATTGGCGACTGGTTTCGGAACCAGTCTTCTTTCTCTCTCTCTCTCGTGTGCCTTAGCTCGCCGATGCGTCGGTCTCGCGTACCATTCACAAACAACGTCATGAATGAGTTCTCACCCTCGTCGCGCCATCGAGAACCATTTTTTTCTTTCCTTTCTTCTTTATTTAACGATACACGCAGCCGATATAACTGTATTGGTATAACTGCGCCGTCTATTCGTACGTCATACTCGCGTAAAATTGTAAATTACGCTTCTCCCTACGAACGTTGATTGCATTTTATGATCTTAATCCTCGGCATAATGCTGCACGCCGAAGCGTGAGGTATATTTATTTTAACGATTTAAGTAACACGTCGCGAGAGTTCCTCTTCTTTCCTTTGTCGTTTATTCTGTATGGATCAGAGTTGTTTCGTAGAAAGGATTAGTAGAAGTAGAATGAACATCTTTTATGCGGTCGGTTTACAATGTCCGAGCGTGAAGGGAGTGAAATCCTGTGTGGAAGAAACGATTTCGACGGGTAGTAAAACTAGCTGGAAAATTGCTTTCGTACGTTGCAAAGCGGATCAAGGGATCGTGAAACGCGTACTAAATTGGCAAGCACTTGGTTGATGTTAAATTGATTCTTATTAGACCCGACGAATGCTATATCGACTTATTTGATATACGCATATCAATCTCTGGAGTTAAAGAGTTAAAGCGTGTTCCTTGTAAATTAATTAATTAATCGTAGCCGTAGCTTCGATACTTTCTAACGTTAATAGGATTTCACCCGTTTTCTACTTCCGTCAGTTTTAGCCAAGGAACTTATCCATATCTTTGATTGATAAATTATTTATAGAGCTCGGAGAGAAAGTGGTGCGTGTAACGAAATCTTTAATTTGAGTAATTTCACAGAAAAATCTGTATGCTTTCGAACATTAAAATACATCGCTACAGGCAATCATAGAAAGGTAGAAATTCATTAACCGTTTCTAGTAGTGGCCATGGTAATGATAATGGTAATAATAATAACATGGACTATTCGCTTAAAAAATAAGTACATGTAATTCTTAAAGTAGCAACAATCGAAAAATGAGAAAGCTATAACAATGTAATCTCATTACAAATAATATTGAGACGCATAGTGGTTTTTGCAAGAGCTGCATATACTCACTTTATTATATACCACTTTTCTACAAGTCCTCGTTATTTAATTATATCTATTATATTTCTGTCCCGTTATTTTCCATTACATACATTATCTATTACTCCTTCCTACCAGTAAGTATTAATAAACCTAAGAGAAAAAATACTAGAAATGGCTTGGACAGCTTAATTAGTCAAAGCGCTGGTCGCAACTTTCTTCACGGATAAATTTCCAGGGAGCCACTGGCGAACGAAGTTTTTCAATTAAGCTCGTCTACCCCCCTGTTGCGTGCTTTCTCTGTGGGGTTTCCTAGCATGCTAAGACGTCAAATCGCTCACGTTACAAGCCCTAATAGCCAACGTCCGCAAATTGCCGTACAGCCTCGCTTCGACGGCTGGAAAAATGCGCGATTGTCGAGGGATCACTTTGGAGAAGCTGGTCTTGCGAGGCGTGTCTGAGTAATCGCGTATAAATCACGCGACGACCAGGGTTAAGGAAGTCATTATTAAAGTATGGGCGAGAATCACGTCGTTGTGCGCGAGTCATGAGTGATACGACGTCTAACGGATTTGACGATTAGCCTCGGACACGTTGCTCTTGCTCTACAGCTACTCGTGGGCGTTTTACACCCGGTAGTTGTCAAACGGTTACCACTGGTTCTTATGCAGTTGATTAAGTGCGTCGAGCACTTGACCCTTGCTTTCAGAATCGCGAAAGCTGCACGATGAAAAATCGCGGGACGCGATTAGCGGCCTGAATCCAATTCACGCTCTATTTCGCGGTTTATGATGGTTTCATCTTCTTTTGGTAAAGGTAAATCTGTTCCTTGATGTTGGCAAAATATACCGCAACTACGTGAACTTCTTTCTTATGAAAGATCTTACGATTAGATCGTAAGTTTATATTTGTTACACAAGATCCGGAATTTTCTCATTTCTCCAGAGCCCAGCAAAAGATAAAGAAGAATGGCATCGCATCATGAAACGCAGTAAACCGTGACAAATATTTGTACGTATGTTACAATATGTGATACTTGATTTAATTCCACTGTTTAGTTAGACTTTAATTGTTTTACATCACTGGATTCCTGAAGTTATCCGTTGAGGAGTAGAAATCAGAGAGTCTGATAGATTTTGTTTCTGTAGAATTCAGAAGCAATTTAGGTTCGTTTGAGTTTGCGTGTCAATCTCTTGAAGGGAAAGGGTTTGAAGCATGGAGCGATATAGCAATTCGAATTACAGTATAGCAACGGACTTGAAGTTTTCTTCTTTCGCCGTACACGTCACGATAACAAAGGAGTTGTCAGGTTAATTGCAGAATTGCAGAATCTCTGATATAAGAAACTAAAAAGAAACGGAGAAACTTATGAACCGTTTTCTACGGACTGTCTATTATATATTCGCTTCCCGACTCGTAGCAAAGAAGCGCGTGGTCCGCCAAGCACCTTGTGCATATTACCGTTTCTTCGACTGTACAGGAGCAGTGGAAGAAGTCGGCAATGGCTGGTAATGGGACAACTTCTTCGTGCATCCAAGGTATCCAGGTGTTACGGTATAATTTACAAGAAGGGGAGTAATGTTACTTCTCGATGTAACCTCGTTCCAGGCATCGATGTCCCCTCGAGGGCAGCGCGTAGGAGAGTTTATAATACGTAGATCGAATCAGGTTCGGCTCGTCTTACCGATCTCGAGCTTGTGCATTAATCGTTATTTTATGTAAATTGTACCAAATCGATTGGAATATTGAAAGAGGAAGAAAACGAGGAAATCAATGGAAAAAAGGCGGCGAAGGATAAAGACGAGGAAATGCCGGGGGACGAAGAAAGAGAAATCGTTTATCGAATAATCTAAACGCGTCCCGTGCTTATTTATCGATACTGATAAATACTTTTAGCTTATATTTGCTATGCGTTTCTCGACTCATTCGAAAAATCCATTCGACTAGTTCCTCCTTGATACACGATTATTGGGTAGGAGTAGCCTTTATTCGTTTCGGTGATTATACCATAAAATCTACGGCCATTGAAACGCATGCTATGAAAAGAGAAAAACGAAGAAACAAGAATGAATTAGCAGCTCGTTATCGGTGGAAAGACTCGCGAGTATGAAATTGTAGGTTGCTTGGTGACAAGCAGAAACTATGAATCACATTTTGTAACGTTACCCTAGTTGCTGTATACGCAACGGTGTTTGGAACGCAGACAGATAGCGAGATGGACAGGAAACCTCGCCAACAACGTTTCCGCGCGTAAAATCCACGCCAATCGTCCGAACGCTGTTTGTTTTACTATGCTTCCTCGTTACCGAACACCGTAAGCGACGACGTAAATGAATGGTTGCACGGTCATTAAGACGCGTCGTCTAACCAGGAGTAATTGCGACGTCAAGGGGATCGTAAAATCGTCACGACGCAACTGTTGGATTCTTGCAGCCATTCTGTCGATGGTTTTCCACTCTGACAAGGTTATTTATAACAACGAACACGCATTCAGCTTTGGGTTAAGCGACGTTCTTCGCTATTATTTCAGGAATTTGCAATCTGTAGGGTCTACCGCATAAACGAACTGTTGGTATTCTTTGCCTTTCTTAGTTTTTCGAATGTTCTCTGCAGTTTTTTCCTGGGTTGTTAGATGATTACGAAGGAAGAAAATTGAATATAACAAGCTAGGGTTATTTGAGTCGGCTAAGTTTCGACATTTTGAAATTCAATCTTGAACTGCGTGTAGAATAATCAAACTTATTGCATATTATGAAATACCATTGGTCTTTGCTATGACGACGAACGAACGAAAAAATATCGCGTACTTTAGGTTTCTTGAATCAGCGAGCAGGCATTTTACGAGAACTAATTAAATGAACAACAAAATTGTTTGCAAAACTAATGTAATGCACACAGGCTACTGAATCATATTATTATAATTTTGAATGGGGATATTAATATTTGACGAACGAACAATTTCTTTCACCTCGATGAATGAAAGTTACATACTTCGAGAAAAATGATGCCCATCGGGCTGTCAATCTATGAAATATATTTCCGTTTTCGAACATAGATCGCTTAAAAATCGTTCATAACCAAATTTGGCGAACTTTACGAGGCAAATTATAATACTTAGCTTGTTTGAAATATCCTTCTGATTCATATAATTCTACTTTCACCCTACTTTGTGTGGATCACCCTTGTAAGAAAGGTAATTGCATGAATCTGATGGTTTTAATCGCGTGTTTCGTTCGGATCTTTATCATAATCTGAAACTATATCTTGCATTCCAGACTGATCTACACCAAATCAGCTTTTTCTTTTCTCCTTTGCTACAAAGAACGGGCGCCAATGTGCATTAGTTCTTGGCATTAAATAAATCCTATGCACAAAGGATTTATCACGTTATCGAAGTGCTAAAATAGTATCGTTAATATCCGATTTGATCATTGTTTAATATATTGCAAGAGACATGCTTTTATGTGTTTTCGTTATCATTAATGTTTCGCGATAAGGAATTAGGTATTAATCATCCGTTTCCTTTTGTTACAGTAGAATTTACGTTTCGTGGAAATGCCAGTAAAATTAGTGTATATATTTTAATTAATAATTCCTTACATTCATTAACAAGCTTCTTTATTACATAACAAAGTATATAATTAGGCTATAATTATAGCTTCTAATATGCCACATACATTGTAGTTCAGAATCACAAGGTAAACACGTATGAATTCACTTTTCTTAATTTTCTAATTTTGATGTAAATTTGAATGTTATTTGGTGGTTAATATACTTACAGAATTGGAAAAAAGACTTTTTAAATCTAGAGGTACAAATCTTGCGAAACTTCCTGAAATCTTTTCATTACGAAAATATCTACGAAGTTTCATAATGAACCCGATCGTAGAACGTTATGATAATCGAAATTCAAGATGAAATAAAGATAAGAAAATTGATAATACAAAATATTGTAAAATATGAGAAATGTCTGTTTGTCTCCTGTGATCTTCGATCATATGATAATTAATTATTGGATGGCGTGTAATGTGCAACGTATAGCAAGATAATTTGAAGTGAAGATTCAAATCGTCTAAATCAAAAATAAAACCAAACATGTGGTACTTTCAAAAGGTATGAATAAAAAGTGATGAAGTAATCATACATAGTTTGTGATTATGAGGCGCCAGTGCTATCGCACTGAAAAACTGCAAGTAATATACGTACTCATCGATATTATCGGAAATCAGTAAGATCTTGTTGGTATATGATTCAAAGCAAGACGTCTATCAGTTTCCTTTCTGCTAAATATCGACATCCTATCGCGAATCTTCATTTATCGATATTTCATAATAATGTCTATTGCACGAAGAATTTATTCTCGGAGACATTCTCAAAGTTAGCAACCACTTTAGATATACCTCGATCGATCGTTCCTTATTCTTTTAAACAATTAGAACAATTAAAATCGAAACTTAATTATTTATCCGAGTTCTATGTATATAGTAACTTGTGTAATGAATTTATCACTTATCTCAATACGACCAAATTCGATCTTCTAAGGTTCATATTTGAATTGGTGTGAGAGGTGATCAGATATTTCCTCTGTGAAATATAAACATACAATTGTATATGATATCATCGAAATTAGAAAAATATAATCGAACTTTGTCCTGTGCAATTGAATTTTCTGTAACCAGACTTATCAGATCTGACCAGACGACTGTAGAATCTATTGTTACTAGACTCTATCAGACTTTATTGAAAATAATCAAATTACAATCCATTGTACCCTATCGAGCATCACTAGGATCTATTGAACGTCACAATAGTCGATTGGAGTCCATTGATTTCATAAATCATATTCGCTCGAAGCGTTACAGACTTTATCAAACATTATACAACGCGATAAAAAATTAGTAGACTTCGTTAGACCGTATTAAACGCAATCTAATGTTGCTTGACTTTCTCGAATTTGATTAGTCATTCTCGGAATTTGAGAAACTCGATTGAACATTGACACGACGTTCATAGCCGTAACAATAGATTGAACTTACAATCATAGATGATTAACATGTCAATTATGCTATCATCTGGATTTGAATTCCATGGGTTAAGGTTAATGTCCTACTTCGGAATTTTGAATCTCCAGTTTAGATTTGCAATTGGATTTATTTTTCAGATCCAGATTTTGTATTCGAAATCGAGTTCGTGATCGAAATTTGAGTTTCATTTGATTCAAATCATTTGATTCATTTGATTGAAATTGAGTTGGATTCTCGATTAAACTCGTAGTTGAGATTTAAGACAGAAATTTAGCTTTAAGATTGGAATTCATCCAATTTCGATGTTCGTACATAGCTGAGATTTCTGTTTCTTGGTTCATGACACTCGGGAATTAAATTCAAAATTTGGTTTGCATCGGAATTTGAATTCAGATAGTCCAGATCCAAGCGTCGGGGTCTAGATTTACATTTACCGCTATATACTTTATCAATGTACAATTCAGTACGATATAATCTTGGTCGTGGGGAAGATCCGTAAGATATTACAATTGGGAGTCTATGATAGGATCTCTTGGACCTTATTCCAATTAAAATCTTTTCGATTCATTCTTTCTGATAAAATAGTGTGGATTGATGTCGTTCGATACGCGATCTAGCTGTATATAATTGCATGCAATAGTATCTGATATGTTAAATTAAATTTCATCATGCGATTAGATCTCCAACGATTAACTAATGATATAGAATTCTATGCAAACAAGATTGACTACATTTTTCGATATTTGTTATTATGTAGCGATCTGCTACACTATCCACTAAGTTATAATTAGATCCAGTGACTGTGTTTTAATAGGAAAGCTATCTAGTGCGACTAACTGCCTCCAGATCATATAAATCATGAACGACAATATAAAATATAAATTTTTCTCCATACGTAAACTTGAATCGCGAGCCACGATTGGATCGCGTTCCATTGTGTGTAACATTTTAATAGCTTCTTATCTGTCGTATGCTATCAATGTCGCCGATGAAAGACAATTTGTATGTCAAACCGAATTATCTTCATCGATCAATGATCTGTGACCACACATACGTTCATGCGACGCTCTATACCTTCATTTAGCTATGTAATGACGATAATAACGATCGTTATTGCACAACTAAAATGAGTAATTACATAACATTGGATACTATCAGGATACCTAAAAAAATAAAAAGAATAATGGAGAGATTATTATCATTACGAGATGCAATTTACTTGTAATCCCGACGAAACTCGTCGAACTATAAAGTTTCTTGTACAAGTTTAAATCGTTCTCGACTGGCAATTAAAGTGCAGCCTTTCTATCCGGTCCGCGATCGAACAACACGACCTGATCACCGTCGATCGATCCGTAATATTCGCCAATCGATATTTCACTATGCCTCCCCGATAATGTACAGTAATAGCGTGCTATTTGCATTCGAGTCGAATACGCGGACCGAGGCGATATCAAACGTCACAACTTGTCCATTATTCATAAATAACATTTCAATTAAAGCACGATCTGCCTTCGCGTTTTGCAATTTTTCCGCCGTTTTACGAGGACACTTCGAAGCAAGATCGTTTGATTTCTTCGCGATACCGTAAATTACAATTATTTTGATTCGCGAATGTAAAAAGTCGTTCGAGTAGGACAGAGGGGATTTTTCAAGATTCAATAGGAAGATTGTAAATTATTCATCTACGACGCGTGTCGCGAAAGTAAAAGCCAGATTACTGTATCGTTATCGTACGTCGAAATCGAGTTCGTATATATTTTATACAAAGGGTTGTTCCATCAAGGAGGAGAAAGTTTCTCGATTTTCGATCGTAGGTGGATATTTTTCGTGCACATCGTGATACGGTTTCGTGATCAGTTTCACTTTCTACCAAAAGCTCGCTTCCTGCCTCCGCACTTATGACTAAATGCTTTACGACGCGGAATTCCACGGTTTATCTTTCCCGATGAATCATGTGCTTGTTCCTAGAGCCGATATTTCTAAGGATAGACGATTCATTGCTCCTAACGAATCTTCTAAATGCCCACTTCGATATATTCTCCTAGATAATAAAAGCAAACTATGCGTAGCTTTACTTCTTGTATTCAATGTTGTCCCTATTTCTACGTTTCTTCGTATAAAGCCAGAAGAGCTAACTTAACGGTTAATCATACGATGAATTGGTACAATAACGGTAAAATAGAAAATTTGATTTACTTCTACCTTTGTTATATTCCCTATCGATTACAGTTTTTTCTTTTACTTATCTCTACTTCCTTATTCGTTTCGAGAATTTCTACCCCTGTGATGAACGATCGATCAAGAATGGACCACTCAACGAGCAAATTATTAAAAATATCTGAATTTTAGCATATGTGGGTAAAGTTTAATTCTTGAGAAAACAGACCGTTAATTTATAGAGTTGATCAATTAAAGTTCCGCGTGTTTCAAATATTCCTCTCTAAGAAGATTATATTAAAACATATACTATAAAGATTATCTAGTATCTTCTTCCAAACTATACAACCTTCTCAAAGAGGAAACTGTATAACATTCGTAATACTTTTACGAAAAGCACACCGTACATACGTTGGGATTTCGATGCGTATCTTTACACGATGTTACCGGCATTTACCAATCAAGGTACGCTCGTGCAAAAACGAATTAATTCGCCGCAGAGCGTGTCCAATCGGCGGACACGTGTTCGCGGTTTCGTGAGTCAGGATAACGCAGGAAGGTGTTCGTGACGTTCGGAGCAAGGTGTTCGTGACGTGCCGCCAAGTCTACATCCGATTAGCCATCCACGTCGACGTGTATCGCTGATAAGTCACGATGATGCAAGCGACGTTCGAAATGTCAGTGCAAGAGGAAACGAGGGCAAGTATGCTGAATCCTCCCAGCTAAACAGTAATTCGATCATCACCGGTGAAAAAACCTAGATAAGAGATTCCGACACCGTCTGTCGCCGAATACCTGTGCGTTATCGACGATTTCGTAAGAGGAGCAGCTATAAATGACCGGTGATGTTATTATATGCTGTGGTCATACGAGTAGCGAAACGATGGACATTTCAGGCTGCAGTGTAGCGGAATTTAGTTTTATATTTTATTTATTTGAAAGAGATTTTGGTTAGTTGGTTAACGCGTTCAATACGCGAGACGCGGATCAGAATCAGCATATATCTTTTTCTTTTTTATTTTATTCTTATGTGTTCTTTTTAATACGCCTTAGAATCTCATGATAGACCAATGCATGTACTTACTTTTAAAAAGTCACAAAAATGTGGACTTCAAAACTTGCTAGTTAAAACGAGAGTCGCATTTGTATCGAATATGCGAAATGAATTTTTCCATACTATTTTTATTCCATACTATTGTCTCTCCTCTTACTGTTATATAAACTTCAGTTATAAAATCCTACAAAATCCTATGAATTCCACGTATGATCGTACGTATGATATCGTCCCCCGATAAAAGAAGTTTTATTGTAATATCCATTTAAATGAATTCCCGTTTTTCTGAATTCGGACAATTATATAAAATGATAACAAATCATAGGAAGCATGGAAAACGATCGGATTCCTATGATATGAAACCGTTTGTTCCTCGAAAGGTTTATGTAATCGGAGGTTTACCGTAACGTGAGTATCGATATTATTACAACGTGCGTCATAACACGTTTTTTTCAATGCTCGAGTGAGCACACCGATAATCCGAAATTATAATCCAAATTTCCAACGTGGCGGCGATAATCCGAAATGATATTCCTAATCCGCTTACGATTACGCGGTAGCCGGGCTTTCATCAAACCGGTGAACGCCCACTCGATTTCATCGAACTTCCCGTGAGTTCTTGAGCTACTAGCGAAAAGAGGATTCGACTGAATGATGATAAACAGGCTGATTCGTGGA
This sequence comes from Bombus pyrosoma, assembly GCF_014825855.1. Taxonomy (NCBI): domain Eukaryota; kingdom Metazoa; phylum Arthropoda; class Insecta; order Hymenoptera; family Apidae; genus Bombus; species Bombus pyrosoma. Next base: position 15,673,889 of record NC_057775.1, read on the forward strand.
ATCTGCTGGTGAGTTAGTTTCTCGGTGACGGAGACCGTGATAATGGTTTCGTAAGATCTGCTGATGGATCTTGCGATTATGTAGATGAGTGCATATTTTGGAATCTTTGAATACGTTCGATAGAGTTTGCCAAGCAAAAGCGACCCTGTAACATACACTCACGAATGGTTTGTATTTAGGGAAGTGAAGTTACTGGTGAAATAAATTACATTATTTGAGAAAGTGGGAAATATGTATGTTTTAAAGAAATGTTTGTGCAACATTTAAATTATATACCGAGTATTTGGTTGTGTTATAAATGCTTCTTGTACAATACATGTACGAAAACAGGATTAATTTATGTGTGTTGCAAAACAACCCAATATTTACTGTCCATTAATGATAAATATTTATTATGCAATACCTGATAAATATCATGAATGTCATTTGAAATAGAAAACGAACAGTTAATTCACTCTAATTACTTGCTACTTTTACCGACAAGCGTTCTCTACTATTTAGTAAGAATTTTTGACCGACATTCCTCTGTTTCCTGTTCTTTTAATTGGCGTTCGAACGATTTCACAAGTGTTTGGCAATAGAGACGATCCACGATAAGACTGTTCTCGGATCGCTGTTTAAAAGTAGATGCAATCAGATCGAGAGTGATTTGCATGGAATAAGCTTTACGATCGTAAAGAAAACACGACGCAGTTACGATGCAAAGCAGTCGGCATTTTAACCGAGCCGTTTCGTGTTCACGATGATATTTAAAAATCGTGAAGACCTTTTCCTCTTTATAGTCTCGTTTGACCGTTGTAATCATTTCATTAATTAAAAAAAAAAAAAAAAAAAGAAAAGAAACGATCTTAAAAAACCGACAGAATTGGAAATTTGAGTACACTTGACAGGCTATATTTATTATATAATTATACCGGATTGCTTAGTATAATTATATAGTATAGAAATGTAGTATAGTAACAATTATAATTCTATAGTATAGGAATGACAATTGTATTTTAAAATAGATATTTATTCACCTCATTTTTTTTAATGAAATAATTTATAGTAATTGATTTATAAATCACTTCACCGATGCCATTGACTCGCTAATACATTCGCCTAATAAATTGGAAAATTAATAATTCAGTGCAACAGGTTTCCGTAATTTAACCACCTACACGATATTTTATATTGTACACTCAGGTGTGTGCGCTTCTTGCTTCGGTCGTCGGAGTCGCGTGGACTTTTTGTCATGAAGCCAAACTGGTTCCGCGAGACTGTGTAATAGGACACCATAAATCTTCCTTTTCTCATCAGAAATATTTTAGCCTCCCTCCTTCCGCAATTAATAAAGTCGCGCCGTTACTTCTTCACCGTTTAAATTAATATGTAAAAAATTAATCGAAACGCTTATGAGGTAAACGCCTATAATGAAACAATTGCATTCCCGCTGAAAATTTCTTCTCATTTTGTTTCAACGAAGCTTCTGTATTTGATGTAATAAATTACGAAGCTTAAAAAGAAAATGCATACAATCAACTTGGCTTCTGAAAGACTCGTTTTTAAAATACATTGATTTGTCTTAAGATTTTCGAATAGCGGCGTATCACACTGTATCGATTACAAATGGACAAATTCAAGTTCTACGAGGTGGAGATGCTCGAAAATACATTTAAACGAGTATTTGATAGATCGCGCGCGTGAAACCGTGGAAAATCGCTTGCCACCCCGTTTACCGTTCGAAATGTAACTCTCGTCCATTACATTACGTGAGAAGGCGTGTTTACACGGTGTGAAAGGCGTCGCGGCTTCAGGACGGACCAATCGATGATTTCTCGAGAGTCATTAACTCATATAACGAATGATCCTGAGAGCGGTGAGCGTTTGCTGGATCTGTAATACCGCCATGCTATAGCTATGCCTGTCAATCGCGCCGGTTTCAAGAAATCACGGACAGTTTCGCGATCTAAAAACCGACAACGACTGCTCGTTTCACCCTACTTTCAGGTGAAAATCCATCGAATTTCTTTTCGTGTCTTACTGCTGTCTAACTCTCTAACTCCCGTACGCATTCAAATTGCAAATTGATAATTCTACACAGTGTGTCAATTCATAGCAGCGCCAGTAGAGTCTTTGGTTTCGTTTGTTTTACAACCTTTCCGCTAAAAAATTCTAATTTTCAATAGAAAGTCTTCGATAAAAATGAAACATCGTGGTTTTGAAATCGGAGTATTAAGTATTTAAAAAATTATCCGCAAATTTGGTAAAGTAACATGAAAAATATTAAAAGTTACTATATAGTTTAACAAATATTATAGATTATCGATAGAAGATCGATATTAATATATGCCTATAGACGTTTAAAAAATTGTCTACTGCGAGTAAATCCAACAGAATAAACTAGCGATAGATATTTTTAGCTATGAACGGCTTTCGAGACATTTTCATGTAATTTATTTATTTGATCGTGACCGGAAAGCGTAGGTTCAATGTTTAGATTCGGGTTTTTATATTCTCTGATTTTACCTGTTTAGTTATCCTTGAAAGCTTTTCCATTTTATCATATATATTATCATGTACATAATATCGCGACATAAACTCGTTGGTTTAGTTTTTGGGATTTTAGTTTAGTTAGCGTTTAATTTTTAGTTAACGAAGTAAAATATTTACTGTCGTTAAATCACGCGGAAAATTGGTAAAAATAAAGTCGAGAACCATGTTCGAAGGAGAATGCCACACGTGCAACGCTCGAGTTTGAATGCATCACTTCGATAGGTCAGTGCATGTCTGACATGAACGTAATTGGTATCTATCGGAAACACGTCAAGATAAGATATCGGTTAACAACGTTATCGTGCTCGTCCGTGTGACGCGAAACGTGGTTGTCTTCTTTTAACCGAAACGCCGGCGTTTAACTTGGCCTCGTTACTTTTATCGACAAATCTTAAAGATCGATCCAGTCTAGCGCAACGTTCCGCGTCGCGCGATCGTGTCTTCTCCCTGATATTAACACCGTACTCTGCTATTTGTGATACGCCGTTTTCAGTCAGTCATCCAGTGAAATATATTCTCAAATAATCGAAATAAAGTTCATTATTTTCATTGTGCTCCATTTCGCGCAATAAATATAGGCTTCGTGGCAGGTTGCTCGCTCTGCTACAATTGTACTCAACTGAAGTAAAATTAAGTTGCGGTGCGGCTTTATGATGTCATAAGTGACATGTATCGTACAAGGTATATTTTTCTTTGGAAACGTATAGACGTAAAATCGAACTGTTTTTACCGTGATACGTAAACTAACACGTTTTCGAACGAAAGTTCCTGTGGATAGACGTTAATTGATGATGTGCTACTGAGGTGTTAAATTAATCATCGACGGAGGTATCGATAAGACTTTATTAGAAATTCCTCTATTACGGTTTCTCTCGTTATAAATAGAAACGAAGAAGAGAAATATAATACCTTAAGTCAATTTTTCATTACCAAGATTAAATCTTGATCGACCGGGCTGAGTTGTACGGTTGTTGGGTTTCTAACCATTAATCTTGTTTATCGTTTTCTTCTTTGTTTTCTTTTTTTTTTCGTACGTCATTTATTATTTTCTGTTATCTTTTTTACATAATATAGGTTATTGCAATTTTCTGCTTTCTTGTTTTCTTCTTTTTGCATTTATATGGCTGTGTATGTATATCTGGTAATAAAAGAATTAAAGAGAACGAGAGAGAAAAAGAGAGAGAGAAGAATCGTAATTTTCAGTCGTATTATTGCTAATTATTTATATGTTAGTCACATTTCTATTAGCTGTATTGCGTGTAATACATTTTAATTATATATTTATATCATTTATTTATGTTTTAATTCTTACCAATTATAATTCTCCTTTTTTAACAGATCGGCGCAGGAGCCATGTCATCGGATCGGCACCACGGATCGCGAGAAATCGACGTAGAACCGGGAGAATCGGATCACCTGCCGGATACTTTCCGAACCGAGTGAAATCGAATACAAAAGATCGTCGGCCAATAATCGGGGATCGACACACGTGATCGGCCCACAACAGCTTGCAACCTACGGCCTCCCCGCTGGCCTGGCCAGCTACTATGCGAATTGAAGCTCTCAGCACCCTCGTCGCGGTGAGTTTGCCGTTTTCAAACCTTTCAACGCGATAGATATCACTTCTTCTCGGTCCATTCTTCGCTATGATCGATATATTTAATATTTGAGGACTGTATTGTCATTTTTGCATGACCGATTCGGTTTTATTGCGTGAGTTGAAAAAAGTATACGAAAATGACGATTGTTATATTTATATTAGAATAAATGTACGAAGTATTTCGCCTAATTTGACTATCTTAAATGTCTCGTTTATTTTTTATGATGGGGAAAAATTTCGGAGGAAGAAAATATTCGGTTCAAAGGAGCAAATGTAGTGATGGGAAAACAAGTTTTTTCGAGGTCACTTTTTTCGAAATTCAACGATGTGCAATGTGTCGACGAGAAAATCATTAATTTCAATACTCGTTCGGCGACGGTTAATGAAGGAATCTCAATTTCATTGGAACAGTGTGTTGTGTAATTTTTCCTGATGCTTAGAAACAGAATGTTTACCGATCGTTGGATAGAATGTGGTGCAAGAATTTGATGGCTAGCTCGATCGTTGGGTCTTACGACACTTGATTCCTTCCTGTAGGGTTTAATTAAGAAATAAAGTTCACAACGATACTCGCACAACACCAGAAAACATGTGAGATAGGGTTCTATACGAATGTGCATCAATTATTATTATAAGTACTTAAAAATGTAGAGAAATCGTTCATTTGCCGTCTCCAAAGCGTATTAAAATTAATTTTGAACACCTTTTGAAATAAATATTTTCCACTGAAACATACAAATCTTACCTTTACCTTCTCTCCATACAAACGTGATTTTCTCATCGAAGATTACGCGAAGATCAACATATTGTACATCGTTGAATTTGTTTTTTATGAACTATAAGACTGTTGCAGTGAAAATGTGTAGTCCCATTTAAAAATACTTCGATGTCTTTGAAATCTTGAAAAAAGTGTCGCTGAGAAAATTTTTTGCCTATCACCACATTTGCCCCATCGAACCGAATATTCTCTTCCTCTGATACTTTTTACTATCATAAAAAATAAGCGAGATATGTAAAATAGATCAAGTTAGGTGATATATTCTGTATAGCAACCTAAATTTTAAGGTAAATGATTAGAAAGAATATATCAAACGATTCGATGTATCTACCTAATATGAGATTAAATAGGATTGGAAAGTTTACAGGTTTCTTAATATGAAAATTATCAAGATTTTTTTATTTTGGAGCAATTACTTAAATTCCAATATTCCCCGCTAAAAACGTGGTAGCACTCGTTATTTCGTTATCTGTTTTCTTTTTCTTTTTTTTTTTTTTTATAGCTTTTTACAGTAATAAAATTTAAGTAAACTTCGTCCGTAACAAACGTAAAGAAAAATTACGAAATACGATTTAACATCTACGTATATTAAGAAGCAGGCTAAACTATGGTTATAGTTACTATATGAATTAGACTTTCCCTGTTCTTTTTATATCAAATAACAGATGTAGCTTGAAAGCATCCCTAAATCGCTTTTGCCAGACGTTGTTGATACAAGAATGTTTCATAGTTTTATTGGCAAAACAGTGCCACGTTTATTTGGCTAGCAGGTGTTAAAATAACATTTGCATAAATCTGGCTTACCGCTACAATAAGTAATGTTGCGCGCATGTTAGTGCCGTACAACTCGAATGCCAACACAAACGATAACCGTGATAACTATCCGGATTTAAATCATCGCCCATGGAGAGTGGGTGTAATTACCGTACTATTCTCACGTACTTTCGACGACATTCAGCCCACAAGATCAAGAATTGCACGGTTGAAATATATTCCACGATCCGAATGAATATCAAGATTTGTTGCTCGCAGGGTTACAAAATTTTACAGTCATATTCTAACGCCGGCTCATCCTTTTTCTTTGACTCATCATTACTTTTAGCTCACTGTTGGGCGTCTTCGGTGTATTTTATTATAATTTTCAGGCATAAATCCCTGCGGTCAAGCCAACCAACGATTAGGTTTTTCTAATGACGAAAATTTCCAACCCACGCGTTCTTTCGTTTATCGTCGGCAGCGTGCCTTTCTTTTTAACTATTCTTTCACGAGCATTAGGAAATAATCCGGCTCAGGGGATAAATAAAGCAGTACGAAGTTTAGTACCTGATAAATCAACGTCAACTTTGTTGCACTCTGTCCTCTATTACAGGTTTTTATAGGCAGTGTGCAAAGCAGTTTCTTCGTGGCTTTGGATAATTATAAACATTTAGCGTCCTGATTCAATAAACATAATACCTTTGAACAAAATATGTTGGAAGTAATAAGATATAGAAATTTATCAGCCCGCCATGAGTTGGTCTTTTACGACCTGAACTATCAAGCTTCGATGTGCATCTAATAACATTAGATTTAACGATTACAATTAATGTTTTACGAGGAAAATAAATATTCACCTTCCGTACATACGTATACTGCCATGCTCTAAAAATCGTAATGTTACAATATCGAATACTGCTACATGTAGTAAATAACCAGAAAATGTCGTTGTCCCACTATAAATTCCAGTGTGTGTTAAATTAAACCATAACTTCAATCATCGTCTGTCGACCCACGTTTAATGACATGAATAGCGTGTTCGATACCTCAGTTATTCACCCTCATCGTGGAAAAATTTACAATACTCTGGCACCTGCGTGATATAATTCGCTATTCTTTTCGCATTCCACGGTCGGAGATTTTAACGAGATTACAGGAGATATACTGTTTCTTACGGCTCGAGACACGTTACACTGAGCTCGAGGTGTTCGTGAGCTGTTTTAATGACACGGTTATTCGGTCGGCGGCGTTGCGAGAATATCGGGAACGCATTGATTTTTGCGGCGAAGATCGATTACCGTCGGTGCAAATTAATAATACTGCCTTTCACCGCGAGATTTCCAAGGCGATTCGCCAGTCTCGACGCGTAGATCATAATATTAAAACGCATTACGAGCAATGCGACAATGGCGGGAATCGGCGCCGGTCTGGCGTTCGTTCTATAATCAAAAGTCCCTAAAACCAGATGACTCGATATCGAATAGTATTGGAATTACTAAAGTAGATTTACGACAGTACATTTTTGAATATTTGTATGGTTGTTCGTGTGTAGACGAAGATTCGTTCCATTCTTTATCTCTCCCCTTATCTTTCATTCTGATTTCTTTGGTGCAAGATTTTTTTGTACCTTAGTCATTGATAATCTTAGTATATATTGAATTTATTGGAAAAAATATCGATATTCTCATGTTACTATCTGTTACGCTCATTGAATATTTAATTTAACAAATTTTAAGAATAAAATCAAAGACGTTGATTCTAATAAGAAATCCTAAAAACTGAAGAAATCTATGGCAAATTATCTTACGATCATTGAACCATTCACTATGATTTGAGCGCATGGAGAATTCTTGTCATCGACGTAACGAATAGCAAATAATTACAATACGCTTGAAAACTATTGGAATTCCTTTTAAACATATGTATATTTTATATTTTTATCTTTTATAATTTATCACGTATGGTAAAGGGGCATTTAATCCCCCAAAAATCTTGCAGCCAACTGTAAATATACCATGCTCCAACATAAATTCCTGCTCGTTAGACTTTGCATCTGAAGATTTCGCGAGGAATCACGATCCTCTGGTTTTAAAGAGATTTGATTTATTACTTGCCGCTGCGAATTTGCCTACTCCTGTTTCGTGGAGGTAATTGTGGTCAAGTATGCGGAAGTTAGCCATGCTAAGATACTCGTGAGTTTTCGCGTTGCTATGTATACGTGTTATACACGTGGGAGGTGATTTAAGCGGTTTATTTAATTAGTTTTTTTCTATTTCGTGCCGCTATCCACTCTTTGTCTCGAGAGAAACGATTATATATCAGTTCTTGGAAGCGTTATCACGTTATTAATGGAGAAAATTCCTTTCATCTTGTAGTAAATTCAAGTGCTTCTGTTCTTTGACGAATCTCGTTGTTTGAGTTGAATTCTTAATTGGCTAATTCGATACTATTGGTATCTTAAGTAATTTTCTTATCAGCCTGCTTTCCTATAAATAACCCACAAAGATATCTATATATAAACGTTATTAAATCTTAATACTTCTTCGATATAATCATTTCAGTTTATATTACCAAACACCGTAAAATTCATAGTCCATCAGCCAAACTTTATACGTATTCCCTATTAAAATATCCAACAACCTATCATTAAAACTAACAATCGATAAACCACTATTTACGATCGAACTGAAAGTTTCCTCTTCCTTCGATCCACACCACTGTAATCATAACCCCGATATGAACCAGACGAATCGCATTACCATATGTATAATCGCGATTTCTACCAGCTAATTAGGTTTAAAGCTTCCTCTTTCGCACCTGGAATTAATCTATTCTATACCGCTACGCGAGGCGTCATCGAGTTTCCTTCGATCAATTTCTGACCGGAAGCGCACCTCGATCCCAATCATTTCGCGGCTCGCGCGATCGCTATCCCTATTAAAGGCAACGGCCGATATCGCATACCAGTTTTATCTGGGCGACATTACGTGCTGACGTACGAATATCCCTAGCCGATTAATATCACCATCGCGATGTTGTCCCATGATATTGATAAATGATAATCGCCGGTGCGCCGCGGCCACGGCGCGCCCCCTGTAACGCAAATAATTTAATAATGGCAGATTAGCACTGTCGCGGACGAGAGGTAGGATCGGCTTGCGAACGACGCAAGGAAAATCGTCGAGGACATTAGTATGCTAATCGTTTCGTCGGCGCCAATGGCCCCAATAAATAATTCTCTTAACGCGAGAGTCGGACGACAGCCTGTCCGCTGCTTGTAACCGCTACCGTTACCTGTTCATCCCCCATGTGCACTGCCAGCCTCGGTCACGGTCTCTCTTCGATGATTTTCTAGGTTTATCACGGTTTCGCTAAGAAAAAAGAAAGAGAAAAGAAAAAAAGGAAAAAAAAGACAGACATCGGCGATTCACCCGTAATCGCGCGATAAATTACATAAAACGCTATATTTCACTCGTCGTGTATCATTCGGCTTGTCCCTCGTGTATCATTATCAGGATTCAGGATTATTTTGCTTGCCACAGCGGTTAAAACTCTCCTGCGGACGCTCGAAGCGAGACGAGTAAACACGGACCTGGCGTTCCAGTGATAAGAGTTGTTAAGCGCAGGCTCGTTGTTGAGCAACCTAGCAAATCGAGATTTTTCTGGTTTTCTTAGCTTTTCTTCAGGGGATTAGGTGATTGGGAGATTCAGGTTGTGAGTGGAAGATCTTAGCGCGTGATGTAAGGCTGTTTATAGGCAAATCTATATTTATTGCTTATCGACTTGAGAAGGATACGTTGGACATTATATGAATGACTGATCGATGTGCTTATCAACGTATTACGTGTGTATTAAAAATTTTATAAGACTTTGCAGGTGTCCTGTTATGAATAATCGTACGATGATAATTATTCCTAAATCATGATAAATAAAAATACATTGGAGTAATTGTATTTTAATACGATAATTTTAGAAACATGATCATATCGAAACGTAACACTTTGTGCGTTTGTCATGAACGCGACCCGTGTTCGCCAATATTATCACACGACGTGTGTTGCTCGTGTGATTCGATATTATAAGACAATGGGATAATATGACTAGCAGAGGTGTAACAGCGCGTAAGAAAAATCGATCAATCATGAGAACGATGGGGATTGCGAGTCTAACAACGCTACGCTATAGCATCCAGTTACTTTTATGAAACTTTCACGCTAGTTTCTCGTTGATGAAAGGATAACGTTTCGAAAGGAATCACGGTATGTTCTTTTTATAGAGAACTTATTAACCATTAGCTGTTATCCAAAAGCAACGCGAGTTCCTCTCGGTTACTGGTTTGAAAATTTCGCCAACGACAGATAAGGCGAGCGTTAAAAATAAAATTCATCGATCAGGCGGCGATTTTGTGAAGCAAAACAACGCGTAAAAATGACAGCACGCGTCAACTTTGGCGTTAGGAAATTAAGTCACGATTAAATACATCGTGTAATTTCTCAGTTTCGCCGGCGTATAATTTGCCCCTCTAATGACAGTGATTGGCTAATTAATTGATCGGTAGCGAATAAATCCATGATTAAATGATCGCGTGTCTCTCGATAATGATACTTTGAATATCGCACCGGTTAAGTGGAATAAGTGTGTTCTTTCACCAAGCCTCCTGCGAAGAATACCTGACGATCGATCGAATACACCTGCGATCGAGGAAAAAAGGCGAGAGATCGTCTTTCAGGGTTTCGAAGCGAGCACGATTGAAATACCACTCGATTCTATTGGGAATCGTACGATGACGTTGTGTATCGATTTCAAAGCAGCCGGCCTCCTCCGGCTGAATCATCCACCCACGCGTGCTTCTTACTGTTCGTGATCTCCATCGCATCGTTCAACTCATCGATCAGTTTGTTCCTTCATTGTTAATTCGTGGAACTATGAAAGTAGGTGCGAAACTTTCACGGTGGCAAACCTGTATAACTTTGAATTACATATTCGTCTTTTTTAAATTTTATTTTAGCTACTTATCACTAGATTGTATCATTATATTAGTACGAATTGATTTATTTGTAATAATTATTAATTTCCATGTTATTATAGTTGGTTACCTATATGGTCAGAAATTCTGTTTATGAAAGAGTAACAATTTTGGCAATCAACGTAGATTAATGTTCATGCAATAAGAATAGTTTGGTGGATATGAAAATTAATTGTATTATTGTGTGTCTACTTGGATCTTTAGAATAATTCAAAGTATAAACAAAAATTTAAGAATTGAGAAACGAAGAATTTAATAAGATATTTTTGTGCCGACCAAATTTCTTTTTTACATAATTCTATCATAAATAATTAAACAGAATTCTCTGATACTTACACCTTTTCCTCTTTTTTAATTTATACAAGAACATCATTCAGACACGTACAATTAGTGTAGAACGCCTTCTGCTATTATCATCGAAACGCATCGTGGCTATCGAGCCTGTAATTTAACAGAATTTAAAAATAATATATTACGAATCGTCGTTGAAAATATAAAAGAGGGTTGGTCCACTCGTGTGGACCCTGTGTTTGCTTTGTTCCGGTTCTTTATCTTCCGGTGATTTAGCGTGTCGTGGGTGGATTTTCGCCTCTGGCGCGTTATCCTGTAGAAGGGCTTTTGGTACAAACCCTCTTTCGATAGAAATCAATTCACAAATAGATGACGTTTCACTATTGAAAAAGTGCATTTACTCGTACAGTATGTTTCAAAGCTTGAAAGGAATATACGTTTTTAAGAATTTCGTCTCGTGATTGCAGTCCGATTAATTTCTACTTGATCTTCATTTTATATTATATAAGTTAAAATTTTACTGAATTTCAGTATTTCAACTCGTTTAAAATATTTTTAACCAACCGGATTCATAAATAAGAATTATGAACGAGACGAAGACCATTTTTACGATATGCAGTAGAAATTCTTCTTTACGTAATCACCAGTTTCCACACGTACCGCAGAACGAAATTTTACTTCAAGGTCCAAAGTTACGCATCCTCGAGCTTCAAATATGTGTTCCCCCTTTTTTCTGTAGAAATTTTTTATTTCATCCACGTACTTATCAGATTTCCTTTTCATCATGTATCGTATTATATCATATTCTTTGTAGGAATATCCAATCATTCAATATTAATTTCTGCTTCAACCATAAATAGTTTCTCTAATTAAATAATTCTCATTGAAAATATTTCCTCTTGCTATTTCCAATCCTAATGCTGATATTTTCTACGATATTTAAATTCTTTCACGCATACGAAAGTAAATTTCATCGCTGATAAGTCACAGTTCACTTAAACCATGAAATTCGATTCGTTTTCGATCTTTACACTTCTAAATTCAACAAACCACGAAAAAGAAGCGATTCCCAGGCATCTGCGTGGGTTTACGCGTGGCGCAAGAATCGTTAATTTGTCGCGTCGGGAAGTACAAGCGTCCTGCGGTCTCATGTGGTCTTACTTGCTCGTTTATGAACGACCTTTACTATTGTAAACGTATGCAGGATACGTGGTGCAGGATTTACGCGTGTACGATACACGTACGAAACGGTGAAGCGACTAACCAAATATTTATACATGTCAATCATAAGAGACGACGAAGCGTCGTACGCTGTCTAAACAGGCCGCAGGGGCCTCGTGCAACGCGCAAGCCATCCGGTAGCGTTCAACATCGTGGACCTTTCCGTTGCTCGTTGCTCTATCTCTAACAAGCCTCTCGATAGTTACCGTTTGTCATGCGCTCCAAGTCGTGTTTGCTTCCCCATGGAAGAAAATCATAGACCGATCTGTAAGGCCATCTAATTTTCATCTTGGCTGCTGTTTAAGTGAAATTACAGTAGACTATGTTACGTGCTTCGAAAAGTAGCATTGCCTGTTCAGAATAAAGAATGTAATGTTTCTGATTCAAATTGTTTCATGAATTCATTTCTTAGCTATTTCTTTTGTTTGATCTTTCTATTTGTACTTTTACTTTATCTTTTATTGACTTTTCTAATTTTGGTTATCAGTATATTTTCCTTTTCTTTAATAAATAATAAGTGTAACGTGCTTTAACACGCATTTAATTCAATTATTATTTCTGAAGCAGTAATCCTTATACCTATATTCACTTCTGACGTTGAATTACCAGCTAAGGTTTATATCTTTCTTCGTACGAAAGAACAAAAAAAAGAAATACAATTAATCTAAATCTAATTCAAATTTGCACGAGAGATATTAAACAATGGAAATACTACAAAGTAGCCCAGAAAATGGCAAAAGGCTGTTGTTGAAACTCTCGGTAAACTGCTATAAGTCACAAGTGCGTTCGCTCGTGGCAGATGCACAAAGAGTATGCTAATAATACGAGTCGTTGCATTGACGTTCAATAAACACGAGTTTCGAATTCTATCACGAGTTTATCCAGTAAACCGCTATTAACGTTTGCACACGACAAAACGCGTCAAGATGGGAGGATGCTTCACTTCAAAGCCATTCCATTTAATTCAACGCTCATTGTAACTGCATTTGTACGAATCCTCAATAATCAACCATCACCACGTCGACCACATCATAGACGTCGAGAGTTTCATACAACTTCGATCATTTAATCATCGTAAAAGTTTAAAGTCTAAAAAAAAAAAAAAGAAAAAAGAAGACAGTGCACCGTACTCGAAGAAACCTTGCTTTCCTCCATTATTTTATTCGATTAGTTTAAGCAAACACGTATTTAGGTGTATGTATGTAAGTCAGTTACCAATTAACGGCCTGCTTGACAAATTTATCGACGACTCGAAATTCTATCCCGGTCTGCTTGCGAATTTATGATGCGTTCCGCGTTCTACACGCTTTACAACTCTTATTACGCTAATTGGTCCTGCCGTGTGTACGTATCTGTTTACTACCGTTAATTTGCACCTTGGTTTTTATTTCTCGCGTAACGAGCCACCGATCTTTCGTTAATGTATGCATACTCGACTGGAGAAAGTTCCATACAACGGATTACATGCATAATCGACGACTTCTTTCCACTGTCTGTGAGCTGTTGCGGTTGCGGAACGCGATACAGGTCCGTGGATCGAGCCTTTTCTGCGGCTCATCGTGTGATCGCAGGTTGTCAAAGGTTAATAAGTTCTGCCACTGACATTTTCGGTTGCCGGATCTTAACACTAGTTACGTCTACGGTTATATGGCTTCTAGGGAATAAACTTAATGCTTAGGAAGGATTAGAGTGTACGATTAGCATAATCGAAGTTTACTACTAAAGTACATGGTTGGACAAGTGATTTATGGTAGTAAGTTATTATGTACTATTAGTTCAGCGGCTTAACTACAATTTTATTAATACTCGACCTTTTACGATCAACCGTGTATTTTGTTTCAATCTATATCGGTAATCTACGAATTTAGAGATATTGTACTTAGAAGATCGTTCAAGTTGTATCAAATAGTATGAAAATATCTTGATATCTACAGCTTGACATTTGATCATGTTAATTCAATTAGTTGCATTAAACTTATTAACTATGTTGTTCATGGAGCACGGCCAATATTTTAGATTTCGTTTATTTGTTTATCGAAAGCGGATCTCAGATTACGTTCTAAAATTTAAACTTTTCGTCTGATCTTGATATTTTCCTATTATCAATAACGAGCAAAAAATAGATACTTAATACTACAAATCTTTAACAACTAGTAATGCAGACGCGTAAATCATTAGATATTGGATGAGAGGCAAAGGAAATAGCTTGTCATAAGCCATGAAGATAAAAGCGACAAAAATTGGTTTAACAATGGATTGCATCGTCGTCGTCGTATCCTGGTGGCAACATAGCAATTAGGCGTGTCTATGATTTTCTCACGTTCCACGCGTCGATCCGCCGCAAAAAGCGAAACAGGGACGACGGGGATTGCGTAAAATTTTTATGCACATTTCGAAAGACCTTTCGTCGCAGCCAACGATGTCGTAGACGCGATATATTCAAATCACCGCCACCTTATTACGATACGACAAGCTTATTACGATAGGCAGGCGGCGTATATCGAGAGCCACGGGTGTATACGCGCGTCTATCTCCGGTTATTTGCCATATAACGGAACAGTTCTCAGCTCTACGGTGAAACGTTGAGGCTCGTGGAGACCTATAAATTATTGCCGTACGTCTATCCAATCGCAGCTCGGCCGGCTGGTGAGTTAAAAAGAATCACGGACCAATAGTGGCAGAGAATGTCCAACGCTCGTAACTACCGCCTCCGGTTCAGGACGGGCGCAGTAAAATCGGAAATATCGCCGTAGAAATGCGTTACGCTATCCGATCGATCGACGAGCGTATCATATTGTATGATAATCGTGGCCGATATCGGTTGTGGCGATCCATCATACGGAATTCCATTCTCTGACCTGGAAATTCGTCGCCCTGTCGCGCGTTGCACGCGAAACGATGCCAAGGATCTCAAGGAGTAAAAATTGTAGGCGGTAGCCATTTCGATGGTTGATAGGCGAGCTAGCCGCGATGCGATTTCATTGGTTGAAACGGACAGCTAGGAAACCGTGAAACGATTTTCAGATTGTGAAAACCGTGTCTCTTGATCTTGTTTTCTATCTCGGGAGATTTGTTGCTTCGACAGTCTATGCAGGATTTAAGAGACAGTTTAATTAGATACAGTGTCGTGCTGTGCACGGTGTATGACTTACGTCAGAGAGTAAGAAATAGATTATTTTTTATTTCAGATGAATTCTATTGCCTCTTTGTTGTATGCCAGTTGAATGTCTTTCAGGCCTTATTGAAGAAGTATTTCTTATTGAAAGTACATTACATATACTCTTTGATATTTCATAGAAAGCGAATCTTATTTTACTTAAGAACGTTCTATTCGAAATTATTATCTTTAATCATTTTAATGACTTGTTTCCCTTTCAATAAAAGCGTTAATTACAGAAATGATGCATTCTCACGTAAAACGAAGCGACTCGGTAAAAAGTTTCCCCGTTATTCCATCTACTCTTCACCTACAAAATGCTTGTATGCTCATTATTTTAAAATAGCAATAAAATCAAGCAACTCTAGGATTAACTCTTAATTAGCTTTTTCCGTCTAACCACGTTGATCCAGTATATCGAATTAAATTAACTCGGTGCGTACTCGTTCAACGTATTCTTAATAGACCATTAGGCACGACTTGTGGCTGTATTGCATCGTCACTTGGAGTACCACGGACGAGTTCTTCAGGTAGCATAAGTTTTCGCGTGAAATCGTTGCGTCGACACACCCTCTTCGTACGGTAAACCCTAAACAGACAACACGAACGCATAAACTCTGGTTGTAAGAGATAATCCGGTGTCCGTACACATACAATCCTGATTTTCGACTGGTAACCCAAAGTACAAAGAACCGGATACCACGCGGGTGCACAAGCATGAACAGACATAAAGAAACACGTCGATAGGTCCCGTCTTTTCGATACCAGCGTTGCCTCTTTGAATGTTATCGGTCTACCCTGCACGACGCGGTTCATATATCGAGATGTATGTGTATATCGATAGTAGTCTCGCTTGTACAGAATGCTGGTTTCCATTTAGTCAAGACTACCTGAAATTTTAAATTTTGTTTAAATAATTGATGGTCGTTCCTGGCGGTAATAGTATTATTGTATGGAGATTAGGAAAACGATAGATTCCTTACAAGATTCTTTAATCGGATTAAAATATGTACTTAAATTTATTGTATAGACAATTTTTAAGTAAGAGGCTTTATTTTATATAAAATTTTATTCGAATATATTAAGAAATAAATATCGCGTTCTTACGATAAATTAGCTGTTTCACGTACGTGCAATATTGTGTATGCATGTATACACAATGTACAATATTGTATATGCGGTATTTAATAAGCTATTGATTAACTAGATAAATCTCAGTCTCCAATTTTAATGCTTTTTATGTCTTCTTTACAAGACCAGTCAAAAACTATATTTCTTTTATTTTTAATATTAAATTTATTTTTCTCGCGCGTTAAGGAGTGACAGAAGCGTGTGTTTCTTGTATTTAACGTCAACGGTACAATATAATCGATCGTAGCGTGGTTTTGCTACTACATTAACAATTTAGTGATTTATTAAAATACGAGATTGCAGAAGTAGAAGCTTTTGCTAACAAACCCGCCATAACATCGTACAACCACAACAGAGGGTAACGAGGAGATATCGCAAGTTTATAGTGGCAGTTCATCCAAGTCCCAATATCTTCCCCGGACCCTGATATTACGAGGTTAATCTGAAAGTACGTGTCCAATAAATCCACCCGCCGAATATTTCGTATCTCACATGTAAAAACCACTGGTTCCATTGAACCTCTCATTCCCTGACTTATAGCAGATCGGCTCGTATTTTTTCTCATACAAGAAACCTCATCCCTCTACAGGTACATGATCAGGAAACGAGTTTGCAATTCAAATGCCATACTTCATAGCCTTTTTATACTTTGCGTCTCACATGGATGGTCTTAAATATTTATCCTCTAACATTTTTCCGATCTTAGTGTTCTTGCGAATTAAGAACGATAATCGATGACACAGAACGTGTATCTTTACAAGCTATAGACTATGTCACAGCAAAATTATCACGTTCTTTTTCGTTTATTTTGTCATTTTGACGCATAAGGGAGATTATGCTAATTTATGATTGGAAAATTACAGTTAGAATTAAAAGGAAAGTGGCGGAGCACGGAGGATGTTATAAAATTTAGTATTCAGTAGATGATAGACTTGTGTATTGCAAGTACGTAGTAAGTAGCGTTGTAATAAGTTCGATCAACTGGTAGTTCATGAAGTGATTTTTATTCTATTGATAAGATTTTCGTGAAATTTAATTATTTTTATTTTTTAACCATTTACAGGCAATCCAGATTGTTCGTTTGATGGAAATTTCACTCGGGAATTAAGAAGGATCCTTACGAGGCCTTTAAACATTTAACTTAACAACTATATAATTGCAAGATTTTAAAAATATTCTGGAAGTCTAGAACAGAAAAAAAGATGGATATGAACGTAAATACGAGAAATAGAAACGTACGCTTTGTCATCGTAGGATTAGTTCATCGAATAAATGGTTCACGAAAAATTTCCTCGTCGATTGAAAACTGCACTTTGCAATTTCACTTCGATGATGTGATTAGGGTGAAAATTAGCCGTCTTTCAAAACGTGCCAGTGCACGTTGCTAAAGCACGTCGTGGAGACGTGTCTCGTGGAAATATCCCACGACGATCGTGCGTACGCTAGCTGCCAACGAGCGACCGGCTAATTTCGACTTTCGAAAATACGCTTGGCATACCGGCTGACTGGGCATTTCATTATCAGGCGGAAGACGACTCCGCAACGAATTCGAGACGCTAATTAGCGTGTTTCGGGCCGTGGTTTGCCTCCTAACACACTGGTGGGATCTTTAAATGCGTCGTCGACTCGTAGTACCGCTCGTGAGGGGATGTATACGATTTAACGGAGTTACAGTATCCGCGACGAACACGATGTTACGGTACAATATACTTTATGAGCCGGAATGAGTAGTGCTTTTCAGTCTGAAAGGAGTTTCGTCACTGTTTGTATAAACTTTTTTAACGCGTCACCATAGATACACTCATGTGAACGTTGTCCGAAATACGTTTTTTGTTCGGTTTCGCTCGTTAAAGAAAGGTTTACGCGATGGAAGCTCAGGGCTTTGATTGAGTTATCGCATCAAAGATAGAAGAACCTTTGAATAACGATACAATTAATGATTACGGAAATGTTTGAACATCGAAGTTAAAATTTACGTCATAATAAAAATATGTGGCTCGATTATTGACTATTCATTTAGCAAGGAATAAAAATTGCTTTATAATAAATTGAATTATCAAGTTCGAGTAAACAAACTCAACAAATTACTAAGGATAACTATTTCATAACTAACGAACAAGATTAATAACTTCGAGCTGTAATTTGTTGCGAATGAAAACAGAGTGAACGATTGTAACAGAGTTTGGAAGATCGAATTAACAAATATCTAATATGTTTATTGCTACTGTCGTCAGATACTAAAAGAAGAATTTTCACAGACATATATATACTTAGAGTATTTAATGGGGGATGGATGGTTTTAGCCCTTAGTTGCTACACGAGTTGGGTTGGTAGGTACTTTGCATAAGTTAAACTTTTAAACAAAAACAGACGACAGTGATAACAACAACGTTCGGCAAGAAATTCACGTTCTGCAAGCAGAACTGAAAAATAAAAAGTGATTATCATTTTCTGATCTTCTTAATAAAATCCCCAAAGCGGTTCAAGTATTCGTACGAAATACCCTAACGATGTGAAATTAAAAAAAAATTACTCGAAACCTTTAGGAATTCCACGTGAATAGCGTTTGCCCAAATTTGGCAAAATCGATAAATCGAGCCTCTGTTTCCTCGTAACTTCCACCGACTCGTGCTGTATCTCAAATTCCAACTCCCACATTCGCAATCAGCACGAAGCGTAT
Source organism: Bombus pyrosoma (assembly GCF_014825855.1). Classification (NCBI taxonomy): domain Eukaryota; kingdom Metazoa; phylum Arthropoda; class Insecta; order Hymenoptera; family Apidae; genus Bombus; species Bombus pyrosoma. Next base: position 15,693,064 of record NC_057775.1, read on the forward strand.
CTCTTCGAATACCGTTCACTTGGCGATGATTATTCCAGTATTTCAGCGGAGTCAGCAATTAACGATAAACATTAAGTCGTCGTCGTAGTCGGCGCAATGCCGCGTGTATGACGCGGTTCGTATAAGGAGGATCGATTAAAATCGCAGCGCCAGTGAGAGGAGGCCGGTCGACGATGAGGCAACAAACCGATAAGGATCCGAGAACTCGGTGTGTGGTCCGTTTGTGTGTGAATATCCGGCCGATCAGAAACAGCGTTGGCCACATCGCGACGTCGAGTTCCTCGTACGGGAGGCGCCAGTTAGTTAACCGCCTCAACCCTGAGGGACGATGGCTTAATTAAACGACACGGGCGTTGAACGCTATCTTTTATTGTCCCATTTCTATAAATCTCTGGAAACCGAGCCCTCTTCGCTATTCTAGACATCGTTGCCTGCCACTGTGCGGGATAGACAGACAACATCGTAGGCGCGACACTGTTGAAATTCTAATTTGTGCTGCTGTATTCGTTGAACGTCGTGAAAAGGAGGGCGTGGAGATTCGTTACGGACGATTGGTGAGACTCGTGCATGTTACAGAAGATTGATAGCGTTGTAAGATAAGCACGATAATGGGAATTTGCGCGCGCTCGATGGATCGTTAATGCGCTAATTTAGAATTCTGATGTGACGATGATTGAGGATTATGGGATAATTAGTCGTTGTAATGGTGAAATATCTGTGAAATAGGATTTCTAGTAGTTAATGGAATTGGATAGGAGTAGCTTGTAATATGGGAATATTTCTGATACACCGTTTTAAATAATCATAAATGTTAAATATACGAATTGAATGTCTAATTCAATATAGAAGTTACCGATGTTGAAATAAAATAGATTTTTTGTATAGTTACTAGAATTTTTCATTAATAAACCTACAATTTTTGACGGAAAATTTGTATAAAAAAAGATAGATGATATTAATAGCTTTTTTTTAAACATATAGATATAGATGCAGGAAAAACGTGTTGGATCTCTACCTATTTATTTAAAGAAAAATGATTTTTCATATTAGTAGTGACATGGAATATTTTAATATCTAAGAACATACGGATCCTTTTATTAAAATTTCAATTCACCTACAATCTTCTCAATTTGAAGAGTTTCTTACTTATAGCACTGTTCACCTGAACCCCTCAATCAATAAAACTAACCAAATTTTACAAAACTCCATTTCATTTCTAATTCGCGAAGTTAATCACGACTTAATCAGACAATGACTTAAGCGATTTATGCAAAATTTCGTAGGACACGATGAGCGCATTCTTCAGGTGTTCTCATCATCGTAAGGGCAAGTCCATAGGATCTCGTGAGAAAGTACCGGTGATACAGGATCGGTATTAACGTGCAATAAACCACTATGTTAGTCACGCAGCGCACATGAGCGCTGGTACGCGTTTATAGAGGTGAAAACATTAATTCGGCTTATAATTTTTATGCAAAACAGGCCTCTCGGGCGTTCAGATCTTCCCTCCGTACGATCGCTCGTCTTCTCTTTCTCCCCCCTTTTGCCAAGACTTTCGGCTTAATTGCGGAATATATCTTGTCGCTAAGAATTAGAAGCCGGATAGCGCGATTCGTTCACCACTATAAGCCATTTAATTCAATTTTATCGATGTTTCGAGAGAAAGATTACGTTGCTTCCTTCTTCTGGTTGTTCAATGATTTATGTACACTCGTTGCTCGATGAATAGTTCGATGAAATCGTAACATCGAAGTTAGCGAACATAGCAAGCTATTGCGTTATATTTGAAAGTATTAATTTTTTATGTAAATATTTAGAGAAAGTTTAAAGAATCGAAATGTATAAAAGAATTTAATTGGCTTATCCTCATCTTCTCGTGTATTTAATTCTTAAAAAATGAATTTTTAACAAATTCCATTGAAACTAATTTATATATAAACTTGGAGCACTTTCACTGAACGTTCGCACCAAACCAACGATAAATTAGAGATTCAATGCAACTTTTTCTTTTCTCTTGCAGGTGGTTTGGCTGACCGCAGTCCTGTGCCCGCGGCTTGCTGCCGCCAACAACTTGACTTTATCCTTCTCGTCTCGTAAGGCCAGGCAACATCCATTCAGGGGACATATCTCTCGCTGGTAAGTTTTCACTTTCCTCGCTACTTATCTCCCTTTTGTTATTATAATATCAATAAACGCGTGTTCTTCTAACAGAGATAGACTAATTTTATTGTAAGACATACTATGTGTATCGTAAAACGATCGACGATACGATCGAGAATACGGTTGACAGAACGAACGAGGAAATACCTTGGCATCATTCAAGCTTGGCATCGCGCTCGCAAATTATATCGACACGCCAGTGACACTATTTTGCACGGCTGAATTTCAATTTTCAATCAGCAACCGTGGCGCCCGTATATCTCCTACGCTCCACGACGCTACGCCATTATTTATCCTGTCTGTCACGAACTGTCTTAATTATTATTAATGACTCGTACAAGAGGTTCGACAGGTGAATACGGAATTAGGGGCGAATTATCGGTTCTCGAACGGCTTTTTCACTTGTCTTATGCTACATTCTGTCGCGTGTGGTTTAGACACGAGTCATTTGCTTTTAGAAGCACGCGTGAAATGTCATGCATTCTCTGTCGGGTTTCAAGTTCTTCGATTGGCTTTGCTTTGAAATGTTACGCATTCTCCCGAGTTTTAAATTCCTTGATCGGCCTTCGAGCTTCTCTTCTTCGTATCGTAGCATAGCTCGTAGCGAAACCTCGATGGTTTCAAGTTCTTCGATTGGTTTTGCTTTGAATGGCGTGCATTCTCGTCGGTTTTAAATTCTTCGACCGGCCCTCAACTTTCTCTAGTTCTTATCATAGCTCAGTGAAATTTCGATGGCTGTTTGAATCTTGTCTAAATGTCGTCTGAATGTTGCAGGACGCAGACCTTGGAGGACACGACCAAGCGGATGACTTATCGAGAGATGAACATGATTCTACGACACGAAGGAGGCGAGGACGGCCTTCCAGTTGATTGCTGCCCTACGGTAGAGGAAATGGTGGAACCGGTCGGCGGTCGAAATCGGGAAAACATGTACGTCCAGCTGTATCGGGATGGCCAGAACGCCCAGAGGTTCTTCGAGTACTCCTGCAGGCCAGACGTCCTCGACAAGCCGTGCAGGTTCATCGACCGGAAGTTCACCAACCAGTCCAGATGTGTGCAGAAGTTCTCATACACTTACGCTATCATTGAAAATTCTGGATCGACGGTACGTAATGTAAAGTGATCCTGATCTAGTTTCCATTAGGCTTTCGCGAGTGCGTCTTTTCTGTCGATGTCGTGCGATGTGTTCGTTACCCGTGATACATACTTCGCGTAATTTTTACTAAATAGAGCCAGAGATTAAAGGAATCTAATTCGTCTATTATTATACATATATTTTTTAAATTTATTTGCTATCTTTACAATGGTAGTGAAATTGATTTGGTGTTAATATTATTGCGATTAAAAGGTTCGATTAACGGTAGATCGGAGAACAAATTTAGACTTTAAAATCGATTAAAAAATTGTCCTTATTTTCAATGACAGTATTGTCCACGTTTTTCCTCGATGGAAGAAAGTAGGATGAATGGAAATCAGTTTTCTACAGTCATCGATCTAATCATCTCAGAAACCCTAACTCTATATTATACAGACAATTATTATAATACATATATGTAGATACTAGTATGAACAGAAACTACTTCAAATTGTATGCCAAAAATATCATCAATTCTTAGAGTATCGTAGCGAAAGTGTAAAAACTAGCTATTCTTGTTGCTAGAAAATTTAGTGATTTGAAAAGAAAGCGAGGTTTCGGCAAGTCAACACGACTTTAGTGTAAAAGAATATATTATCCACTTGAAGAACGTGTTCTGCTCACAGGGCGGAAAGGAGGAACGCGGGAGGCATCGGCACAGAGAACGCATGATCCCTACGTTTCCTGGGAACACGGTGGGTGGATCGATGTGGACGTTGGACTACATTAAGGTGCGAAGTGGGTGCAGCTGCGAGGTCATGCCGAAACCGAAGAAAAAGAAGAAGTACAAGAAGAGCAAGCTAAGGGACCAAGATTTGGATTCGGAGACCTGAGATCTGTATTACCGTGGGATCAGAACAGATCCCTCTACCTCCGTGTACGCGATACCACCGATGAAAAGAAGATTGCGATCCGATCGAAACGCGTTCCAAACCGATGCAAAATCTAATGTGACATGGAGAGTATTCGTTTTTCGGATTGTACAGGATTAAAATGTTACCAATGGAAGGGTTCTCTCTTTTAACGAAGGTTGAATATTATCGTTAAAAGTACTTTTTTTTTACGTTAAAAGTGCCTTGATGGAAGCTTGTATCGTTTCTAGCAATAGATCATTGATGATAGTTATTATTTTAGAACGATTCTATTGTCGTATTTATTATATACATATAAGTAGATAACAAACTGTGTAATTCAAGAGTATGATAAGGTATTAATAAGATTCTAGAGAGGAGGTTCCGCCAAACTGTATTCCGCTTATTTTTAATAAGATTGATATTTTTAGATAATGATGAAATATAAAGTGTAGTAGTACAACGAAGTCAGTAGAATCTCCTTCGAATGAATAAATAGTGGATAGACTGATATTACGATTCAAAGAGTTGAACGTGAAAGGTGTTTGAATATCTGCGTTTTCTAAATTGTTATTGTAATTTCAGAAGTGTAATCGTATGCTAAAGAGGAAGCGTACTTGATACATTGCCTTGTATTAGTAGTAGACGAATGTCTCGATTAAATTTGTATTTAACATTTAGGAAATATTTTCATTTTCACCCGCGGCCAGTTATTATAGTGTGCTCCTATAATGCATGTACATTCTAAAGTTACATTTATTTTTAAGTTAGAGAGGAGAGTTAGATTTTATATTTATAGATTTTATCTCTAATCGTAAGGTATAACGTGTTATGTTTCATAGATCTGCGTATGATTCGTTATATATGGATAACGAGAACCAAACAAAAAACTGCTTAAATTTATTTAACGTAATAAAGCGCTATTTAATTAAGCGATTAAGTCTGTTTTATCTTTTAAAGCACTGACTAGAAGAATTAGAGGGTGCGACGAGCGAAACGTTGCATTAGCTAGTAACCATGACGATTATTAATAAATCTGAATATATGATAAGAAGGAAAGAATAGAAATTTATTGTATAATCTAAAATATAAGTTAAAGAATATGTAGAATTTATTTTACATGATATATAGGTACTTTTATACGAGAAGATAATTTTTAAACGTATATATAGACAAAAGTCTACGTTAATTTAACGCATACGTTACAAACAAATAGAAAGCTGCCATTATTTTAATAAAACTTTACTGATTTATCTGTCGTTTTGTACATATAGAAAAGTACATAAACATTAACATAAATACGCTTTTATGCGTTATATTAGTGTAATGTATAAATTATAAGACAAATAACTTTTACATTTAGAACTAAAAACGTTCGAGAATGTTGTACTTAAATAGTTAAAATCGTATTAATTAGATTAAATAATGAACGTATTATAATACCAGTTTTTTTAGTTTAACATATTTATGAATGTACTATAGTAAATTACGTCGTACGTTTAATTAGCGAGGAACCTTTCCAATAAGCATATTCTCTTTTTCTATCACTGTAGTTGTCGTATTAATATTCTAACAAGTGGTTTCAACTTGATAACACTCATGTATTATAATCAAGCATTAGGCTTACAGATTTGTTTTCTGTACTGCCATGTATACATTGTACATAAATGATATTAATACAATTGTTATAAAAGTATTCGTTATTTCTCTTCCTGCGCTGAATGCAGTAGTTATTTATTCATAATCATATTTTCTTTTTTTCTATTACAAATTCTTTATTAGTTAATTTATTAAATATGTGTGTTGATTATAGCGCGTTACAACGCGATATACCGATTATGCACGCGATTAATGAATTAATTAATGTACGCGATTAGTCCAGGCAGATTTATGCCACCGAGAACAATCGGAAAAATGAAATGTTATTGCTACGACCGTAATGTACTACGACCAAAGTACATGAGTAATTTAATCATCAATGCAGTATCACGTATTTTTAACTTCTCCACAGTACTTTTCCACAGTTCAATAGCTGAGACTTTATGGTAACTAATGGTTCCTGAGATATAACTCATACACTTATACTCTATCGGATATTCCACAGGGATGTACATTCTACCACCTTGACGTACATCTCCGCATAATACTGAGCCCAGCCTCGATACTCTTTCTAAAGGCATAACGTGCAATGAAAGTGAGGACACGAGGTATTAAAAATGCGGAAACAGCGTATTTTGGCAGAACTGCAATCATATCTCAGAAAAGTCAAGTTAAATTACTATACATTGCTCTCTAATCGCTTCATACGTCGCGAAACCATTTAAGTACGTATGATAAAAACAACATCGTTGCGCATTTTTGTACACATACACACACCAATTTTGTGCGTGAATATATTAAAAAATCACAATTAATCAATCGTCATCAATCTATCCTCTTCAATCACATATCGCGAGAGCAAACAATTACAACCCTTGACCAAACGTGAATCTTTCAGTGGATTCTAAAATGTTTGTATTTAAAACGTTGCGAAGATATTATAAGATATGATTGTAACTAGTGAGTCTATTATATTTACAGTAAATAAAAAATTAAAATTAGCATTAATATTAGAATACAATATAATATTTTAATGAATGCAAAAATTATCCATTGCATTCTTAATACCTACAACGTCCTCTGCAAGAAATAACGTGAACTATATTTGCAAACCACGAGTCAGTTACGTAGATAACAGTTTTCAACATCTCGTTCTTTTGTTTGTTATCTAGTAAATATAGAAATAATTATCAACATCATGTAAAAATTCATGAAAGTTTATCTCGAGTAAATGTTAATTGCACAGATTTCAATACGTACTTCCGAATAGAGTAAGTATGTATTTACGTTGTAGATGCACTGACTATACTATAAGCGATCGAATACCTATGCATGAATATCCTGTCGTAATAGATACGGACGCTACGGTATAGTCTGTGGCAACTGGCAATCTAGCAAGCAGAATTTATTTCAGTGCCATCCGCCAAAGCACATGTATGTGGTCATTATGAGTGGCACCTGCCAGTGAACAGGTGAAAAAATTTTTTCTATACAATGACATTTCTACATTTTAACCATTTATTTTAATACTATTATTTCCAATTCTTTGATATTCGTTTGTGCAGAACGTTAAATGAGCGCAACAAGACCAACGAACTGATGTGAATGATCGTGCCGCTTTTGTTGACACGATTCGGAATACTTCGATGAAACGGGATAATACATCAAAAATAATCCGTTTCATTGTGTGAAAATGTCCTCGGATACTCCCTTGAGCGATGTGCCAACTGTCGTGTCAAGACTGCATAATTTGCGCTTAGGTCAAGAAGACGGTGACGAACTTCAACAGAATGTAAATCTCGCCGTATCTGGCGATTCGTCTCCAGAACCTGTACGAAACACCCAACCTATTGGCAATGTTATCCTTTCACGTGCCAGACGTGCGCTTAATTTCGTTTGCGATGAAGATCAATCAACTTCATCAACAGCAAGAGCTGGAGAGTCCTCATCTTCGAATGGTGATAAGTAAGTACTTTAATGAATCTTTTGTATTTCTTAAAAGTGATAAATTTTTAATTAATTACAATGATAATACTTCTATAAACAACATTTTCATAATTCTCTTGATATTAATTTTTTAGTAGGCCTCCAACAAATGTAGCAAATACATTGCATTTGGTAGGAATATCCCAAGATACTGCTGCTTTGGAAAGTACTTCTACGAATGGTCAGGCAACAGTGGCTTATAATTGGCAAGGTACAAAAGCAACAATGCGTGAAAGAATTGTTTTTCTTTTTAACAATGAAATATTGTCGGATGTAAGCTTCATAGTAGGAAGGGGAGTACAAAAGCAGCGTATACCAGCTCATAAACTAGTCTTGTCTTCTGGAAGTGCCGTTTTTGATGCAATGTTTAATGGAACACTTGCAACAGCTTCTTCAGAAATAGAAGTACCTGATGTAGAACCTGCTGCTTTCTTGGCAGTGCTTCTTTTTTTATATACAGATGAGATACAGATAGATCCTGAAACTGTGATGACTACATTATATACAGCTAAAAAGTATGCGGTGTCTGCTTTAGAGAAGCACTGTGTGGATTATTTGAAAAATAATTTAACCAGTGATAATGCATTTTTGCTTTTAACGCAAGCTCGACTTTTTGATGAATCACAACTGGCTGCAGTATGTTTGGATACTATTGATAGATTTACTACAGAAGCTTTAAATGCAGATGGATTTACAGATATTGATATTGATACGTTAAAAATTGTTTTGGAAAGAGACACCCTTCGTGTTAGAGAATCTAAAATATTTCAAGCAGTTTTAAGGTAGAACAGTATGATATACAAAGTATCTGATATTTGATGAATATGTGTATGTATAATTATTTGTTATTTCATCTGAATAGATGGTCAGAAGCAGAATGTGTAAGGCATCGTTTACCAGTTACCCCAGAAAACCAGCGGTTTGTTTTGGGTAGTGCTTTTTCATTGATTCGTTTTCCCTTAATGTCAAAAGAAGAATTTACAGCTGGCCCAGCAAAATCTGGACTTCTTAATTATTCAGAAGCTAGTATCAATTGTATCATTTAATATATACCCTATATATATTTATGAAATTACTTATTTAAAAACTACTTGTTTTAGGTTCTTTCTTTATTCTCATATTTTATATTAAATCCCAAACCAGTGGTAGGATTTCAAACAATGCCTCGCTGTTGCATGACTGGTAAAGAACAAACTGTATGCAGATTTCAACATACCAAAAGTAGATGGGGATACTATGGGACGAGTGACCGTATAAGGTAATTTTCAAGACAAAACATAAAGAGAATTTCATGTTTATAATATTTTATATAATTTAGATAGATTCTTCTTTCTTAGATTTAGCGTTGATAGACGCATATTTCTTATTGGCTATGGCGTCTATGGTAGTATGCATGGCTCTGCTATATACGAAGTATTAATAGAATTGATACATACTGCTTCTGGAAAGGTGATTGCTACAAATTCAACAAGTTTCAGCTGTGATGGTTCAAAATACACTTATCGATTAATGTTTAAAGAGTTAGCAGAAATTTTACCAAATACAATTTACACTGCATCAGCAACATTTAAGGTCGGTGTATGATAGTTATTTTCAATATATTTTTATGTTGATTATCATTGTGCATTATAACTATTTTAGGGCCCCTATTCTTATTTTGGAACTAAGGGTTTAAAAACAGTCATGGTGGATAGTGATTCAGGGAATGGAAAAGTTAAGTTTGAATTTAGTATTGAGACTGGAGATAATAATGGAACATCTACTGATGAAGGACAAATTCCTGAACTTATATTTTACACTTAATAACTCATGTACATAATAATGACATTCCTTTTTATTAGCTTCATTGTCTTTCAGATCTTACATTAAATTGTTTTGTATAACAAATGTTATATATCAGTTTCTTTGTCAACTATATATTTTATTACAACTAAGTGCAGTTTACATAATGAGGATGGTTAAAAGTCTTTTAAACTCTGTTTGTACTGCAAGTTAAAAAATGTTTTATATCTTATATTTATAATTGAAAATATTGAAAGTGGAATTTGTAGATTTTAAAAGGGCCTTATTGGGAGAAGAGACTGATTCGTGCCACTGATGTAAAATTAAAATTGAACTAAATTACTTATTTTTAATTAATTATTTTAATGGCAAATTTCTTCAAAAAGTAATTTTGAAGAAGTTAACCATACATTGAGTAAGTTACAAATATTAATATATTTATGACTAAGGACAATCTATTTTTCTATTTCTTCAAACAATATGTACATGAGTGGTATATTTATACATATAATAGTTAAGCTTTACGTGGCAAAATAATAGATGAATTTTCATTGTCATTGTTTAGGACGTCTTTCTGTCTAATAACTTTTTTCCTGAGAAATATATAAAATAATGTAAAATTCAAATAAATCAAGATCATTATATTCTGCATGAGAAAACAATATAATACAGTTTAAAGCTTAACAAATATTTTTTAGAAGAATTATTAATAAAAATGTCTATAATTTTTGGTAGGAAGCTGTGTATTATCTAAATACGTACATATAATAATTAAATAGAAACAATATATTGTTATTTTTTTAGTATTATTCAAGTTTAGGAGTTGTAAATGTAATATTCTAAGAAAGATTAACGCATTTTTTGTAACAATAGTACATAATGAAGTTTTCAAGTTGTTCTTTATATTAATTAAATGCGCAAACTAGTCAAATATGATTTATTTACATTTGCACAATAAACGAAGTATATATATGTATGTCGGCGCGATATTTCTGTCCATAGCATGCAATTATTTATATTTTAATTATATTACAAAATAAGAAGATGCACATATTATAATGAAAGATTTAAATAAACTATTTATTCAATAAAAAATTCCTTGTATTATTTCTTTCTTTTCCTCTAAACACATTCTTGAAAAACTATGCTTTAATTTTAATTTAATCTTGATATTCACTATGTGTAATGTAAAGAGATATTTCTAATACTTTATATGCTACTTCAATTAAGGGGATAAAATCTATAATGACTTATCGTAAAATTTTTTAAAATCATGATTAAAGAATACATGCAAAAATTAAAATATTACTTGTTTAGTTACATAATCTTTTGTTTTTCATATATGTAAAATTAACATGGCAACTTTATCTAATACGCGCAAGTCTGTCACTGTCACAGCGTCTCACACAACGATAGAGTACTAAAAAATGGTAGTAAGTGATTTGTAGTACCGATTAATAATTTTGCGACATCATTTTAAAATTAATTCGCTGTTAAGTATTTTGATCGCGAGTTTGTCATGTGAAATCGTAAATCACCCTTAGATTTAGTAAATAACGGTATGTGTAGCAATAAAATCCAAGTCATTAGTGTTTAATTGGAAATTTATTGCTATGTATCTGTAATAACCTAAAATTTACACCATTTACGTGATTTACTTACAACTAGAAAAGGAAGTATTGTAATGGAGATATTACAATCATTTATTTCCTTTTTTTAGTACAGTGAAAAAATGTTCGAATGACGTTAATCTTCTGTATGTGTTGACGTTATGAAAAAAGAGATATTTGACAAAGTTGTATATATTTTATCCCTATGGCTAAAGGAAAACTAAGGGGTTCAGATTCAAACAATAAGGTATGTTCACGAAATAATTTAATTTTGGTATAAGTATTTTTTAAGTTAATTTTATTTCTACAACAAATAGTTAACAACTTCAAATGCAACCTTTAAAAATGGGGAAACATATACATCAGAGTTTGAAATTAATGAAATACCACCTAGTGCCCGCACACTGCTTACGAAGGGTTACATACAAGATGAAATTAATTCTTACTCAGGTATATTTTTTATATCTTATAATATTTTCTTATGAAACTTTTTATTCTACATGTTACTTGCATCTATTTTATATAACGATTATTTATGTTGGACATCTTAATTAACTTTTAGGTGCTACTGTTTCAACACGTGGACGTTTTATGACAGAACAAGAGAAGTTACGTTGCCCTAATGAGCGACCTTTGTATCTTTATATACAAGGACATGCAAAACATAATGTAGATTGTATGTTGCTTTACTTCTGTTTATTTCTCTTTTGCAAATTGTTAATAATTTAGGATTTTATCCTCTTTACAGCGGCTATACAAAAAATTAATGAAATTATTAAAACAGAACATCAAAGTTCTTTAAATAGGCCAAGTAGATTTACTAATGCACCGCCACCTCTTATGAGTTTACATTCCGGAGTTACATCTGTGGTACGCGGTACTTTTATATTATGCATAGTTACTAACTATGTGTATATATATGTCTTTTATTGTCATTAAGACAATTATTTTTATAGGAAAAAATCTGTGTTGGGATAGAAAATGCTCCTGAAGGATTTGATTTAAGAGGCAGAATTATAGGTGCAGGTGGAGCAAATCTATTATACATTAGGGGTGAAACAGGTGCAAATATAACTTTAAGGGGTAGAGGGTCGCAATTCATTGATCCTGTTTTAGGCACTGAATCTCCAGAACCACTGCATTTGTATATAGAGTAAGATGAATTATACATTTTCTTTATAATAATTTTGAATTTATAATAATTAATTATATTATACATTCTGTTTGTGTAGGCATCCAAAGCCAGAAGCATTACAAAATGCAAAACAGTTAGCAATTAATTTAATCCAGACAATGCAATCGGAATTACAATCATATATACAGCAGCAACCACCACCAGTACAATCACAGCAAGTTATAGAACAGTCGCAAATGCCACAAAGTATGAATCAATTACATTTTATAAATATTAAATGTGATTATAGATTTTCATTTGTTATCACTTTCATCTTTTATAGCACAATTTCAAACCATGAACATTGGTACTTTGGGACAGCCTAATGTTGTTACTATACAACATCAAGGTAGAGCACATACACTAATAGTTCATGGCTGTTAGAAATTCTGTCTGTAATTGTCGCAAATCATTCTTAACAGATATTATACAACACCCACAAAGTAGTGTAGTAACATTGCCAGCAACCATTCTCACTGCTACAGTGACTGGCGCACCAGGCTCTGGTATAACAGTTCCTCCACCTGGAGTACACATTCCACCCCATACTGGACCATTGGTACCACCACCACAAACACAGGTAACAAACAAACAAATTTATAGATGTAGTTACTACCTATTAAATCTAATATTAGTTCTGTTATAATGGAATGTTTTACTTGAAGGAAATACAAACATTTATGCCACCTCCACCAGTTGGACAAGTGCAATTAATTGGTCCTCCATCAACAGTCAGTCAAGTGCAATATCAAATTCATCCTGGGCAACCGCTACAAATTCAAGGGATTCAACCTGGATCACAATCATCACCGCAACCTGTAGCCCAAATGTATGTTATGAGTCAACCACCACCACAGAGTCCAGCTCAACAAAACTTCATTACAAGTAGTAGTGCACCAGTTAATGGTGCAGTTTCTTACGTCTATACACAACCAAATGTACAGAGGCCTTCTACACCGCCACAAGGGATAATCGAAGCTGTTAACGTAAATTTACAACAGCCACCTCCAGCAGCTCCAATTAACATAACTCAACAACCACCTCCACCGTTATTACACCTTCATTTTCCTCCGCCAAACTTCCCGCCAAATCAACCACCACCTCCAGTACCACAAACTTACCAAATACAATATCAGCAGGTGCAAGCAGCTGCATCACAATCTCAAACACAGTTTGTGTTACAACCTGGGGAGCATATTGTTCCACCACAGTTGCAGCAAAATCATGAACAATCTCAGGCTGTGGCTCAGCATATGTTACCACCACAGTTTGAAGGTCATGCTCCTCAATTTCATTTACAAGTACCTCCTCCGTCTACGCAAACATTTTTGGTCCCTAATGCTCAATCGCCCCAACATCCTCAACAACATCCTCTTCCTCCTGGAGGTGAAGTTCAACATCAACAAGAAGGACCAGTGGATCAAGGGCCACAGCCACAACCGGTACCACCTCCACAAATTGTACCACCGCCTACTGCTCAAATGTCAAACTCTATGAACGTTCTTACTAGTATTCCACCGCCGACGCAAGCACCTTCTTCACAAAATGCTCCATGGCTATATCAAGCACAACAACCGCAACAAATGATGCAATCGCAGGGTCAACTACAGGTAATGTTATAGTATGTATACATTTTTATGAATTAAAGTATACATGAATAAGAATATAAAATTTAATAGGTTCAGATGCCACCCGCAAATATACCTCTACATAATGTACCTCCACCACAAGTTCAAGCACAGATACAGTATCATGCACAACATATGCAATATCAGAATGGTCATATACCCCCTCAAGTACATTATACAGTTCAACCACCACCTCAACAGTTTGAGCAAAAGCCTGATTCCCCAGAACAGAAGTCTCATGGTATAAAAAGAAGATTTTCAGACGTGGAAACAAATTCGGTTAGTTTTTAGAATTCATATCTGATAAAATAACAATTTACTACTGTGTAAGACATTAAAAACTCAAATAAACTTTTGTATTATAATAGGAAGCATCACCTTATCAGTGTGGTCCTCTACCTGCTCAGCGTCATGGAACAGGGTAAGTAAAATCGTTGAAATTTTTATTCACTTCTATTAGTTATAGTTATGTCATTTATATATATGAAGTAAAAGTTTCTTGCAATATGCGAGAACATTAAAATTTATTAGGTGAATAAAGCAGGTTTAATGAACCTCAATTATATTTAAATACATATTTAAAATACAAAATAAACATGTTTATTTATAGTGTCTGATTAATATTAAAGCTGAAAAAGAAATATGTATAAGTATACACATTTAATGTTTGCAATTACATTTTGTATTAGTACCAACTGTGATGGAATCTCTAATTTTGTGAAAGCTGCTTAATAATTCATTGCTTAGATATGAAAAAAAATTGTAACTTATATATAGTCATTTTATTTTATATTATAGTAAGCTTAAACACATGCAATTCAATAAAATTAAATTTTTTTCAGAAACCTGCTTTGATCAAGATGTACCAAACTCAATAGATAGCAGGAAGTTTTTTAGTTGTTCCTTACTCACAGATTTATAATTATAAAGAAAGAAAAAAATAAAGTAAAATAAAAAATAAAAAGGCAAAATATATTTGATATTATAGAGTAAGGAACATCAATTTATTCTTGCAACTATAATTTGGTATAAAAAATTTTACATATTCACAATCGAACTATTTTCAAATATACTTATTCTGTTTTTTACTTGTAAAAAAGTATAAAATTAGTATAAAGATAGATCTGAGTAATCAAAATGTTTAAAGTAAATGATTGTGAATATAACTAATTTTTTCACAGAATATTATGCAGAGAAAAAATATTTAGGTATTTATATATTTCTTTTGGTAAACTTTTTTGTAAATATATACACTGTCAGTATTGTTTATTTTGTTATTATTATTCTCAATGAAAATAATAAAATGACATTACAATAATAAAATTACAATAATAAAATTACAATTTAGAAATTGTGTAAAGAGTAATTGGATCTAATTCTTTTAGTATAATATTCTGTGCTATTAAGTTATAACACAATTAAGTACTTTTTAGACAAAGTTTGGTATCATTAACTATAACCTGGAAACACCAGGTGCTTTTAACATTTCAGAAATATCCATGGCTGTGCATCAGGTGATATTTGCTTAAATTTTGAAATGTTTACTTTATAATCATCAATTGTGAATTAATAATTTGAAACTGAATTGTTTAAGCAGAGAAGGTGATCGACAGCAACAAGTCTTACATGGTCCATCACAAGCAGCTGCAGGCCTTCCTCATGGAGATCGAAACAAGCTGCTAATGCCACCTCCACATCCAGGTCTGTAACTAAGAGTATTCAAAATGAAAGAATGCTGGATACCTTTTGAAAATTAACACGAGTATAGTTCTTCATAGATAATAATGATTAAATGCAATATATTGAATGTATTTAATAATATACATATATTTCTTCAAAATAAATATTTTAATTTCATTACATGAACTAGTCGGAATTAATAATTTTTATATTTATAACTCAGTACTGTCTTTATATTTTCATTTCAGATGGGTATCTAGCATTGTTTCTTAATACTCTTAGCTTGTATTACTTACTGTAAATATATTTTTTACTAAACAATACGAATTTGCCCTTACTCTTAATCCATATGTCTTAGCGATTCGCTTTTTCATGTACTCATCCGAACATTTTGCAGATAGACTTCCGGAATTGTCTACGAAGTTTACGATACCACAGATAGATTGCTTTCCATTTATCTTTATTTGTTATTATTTAGAATTAACAAAACTTTCGCTACATTATATTATATAATTAAAATAGTTAACTTAAGCATCCTAATTTTAATGCTTTTTCATATGTTTTTTATTAAAGTATGTATATGTGTTTTCAGATCTCTGTGCAATGAAGTGATTTTATATTTCAGTGGTTACTTTTAACCAGTATTAACTATAATTATTATCGTTCGTGTTCTGTTGAAATGCATTCTATGTTTTAATATGAGTATTTTAAGTTTAACAAGTCGAAATGCCAGGGATATGTATCTTGGAATTAGATCTCTGACGCTGGACATGTGAATACATGGAGCAGCAGCCTGTCATATTGACATTAATGATTCATGGTGTTTACAAATTATTTAATGTAGCTTTTTGTATAAATGTGTACAAAGTTTACAGAGTAAAAATGTTGGATCTGTTAAATAATTGTATGCGATTGATTTTATTATTTGTTTTACAGTGAATTGAATAATAATCTGATGGATGTCTTAAATCAGGAATTTGGATGATGGAGATGAAAACATATTTTTAATAATAAATTTTATTTTGCAGATCACGAATGAAACAAACAACATAAACTAAGGAGGCTTTACAGCAATTATGACCTAATGTCATGGATATATTTATTACACGCTTCCAGATGCATTTAGTCGTCATAATCACTATTTTTTTTCTTTCTTAAGAAATGGTGAACAGCGTGAAATATTGTTAGTGTTCCGTAGAACTTTAAGAAATACTTAGAGAATTTATCACTGCGCAGTATTGATTTAAACAAATCAACTAATATTTTAATCTGCATATTAACAAATTGTAGCTTGAGTTTTAAGTAAAAGGAAAGGATATATTATAATTTTATTTTATTCTTAATTTATCATTAATTAATAGTTGTATTACAATATTTCATCACGTTATTTGCCATATTTAATTTTATAATATATTTTACATATAGTTATTCCACATCATTTTGTATATGTACTTTATTTCATTTCATGAATTTTCATTATTTAGGTGAGAAACGCAGCTTGGATCAAAAAACTGCAGGCATAAATACAGGTATATCTAACATTTGTTTGGTATATTTATTTTCATGTTTCCTATAAGCTGGAGAACAGATTTCATTGTATTTATAAATGTATGTAATAGGAAATGAGCAAAATCCGATCGGAGATCCGATAAACATGCATCCTGGAGGTGGACCACCTCTGCCTCCTTCACTTCCACCACAGGCACCATGGCAAACACATCATGTTAGAGTTCCATGGGGCAGACCACCACCAATGCCAAGGGATGGAGAGCATCAAGGAGTGTGTCCTACATTACCTCCAACAAATATGCCACCACCACAAATTAGACCCAGAGGTATTCACAACGAATAACGATACTGTCGATAATTGTATAGTTGTATATGTTTGTAAATAAAATCCATATGATTATGACTCGATTTTAATATGGAACACTTGATTATGTCTAATAAATATTTAAGAGAAACTTTTAAAATTGTATGCCTACAATTGATGTGGCTTTCAAATTATTTAAAATAATCATTTATTTTTCAATATGTTTTGAAATAGTTCTTCATTCATTTGTAATTTTCTTTACAAGAGTGTTCATTTTTTATGTTTTACTTCTAAATTTCGGTGTATAGAATAATGATTAAATGTTTTCGTAATTATTTAGGACACATTGAAGGTAATCGTTCGCCTATACAAAATGCGATATTGGAGCATCCGTTGAATGTTGAGTATAATCACATGCCACCGTATACTACAAAACCTCCTCCTTACAATTCACACCCATTGATGCAATCCATTTGCAATCCACCGCCACCACCACCGCCGCATCATCAGCAGCGACCGCAGCATCCTCCTCAAAATGTGCAGCATTATCAGGTGCCAATTTCACAGACATATCAACCATCGACTTCCTGTCCACCGTGGATGAATTAAAATATGATACAATACGAATGAAGTTCTTACGTTAGTACCTTAAAAGATGGTTGATGCAGTCCGTCCTATTTCACATCGTTCTATCAATAAATTTATACGAATGTCGTTGATTCTAAAGAGCATAATGAACGTAAATGGATGGTATTGCATTATCTTATCTTTATCGAATTGTTCCTTGCGATAGTAACTATTTCATTGCTAATGTGTCATTGCAAAGATGCTGTTCTGTAAAAAATGTGTATATTTTACAAATTATTTATAGCGAATGTCTTAAAGGCTTAGATAGGGAATGATAGTATAAACGAATTTATAAATGCAGCGTTACGAACGAACAGTGCGCGTGATCAGTGAGATAAGGAATTTGATCAATGATGCGTAATCATGTAACGCAGAGACCGCGATTGTGAATCGCGATTTGCCAGAAAGAGTATATATGCATTGGAAGCGTGGCGGGTGCATACAAGGAGAAACGATTCTGATTAGTTCCAAGAAATGCTTTAGTATTCACGCACATACATAATCACACGAGGACTTAGAAGTATAATTTTTTGTATTCGTAGAACGTAATTAATCCAGTTTCAAATTTATCGTATAGGCATCTATTCCTTCTTTTGTTGTTGGCATACTTTATACATACCGTACATCTATCTAAGATAATATAACTCCATGGTGTATACGAGTTTCTACACAAACGTGAATAAATCGTTGCCTGTAATCTTCCAAGGCGTTGATATTAAAATCGCGGATGTCTCGTTCATGTGAAAGTTTACCGTAATTCTCATACGGATCTGTAAAAGCAAAATGTAAATTCACTAATTGCTGTTATAGTACAATATTTTTGATTTAACGATTAAGTAAATAGGATCAGTATCAATGATCATCATTCGTGTTTTCACGAAGAGCTTCTTGATGTACTATGATATTTTATTGTTATAAGTTTAAACCGTCAAGCTCGAATCTATTGAATTTTGATCGATGTATGAAATCTTTTGCTTTCGTTTAAGTCACTATATTTTTATGATTTAGTTATAAATATATATTTTCCGGTAGAAAGTAATTTTTTCAATAAATTAATTTGATAGCAATGGTTACTTTGTATTTTGGATATTTTTCTTTATGTGCTAACTCACGTATAACTCATTTAATTAGATCTGAAAGATCTAATACTACATAAATATCCATATCTCTAAACAGAATGTTATTTCTGAATTAATAGTTTTAGAAATATTTTTAATAATTTATTTAGAAGAAAGTATTTTCATTCGCTACAATTTTATTACAATTTATTACCAAATAGGATACCATACTCCGCTCCTGATCGCTCAATTGCGCATTATCTTTTATGCTCGTATCAGTCGCACGAACTGACAAGCTACTTCTATCTAGAACGAGTGATCATACCAATGGGAATTGTAGTCTGTATAAGATCCCCTGCTGGCGTGTACATTGACCCATGGACACAATAATTTGAGAATTTGCCATGGCATAATTCACGGAAACGATTTGGGACGAACGATTTATACATCGGGTTAGCTTGGAACATTTACAAGAAATAAAGTAGTTGATCCTCATATATGTACGGTAATGGCTATTTTCAAATAGCTATTACTTTAATTTACAACTGTTTTACTTTGATATACCGATGTAATCAAATTGCAAAAGTTTTGGAACTATTTTATTGAATGATATTAAGTCCTTAATTTTTTAAAATTGTCAGCGCACTTTTAATTAACTTCAACCAATGTCAAACAACATTCCTCAGTTATTTCATCGTTAATTAAAATTCTGATAACGAGAAACGATGTATTTTCTGTTGATTATCGATCACGAGATTCGTTCTTATTATTTTTCACCCATCTTCAGTAGCGATTATTTTATTGCGGCTTGTATAATTAACTATGCGATTTTTCTTAAGACTGAAAACGTTATCAGAGAGTAATATAATTTTCCTTTCTAGTGGTTTCTATTTACTTTAATGAAATTTAAATTTATTTCGTTGATGAAACGTTAACTTAATGATTATCCGATATCACGTAGAAGCTTTGATATACGTTCAACGGATCCACATGTTTGTTTTACAATTATTCATTTTGACGAAACATGAAATTAACAAGATTTACTGTTCCATTTAGTCAATGGATGTTAAAACAGATCTGTTTTTGCTACCAATCGGCTACCGTTCTAATTAAAGTCGTTAAACGTTTCGATACGAAATGTGCGGTGATCGAATATTGGCTTAGGTTTTCATACTGCACGAAATTCTGTTTAATACAAATCCAATGAAATCGTACGCCGCCGGAATTCTCTATCGTTATACAGAGCGAACTACACGCTAAAGGCTGTAATAGAATCAGGTATCGTAAAATCGTGCCGCTGTTCCGGGTAATTAACAGAAGACTCTTAGATTTTGTAGGAATAATATACATTTAAAACGGGCTATCTAATTTAAAAATCTTAATTTTTAAGTGATTTAATCTCAAACGTATGAATCAACAAAATTTTCATTCCGTAGTTTTAGTTTTAAGAATCGAAAATTTTTCAATGAAAGAAATTAAATTTATAAATAGAAGACTGTCGTTAGTTATTGTACTATACTTGTCATTTGTATTAGTTTCGAATTGTTCGCATCGATAGGAGAATCGAATTCGATTTTTTGCAAATTATTCGTGAAACAGCGTGACTCACTTCAACGTCAATTACCATTTTCCCCATAGCAAACTTAACCAATTACTCCGAATGATAAATTGGACATTTTTAAAATTCGGGAAATATTCGAACCGGTTCATACGACCTTTTCAGCCATGTCCCAGGTTTGTCCGTCTTCCTCGCATCAACTGGTCGCAGCCGCGGTAGCTTTTCGCCGAGCTCGACGTAAATTTCCGAAAAATTTTGGTTTGTATAGCAACATAGAAGAAACAAAGTTCGATAAGGTAATTTCACTGCTAATATCCTACAAATTTTTTCGGTATTCGTGTTTATGTCGTTTTATATTGAACCAGGTTATAAATCCAAATGAATTTCTTTATGTATCATTCAATGGTTCGATCTTAAGAATTCCCAGGCCTTGGGATTTGCAGCTGCTTGATTTAGATTACTAAATTTAGATTAAAGAGTTCTGAAGCGTTCTTAATAACATTTCTCTGCAAATTGTTGTCTTTGACAATGTTGAAATCAGACTGAAAGCGTCAGCGGAAACGAGGAGCTAAACGATCAAGAAAATTCGTCGCTTCCATCGAGAAATTGTTCAAACGGAAGATCGAATCGTGTGGAAGCAAAGGTATTCTGGAACGACGAGTGCGGCGAAAGTGGCTCGATCAAGGAAAACTTACTCCAGAAGCCAATAATCTGCAGTTGTTGTCGTAAACGTAACGATCAATGCAATGCTGGAGATGCACTCGACATCGTCCCAAGCAAAGAGCACAATGGGATCACGCAGAAAAGTGAATTTTCTAAATCGGAACAAACAGAAAGGTATGGCGCACTTTGTACGCGAGAATCGATTATCAGGAACGTTTTAATTTCACAAATATTTTTGTGGCCAGCTGTTTACAGTTTTCGTAGGAATTTTAGAAAAATACGTTGTAACTATAAGAAGAATATCAAATTCTAATTTAATTTTAATATTTCATTTTTCTATATGATAGTAGTGAGATATTCTGAATTAAATTACACAATTGCAACACGAATTTATATGTAGTATAGTTTAGTATTCACAATTTAGATCAATCACAGACGAAAGTAGTATTATTAAATCAATCGTAATATTATTTTACGCGTCCTTATCATTTTTAGCTTCAAGCAGTTTTCAGGATGTTATTAGGATACTAATTTGTAAATGATATATTGAAAGCTGAGAATTATGTCAACATCTAGTTTATATTTTATTGTATATCATACATTGAGCGATTGTACTCCGAAAATTTGTTGATATGGTCGATCGATAATCGCAACATGCCTTTTAAAAAAAATTTTATAAAATTGAAATTTTTAACCTTCTCCTTTTTTGTTTCAATTTTACGTCGGTGAAACCAGAATGAAATAAGAATTTTATTATCGGGTTATCAATTTTGTCGTACAAGCACTAAAAGAATACAAAGAAATAACACATACCCGTTTGCTTCTTTTTTTAGTTGTAACGCGAAGGCAATAAAAAGTTTCATAACGGAACCTCGAAATTCTAGTCGTTGTCGTGGCTCACATTCTTATTTTCCAAGACGAAACCCGAAAGAAACTTCCACTAAATTGGATTCCGTTAATCTTCTGTACGACTGCGATCAGAACGAAGTGGACAATGTTAAAAGCAGCGACTCGTCCGAGAAACGAAGTAAATCAAAGTTCCTCGCGTTTTTGAACCTGCAGTTGTCGATGAATTGAATTTGTCATTGAATTTATCGATGTGAATTATATTACCGTGAATTATCCTAATAATTTCGTCTTGTTCAGATTGCAATAAAGACGAGCACGAGTGTAATGCCGGAGGGAGAGATCATAAATCGTGTCATCGAAACTCGCAAAAGGATAACCACCCATCGTCGTCTAGTATTTCGCGCACATTCCGTTGTGCGAAACATTCGACTCTTGATCTTCTACGACCTCATCGGGATTATTGGTATCGTGAGAATCGTCATTATTGCTGCCATTCTCACGATCACTGCCATCATCGTTGCGACGACGAGTACAACAGGTTAATAAAAATAAGGTTACAGCATAAAACGGGATTAGTTTTTATTATTATAGAACTGTGTCAGAATGGAACTATTTATAACTCGTTTCTTGTTATAAGTGACAAAATATGACAAAAGGTTGCAGGTAACGTTAAATTTTTATTTTTCATTCATAAAAGTGCTTGTAAAGTGCACTTGGTGATAGCAGGTAAACGTAAAACATACGAAATATTTATCTGTTATTTTCTACATTATCCTATTGAGGATTAAAATCGATATCTTCATAAATAATCTTCATATCGGAATAAAGTGCACTCGAGTTGTACATTTGCAAATTATATAGATTAATCGATCAGACACGAATTTTAATCATTCAATATCATAAGTCATCAAAGAGTTAGTTGACGATCTTTATTGAAATTTTTCCCAAACAGTTATTCATCAAAGGAAAAGCGTCTCGCGTCAGACACGTGTCTCTGCTCCTCAAACTCCAACAATCGGAGAAATTGCTGTTCCAAGGGCCAAACCCCGCACGAATCTATCTGCAGTCATAACTGTTGCGCGAACAATTCAGAAAAGATTTCGACGGTGCAAGAGCAGAACGACGAGGAGCTGGACGATTCTGTGGGCACGATCAATCACAAGGACTCTTTGTGTATTCTGGTGGAAAAGTACAAGACTAATAAAAAGTGCAAGCACAAGGCATATCTCGGCGGCCCTGAATTCTCGAGCGAACGAACTAAAGACGAATGCGATAAATCGTTCACCTCGGAAACCAGTTGTCAACTGGATGAAATCGTGAACGCGAAACAAGGGGAGAAATATTCGAGCAGCAATAAATGCCGTTTCCGAGACAATCGTGTGTCGATGGGGAGAACGTGCAGACACGGCTGCGGTCCGATCTTCAGGCAAGGGGACTGCAATCAATTCAAAAACCTCAAGTCTCGTTTAATAAAGACTGGTACTTGTTGTTCAGCGAAAGGCACACCATGGAGACACACGTTTTAAATTCAACGAAGATTCTTCACTTCGAGTTCCACTTTTCCATACCAAGTTTTTGTATTTATATCGTTTCTAGTTCGCACGTTCGTTGGCTATTCGTCTTTTTTACACACAGTAGCTAGCTGCTATAGATGTATTTATATCGCTATTTTTTGGTTATTATTTATTAAAACGATATTATTTATTATTCGAGTTTAACAAAAAAGGTAGAAAAAAAGATCATATCACATATATATTTTGCCTTTGTACGAAGACACCGCTCTATGTATTTAACAAATTTACATTAAAACCGCTATAAGTTTTCTGCATATGAATTTTCATTGTAATTTTTATCTTCGCCCACAAAAAGGGGCAAAGAAGTTTCGGACAGTAGTTCAATTTCAAGGTTGGCGCACCGTCGCTCCTCCGGATGGTTATTTTTTTGAGGTATATTGCGCTAATAAAGTTAATAAACTTATTTTGGAAGTATATTGCTTTAATAAAGTTAATAAACGAGCGCATTTATATCATTCCGCTACAACGGGCTCTGTACTGCCAGCCTCTTGGGCATCATTTGGACACTCTTGCGTCTCTCTCCTTTTTCCTTTTCCATCTCCTCCACTTTTCGCTCCGTTTCTTCTACTTCTTTCGCCTTCTTCACTCTCTATTCTTCCTCCTTCTCTTCCGTTTCTTTTTCTTCTAATTTTTCACCCTCTTCATCCTCCTCTTCTTCCTTCTCTGCTTCCTTTTCTTCTTCCTCTTCTTCCTTCTCTGTTTCCTTCTTTTCTTCCTCTTCTTCTTTCTCTGCTTCCTCTTCTTCTTCCTCTTCTTTTTCCTCTATTACATCTTCTTTCGTGTCACGCACTGTAAAGATTTCGTTATTAATTACCATGCACAGCGTATAAAATTATCATTAATACCTTCATCTTCCTCGATTTCGTCGATGAGTTCTGAACGCTCTGTTTCAGGTTCCGTTTGTAAATCCGGACTTACGGTCAACGGCTCCGTAATTTCAGTTTCTGTCGCTTGCAGTTCTTCCGTTTCTTCTTCTTCTTCTTCTGTCAATGCTTCTTCCCTGTATTCTGTTCTCGATGGTAGAACTCGTGGTTCTACCGGACGATATTTAGGTTTGGGCGCAGGTTCAGTAGGCACAACTTCCTCCACGTCTTCTTTAAATTAAAATTTTCAATTTTTCTCTTATATTATTTTTATATTAATTTTTTGAGTGAAATTTTCCAGTTACTTTGCTCTTCGTATTCTTCCTCGTCCTCCTCGTATTCGCTAGGTTTTAAGTCACCTAATAAAAACCAGTATTATCATGTACATACGGGAAAGTATAATTTTTGAACAGTTCAGTTAGCTTGTTATTTAAAAAATACTAAATTTACGTATGAAATTTATGTATCGCGTATAAGTATCGCATATGTATCATACATATTAAATGCTGTACTTTCTTTTATTAAACGGCTCATCCTCATATGTTCTTTGAAAGTAACCTGAAGTTGCGTGCTCGTAGCCATCATTTCCTCGCGAGTGCCATATTCAGTGGGGATGTCTGGGCGTGAGGTGACCTTTTCAAAAATCTTGCGATGTACCGTATCGACGACAGCTTCAGCGACCATTGTCTGCGTTGTCACCAATTGTTGCACGTCGTAGCATCGTCTTCTCGCACGATATTCTTTGTAAGCTCTCTGTTTTAAAAAGGAAACAGTAAATCTATCGATCATTCGTATTTCCATAAAAAATACATTAAGACACTGCGTATTTTACAAGATAATTTTACGTGAATTCAGCAACGAATTAAGATCAACTAGGTAAATTTATTAATTTTTCTGTGGCTGCGGATAAGAATGCTCATTATCATGAATATGGCTAAAACTGTAGACCCTACTATTTCTCAGAACCTACTTATTTTCTTATCTATTGAATATTATAACGAGTACTATACCTACTTTGCATATTGCATGCATTCTGTGCTCTTTTCCACTTTCAAATTTCCCATAAATGTATAAAAATGCGCAGTCTCTCGTTAATCACTAGAGTCATATGCATCGTATCGTTACCTGGATAATTGCAGCAGCCTCGTTGGCCTTTTCCACTGTTAATCCAGAATCTTGGTACATCATTTCCATCCAAGCGACCGCTTGAACAGCTTCCACGGGTTCGAGTATACGTTCATCCTTCTTCAGAGGCGCTTCTTCCATTCCCGCTGCGAACATCAACAGTGATCAACAGTGATTTACACCGAATTCGTGACATCACGATCGCGACGTGCGATTACAATCTTACGAGCATCGATCCTCTGATTTCTTCTAGTGTAGTATCCACGATAGGCAAACTATGCGTGATTAATTATCAAATGATTGTTAGTAGCGCCGTGTTAAAAAAAGGAAAATTACTTTTACGAGTCTTGCGGCTTTAGAAATTTCCGCTTGCGTGGCACCAGCTTTTTTCAGGATATCCAGCGTATTCACCACTGCTCTTTGCCATTGAATCTTCCCTTCAGCTTCGTTCAACACCATTCTCTCGTAATGGCCACGAAATGCAGCCTGATTTTAATTTATCGATCCGATATTTTAATATGTTTCACTTCGAAAGTATTTTTAATCGAAACACTGACTTGTATCACTGTGGCAGCACGCTCTGCATCTTCTCGTACAGCTCCCGTAGCTTCTAGAATATCTCGTATCGATATCATAGATTTTTCGTCGCAAGTTGGATCTACGTTTAAGATAGTCATACGGGAAATTAAAAGCACTCGATGTTACTTTGCTGCAATTGCTGTAATCGCGTGTATTATATTCTTTCATCGAGAGTTTGTGATATAAAATGACGTAGATAATACTGGTGTTTTTAGTTTTACAACTCCCGTTATATCCACTTTATGATAATATAATAATTCTGAGTTAACATATCAAGCCATTCCTCTCAGCTTTTACCTGCCATATAGATAACCGTTCGCATTAACCGAGGATCGTAAAAAAATTTCGATCTAAAGGATCATTAAATTTCCTACGATAACGATCATGGCTACCGAAAAGCCGCACGTATCTTTATTCCGCTTCATTTTATAACTTTACCCTCAAACGAGCCCGCGTTACAGCCGGTCGCTTAAAACAATAACGTTTACCTACCAGTTTCTTTTTACGATTCATTCGCAGTTCTCTTACCTTCGCATGCCTGTACTGGTTGCGTGTCAACCTCGTCCAAATACTCGCGGAATGCTTTCTGGGAAATGAAAAAAAATAAAAAGGAGCGAGATACTAAAAGGAAAATTGCAGAAAGGGAAGGAAAAAAGAAAAGGAAGAAAGGACTGGAAATATCGCGTAGCCATCGACAAGCGGTCAGCACGCGACAATAAAATTCACTTGGATCCGCGGAGCCGCGACTGCGATCTGCTCCAAAGTGAAACCAGTCCGGTAAAGTATGCACAGAATGGCCTGGCTCTCAAGTAAAATGTTGTTTACGACTTTAACCGCAACTGAAACGATAGACTTTTAATGACATGGTCACTCGTGCTGAAAATAAAAAAATAAATAAAGAAAAAAAGGTAATAAAGGAAGAAGATCGCGGAAGAAGAAGGATACATCGAGGAGAGAGATATGTACCTTTCGTGTTTTCGCGTGTGATCAGAAGCGTATCCACGTATTCAGCGATAAAGGCGATTAAATTGGCTGGCTGGGAACGAAGAACCTGTTTCAATTATTAAATTAGGAATTAACTGTTAACACGAGATTAGAGATTACGTCGATAGGGAAATCGAAGAATTTATTACATTGATGATCGTATTTTATGATAGTCTATTACGAAACGTTCAGCATTCAGTGGAATGTGTACGTGCTACTTATATATGCAGATAAATAGTTCGTTGATAACGTTAAGTTCGTTGTCCGCATTATGAGATTGGAATTTCTTTCAACGTTTAGAAATGAAGATTAAAAAGGAAACAATTAAAAGGAAAAAAAAAGGTATGGGTTTTGCAGATAGAAAGAGCTAGACGTAATTCGAACGAATATCTTTTTCTTTATTGAATTTCTATATATGTATTTATAAAAATGACTAAAAGATATTATTAGTGATTTACATTAGAGAAGTTTTTGTAATTTTATCTCGACCGTAATAAATTTTATATAAAATCGTAGAGTATTTTACGAATTTAGTAAAAATGCTTACTTCCCGCGAGATATCAGTACACAATTCCCTTAGCCCTTCTGGTACTTTGTATATATGCTTCGCCCCGTGTGTCTGAAGCACTACGTTCATTTTTTAAATCTATTCAACAGCTGAGTGTAAAAAAGAATCGTGATGTCTATGAAAAAAAAGCAACCCTCTATTATTTCGGGCGTTTTAAACGTCGTACTCGATTTTTCAGTCGTTGTTCGAGGCGAAATGAAGTTCTCTTTTGTTTTGCAATTTACATGACGGCTGCATTCAATTCGTGCTCTAAATATTCCACGAGATCCTGCTATCAACCTATCGGCGCTTCTACTTTAGAACTACTAAATTTATTAAAAAAGAAGAAAAATGTAATATTTGGTATTTCGATTGTTTCAATGCCCCTGGATGATGCTGCGCGGCGGTCTATCATTTTTTCAGAATTTCCACGACAAATTGAATTATCCTCGAGAGTTCGTTAGTATTTGCTATTGCGTTAATCAATTTTTTTTCCAAACTCGCTATCTGGTTATTTCGTTTTTAAAACGAGATTCACCCATTCTACGATATTTTCGAGCGAGCGCAATCATCGCGATGACTGTGTTGAAGATGCCTGAAACTCGTAGCAATCTAACGAACGAACACAC
The DNA here is from genome assembly GCF_014825855.1 of Bombus pyrosoma. Lineage (NCBI taxonomy): Eukaryota > Metazoa > Arthropoda > Insecta > Hymenoptera > Apidae > Bombus > Bombus pyrosoma. The sequence continues at coordinate 15,721,538 of NC_057775.1, forward strand.
AGATTCACTCGACGTACAAGAGAATACATACATACATATGTGATGCGATGAAGATACAGATTCACGTAGAGAATTACGCAATCGCAATCTGTCTTGCGCAACGAATTTCGCATCATCTTTGAACAACTTCATTCAGAATTAATAACTTCTCTGGAAATGCTGGTACACGCGATAAACATCTGTTTTCATCGTAGACAAGCGTAGCAGTTCATATTATACGCTATATTGCCATATCGTCTCCTCCAGAAACGGAATAAAATGTTCTCAGTGAATTCATCTTCTAGAATCTAGAATATTCGTGACGAATCGATTTAAAGTGGTATGTTTGTTATATTACGAATATATATGTATGTATATATATATATATATATATGCAAAACAGTCGTCCACGAATTGTTTCGTATCCATCTATAGAAGGACAATTTGCATGTTTGATTGTGGGCTCGCTGATAAATTGTTTTGTGGAAGTGTCATTTCCAAACATTTTTTCGAGCTTCGCACGACAGATCTCTATTAAACAATCTTAGTCTTTTCCTTTATAAATGTGATGATTTTTTTCTTTAACGTTCCTTACGGTTTTATTTATAAGCCGAAACGACATTTCTCGTGTAAAGTTGATAATCGATTTGGTAATTTTTTAGTATTGTTTATACGAGTTTTCGATGAATAATCAATCAAGGATACCTTTCATTAATTTTATCGAACATACCAACATCACGCGAGTTCGTGACATTTTAGCGATGATGAAAACAAATTACGTAAAGAGATCAATCAATTACAGATAATCAAATAAAGTCTAAATAATACAATATCAAATAGGAAAACCATGAATATTCAAAAATTCCAAAAATCCCCAAAATCGATAATTATAGTCAGCCACTCGATTCCAGGAAAGCCACTTTACGAACAGTTACACGATTTTACGAAATCACTCAAAAAATCTTCCCGTATCAATTATTTTCTCCGGAACTTTTTTCTTCATAAATCACAGCCAATTACATGCAAAAACATATATGTATATACACACACTTTTACCAGATTGGAATCTTCTGACATGTTCACGGTCATCGTGCAGTTGCTATACTGTAGTATATTTCTCCAAGGATCCTAGAATCGACTTTCGGTTTGGTGATGACGCGAAGTGAAGGCGACCAGTTCATCGTTGTCTGTCAAGGTTTCCAGTTCTCTTGGAACTCGTGCGTGTTATCGTGGGACGCCCCAGATACTCGTGGACGAGCAACAAATCGGTTTTTAAGTCGCCACGATTGTCAGTCATTTCTCGACTACCGTCGATGGTCGCAATGGTATTGCGGAGTTAGCACAGTTATGAATGCGCGCATTGTACTTTTGGTGGCCTTCTTGTTGACTGATCTATCAGCGTCGCGTGAGTAGCTGACGTTAAGCTCGATTTCCATGACCGATCGTCATCAAGTTTCATGGAGGCAAAGAACATGTGCATGGCGTGCATGGGATGCATAGGCAGTGCAAAAGTTGCGCTCCGAGCGATTTTTAAATGGTTGCTATTGGTTGACGCTTTTTGGAAAAGTTTAATTTTCTTTTTTTTAACGTAGGGTAGAGAATTTAGCGAACGAAAGATAAGAGCGCAGTGAAGATGGTTTTGGTGACTGGAAATTATACTTTTTGAGACGAATAATAGTTTAGATGTGTGCTTGAATCATTTCGAGAGGCGTGGACGTTTAGCAACACTTTATGAATAAAAATTATCGTTTTGCGAAACAGAGCCGAGAATTTCAATACTTTAAATAGTATGTTTTTAAATAATTTTTTTATAATTTTTTTATAATTATTTTGTAGTTTTATTATAATTACATGTTGGTGTTCGTCTTTGAACAAATGGTAGATTAATTAATTCACTCATCTTTAAAAAAAGATTCATTGCATCAAACTTTAGTTATCTTTTCTTAAACGCTCACTGAAGTAAACATTTTAATGAGTTCTTTGATAACTCACGCCTCTTCCGGAAGCGACTCGCATGACATAGCCACGAACCGGCGCGGCATAACAATGTGCTCACGATACGTTTAGAAATTTATCATCACGATGCAATTATTATTTGTACCTTGTTAGCGGCCGATCAGAACGACGCTGGCAGATTGAAAAGAAGCCCACAATGGGGATCTTCCCCTGATCCTCCTGGTCGTGGACGAAACAAATTTAATGCACAACGAGGTCCTCCAGGTGGTCGAGGGCCTCCTGGACTACTTGGTCCACCTGAATTTCCACCTGGATTATATCGTGGTGGTGGTCATTCTGGATTTCCACCTGGATTGAATCGTGGTGGTGGTCCTCCTGGACTTCCACCTGGATTAAATCGTGATGGTGGTTCTCCTGGACTTCCACCTGGATTAAATCGTGGTGGTGGTCCTCCTGGATTTCCACCTGGATTAAACCGTGGTGGTGGTCCTCCTGGACATGGACCCCCTGGACATGGGCCTCCTGGACATGAGCCTCCTGGACATGGGCCTCCTGGACATGGGCCTCCTGGACATGGTCCTCCTGGATACAGTCCTGTTGATGATCCCAACCCAGAACAGCCTGGTTCTCCTGGTACTGTGCATAGATATGGACCACCTGATGATGGACGACCTGAATTTCCACCTGAATTTCCATCTGAATTTGCAGATGATGGTCCACCTGGTTTATATAATAAAGTTGATAAAGAAAGACAGAATTTCGACCATGACAAGGACAAACCACAGAAAAACCAGAACGTACCAAAAGATTCACCTTCGAGAGATGGTACACCGCGTGATGATGAGGAAATCGAGACACCTATTGAACGATTTTCTGATGAAAAATCTCGGTGCAGGTGAGTTTTGTTCTTCAACTAAATAAGAGCGAAAAATATGATTGGTAGATTCCTCAAGGTTTTCAAGTTCCATTGATCCTTTTACAACGGATTAAAATATCGAAGAAAGGTAAGATAAATGAAATAGAAAATAATTTCTCCATCTGTTACTTCCAATTTTGTATAGAAAATAAACGTTAACAACTGCGTTATGTATGCACATGACGGTTCTTCAGATAGAGTCTCTATCAGATAACGTTGCTTAAAAGTGTTGTATTTAAAAGCGTAAAAGCATGAGAGCTTAAAACTGTATACCAAACCTGCGTATAATACGGTATTTGCATATGTTGAAACGCGTAGTCACAGACCTGATCATAAGGACTGTATTGGACTGCGTGGTCGATAATATGCTTGTGAAACTGAACAATTCGAACGTTCAAGAATAGCTAGTGATTCGGTCACGTAGCAACTGAATATTATAGGATTGATTGTGTGGAAGATACTTGGAATAATTTAGAGATGGCAAGCAGTCTGATGTTAAACGTTACGTTCGTCTAAAATAATAGCAACATTGTTCCTAGATAATCTCGATCTATCTCTGGAATGAGGAATTATCGCAAATTAGAATCGAATGAATATCTAAGTAAATTGTTCACTCTTATACCATAATCGGAATATTTCCTTTTATAATTCCTAATAGTCACGTTAAATTTCGATCGATACGAAATAAAATTATTGAGTACGAAAGGAAAAAGCAAGACAATGGGGATATGGTAAATTTTAATTTATAATTAAGCAAAATGAAAAATATAGTCGATGTATAGCTTGACAGCTTGATAAGTCTGTCTGAATATCCAAGTATAATAAATGGACTCGTATATACTCGGCCGTAATATTTCATAATTTGCATGAAATAAAAATTAAGTATCGGTCAATTCATCCATAGACGGAAACGTTTTACTTCAGAAACGAAAACATATTTTTCGTATTTTTAATATTGCACTTCCAAGTTATTTTTATAGCGTATTTTTATATATAGCTATGTATGTATATAGTAAATTGTATTTTCGTTATCTGTATAATTCGAAGGAATCGCGTAATAAGCGTGACATACGGTACAAATAACAAACAGATGAACAATAAAATTCGTAACGATTAAATACGATACGACATGATACGATACGATACGATACGATACTATACGATACGATACGATACGAACGGTATCGCATCGCGTGGATTGCTTTTCAGTAAACGCGTATTCGACAATCGAGGCAGTTTTGCTACATCCGGCTATGAAATATTTCGCCCATTCAAATTGTCCTAATGAATTTCAGTTAACTAAAAGTGACAAACGCGCGCCATGGTGAGATTACTGATGGAAACTCGATTCGGGGAACACGATCTACTCGGGTAAATAGCGATAGAAACAAGTGTACGTTTGTAGCTTGATTTCGAATCGTTAGTTTCGCTTCCTGTTAACTGATACGTGAAATCCGACATCGCTATACGATTCCATTTTGTATCGAACAATCGTTCTCCTTTCTTTTTTTAAATTCTCGTAATTTCTATATTGTAGAATGCTTCATTTTGTATCGGATTTTGTTCGAAGTTGTGAGATATTCGACGAGCAAACAGTTTGGATCGTTAGATCGAGCAAAATGAATCTGAAGCGGAGAAAAATTTGTTGACCGTTTGTATTAAAAATTCCAGTCAGATGATGATTCTAGATTTAGTTTTTCAGTGAACGTTACAATACTATGGAATTTTAGATAAAAGAGCGCAGATAATGGAATATAATATATTTATATTGTAATTCTTTCCAGCTTACACGTCCAAGGTAGCTTTTAGAAAGATTTATTGTAATACAGGATCTCACATAATAATGGCCCTTACTTTAAAAATTACCCTATGAAAATTAGCCTGTCATTATTTCTACAATTACACTTAATCTATCTCCTTTCAAATTTGAGCGTATTACAGTTAATGTTGTTACATTATCGCGTTATGATTAGGAAAAAAAAAATCGTCCCGAAATTGTAGACAAATTCCGTGAATTTTTCCCTGATTCCGTTTCTGCTTCCTCTACTTTACTCGAAGTGCAACGATACAATCACAGAAATACACTGCACACCATGTGTTTTCAAACACGTAATCAACGTTTGTTGTCATTTCGAAAACAGGAAAAACGAGTTCCGTTGTGGAAGCGGCGAATGTTTACCGAAGACAGCAAGGTGCGACGATAAATTCGATTGTCGCGATTTGAGCGACGAGCGCGAATGTGTCAAGTAAGTTAATTTACTTTGATGAAAGATAAATACAAGTGGCAACAAAATATTTAAGAACCTAGAAGAAGTACGTGTTACACGAGACATTTTTCGACTGTTTGCGTAGAAAATGTTATCAAAAATGCAAAGATAGCGCAACTCAGCACGTTGATTGTCGTAATGCTCGTCGATGACCCACGTTACTAAAGCTTTTATAATGATTAAAATAATCTTCCTTTCTTTTATTTATAATATAAATTTCATGAACTAAAACTTTTTACAATGTAAATGTCTTAGATAGCATCGTCGCAGAGAAGATGCACCAATACAATATAATATGTTGCAAGAATTAAATGTCATGGTATAGTATATTTTATTCCCCGGGAAAAATATATAAAACGCGTATGACAGTCAACGTGTTAAGCAAGAAACGGCAAAAGAAAACTCTGCTGTAACGAATTCAATTATTCTCTTATTTACTGTCCGTTTAATTACGACACTGTTAATTATCGTGGCTGGACATTGTAGAAAATCGGAAAACGGCTGCGTCCTTCCCGAACAACCCGAAGGTGGAAGTTACGAACTGGGTGGCTGTGGTAAACCTTGCCCGAAACGTCCCGGAGATAAAGTTCCTAGTAACAGCATTCTGAATTACACCTGTCGGCACAATTACATTTTGAACGGAAGTGCTGTTCCTGTTTGCTTCAACGACAAATGGTACAACCTGCACTCGTGTCTCAGTAAGTTCATTCGATTACGGATTTTACCGAATTAGCGAAAGTAATTTACGTCGAGAATTCTGTAAGAGTAATACAGTGTCAATCGAAAAGAAAATTCAGAGATCTCGATTTAGAATTACCGACGAATTTATTTTCCAACAAATTCTGGTTTGACTTTGATGGCTTTAGTTCCTTGTTTTATGTCAGGCTTTATTCAATCTATATTATGTCAACGTATAAGTGATGTAACGATCGCATGTTTCCATGTAATTATTACGAGTTATGATATTTACAAATAGTTAAATATTAGATGTGTGCAACAATGATTACTGTCGTGTTTGTGTTGGAATAGTTAGAGATCTGGCGCCAACGTAAAAAGAATCGATTAACTATGCGACTTGTATAATTTAAACGATGGAGGATAAAGAAATAATTGTACGACATCAAAGGTTTAGTCTTACGAAATGCTAAAATTTCAAGGTGCATGTCTGGCATTTTTTAAAACCTATCTTACGATTTATACTTCATGCACGTATAAAACTGAATTTTATAGAGAAATATTTATTTGATGAAATATATTACGATAGAAACGAGCGCGAGGCATAAAGATTTCTCGGTTCTATCGTTTACAATTCTCGAATTTTCAGCTCGAATGATAGTAATAGATTTTAGTAGAACTGATTTCGAATTTGAGAATATTCGGTCGCTTTGTTTAAATTAAATCTCTATAGTTAACTAAATAGGATTAAATTTATATAATTCACTGGTATTTCGTAAATTAATTGATTAATTACTCTGTTACCCAACGTGTTATTTGAATTATTGATTATTCCCTCTTCGTTGCAGTTTTTCTATCTCCAGCTCTTCTCTGTAAAATATACATAATTAAGTATCATGTGACTGTAGTTTAAATAATGACATTTCAAACATAATCGGAATAATAACGTTATAATATAGTACTTAATAAATGATATATTCAACAATATTTCGTATAAGCGGAACAAATCTTTTTATAAAAAATATTGACTTTAAAGTAGGAAGCGAGAAAAATAGAAAGAATCTTTTTATTATTTGTTTAGGAATTAATATTTCACCGATATTTCTCTTTCATCAAAATTTCATTGCAACAGGGATGTGTCCACCATTGAACAGTACCACGGTGAATATTTTATGCACGTACCAAGGAAACGAAGTGTCTTGCACCGATCGAATTAAACCTGGAACGGTGGCGACTTTGTCGTGCAAATCGTCTTACAAATTGTCCGTGACGAATGACCCAGCGTATCGTACAGTCACTTGTCTAGAAGACGGATTATGGGACCGTCGTCTTTTCCGTTGTCTTCCAGGTAATGATGATTTTACGTATCTTGTTTCCAACATGTTGCTCTGATTCTTGGAACAGAGCAAAGAGTAATTTACACGCTTGTAATCATAAATAGTACGTTTGTAAAATTAATAACAGCGGTTAATAGCATTCTTGATAAGTTTTGGTCATTGAGACTGAATAAATTTTATAAAAAAAGTAACAGACCAGCCAAATACTGTTAAGTGTTTTGCAAATACATTTTCTGCTTGGAAAGATTTCTTTTTTTAAATAAATTAAATTTTTAGAAAAAGGAAGACATACAAACGACCAATGTTATTGCATGTTGCTAAAAAAAAAAAAATATATATATCTTTTATGAGAAATATGAATCAAACATTTTATGAATTAGCCTTGCTTGTTATTAATTCAAGGAAGGTCTAATGTATTCGATCTAATTTAATTTATTCTGCTTTGTCAGAGTGTGGAATACCCATTTCACAGGGTAACACGTTGGTCGTGAACGGATTCGAGGCAAAGTTCGGAGTATTTCCGTGGCATGTTGGCATCTACCGCAAAAACTCAGCAAACGAGTACGAGCAAATTTGCGGGGGCACACTTATAAGCAACAATCTAGTTGTATCAGGTAATTTCGTTCGAGAAAATAAATTTCTGCTTTGAAGTCACGCGAATATATTTGGCAGTTGCATTTCATATTCACAGATAAAATAAAAGGTATCACAAAAAAGTGCTTTCCATCATTTACACTGGCGTCAAATATTTGCAATTAGTGTGGAATTTAATTGCAAGATATTTAGTGCAACTATACATTTCGCACAGAACACGAAACTATTTAAACAGACAATTATCCAATATATTATTAAACATCGACATTCAACGAGATCATATTTAATACTTATTGTATGCTTAAGATGGCTATGTCACGCTGTATCTTAATTTCCTACTAAACACACACGTTTGCAATTTTCATATACATTTTCAGATAGTTTTTAGATTCTATCGATATAATTGTGACAATCGCGTCCTGTAATAATGCTAATAGTATCTCAAAATATTTCATATAACGCATACCATATGGACGTTTTCTATGATAAATGTTCGGATACCTTTGAACCAGAATGTATATTTTACGTATTTGCGATAATCTGAAAGTGTCCAAATACTACTCGCGTACAATATACACAGTAGCACATATCACGGATAAAGGATGGCAAACATTGTTTCAATAGCTGCCCACTGTTTCTACGACGAGGTGTACAATACAGTGCTTGACAAATCGAAGTACGCGGTGGCAACGGGCAAGCACTATCGCGATTGGAACGCGGACGAGAATTACGAGCAAAAATCGATGTTGGCCGAGATTTTGACACCGGAACGATATATAGGGGCGAGAGGAAATTTCGCTCAAGATATAGCCCTTTTGAAATTGACTAGTTCTTTCGAGTTAACCGCTCAGGTGCGTCCGATCTGCATGGATTGGGACAATATGTACGAACGGAAACAGCTGCAAGTTGGCCAAAACGGAAAGGTAAGATGTTGGTTATTAATTAAGAAATATCCAGCTACGGCAACGTATTACCTTGATTAATTTCAGCCAAGCTGCAACGCTATTTTCTCGCCAGATTTCCGGCCTTTTTACCTACCTTTCCTCTTCCGTGACTGGTTTCAGCTGGCTAATTAAGTCACGCTGGATTATATTTCCGTAATTAATTCACACGCCCGTTATGCCGTGACATCGTTCTATTTCAGCAATTAATTTGATTCCCATCTGCCTGCGATTTTCTTTCTTTATTTTGCCCGCTTTGTTATGAAAGTAATGTGCTTTTAATTGGGAATCGTGAATGGTTCTAGGCTTTAGACGTTGTTCATTTCAGGCTGTTGGCTGGGGCAAAACGATTGAAGATATGCCTAGTAAGGTCCTGCAGGAAGTGAGCTTGCCGTATATACCGTATGACCAATGTTTATTGGCTGTACCATCTGATTTCCGGGGATACATTACGTCTGACAAGTTCTGTGCCGGTAATTTGAACGGTAAGTAGACATTTAGAATAAATTATATTATCAATCGGTGAATTTTATTAATTTTTTCAACTATTGCACAATTCTTATCTATATTTTTAATTAGAACTATATACCTTCTGAGATTATAATCGTATTAATGCAGACACTTTGCGTTCCCATATAGAGAAGTAATAATTGTTCCTTTATTTTGTTTTTTCTTTTTTTTTTTTAATAGGTGATTTATAATTTCCAAGAACCTATTTCAACGAACATAATAAATATACCGAGTGATTTTAAGCTTCAAAATCAAAAAATCGATTAAACAATACATACGCACAGTTGACTTTTATTTCAACGCTTGTTTCCATCGTATCGTACAAATGTTAGGAAAGGAAATACACTGAGACTCGGTTAAACTGCTATGCTATGTTTACCAGCAGCGGAAATATAATTGACAATAACCATGATAAATCATTCTATTCGCAGGTTCCAGTCTCTGCGAAGGTGACAGTGGAGGAGGACTGTTCTTTCAAATGGGGGAAACCTGGTATCTACGCGGTATAGTTAGCGTCAGCCCAGTGAAGGACTATAAGTGTAATTACCACACCTACACGGTGTTTACCTCGACTGGTTTTTTCCGGGATTGGATTCGCGACGCTTTTATCGCTACTTAAACAACACGCACGTTCACTCGTTTTCGTAAACTTACAAGTTCGTTCAATGATCGAGAATTGAGCGATTCCGCACCTGATGAACAGCGAGAGTGTGTTCGTCACAATGGCTTTCGTCTGAGAATGGAAAACGTCACCTCAAATGAGATGAGAGTACGTCATTGTAGAAAATGTTATCTTCGAAACGTTACTTCGTTACAAGCACCAGCACTGCTTTTACATCGGTGAAAATTTGCACACCTTGGAAAGATTAGTTTAAGTACGTTGATCTGGAATAATTATTTCGAACGAATAAACTTTCTATTTTTAAATAAATTAGATAAGTCGATTTATGTTGATCAATAACTTGAAAAAGTATTTCTCGCGAATTCCTTTTAGAAAATATTTTCTATCATTTATGTGATTATCTCGTCTAATAAATTTCGTAACATTTCTAATTTTTCCAATATCATGCGCGGTTCGTAAACCTTGGCAACTTGGCAAGCGACTGCTAATCTCGTGTAAATCGTACTTTCAGTTTTCAGGAGTGCAATTTTATAGGGTATACGTGCAATATTTTTTGCGCGTCGTGTTTTCGCAGCAATCTCGCCGCGATAAACGTTTTACCAGAGCAACGGCACTGTAACACAAACGGGCAAAGACATTTCGATGATTCACCAAAAAACAAAAAAAAAAAAAAAAAAAGAGTGCTGTTTGATCTACGACAAAAGCGCGATGGCTGTGGCGCTGAAACGGTCCAACCGGGCTCTAGAACGAATACTACCTTTGATATTGGCTTTATCCGGCCAGGGATCTAAATTAGCACTAGCTCGTTATTTATATCGCAACTCCGTTATTTATGACTCCGGCTCGCCGCTACATGAACTTTTTTGTCCGATCCGAATGTATCGTATTTCCCGTAGGAATTTCCAAACGGTGTCGAGATTTTTTTTATCTACGACGATGTTCTGCACCGTAATCCGCGTTGACTTTTATTTCACGGCTTCGTCGGCTTCGATCACTTTCATTTGCGGATAAATTCAACTACGAAATGTGTTTACCGTTAATAGATTTTTTAATTAGTCCATTAAGAAGAACGCATATTTATAGCGAAGGAAATTGATGCCAGTTTTATAGAACGGTGCACGAAATTGGGAAAAGTCATGTCTTTTTTTCTGTTTCTTGTTAGAAACAAATGTTAGAGGACAAAAAGGAAAATGGTTCCAGAAGGACTAGTTCCATCTCTTTATCAATTTAGGATCGTATATTTTCGTGATTACAGTAGGACGTATATGTGCATTACGAAGTTGCAATATATTGCTTATAAATTATACATGAAATTTGTTATTGAAATAATGTAAACTGTTTGGTTTTCGTATTAGTAAGATACTATGAATTTTGAATGTGAAGTAAACCGTATGTGAATGTGAAACGACGATAACGAACAGCGAAAATATCGTGGGGATTAGATCTTATTATGGAATATTGTACATTTTTTAAAAGGAAAACAATTTTGAAATTTTGTTATTCACCGAAAGTTATCTTGATCTAACATTTAAAACTAGACTGTAATATCTAGGATAGCTAAACAGAAAATTCCAATTGAACAGTATTTTAGCAATTAAAAACATCACATGTTGGTGAGTCATATTAAAAGATTAGATGTGAATGTGTAAATCTAGCATTGCTAATTCCAAGTCTATTTAATATTATCTACTGTTTACGATCAAGATTTGCAATATTGAAAAATTCTTACTCATCTTCTAGCGCGTATGATGCTGCGAAGTTATTCTATTTATAATACGAGATTGTACGTAATCAACGAGACAAATTAGATAAGAACGAAATCGTATTTTGATATGAACCAAGGATCGCAGAATCTGCGTGTAATGATGGTCCAATCACATTGGTCTGCCTAATACGATAACAATTAATTATTTAATTAGCTGGTTTACAATCGTCGACGTCGAATATTGACAGAATGCTGGTATTGAGCAGTGTGCGAGGCGCGGTATACATTTGTGGCAATCGATGTTTGCTTTGCATACTATTCATACGTTTATGGCTGACGCGTGTTTGCCCATTTGTGAACGGGCTTGCGATTGTGCAACTAAAGGGGTAGATGGATTATTTGATAAAATTGATACTCGACGTTTAAAACTTTTGTACGTATCACGGACAGCATGAATACGAATACAGCAAATAAAAACGATTCACTGCTTTTTTTATACATAGGTATATGTATTTATATATATATATATATATATATATATATATGTTTCAATGTTTGATCGCGTGCGTGGCAGCGAGAAATTTTCATTTGGAATTGATAAGCGTGAACACATACAGATATTTAAATCGCAACAAACGCGCGCGTAGTGGGTCAACGTTTGCTTGGATCCATAGTTTACGCGAGCGAGATATTTCAATATTTGAAGAACGATTGACATTATTATATAATAGTCTCACACATTTATCTAGGAGGGGAAGGGATCAAGCGATTGGTGGAGTTTGGATTTTGAAATAAAAGACTGCGAACAATTAACTTCCATGTTCAGGCTAAATTCCAACGTTGATTTCTCTCCTTTAAATGATTCAAAATAGATATTTGAATAGCCTGAAAGAATTTTGATATCATGCTTGTATCTTCTATTTATATATGTACACCCTATAGAGGGTGTAATAAGAATACCGGTCAATATGCAAAACGAAATGAAGATATTCTTTGGTTTGTTGGCAATCTGATCGATCTTCGACGTGCTCAATGTTTTTAGGGTAACCGCCCCGTGGAATCCTTCTTCCGCTGTCGAAAGGAAGTAAGTGTGACGGATTATGCCTCGGTAATTTATTATGTAATAAAAACGGTGACACGTAGTCGATTGGTACTTTAGATGTTGAGATCGTAGATTAATAGCGAAGGTTTTCCTCGATGTCGAAGGGTTTCTTATAAAGGCGAACGATTTATTTCACAGACTTTCAGCACAGTAACAGAAGGTATTTCTCACAGGATCGGCAGTTTTGTGAGCTCCACCTATCATGTAACCAGAAATATGTTCGGACACGTGTTGAGCGCACTACAAAAATTACAGTGACAAGTGTTTCCTTTAAATTTAACAATACACACGACGGGATATTTTTTTATCGAAACAACGAACGATTGTTATAATTTGTTTTAATGTTTCTGGCTGTAAACATGTAGTTAAATATGTTTATCATGTGACGTGTCTGTATAGCGGCGTAAATAAGAAAAAAGCGCGAAATATAATCAGCCGTTTTGTTAAAAGATCTGGCGTAAAGGCGAAAACAAAGAAGAAAGTTCTTTTATGTATGTAAAGACAGCTTGAAGGAAGCTGTAAGGGATTCTCTTCTGGGTTTTCTTGGTCTCACAATCTTTCGGTACATTATTGAAGAAAGATCAACAAATGGAAAGCAACTTTTATCTAGAGAGACACAGAATATTACTTCTGTTGCCATTTCCCTTTGAAACTTTAATATTTGTTGTTTCATTCTTTTACACTGGACCAGAGATATTTTCCTCGAAAGATGCTTCACACTTTTAACATGTACCATTTTTTATTAGAAATCCAATTATCGAAGAGAATTATTCGCATTCACATTCGCATCCATATTCGTTTAAAAGTTAATTATGATCAAAAACCAATTATCTTCTATCTGAAGGTACAAAGAACGAACGTAGGAAGATGGCAAATGAAAAAGTTATTAGTCAGGAGGCAATACGCGTTTTATCATTTCTTTCAATTACCACCTACGATTTGCCTTTATGAATGAGCCTGGAACGAGTGTTTTAGAGACCTCTTACGTCGACAGCGTTAGGGGTCGGTTGGCCGGCGCGTGGCTGTATTTTTCTTTGGGCTTTTAATTAGTCCGGTCATTAATTAAACACAACTTAGCCCGGTTCGGAACCCGGTTGCCGTCGCTGCTCGACATCCGCCGGCTCCTAACCCTTTTTTTCCGGTTCACCATCCACCTTTTCTGTTCCGCTTTGCTACACTCCACGAATTTTTACCTAGTATGCCTCCAACGTGTAAACATGCCGGCGCCAATTTATTTCATCGTGGGGAACATTTTGAAACAGCGGTCCAGGGGATAGTTTCTTCCTTCATCCTTCTCTCTTCGCCCTTACAACGCACCTCCACCGGTTCGTTCTTCCACTTCCTACGAATCTCCATTTTCTCCAGGGATCAAGTTAACGCTATGCTATGCCATGTCTGCGGCTTTCATTAAAAAATGCATTTTATCAAAACTTGTGTTTAAAACGATCAAATCGCTTATAGATAGAAGTACATATCGCTGACGTAGTACGTATTAGGACACTATAGTTCTATTGACAAACTCTAACAAGCTTTGCTTTATTTTAAATTATAAGATACAAAGGGAGAGATTTCTAGCGAAAGAAAATTATAAAATAAAATACTATAATACAAGAAATAGCACATTTTTTTTTAATGATAAAATAACTAGAAAGTAGAAATAATTAAAAGCATTCAATTTGTACTAAATATTACGTTCCCTGATACTTACGACCGGCGATGCACGTATTCTTCTTTCTTCCAACTTCTATCAATCGTTTCACCGTTTTATCAACCTTCTCCCCCATCTTTGACTTGTCTTCTATCTGTTCTACGTTGTCTGTCTCTTGCCAAGCGTCGTGTAGTACCAGTTTTTCTCCTTCTCTTTCCGTATGCTTGTCTCTCTCGTCGCGATTTACGAGGTTGCGAAATAGCCGCAGGCTTTGAAACGGAGAAAGCCCGGCAGGGATAAGTGGTCGTTTTGTGTCTACGCCGGCTAGAGGGTGGTATTTCTTGTTCGGTGATTAATGCAGAGTTTTATAGCGGCTAGTATTATCGGGGAATATAATATTTATGTAGGGTGTCGGAATTGATATTGTACGGGCGCCATTGGTTCCGTGAAATTACCCTTCCGTTGTTGCGACAGAGCGCAACAACGTCGAAGCAAGAATTTGCCTGCGGATACAAGAGCTTTCAGTATAGGTTACGTATACATATATACATATATATCGTTACGAAATAAGAAGGCTGACTTGAATTTTCAATTTGTAAATTTTCTCTACAAGTCAAACAGAGAAGATGTTTCCGATCGAATACGAATCGACCTCAAATATTTCTTTCGTATTTGGTGTGTAACGAACGTCGCGAGAGTTGGTCTTTTCGAAGCTTCAAATTTCTTTCATTAAATTTACAGATGTAATTCTAGATGTTATTTTGAAACCGTCATCATTCACGTCGTCGACTAAGATTGGGTTCCTTCTAACTTTGAAGATTCCTTAATATTCCTTCTATTAAAAATAAGATGTATCGTAGTTACGTTTGCAAGAACTAAAAGGAAATTAATTGGCCTTTAATAAAACTTCCTGTTCCCTGATTGTTCTGAGAAGCTCTTGCCTCAAACAGGACATAAGATCTGATTGTTAGATTAAAGCGACGTGTGAAAAACGAATATAGTGTTCAAACTGTTTGACACAAATTTACAATGTATACTAGATCCATCTTATGCCTTGTCCTTAGACAATGTCTATAGATAAACAGGTCAAAAGGTACAGCGATCGCGACGTCGAAGACCGAACAAAAATATCTTTTACAATAATTTAACGATCATCCTCCTTTCAATTGTATTCTCCGAGGTAGGAGGATCGCTTTTATGTTCTTATCCTTTGAAATCTTTTAATGGGAATTTTCTACGCGGATGGCAAGGTGACTTAACTGACTGACTGATAATATTATTGTACCCTGTAGAAATGGAAGAACTTTTAATACGCAAGTCTGGAACGAATCGAGTTATTTCAAGGCAGAGGCAAGGCCGACGCGACCTCCACGGAGGTAACTGCTTATAAATTGATTTCTGAAGAACTCTTGGACCTACTCATTCTTGTTTCCTTTATTATGAAGTACGATCGATGGTCAAGGAGAACCTTCCTTGTCATAATTGCTTTGGAAATTTGAGAATTGGACAGATTTTGACGTTTAATGTTATTTTTTAATTTTCTAAATCGCGATGTGATTTTCATTCATTATTTATATTCCCACCCGTTTGTATGTTTCGACACTGACTATTATTATTATTTATTGCTATATTATTATATAATTATCGTATTATTGTTTTATAATAGTTTTGATCATTTAACTTTTAGAACCGACATTTTTCTTTCAGAATAAAGGATTGCCGTTGATTAGAATTTTTCGTTTTAGCGAAAGAACAAGGACTAATGACTATCGTAATTGAATTATTTAAATGATCAAAACGATTGTAGCGCATATTTGGCAAGCTTTCAGATCTTCAAGATATCTGAATAAAAGATAGACTACTTGTTATAGTAAAGCAGTTGAAACGTACAACTGATAGTACTTCGATCACAGCTGTAATTACAATCGCTAATTAAAGAAACGATATTATGACAATGTTATCCATTCCACGAGATACAAAAGCATTCGACGCGCTTTCGCTTTGAATTCAACGTCATTGATACTCTTTGAAAAGCAAAGAGAGAGGGCACAGTTTAACGCGATCGCCTCCTGCTGTTGGAATGGCCGCGCTGATAAACCGAATTCCCTGTCACTTCGATAAGGCAGCGAAACAAAATGGTCTATCGCCATCCCTCGCTACCGTCTGCTAGGAAAGAATCGCGTTGCTTTCGTCGGTCTTATTGTGATTTCCGATTCCGTTCGATTTGTCGTCTCGGCCGATTCCGTTCAGTCGCTGAACTTGCAAATGCAGCCAGGTGCATCGATCGCGGACACTCGGCAGCACGACGCGACGCGAGGGTGCAACCAGAGGTTTGGGCGGATGGGGAGGGGAAATGGTCTGGAGGCGTACCTGTGTAAAGGGGAAAACGAGCGACGAGAAACGATCGTGAGAACTCGTGGAGGGATAGAAACGGGCTGCATAGAGGCGCGCGAAAGAGAAATGGATAAGAAGAGGACGTCCTTGTTGGTGGAGAGCAGACAGAGGGCATCTGATAAAAAGAAAGAAGACGAGAAACAAGTGACGGTGTGAGAGAGACACGTGTAGAGACAAGACGGAGACGACGAGTACAACGAAATGTTAGAGTGAACGGTGATCGTTTTATAGAGAGAAGATGGTGGCGTGGGTCGATCGGCGAACAAGCGACGACCGATGCAAACGAAAGGTAAGATAATGGAAAATCAGAAAGAACGAGCCGGTTGGATTGTCGCGGGGCCGGAGACAGGTGGAAATGTAAAATGGCAATACTTCAAATTCATTTGCGTGACAATCTCCGGTTCCTTCCGCTCGATCGACCGTCTCTCCGCCTCGATAAAATCAGAAGTTCGTCTGCTCGAAAATCGGAGGGCTGATACTAATACGAGAGGAGGCTGTCGCCGAGGAAGAAACGTAACACGTAAGGCGGCGGGAGAATCGTTGGACGAAGAAAGAAATAAAGGAAAAGAAGGGAACGAGATGGAAATCATAAAGAGGAAAACGAGAGGTGAATATTCTTGATCCTTTTCGGTAGTTCCGCGGTTCGTTCGCTCCGACGATTTGCCCTCAAAACTCATTGGTCGTGGCGAAAGGGAAATGAGCCTCGGCTCTCTTTCGTTTACCTCCATCGTTCGTCTTTTCGCCCACCCTCGTAACAGCTATCTTCCGAGACACTCGCGTTAATTCGCCGCCGCTGTACGATTCCTTGTACCACGATTTGGGGTATAATTGTCAGATCTACGAGGCTCCGTAACATCTTTCGCGTATATTTATCAAGCATCACCGTAGATACATAGAGCTGGAAATTAGTAGTAAACTTTAGAAACGAATAAATTGTACGCTGTCATAACAATCGTTAAATATTTAATCTATTCTGACAAAAAATTTGGAAATATAAAATAATAAAAAATTCATCCATTATCGATACAATATGAACGTAATCGATCTTGAACATTGCGCTCTGAAATTGAATTATTAAATATTTACAAAATTTCCTTTACCCCAAGGAACCGGAAATCTTCTCGATATCGAAATAAAACTTTAACGATACGTCCTTACAATTTTTATACCGCTATTAAATACTTTTATCGGATCACGCGTTACGAAAAGAACATTAAACACGGCTAAAGTATCGAGATTCATTTAGCTTTTGTTTCTTGATAACATCGACGAGTCCAATTTCGTTTTACCGTCCTCCCCCACCCTTACGCGGTTACCGTAGCCATCAAATTTCCCTGCAAAGCCAAAACAGCCTTCACAGAAAGAAGCGGAACAAGAATGAATCAAATTACACAGGCACGCAGGTGGATTAAAACGCTAAAGAGGAAAGAATTTCCATTGGCCTGAAAAAATGACATTAGCGAAATCCCCGTCGGTCCTTTTCGTTTTCACCCTTCCTCCTCTTCCTTCTCTCGTCGCGATTCTTTGTTTCTGCCAGTATACGCTCTTCCTTCTTTCCTTTCTCTATCCTCCTTCGTCATTCTCATTTCCCTTGGCCGTTTCGTTTCGGTGCGCTCGTTTTATTTCACCCGCCTCTCGTTCAATGATCCTCCAGCTCCCTTCCGACCTTTTCGAATTAACGTTTCACCACGAATCCGCAAATAAATTTCGCGAACCACTATTACCGGTCCGGCCAGGGGAAGGAAGTAAATCTCCGGATAAGAGAAACCGACCACCGTCGTGGTTATCATTGAAGAATTTATGTGATTTCGAACATCCATTAACTAGTTTCGTATCGGCGGACAGTTAACCGAGAATAGAAATTGAAATCAAGTCGCGAGTGAATCGACTGAATCGATATAGATGAGTGTTCTCGAAATAGGATACATGAATCATCCTGATCGTATCCTGATCTTTAATTATTTCGAAGGGAACGTTTTCGATGGTGAAGCACACGAGCTTTTCTGTTTGCCAAAAACAACGTGGAAATAGACGTTAAAGGTAGTATTCGAATGTATTTGCACTCCGGGAAGATTTAAAGCTTGGAAATTTTAAAGACAGTCTTGAGGGTTCTAGAGTTTCCAATGCTCCAGATTCTCATTGTGAGCGGGGTCAAAGACTTGATGTTAGATTCAAGATTTCGATTGGATGTAAGGTTTCCATCGAATTTTCAAATTCAATAGGCGATTCATGAATTCGATTGGAATTAAATATTCAGTTGAGTTCAAGGGTCTGATGAAACATAAAGAAATAGAAATAGTTCGATTGAAATTAAATGAAATATATTAAATTGGATATAAAGATTCACGCGACTGGCATTTCAGAAAATTTTATATTGCATCGTTCTTTATATTTTGTAGCTCTTATGTTGCACGGTATAAACTTCAATGTATTACTTTAATATTTGTATTGTTATATTAATAATATAATATGTTATATTAATATTGTAATATTGTAATTTATCGTGTCACGTTAGAAATAGGATAGTAACAGAGGAGGAAAGCGAACAGAGGAGAAGCAGAAAAGATGGGTCCACGAGAAGAATAAGATGGAAAGTAAGAGAAGAGAAACGAAGAATTATAGAATTTAGTAGTAACCGAGGGTACAGTGCATTCAGGTCGAATGTTGGGGCGACGTACGCAAATAGAATGCGAAATGTCAATTACGTCGTTCGTACTGTGCTTTATTAAATTCCGTTTCAGTTATTAGAGTTTGCAGAAAGTTCTGGAAATGCTCGAGATACGATACTGTTTCGTTAATGCGATACAGGAACGTAGAAAGGACGATCAACGAGTACACTTTAAAACCATTTTCATCCTCTCTTCAACAAACTTCCGATATTGTATTAGTCAGTGTTTCAATTCAATATGTATTGAAACCATAGGAAAATTGTGTTTTCAGTTCCTTGGTATCCCGTCTAATCCCCAAACTGCTTTAACTCGTGTTAAAAATTTCGTTTACGATTTTTACCTTTCATCTTTTTGACGTCGATTTCACGTTTATTGCTTTCTATAAAATATTTTACCCATTAACTTGGTTGTTTTTCAATTTTGTGTTCAGTATTGGAACAAATAGGTCTACAATAATACAGCGTATCTTCTCCTAATCAGATCGTGTAATCGTTAATTTCAAAATAAATTTAATTGATATTATGATAATATTTGATGAATAATTAATAATAAAACATAATCATCGATCACTATTATCGACCAAATTAAGGGTCACTATAGAAATTGAACAAATTCCGAGAAAGGGGACGATCGATATACTTGAAGTTTCTGTAAAAGTATCAAATTTCGTTGTTCCAAAATTCCCAGTTCTGTTTCCTTTTAGCCGAACCTTTGTTGGGTTGGAAGCGTCTAAAACTTGTGCGAGCAGAAGACAGCGGCGTTCAATTACGAAGTACAAAGGCTTGGTCGATGTCGTCCGTTGTTCTTGGTCGGCCGTGCGTTTGTTTGTCTTCGATGAGTCCGTCTGGGGCGGATCTCCATTGTTCTTCACGGATTGGGTCTTTCGTAGGGATTAATGAGACTGGTTCTTGGTTTCTCAGACATCCGATTGAGAACCTATTTTAATAAGTTAATGATTCTACTCCCGAATTTTGTTGAATTCACCCTAATTAGTCTTCGTAAGGTTGAACACTTTCTAAATCCATTATTCTATCGACTATTCTATGGAAACCAAATTATCCAAAATCACATGAACAATAATCTGCTTTTGTCTTCTACGAAGAATTTTTCCAAACAACTCTATTCAAATTACTATTCTGATGTTTTCTTGTTCTCATAAGTAGAATAAAGAAATTCAGATCTACAGTCACTCATAAAAGTCCCCGTACACCAGAAAGGCTATTTCTATTTAAATAAAGCATACGTAACACGATAACATATTTACTTTCTAACATAGACATAAAGCAATAATAAAATAGCTTTTAGGCGTCTTGGCATAAAACGAACTACCTTTGCACTGAATTTTTGTGACATTTTAGTTTAATAGAAGTGGACTATAAAACATTTCTTTTTACAGAGTATACGAATATTTTTGACGATGAATCGGTACAATAAACTTTTGACTCAGTTGTATTCAAACAAAGAGCGAAAAATATTCTTCAAGTCGCAAAGTGATTATTGACACAAGTTCAAGGAGGAGGATTTTCGGGCATCGTTTTAAATAACACTAAAGTTTCCGACACATTCGGTTGGTACGCGTAAAGCCCGACCTTTACAGCCTTTCTACTTTTTTACAACGGCTGCTTTACGTACTTGTCCCGAAAATGTCGGTAGTGGCTACTTTACTTAGGTATCCTGTGTCTCAAGCATCCACAATTTGCGCTCGAGGAGTACAAAAACAGTGCATATAGCCGAACGAGTATGTATACAGTAATCTGCATATAGGGTGTGTTGTTAACTGACAAATTTTGTTTTCAAGCTTCCTAATTACAATTCATTTAATACATTTGGTAAATTAAAACAATCTTCCGCCAGTTTGAAATAAACAGAAGTAAATGGAACGCCAACAGCGCGCAGCAAAGAATTTCTCATTTAAATAATTACGAAATCTGCTGCAATTAACCTTTGACAAAGTGTACTTACATTTTATTTTCATATCTTTTCATTTCTTTCATTTGTTTGATATACTTCCAGGTTTATTACTACCGTTTTATGACATCGTCTTCTTCCTTGTTCTTGAAATTGCCTGTGAAGTGTACTATTTTAGAGTTTGGAGCGGTGCCACGTATCTTTTTATTTCTATTATACCATTTCTTATCTCGTCGTTTTCATTTTATAACTTCAGTCTTTCCCTTAGAATTTTAAGCTTTTTCTTTTTCTTTTTTCTTTTTTTACTTTTGTATAATTTCATTTTTAATTATCACAGTTCCAGACGTACTTTCATGTAAGAATACATTTCTATGAAAGATCTTATCTTAAAAGACATGAGATAGGAGACACGAAGCAGAGTTAACTATATAATAAAGTGCTATTATTTCTGGTTAAGAAATCCAAACCAGAATTCGTGTATTTGACCAGAGCAGCAAGTAAACCATCCTGTATACCTTGCGGACTGTGTGAGTATCTTTGAATGTTTATTCGTACACAAACAGCAAGTATGAACACCTGATCTCGAAGGTCGGGGTGTCTGCGGTTTAGCCAAAACCGAAATTACGGGGTTAATGGAAGTCTGGACGTGGTTCGCCTCCTTGCAAGGAAACGGAAAACGGAGCTGGAAAGGTATTTCACTCTCCCTCTTGTTGTAGAAAAAGACCAGGCTGCCCTTTGCCGGTGAAATAACCGGCTCTTCCTATCTTTTGGTCTCAGACTACCTTCATTTTCGGAACAAATGCGCGCAATTACTTGCTACTTTGCCCTACGCCTCCGTCATTAGAGATAAATAAGAAATCGGACTGCATTAAAGCGGAAACCGGAAGATCGTAAAAGGAAAAGCTCTCTTTCTTCGTTTGTCCATATGAAAGAAAAATCGTTATTTATTAGATAATTTTTATATGCAAAAGTTAGATAAATTAAACGATAACAAAATTTCGATATTCCGCATAAAATAAATGTTCATAAATGAAATAAGATTAAACAGTAGAAAATAAAAGTACGGAACGGGAAGTAGAAAAGAGAAATGCGAGAAGAATTTTACTTTTAATTTGTCGATCGGACACTGATATTCCTGTGAAAAGTTCTACCACACAAGCTCGCTTCCTAGAGAAACTTGTTTTAGTGCAGCTACATGATAACTGTACATCAAGTGAGCATGATGCTTCTCAACGAATATTCAGGTTTGATATCGAAAGTTGCGATAGTGCCGTCGTTGAAGGGCAAAGAAATGCTTCCGTCTATCACCAAGCCAGCGTCAAAGCCACAGGATTTCACAGTAAGCTTGTTGCACTTTTGTCTGTCCGGGCAACATTTCTGGTTCTTGCAACGTGTAGTATGATACATTTCGCGGATCATGTATACCATGTTCAAATCGTCTGAAAAAGCATCCGCACTAAAAACGTTTTCTCAGAGCAAGCAAATTCGAGACAAAAGGTTCTATTATCTTTTCTTCTACTTTGTCTTATCATTTCTTATATTATCAGATTTTACCAAAGAGAGTTATAATTGTAAATTCTTCATTCACTAATCGAAACGTTATTACCTTAGCCATTATTTACTTGATCATAGTTACTGACGTTGAACAATTCAGTTACCTGGGGAATAGATGAGAGCTTGATGATATTTGTGGAGTAATTCGTTGGTTTCCTCGTTGCTTAATTTAATGCCGGTGGCTATTTCGACGATACATCGAACGGTTTCGGCCGATTGAATGTTAATAGATTTGTACCAGAATTGGGAGCCAGTACCTGTACAAACGCACATACCTGAACTTCGAACTTGATGCGGTTCTTGATCTTCAATTCCGATTTGTAAAGTTATTGGTCTGACTGCCAAAAATTCTCCTATAAATACCTAAATTTCACGTAAGAAATATTGGCCATGAATTATCGAATATTCTTATAAATGTCGTATAGCGCTTGATTAAAGGAAATTTCGTGCAACTAACTTCGTTCAATGCCAGCCAAGGCAAAGTCCTCTGCCGTGGTTGAAGTGAGTCCGCTATTTTCCTTTGTGTCGTTCGTGCAAGAGCTCTGAGAATTCAATTAACCTTAATTAAAGCGGTTAATGAGATTGATCAATGCTTGGTCGTGTTTTACATTCGTTTCTTCTTGCGTTTCTGCAGGAACGAAGGTGACGAAGGGAAGAACTTCTCGTCGAAGAATAAGAATACGTAAAAACGTATAAAGCGCTTGGTGCTCGGAGAAACGAGCTTATTTAGTTTTAATGGCATTAATGAAGGACGAGCGTGGAAGAGGACGAAGAAATTTTAATGAAGAGTAATGAAGAACGACGTTAATGATGAACTCACGATGCATTTAGAATAACGAAACTCCAGCGATAGAGTAATTACATTAATATTAAACGTTTTCCTATAAATAGAAAATTCGATCAATATTAACGAATAATTGGTACTAAATTAATTAATAATCATTTGTTACGCGTTACAATAGGTGGACTCAGTTGTAAAATATTCACGATATATTGATAATTGCGTGTATACAATATAATGTTCACGATAACAATTATTAATAACTGAATATAATTTTTTATCAACTTGTATTTTTTTCAGTAAACTGTTTTCCTCTATCATGCACGAGCAAAGATTTGCGATCGATCTGTACAGATTTATAAATTTTACCTTTACGTTGAGCAAATTCGATTATCTAATATTCCTATACGATAATTAAAGATATCAAAGTGACGATAGCATCTGAATGCAAACTGAATGCAATTTGTCTCGCATTTTTTTCGATAAATTGTCCAAATAAATAGAAATCCACGATTCTGTTTCTTCCCATCCGTATAAATTACGATTTCTCGTAAAATTCCTGTTATATACAATTAAAAAGTTACGTCTTCTTTGTATAACTCGTAGCTACACGGTTATTGTAATTTACAAGTTCTAACTGCCGAAGTTCCGGCGTACAGGAGGTTATAACTTGAAACTACTCGGTAGAGAGGACCGGCCGTGAAATGAAGACGCATTACGGCCTTTATGAAAACGTAGAATCGGCGATACGCACGGCTTACTTAAAACTTAAGAGAATAGATTGCCCGGAGAAAGAACTCCGTTATGCGATTCCTTCAAGGAGAGAGTGAGAGAAAGGTAGCTTGTTGCGGGCATTTTATAGTTTTTACCAACGTAATTTAAGTCTAAGAACCACCGAAGGAACGCGTAAAGTTTAATCTGCAGAATGGGAGCCAAAACAAAGACTCGAAACAGCGTACGTAACAAATTCACGAGAATAAGAAAATAAATATTCTGTTGCTCGCGTGTTATTCTCTGCCTACGTTTTGTTGCGCACGTTTTATCAACTAATAATATTAGAGGAGTAATAATATTATGATGGAAGTTATGGCTTATAGATTTCTGTTGCATAATTTTAGTACTTCACGTGATTAGATGGAATTGGATGGCTTGCAATTTGTGAAATTGACGTGTAGAGCTGTACCTGATTTATTATCAAACATGTTACCGTGCCATATAAAAGAATTTATCCACGCTATTAATTTGCAACTGGTGGTTTGTAAAACTTCGCTAAAGATAAATATATTACTTCAATTGCAATTCTGTTACAAAATGGACAGAGAAATCTGTATCGTTTTGAACAATTCTAGAGTTTGTCAATTACAAATTGATAAAAAATGCGTTATGTGAATTTCAAAACGCGGTCGTGCATTTCAAGATGCGATAGAACGGAATTGACAGGAATATTTTCAACATATAGGGCATAATGTAAGTGTGTATGAATTGACAGGAGATTAAAAGTACATCTTGTGAACGAAAGTGGGGAGGAAGGGAAGAAGAGGAATCGAGAGTCTCGAAAAAGAAAAATTTCCTGCAGCTACCGCATTGTAAAAGTAACGAATAAAAATGCACATATTGATTTCTGACAGGGTAGAACAAACGCGGATCAGAGAGAATAACTTCTCTATAATGTACCCACTCGGCTCTTTTCTCTCCTTGTGTACGGCTCTTCTCGTGTATATGAAAAGGTCGTCTGTAAAGTCCTTCTCCATTCATCACTGTTCGAATGCGACTCCGCATCAATAGCGTGTATTTTCCTGTATGAAGTCGCTCAAATATGCTTTCGATGTCCGTCGCGTATTTCGGAGGAAGCGTAAAAATGTTATTGTCGTTCGATCGGATGCTGGGATTGATGCCCAACACAGGTTTCACGTTGTCTGTAATTAATTTGGAGGATAGCAAAAACGTGCCATCTCCACCTATCGGAATCACCAAATCCGCCCAATTCATAAATTTCCATGCGTCTGCTATCCTGTGCAATGAAATATAAATAATATACATATAATGAAAGTTCGAATATTATCGTAGCAAATATTATCATAGCGGTGATATTAATAGTATCATCGTAAAATTATCTTAAGCAAACAACGCGAGTTCAAAAGTAACATTCAATATTAAAAAAAAAAAAAAAAGGAACAAAAATATTAATTCCAAAATTTGGTAGAATTTATTTCGAGAAGAATATTTTGCTGCAAATTTTTAAAATTATAAAAATCGTAAATTTCTTTTTATAGAAATTAATAGATAATATAATAATTCGAAAATAATGTTTATGGTATCTGCCGAAAGGTATTGAAGAAGAGAAGTTAATGAATAAGAGTGAAGCATCGTTTCTTATAATATGACGAACGATGAGACACGAAATGATAAATCTATTCGAACGGTTGTCAATGCGTTAATTACAGAGGTAATTAAGCTACTATCTGAAAATATAAAAGTGAGAGATCATAAAGTCATAAAGGGAAAGAGACGCGAACATTTCTGAAGCACCCGCTGCATTTTATCTTTCTTCTTTATATTTGTTGCATACAGGCGTAGCCGTTTCATCGGACATTAAACTTTATTACGTAATAATCTTTCGCGTTACCTTTTCGTAATAGAAAAATTGATGTCGAGCTTTTTTAGAATCGCTGCTAGATTTTGTTCGCAAGTAATCTGTTGTTGATGCTCGGTAAAAATTTCGTTCGGATCTTTTCCACGCTCTTTCAACATTGACAATATTTGATCTTCGTTCAGATTGGGGTTCTGTGATCGCAGGAACTCCAACGAGGATAACTTGGAAACGCAGAGGACTCTACGCGGTCGATAAGGCGTATTGTTTAAACAATTAAAGATTTTCATGATCAATAGCGAAATTGTTCTTGAATGGCACAAACTTTCTCGATTTAGGTTAGATTATACGAAAAATATTGAAATCTTTCCGAGCAACGCTCGGCGCAGTCACTTCAGATCAATACTAATTACACGGGAAAATTAGTTTGGTTTCGTTATGATATTAAATATTGAATCAAGAGATTGTTCCGTTGCCGTTGCTTTCAAACCAAATATCCAATGTATTGTGTAACATTTAAACACTGGCGAAGTTTCAACTTTATTCTAACGAATTATCGGCGAGTTTATCCCATTTATTGAGGGCTGGAAATTTCGTTTCGAGCACCTTTATAACTACATTATTACTTGATAAATCCTGTAGTAACCAGACACATTTACCCTTCTCGCTGATGGTTTATTTCGTTACCTAATTCAATTCTGTGAAATTGAGTGCTTCGTCCGATTTTTAAAAGCGTGTCCGAATATTACGTTTAAATTATGAGTAACATTAGGAAATTACAAACGAAATTAAATTTACACATGACGAAGAAAAGTGATTTTGAAGAAGACAGCCATGTATAAAAATTAAATAATTAATATAATTCCTACAATCTAGATGCAACGAAAATGGTCAATCTACATTTTACCGTATAAATTAATATTCAGTATGAATTCATTTTATTTGACGAACATACGATATGGAACGCCAAATATTAAATTGAAAGCGTGATTCCAAATAAATTAATTAAGTTAAAATATATTTACTTACATTTTCGCTTAATTTTTATTTATTACCAATTAAGGATAAATAATAATAATATCATACCGCTGAATTTGTCATCCACATGATTTCAATCATCGATAAAAAAATTCGCTAATTGAAGAACTTCGCTGATCATCTTTTTTCGTTTAAGCTTCAAGGTCGTTCACCATAGTCCTTGCAACCGTTCTCGGTTTTCAAACTCGCGTTCCCGTCTCAACTTTGCAAATCACATCGTCTCTCTGCGGTTTCGTAACGTTGCTTCAACTTGCCAGCCAGAGAGTATTCGGTACTGATGACGACGTTGCATCGAGGTATACGTGTTCTTCTCAGGATTACTCACGTGTCCTAAGTGATACTTGGCACTCAGGCGGTGGCAGAGGCCGCGTATCTTGTACGCTGGCTTCTGGCAAACTTCGGGGCAAAGTTGCTCGAAATTTTCGTCTCAATGGACACTGACCATTAAAGCCACTTAAGGTACCAGGATCTTCTCTTAAGCTCGCTCGTACGGGGATGTTACGCTGGCCACGAAATATTCCTGAACAGCGCGCTGTCGAGATTTTAGCCGAGGGACGCTGAAGAGTTCTCGAGTTTCCTTGAAAGCCATCGTTTTATGAGCTTCGTGACATTTTTACCTTTTCCCTCATATTTCCGGATACGCAGTAACCGCTTGGATTCGCCGTTTTTCCCATCGACCTCACCGTGCGATAGTTTTTTCTCTTAGAAAATAACGGGAAAAAGAAGAAGAGAGGGAAAAAGAAGGGAGAAGAAGCGAGTTTCCTTGGAGAAAAAATTATAGCGAGGTACAACGCGAGAAAATCGTACTCTCGGTGGCGCATCTTGTACACGGTTTTTGGTCGAGTCGAGGTGGTCTAGTCGAGTTTCCGGTAGCTGGAAGACAGAAGAAGCTCGCGGTAAACTTCGTTGAAGTTTTCGTCTCGAGTATAGCTGACCGCGAAAGCCATTTACGGTACCGGAATGTTCTCTTAAGACCCGTTGTCGCGAAATATCCGAGCGTTTTATATTTTACGAGCCGCAGACTGCTGTTGCAACTTTGCTGTACAATGTCCGTTGTGTTCGTGTATAATATTTCCTTCGCGGGATGTGTGCAATTTCTTCATTGAAGATATGTTATTACCGTTTTTATTTCTATTATTACTTCTATGTGTGTAATTATTGCTTTTATACCTATAAAACATTGTTTGAAAATTAAAAAATAAATAGAAGAAACAAATTTTGATGTACATAATAAGCAGTGCTAAAACTATTTTAGAGTTGTAAATAATTCAGAGTAAAATTTTTACTCCTTTTACAATATCTTCAAAACTCAGATGTACATTTTCTGTAGATGCATCATTTATTTGCAGTATTTTAAAAATAAAATGAAAGGAATGTAGTCAAAATATTGGGAAAGCATATAAGAAAAATTGCATCGTGTTTAAGCTGATAAAGATAATGTACAGGATAAAATTACTCTTTACGACAGTAATTATAATTACTTCTTAGCACGGCCCGAATAAACACGTACCTTTTTTTTTCAAAGCAACAAAAATATCACATTTCCTCCCTAGTCTCCTAGCAATTTTCTAAATTTCATGCATATGCAGCGGTAGCGTTTAAAATGCCTTGTTAAAATTGGTACTGCGGGACACGATAATTGTATTTCCCTAGAATTTTTATTACACTCGGCGACATGACAACGAGCCACCCGACAGTAATTACACGTCGTACGCAGGTTTTAGCTTGAAGCGGATGCTCCGGTTCAGAATTTCTGGTACGTTGGCCGCCGACGAACTTTGCAACAAACTTTCACGTTCTTTCCTTCTCTTCTCGTAGTTGCTGACCACCAGGACCACTTATAATGTCGCGACATCCTTACAGTGAAGAAATTTGTT
This sequence comes from Bombus pyrosoma, assembly GCF_014825855.1. Classification (NCBI taxonomy): domain Eukaryota; kingdom Metazoa; phylum Arthropoda; class Insecta; order Hymenoptera; family Apidae; genus Bombus; species Bombus pyrosoma. The sequence continues at coordinate 15,750,601 of NC_057775.1, forward strand.
TAGCCGGAACTTTGAAGCTCGGTCCAAGGAACGCTTTAACTTCTAGTCCCTCCGTTCACGATTTTCAAAATTATTGCACGCTAGGTAAAACGTAACATGTCTTGTAAATCGTTTTTTATTGTCGTTGCTGGGATTCGCTGGGCTATATTAACGTATTCACTGCGTCACTTAATTATGCTTTATGTTAGAGCGTACGTAATTAGTGGGTAATTTAAACCTGGTTCAATTTAGGTTGTTGTTTAAAGTTACAGCGTGTTTTCACGTTGTTTTGTGAGGGTTCCAAAACGATGTTCCAATCTTGTACTATAAAAATTAACTCTCTTTAAAGAATTTTTACGTTGTGTATTTTTATAGTAAGAAAATAAATAGACGTTGCGAAAGAGACATTAAATGAATATTTGTAACTATCATTTAGTTATTATATCTTACTATATGTATAGTTTCATTATATACAGTTATGTGAAGAAATTTCTATAATATTAGTACAGATAGTTTGTATTATTATCGAAAAGCAAATGGTGCGATTCCGGTCGTCTTCACTTTTTTTATTATTTTTTGCAACGTTACTATGAACAGCCGCGGTGGTGGCATCGTGAACATAAAAATTACGTTGTCGAATAATTACAGTTTTGACCATGGTTAAATAATATGTCAGTACCACGAGTTAAAAGAGTAACAATAACTAGCAGGAGTGTGACGGAATGTCTGATTTGTAGCTGTGTTGTGGTACATGTTCGCGTTCCAAATATTATATCCACTGTTGCACGGATAGTTCCTTCCACTGGTATTGTAGGCTTTGTCGACATTTAAGTAATATCGACCGCACGCATTGTTACAATTCGGAGAGTAGCGCGCGCAAATCTCGAGCGATCCTCCAGTTATCGAGCACCCGTAGGTATTATTTATCCTGCCGAGCTGATGGCTTTTGGGGATCCAACAGTCTGCTGTCGACCAATATTCGTTCGGATTTCTCCATCTGCTCGGTAGAACGTGACACCAACTATTGGCAAACGATTCGCAAGAATTTATCTCAGTGGCAGTCGAATAAGTAAATCTTGGACCGTTTCTAAGTATTTCGCATTGCGTCATACAATGGCTGGCCGATGGGCGAACGTTAGCACAGTAGGACAGGTGGCCGCTTATTCTCGCGTTCGAAGAACAGTTTTCGTTCGTTCGAGTACAAATCGCTCTGCGATTCTTTTCAATTCGCGGCCTCTCGAACCAGATAGACGAACGATTCGACATTATCGATTCTGTTTCAAATATATTCCTGCGTGGTTTCCGCGAATTTGTGTTGGTTTCTTTATCAGCGGGAAGCGAATCCGCTGGGCCAACACAGACACTTCGCCTTTCATTCCGTTCTTTATTTTGTTTCTCATCGGTATTTGACGTTTCCAGAACTTTGTCATCTTCCTCCTCCGATTCCTGCACCGTCGATAAGCTCTTCTTACTTGCTAGCTTCTCTTGCAACATTGAAATCGTGGACGTCGTGACTATTTCTAGATCGTCGTCCTGTTCTTCCGATTTCAAGGATATCGTGTCTTCGGTTTGCGAACATTCGGTTATGTTTATATTTGGACACGTTTCTTGACACATAGGACCGCTGAATTGCGGTTTGATCATATCAATTGGTATACACGGCATCGTCGCTACCAGACGAAACAAACGAACATCTTCACCTTTGCCGTTCTTTTGGGACAATTGGTGGGATTGGTCTGAGGAGATTTTTCGCAGACAACTTTCGGGAAAATCCGATTCTGTTACGTTCACGCCTTTGCATCTGTACGCGCGAAGTATCGCACATTGGTCCCCGTAATACTCTGGTACGAGCGTTCCAGGTTCTGGTTCTGTTTCTTCGTCGGCTTGTAACGAGGACGGCAGGTCCGTCATGGAATATATTTCCGTGGTTATTTGTATGTCATCGGTTTCGATGCGTAATTCAGTTGAAGCGTCTTTAGTTCCACTCTTCATCTCGTAATCCGATCCTTGACTGTATTCTATTTCTGACCTTAGCAAGGATGCGTTTCCAAGTTCTTTTAATCTCTTTATCGAACCTTCTTCGTCGTCGGTGGAACTGTGTTTGGACTTAAAAATGGTATTCGCAGCCATTATTATTGTATTTTATAGCAATTTTCTTTGTAAGAACCGTTTCTTTGTTATTCTTGTATCTTTGAAGGAGCGTTTAATAAGATAGATTATACCTGATATCTATCTTTCCTGTAATCTTTAAATGACATTTTTGTTCTGATACATGTTACGTTATTTGTAAGGATATTTATTTAAATGCATTTTTTAAAGTTTGGCTAAGTAACCTCTTTTTAGGGTCAAGCATCGTCCAAAATGATAATTTGTACTGGTAGCTTCACAAAGATGTTCGGCGTATCTCTTGGCTATAAGCTTCGTTAACTGTAAACATGATGAGTTACACTTACGATTTATCATGTGTGTCGTATGTTCCAAGTTTTAAGGTTACAAAAAATTATGTCATTTATCCGTAAAGAACTTGAATGTGTTTACAGTACTGTTCCATCTACGTAATGAATACAGGAATTAATTATAGCTCTTTATTGTTGCACTATCCCTGATACTTTCCTCATCCTATAGAGGTAGCTTAATATTATGCTTGAATTATTTCAAGATCAACGATAGGATACAGGTAATAGTAAGATATAATACTTTTAGAATTTCAAATATAAATATAACAAAAAAAATTTGTATGTCATCAAGACGTTTTACAATTAGATAAGGAATTATCGACTAAAATTTACAAGCTTCAACAAATTATTCAAACGAAATATCCAGAAACAATACACAGTAACTACATATATATATATCAAAAGACTTCTTACCACTGATTGAATCATCGCCTCTTCTTTCCGCAAGGTCCGCACACATGATTCGTCCCTAAAAATCCGAAACCCTTTATTCGAATCAACCATACTTTGTATAAAATCTATATTTCATTAGATAAATTTGTAGACACGGCACCGTTGGTTGTGCTGTTTTCATTCTCTGGCGAATAATTTGTTTCAGTTTTGTCATAAGTCGCGTGGCTGACGGACGCGTACGTCGATGAATTGTATGTATCCCTCGTTGGCAACGTTCGACGGTACACGGATGGACTAACGGTAACTCGTCTTATTCGTCTCTGATGATCGTAGTTGTCACATCTCGGAGACTGTCTTTCAGCGGCCGTCACCTGTATAGAATATTCAATTTCATCATTCCGTTTTGTCTGACTATTAATTTCCACCCCTGCCTCCGGTGTAACCACGTTCAATGAATATTCAGCGGAATTCATCCGTTGATTGGTTACAACGGAAGCAAGACGCAAACCTGTACTCGTACTTCGCTACTGTTCGATCCTGACGATTGTTGTTCATCCTCGCCATTTCCATCCAGGTTCGAGTGTAATTTAATACTCATCAGTACCTGCCGCTTTTTGTTGCCTACTTGAAACTCGGACAAGATCTGCGTTAGAATCGTGTTCGACGTTTGCATCTGCACGCTGACGTACATTTTCTTCCCGTTAAAATCTTTCGAGAACTCGATCGGTGCTCCACGATTGTCGACTATTGGCGTTACAATCAATTCTTCTTCAGGTTTCTTTGGCGTGTCCATGGCAGTTTCGTCTATCGTAGATTCATCTGGTATGGGAACTTCGGCTGTTTCAGTGGGCGTTACATTAGAAGTTTCTAATACTTCAGGATTTCTCGCGGGTGCTTCTTCTGTGGATGATTCTGCTATGGTTGTTTCAATCGTAGATGTGTCTGTATGTGTTGCTTCACTGTCTGTAGGACCATCGGTTGGATCTACGGTCGTTTCATCCTCGTCTACAAATGGCGTTTCTACAGATGACTCAACCGCAGGTACATTCTCCTCCACAGGTTCTTCAATATTTGGTTCTACAGTTACATTAGGTGAGTTCAGAATTACATCAGGTGCGTTCACAGTTGCATCAGATGTGTTCACAGTTGCATCAGGTGCGTTCACAGTTGTATCAAGTACATCCACAGTTGCATCAGGTACGCCCACAGTTGCATCAGGCACGTCCACAGTTGCATCAGGCACGTCCACAGTTGCATCAGGCACGTCCACAGTTGCATCAGGTATGTCCACAGTTGCATCAGTTGCAGGAGGACTTTCTTCTCCGATTTGAGAAATTTTGGATGGTGGTTTATCTGGACGTGCCATTCCTTTCTTCGGCATGCACGAGCAAAGATCTGCTACCGGACCAATCACCTCCGGCACAGTTGAACATATTATACGCACTTCCCTGATCAGCGTACATTGGACACCTTTTCCAATCACCGTGGATTTTGATCTCATTCTTTCTTGCTTTACTACGTCTCTTTGTACATCTTTTTTTGGAGTCGATACTCCTGTTCTAGCATTGACTTCCGGTCTCCCAGGGATGAATGGTTGTCTTAGATTCAGAGACGTGGGTGCCTGTTTTGGCGTCGCAGGGTTCGGCGAAGGTTTCTTTTTTGACGAATTAACTGATTTTTTTGGTGTTTTCAGGTTTTCTTTGGAAGAAGAGTGCGATGTGGATTCTATTTCTTGAATCCTAGGACACTCTTTTCTTTGAGGAGGCACCCTTCTTTCATCTGCATACGGTTCTAATCGGTTCGCGGTTCTTATTCTCTTGTGATACTCTATACTTTCTGTGTAAGGAGCAGTCGTAGGATCGAGTACCGCGCGAATGGAATTCGCTTGAACGCTCACGTCTAGTTGTATGTTAGTTCTATCCGTTTGTTGGTCTTGAGGAGTAAATTGACTCGTCGCCTGATTTTGTTGCTTAGTTACTTGATTTCTCGTACTGGTATTTTCGCGATTATACACGCCCGATGGTTCACCGCGCTTGTTCAGAGTCGGCTGTTTTTTTTGTTGATTGGAAATATCGCCACCACCCTTTTTGCGAACGCTACTGTGTTTGGGACATGGTATTTCTTTAGGGGCTGCTTCGTTAGGAGAATATACGTTTCTGTGAACGTTTCTGCTAGGGTCAAAATAGCACTCCCTCTCTGATTGAATCTGTTCTTGCGTGTCGCAGTTAGGTTTCCAATAATCATCTGAAGACAGGTGTTGAACTTTAGAGGGAAATATAACTGGAATTAATCAGAGACTTTGTGTAGAAAATGATCGAATAAATATAGAAATACGAAATATTCGGATTTATAGAAGGAACTGTTTATTTCGTGTTATAGTTACAGAATAGTTTGTCATATATTATTAGTATTCCATTGCATTAGAAGTGTTAGGAGAATTTAACCCTCACACTGCATCTCTGGGCGATTCGCGTCCGTGTCATTTCTTCCTTTTCTTGGAACTGCAACGAGCGGTTACAGATTCCGTTTTACGTGTACCCTAAAAAAAAATTTGCCAGCTATGGAGACTGCGGGGTGTCAAATTCATACATAAAATATGAAAAAATAATTGATCGTATAATTAACAGAAATCCGACACGAAACGTTCTAGTACATGCAGTGTGAGGGTAATGCAAAAATATTTTAAGAGAAAGACGTACTTTGACACATAGGTGTTTGACATTCGGGCAATCCAGCGCAACAGACGTTTCCACAGCAATGCATATCGCAGTTGTTTGATTTCTGTCCTATTATTCCTTGCCAACACGTCCCTTCGTACATGCATTCGTTGTACATTTCCGACTGATTGCATTGGTTGGCACATGTATTTTCTTCGCAATTTTTTATGAATGTTCCACACGTGGAACGGTCCTTCGTGCTCTTCTTCGAACGTTTTAATTTCGAAGATTGTTTCACAATCTGGCCGATACTCGTCATCACCATTTTGACGAAACATTTATACGTCTCCTGTACCTGTTTTCGGATATCGTCCAATAACGAACGTTCGTCTGTCTCGCATTGCTGATTACAACCAGTTGTCTTTCTCTTGATGTACATGTCACTTTCCGTTTGCGCTCTAGAAAATGGTTAGAAAATTATTTAAATGCATTACACTATGAGTATTACAATGTAAGTACTATAAGTAATGGTTGAATATATCCAAATATTTCTGCAACAAGTACTTTTCTATCGCGTTTCGATTTGTCTAAATTGGAATCACAGTCTATTTGATTTTAGTCAAAAATCAATAGAATCAAGAATTTTAGACTATCACAGTTCAAGTATTTTGACCGTAAACAATACCGAATAATAATATATCTCAACATTTCGATAATCAATTGATAATTTAGTTATGGTTAATAATTAGACGCGATTTACACTTAAAATCCTCGAATTATTACAAGTGAAAGGGTTGCTGCAAGAGAAAGATCGAACGTATAATATAAATTCATAATTAACTACCAATCGTAATAACAAGATTTTACACTTTTCAATAAATAAATAATAAATACAACGTTAATATCGAAGTTGCTTCGTTATCGTTGTAAAGGTTTTAATTACAGTGAGAAATTATGTTTTCCTATGTTGTTGCAAACTGGTAGGATAATCCTACTATTATGTATAAATTGTACGGTAAGTTGCATCAATATTATACAATCTGAAACACGAACAAACTCACTTGCAATCACGTAGATCCTGAAAACTCACGTTTGACTGCATAATGCCTATCATCTCAGGGCTGAACGGTTCCTCGGGCATCTGTTCGATCGTATAATCATCAAGATACATGTTCATGCTCGCTATTCTATCCGAACAAGTGCGTTCCACGGCACCTGGCCGACCTTTACAACTGGAACTGCACTTCGGCTCGCTCTTCTTCGATTTACTACGACATCTCAACAAGTCGGACTTGTTCCTTTTTACGGCGCTGTATTCTTTCCTCGGAGCGTCGTCTTTCAATAATCCCATCGAGTCGTCGCATTGAAACGCTTGAGCGGAAGTCAGGTTGCTCACGTTTGCCACGCTTTCGCCGATTTCTACGAACAAACTCGCTTTGGACGGTGTGCACTTTCTCGAGCAGAACGAACACGAAGAATGATCAGTTCTCGCGCAATTTTCAGTTTCTGCGAAATGGACGCGCTGCAGACACTGTTTGCTGGACGTGTGACAATCGTCGGGAGGGAAATCGCATTTTGGCTCGTTCTCTTCGTAAACTACGCAAGGTTGTTGAGAATTCACATTGAGAGGGCAGTAACAATCGTCGAAGCACTCGTTTTTAGAAGAGAAATCCGTGTTCTGCCACTTTTTACACGAGCCACAGTCGTCGTCCTGTCTTTTCACAGCGTAGGGTTCGCAGTTCCCGCAACAGTTCTCAAAGGTGCAACGGTAGTTCTGAGGGCTTCCAGCAATTTGTTTGCTCCTAGGTTTAATTGGAAGCGAACTTTTTCTATTGAGAATAAACTTTTTCTTGGTTTTAGGTTGTGAGATACCCGCTGTGTTCTTACTTTTTACCAGCTTTTGGTTTGCTCCTGGAAAAGAATCTTCTTCGTTTCTGATCAGATCTTTGATTGGTGCTGTAATACAGTACATGTTTCTTCGTGTGAAGTATTTGAGTACAATCTTAGTATAGTATTATGAAGATTTTTTATGTCAAAAGAAGTGAAACGTGTAAAAAAAAAAGCTTCCCTGTTGTAACGTCAGTTTCTGTCATTTTAGAATGTTCGGATATATACAGAGTTAAAAACACAACTATGAAAATAATTTTAGCTACATTAACAATCACATGAACAATTTAAATAATACAAATAATTAATTAGAAAGAATAGGAAAGAACATCGCTGCACCTTATGCCATATATCGCAGAAAAATATTACTCCACATTATCTCATTGTCATAATTACCACGCTAAAATAACATACTCACTTGTTATAGCAGTGTTTAAAAGAAACGTTGTACACTGGTTTTTCCATTGCAACATTTTCACACGTTGGCTGCCGCGAGACAACGCTGATGTTTATTCCGCTTTTGCAGTTCCTGTACGCATCATTAGCTCTATTTGCATCGCATTCAATCACGCTGTTCCCATAATTATCATAAGACAGATTTGGATTTCCGTGTTGCCAAATATTTTCACCCGTGAAATTGCTCGTGTTTCTATCGTGACAGCTTCCCTGGTAGCCCGAATCTTTTCTATGTTCGTACATTTCCGCGTAATTTTCTCTCTGCTGGTTCCCCCTTCGATATTGCTGATTTCGGTGGAAATCCCGTTCGCCACCGTTTTTCACCGACTCGTTCGATCTTATCGGGCCGGTTCCTTGCTTCCTTTTCTTCTCGTTTGTCAGCTGCTGAATTTTTTCGATGTCGTTGTCGTCGAATGTGCCCTGCCGCGATTCTTCCGATCGATTTCGTTGTTCGTCGGCGTAAACGTTCCCGTTGAAATCCATCAAGCGGCTGCCCCGCGCTGAAATCTACCGGCATGCAGCACGTTTATTTCGAGCGGGTGTGCGATTACCGAACGGCTGGACGATCATAGTGTATTACCGGTATTATTGACGCAGGCCAAAGGGCACGTACAAATGGCCGGTAATCTCTGAAATAAATTAATCACGGTCGATCGAGATCACAGACTGGAGAATGCTTGTGGTGGATAGGCTAAGGGTGGTTCGCTTTTTAGCGCATTATTATCAATCTGCGACGGTCACGCTGCTTTGCCACGTTCACTCTATGGGTTCATTGTGTCCGGTAAAATGCGTAATGCGCTCTCTGCAAACGTTTATGTGCGTTTAACGTCGGACATGATGAAATATACGTATAAGGTAGATTTCTGATTATTAAGCGAGTTGTTTGTCACTGTCTACGGTACGAGTTATTTTTACACATAGCGAGCTATAAACCATAACGATGTTACTCAAGATTTTGTGGATTTGTATTTAGTAGAGTTAAAAATATCGTATCTTTAATTTCATAATCGATTAAGCTATAACTTTATTCTTTGTCGACGGTACGTTTTCGTGACCTAAATGGAAAAATATGATCAATTGTTTACAATAATAAACGTAGAATACTATTTCATGAAGATTAGCGGTATACAAGCAATACACCACTATGATTCTCAATCTACGATGGAATTATTTTATTATATAGTTTGGTACTTAAATTTCTCACAACAGGTGTCATATATTGTCTCATTTTTAAAATATATTTGCACTATAAAATTCCTTAAAGTGTGTGCATTCATTTATTTGTATAACTATTTATTCCGAAATTATAACAATTAATATATACCTATATATTTCAGTAATTTAATGGTACAAATATATTTAAAAGACAAGAAGATGGCACAGATATTTTAGATTGTATAGATCGTTCAGATAAAAACTTAGAATTTTCTTTGGAACAACTTTGAACGTACATTAATTATCAAAGAAATAATAACATGTTTCGCAATGTTTCGTCAAAAAGTTTCTGACATGAACTCAATCCGAATGCTTTTTCAACCACGCATCTCTCACACTCCATTTAACTCGCTTGACTCATGCAAATTGTTCGTTCACCAGAAAAATACATTTCCAAATTTCGGGTATCAAATTACCCGTAGCTGTAATAAAATTTTACACGAATGTTCACGATCCTCTGTGTGTACGACGGCGATGTAGGAAACGAATGTCCACGTGGCCCAGTAATACCAAAAGTTCGTGACGATGCGATGGTCCAGTTAGTCACATTGTCAAAGCAGCGAAAGGTAACGTTTACTTTGGAACTTGTACAATTTGGAATTTTCCGGGGTTAGTTGTCATTGCCGAATCGAGGGAGGCCGAAGGTTTGGTTATGAGGGATCGGGAAACATTCGCGACTGTTATCGTGAGGCGCAGTTATCGCACGATGTATTTTTACGCTCGCGAGCGCGCGCGCGTGCGTGCGTTCCCGCGTCGCAGAATATTCAGAGGACACCGAAAACAAACGTGGCGCACGACCAAAAATATATTCCATATTTTTATAGCACGTTCAATAAATATTTTGAATGTCTATCCATCCGCAAGCTTAAAAGAAGAATTCTATGAATATTTGTCAAATATTGCGAACATCATGGCCCCGATATATGTATCGCGTGTTCACGATGAACGCGGCCGCGTGATATGAATACGTTATATTCGGTGCATCGAAAAACGCTCGAATTACCATGGAAATTACCGTCTGTACGAATGTAATTAATGCCTGTGCGTATTTTGCCACCGATATGTAATGATAAATATGGCGCGCATAACGCGACACTGCGCTTTCGTGAAACTGCGATTCTGTTTAGAAAACACGGTAGAAAATGAAGGATAGAGGTGGGAACGATACCTTTCAATGGTAAATACACTAAAGTTTTATGTAAAAATATTTTTAACATTGGTTCGAATAAAACTGATGATAATGTTTTATAATTTCCATATTTTCAAACTGAGGAATTTCAATTCATAAAATTTGTTATTTGTTGTATTAATAATTCGAATTGCAAAAAATTTGAACGTTTCCAAATATTTGAATTCGTTTTCGATTATTTTTCGATATTTCTTATTTCATGTATATTTTCTTTTAATAATCAGGAAGAGTGTGAATGAAGCAATGAAATTTAAGTTAAATGCCCCTGATTTGATTTCCGGTCCTGATTAATTTCTAATTAAACTGTAGTTAAATGAGACAGATTTTGGTAGATCGATGAAAAGGACGCGACGAATAATCTTCTGAGAAAACATCATGGAAAATGCAACAGGCAAGAAACCGTAAGTTTGTTTCCTCGAGTACACCATCCTCGTAGTTTTCAATAGACACAGCTACTACATGATAGAACGTACACCAATTGAACGATATATATCCTCAAAACTATAAATTTACCCAATGAAAGATATAAATATATCTACGCTTCTGTCCACGGTATCAATGCAAACATGTATTCATTACACACTTCATTTGACGTTTTACATCAGAGAAAAGGACAATGGTTCGCCGACGTAATTATTTCACATTAATACAAACACGTGTATAATATAATTAGCTCGATAAATTCCATTTTGTACAATTTCAATAACGTCTATAAATTAAGACAAAAGCCACGTCTTAATTGTCAACTTACCTTTTACAGTTTTATACGTTTCACATTTTAATCAAAATATACACCTTCGTTGCAAGTAAAGTATATATCTTGCACCAGCGCGGATACCATTCTAAAGGGACCATTGCCGTTTCTTTAATCGCGTAGAACGCGTGGTTTCTTTTTCTCCATTGTATCCGTGATTCTTTTCTCTTTAATCCTCGTGTTTTTTTTTCTTCTGTCTTTCTCCAACGATGAATTCGACGATGTTACCATGGCCACAATTTCTCGGCACACAAAAGCCTCGGGTACAGAAAACGCGCACACCGAATGAAACAGCGAAGCGAGTGGCACACCGGTACACGCATGGTCGCATTGTCGCGCAAATTGGAAAAGGAAATAAATCATTGAAGGGACTTAAACGTTCGCGGCTTGAACGTTTACTGTTGGCCTGCGTCGACGAGCGTGGAAATAATAGTGGCGTTCGCTTCTAATTAAACTGGCCGATGCACGGATGCACGCGAGTCGGCCGCTTAAAAAATTTACATCGACAACGAGGTCCCTGTTGTGCTCTCCTCCGCCTCTGTTTCGTTTTCTCGCGTGTATATGCGCGAGCGCGCGCGCTCTCACGCGACCTCGAGCGAGCGCTGCGTCGCGAACAATACTGAATATTTCACAGTAACGAAGGGTCATGGTTCTCGCGTCTACGGGTCTCAACGTATCGACAAAGGTGAATTTTTACGTTCATTATAATTTTGCATTGTTTACCGGCGGATAATTCCACTCCGACGAAGAACATGGTCGCTCACGGTTCGGGAGAACCAGCCGGATTGTAATTTACGGCTTTCAGGTTTAATTCGCCGCCGGTGCAGTCGTGCCCCAACATCAGCTTGTTGGCGTTGTTGTTGTTGTTGTTATTCTTCCTCTACGCTTGAAAGTGAGTTCCTCTTTTTTAATAGAGAAATTGAAATAGCGGCTCCGCTGTGTGGCTCACGAGAGCAACGAGCAAAACGAACACTGAGTTTAAATTAGCTGAATGTTTTTCGCAGATCGAACTGTGTATAAGCACTGTGCGTTTCTTTTTATAATTCTGTTTGTTGATAATTTTGAATCTTTGAAGCCGAAATAATGTTACGGGAACACAAAATTTACACCTTTAATTAATGTTTGAATAATTATACATTTACTTAATGGACGATCTCTATTATATTTATCGATACATAACTGCACGCGTCTCAGCACTTTCTTCTATACCCGATATTAACCGACTGTCCTTCCAGATGCTTCTAACGACTGAACTGTTTACCTTCATCTGCTTCGAGACGCCGCGCACACACATACTTCCACACACTGATACTCGCATACAAATATTCTTACTGCGCGTTTCACCTAGTCCAGCACAGAAAATTATACATATCTCAACACTGTTATTCTGCGTTCTTGTATTTTGTTATGGCAATGATAGATACATATCGTGTTTCTGATTTGAAAACGAAACGACTCGACATTTCTGGATCAAATTTATGAGGAAGAAAAATAATTGTCGTAAAGTAGGATCGAATGTACACATAGTAATAACTCAATGACCGCATTTGCGACAAAAGTAATTAATAATTCAAATCTAATTAATAATTCAAATTGATGTTGTATTTAGTAATGTACGTTCTACGTGAAATTTAATTTAATATGCTATTTTATTCGTGTATAGAGTAGTTCTTGGAACAGCAATTAAAAAGATGCAAAAAGATCGATCTTGAAAATAACCACACCGCTTCCCTGTTCCATTCTACATGTCCCTGTTTTACATCAATCTTTTAGCAGTGTGTAACACAATCTTCATAAGCGCAATATTTTTATAAAAGAAGTCTTTGGAAAAATTGTTCCATTTACGACACAAGAGATAATTGGATCTTTGTACGTCTTTGTACGTCAAACAAATAGAGTTCTTCGTTACGATACCCGATAATTTTCTAACAAATAAGCCATAAACGTCGAATGCTCACCTAGCTTCTCACAAAATTTTCAAATATACGCAAAGTAAAAAATACATTAACCAATAAATAATACAAGAGCGACGTTTCAAACAGCAATTATTTCTCGCTCAACAATTCCTATTAAACGATGCACTTTCAAATTAAAAATCTTTCACATGTTCATTGTTCGATAGACGATGACAATATCATTGGAGGTGTCGTTCCCTTCGAGATGAGTTCACATGACGGATCACACTTGACGAATCCGCCGACGAAACATAGCTTGGCAAGCCATGCAAAAAAAGCGTGCAGTCTGGCAGATCTGTAGGGGTTGAGGTGGTTAGCTGTCGCGTATAGTGATGGATGTCTGGAGGTTAAAATTTTGTAGAATTTCTACCGCATCCTGCTTCGTCCTCCCTTCATCGCGAACACCCTTCCCTTCTGGTCTCTCGTATATTTGTGAATCTATCTCCTAGTACATTTACACCCTTCGAGGTGGCCTAACTCACGCGTGGGGTTGGTTAGACTTCGAGGGAAAAGGGTCACGCATCACAGAAAGGAGCAGACGTTGCGTCCCCGCTTTTCCTTCTCTCTTTTTTATCCTTTACCTCCCTCTCTCTCTCTCTCTCTCTGCATCTCTGTTATTCTTTTTCCCTCTTTCAGGTACACTTTTTCTTTCCTTTTCATTCGCGTCGTTTCGTCTCTTCGTTCAACCAACGAGAGTCTACGAGTATCTTTCTTAAAAAAAAAGTAAGCCATAAAATTGTATTCCACGTTTTTCGCAAAAAGGGGAAGGATCAAGCAACCCCCGCGAAAACGGGCAGGTTCCCCCATGTATTTTGTAAAGGTAATCCGTGGGCGCTTTTCATCTGCGGAATGAAACGTCTCGAGAGGACGGGGAAGCACCGGAAGCCGGATAAATTTCATCCTGCAGGTGCAGAGCCGACGGAAGTTCTGCATCTGAAACGCGAGAACCTTTGCTTATACTTTTATTCCGCGTATAATGTGTAATTCAACCGGTTCGGATGCAAGGAACCCGTAACACAGAACGCAGCTTAAAACTTTATGGTCGTCTTACAGTTTAATGACGTCCTAATGTATGTTGAACTCTGGATAGCTTCCTACTACTGAGTATTAATTTCATATTTTCGAAATGACAGTGTCTAGATGGAGATACGTAAATGATTCAAATCTAGTTAGAATGATAATTATCAATTTTTATTCAAAGGACCTCTATCTCCATATCTTGCATTCGTTTTACACTTCCTGTTGCCATCTTTAATTTCAAAATTATTTCTCTTTTAAATCTAGTTTCAACCAAACTCAAATTATGTTTAAAATAAATTACGCCAAAAAGTGCAATTTTCCACGCTAATTTATAAAACCCATTAATATAAAAAGCATGAAAAATGCCAGGACGCAAGAGTGATACGTTAATGTTATATGAAAAAGTTACTATTTATGAGTACGTCACTCTGGCAATTTTTTAAATAAATATACACCATAAAATTCCACGAAACCACTATAATAATCAAGATTTCTCGTTTTCGCAAACATATTCTCTCTATGAAGAACAAATTAAAATCCATCGAGAAAACGTCCGAGTGTTCTTTCGGTAAGCCACGCTGCACTCGATTTAATAAACGACCGATCGATCTCACCTCGCGTATTGAATCACGCCAGTACGTGCTGATACACGCAGATACTGTATGCATATGTATGGGTACGCTTAAGGGCACGCATTTGTCTTAACGCAACGCGTAAGGGAAAAGCCCGGAGATGCGCATGATACACCGTAGAGTGGGGCTCTTGAGACACCAGACACCCTCTCGCTGTCTGGTCACACGGCAACCCTTTTTAAGTGGCGAGTATTATGTCACTCTTGTGCTTTAATAGACACCTACGCTTCTGCCCTGCCCTGCCCCTAGTCTACGTGTTCAGACTGCGTGCAAAAATGCTTCCCTTTGCGAGCCGAAAAATAAAACGCGGCTCGGAAGGGGCGAGACGCGCCGGAGGATGTCGCGCCTCCTTTCTTTTATGAAAGATACCGAGGACCCCTGCTTGCCGTTTTCAGTTACCTTCTATAACGCTTTTTTAGCGGCGGCACACCTGGGGACACGTAAGTCTGCGCACTGTTTTCTTTTTTTTCCACCGCGTCGTTTGACGTTCAACACCATAGAAAGGATGCCTCCTAGCCGCCAGCAAACACAGCGGAAAACAATTCCGGACTATTCAACTTTCGACCGCGATGTCCTTAGTTTATTTCGACGTAGGTTTCTGAAGGCAGCGCAATATTTTTAAAATCGTAACAGTTTCAGTAACTTTAAGTTTTGGCAATTTAAGATTTTATTTAACAGTCGCGTTATATATTGGGGTAGTTTTAGGTTTACAAAGTTTACGTTTACAAGGCTCATAATACTGAGATACACGTGGTTGGAAATAATAAATTAGAAATTTTAATCTTTGGAATCATATTTATATTTGCTTCAGTTGATCGGTGGCTGTATTATTTAGACATTTTCCAATGCATGTAACAGGTTGTTCGTTATAATAATATTGTTGGATGTATCACAGACGTCTGTTGCCTCGAGCAAGCTTCTTGTTACCAAAACAGATTAAAACTCACCATAAAAACAGACCACGTTGTATCCGTAAAAAAATCTGAATATTCATGAATCCTTCATAAATTAATCTTAATTTAAGCAAGCGAATCATAATTAAATACGAGTAGCAATAAAGTCCGCATTTTCCTCTCTATCTAAAACGATTTACGCGATTAAAGGCGGAGAAAGAGGTAAAACAAATTGATACGGAAAGACGAATCATGTAGGAGGATAAAGTAGAGAAGAACTCTTGGAACGGTCGGCTACACCAGCCTCAATTACGCGGTTCTACGTAAAATGTGCAATTTTCATCGTGCCTTGGGAGGACAGTTTTTGGGAAGGGGGTATGTGCTGCACCGACGCAGAGAAGAGGGATTTAATACCGCAATTTGAATGATACGGTGGTGGGTGCCGCGTAACTGCGGGGGTGGGAAAGTGGCAGGCAGAGAGGCAAGAGAGAAAGTGGACTGAGGTGAGTAAGCTGCAGACAGGGTGGAGAGATAGATAATCAAGGCCAGACTGGAGGCCAGCCAGACATGTTAACCAATCAATCGCGTACGTAGCTGGGCTATACCATCGATGGTCGTACATGCGGGGTGATTCTGGTGTGTACGGGGGTTTGCCGGTACGGCGGATGGAGATCGGAGGCTGGGTGGTGGAAGCTCGATGCTCAGGCAATTACCTAGACCCGATCTAGCCACAGTCCCTCGAGCGTAATCACCAACACGTGCTGCTATTAGGCGTGCACGTGATCGATGTGTTGGACTCCCTGGAAAACCGGCAGTCTGCCGGGATCGGTCAGATTTTATCCGAGGGACAAGAGACACGCGCGTCTCGTATCGCAACCCGCTTCTGTCCCACCTTTGCCTTTCACTCTTTTGGTTTTCCTGTTTGATGTCAAGATCGAAGACTGATGTTAAAATAGAGATACCATATTCTATACTCTTTGCGACTAATTAACGATGATGGTTTGTGCTTTGTTAGATTTTATTTTTAAGCAATACGAATGATTGTTTATCTTCTTTTCTATTCTATTTATATCGGTGGCGTGCGGGGCAAACGATTTATGATCGAGTAGCAATTAACGTTTGAATTTCATATTTTCGTTTTTGACCGAGCGAAATTGGAACGATGAAAGGGATCGAGATAGAAACAAAAAAAAAAGGACTGTAAAAATTGGGAAAATAGAAAAGGTTCGTTTAACGAGGTGAACGCACCATCGTTTTCTCGCATCGACAGGGAAAAGCGTAGCTTTTTTTCAACCGACTGACACACATCTAACACATATATTCAATTAGCGTGCAGCGATTGCTCGGTGTGTTTGACACTCAGGGGGCTGTAACGATTCAACAATTTCCTGGGGGCTAACGCGGATACTATTTGGCGATCTCCCAATTGCGATACGCGTATTTTCAAACTTTCCTATCGTTTTCGAGTGAAATTCAGCGTAATCCTCCCAGTAAAACGAGCTGATTTATCAGGCCGATTTCAATCTTCTTACGTTTCGCACGCGAACGACGCATAAAGTACTGTTTCGTACAAAAATACGTACCGGCTCTCGAATGGTATAAAACGTATCGCTTTATCATAACAGTTGGGAACATTATAAAGGTGTAACAAAAGGCTGGCAAGAAGTTACGATCTTATATACTGATTAATACGCGGAAACGTTGTGCAATAGGCGCAGTTCGTTACCTTCAATTGCATCAGATTCGCCGTGTTCGTACCCGCTGATAAATGAAATTCCCTGGAAATTTAATATTGTTACCAGAACCCAGGATTGTTACATTTCATAGAATGCACCGGTGGCGGTCAACTGGTACGTTCTAGCCGGCTTTCTTGTCCTCGCTAAGGAGAAGATATTGCCAGGATTGTACAACAGGATTACGAGGACGCGGTTGCTGCACACGCTTCGAAAATTTATATCGATGTTTCTTGCCGGTGCTTTCGAATCGCGTAGCCAGGCAAGAGGTTTAGTTATTTCAATTTGCAAAAACCAACTCTATAAAATACTGACCGAGTCTTTGGCTCGAGCTGCTGGTCGTGCTGGTGCACCCAGTGCTGGTTTTCCCAGTTTGATTAATACGAAAGTAGATTTTATGTGTATTAGCTGGGTGATTGTATCGAGTGTTCTCTGCTACTATATGTTCTGCATCAAGTCGTTCGAATTTACTGGAATTTGTTCTTGAGTGGATTTATGAGGTTTTAAGATTTGATGGGAGATCGTAGACGTATTTCATTTTGTCGGGATTATTGGTTTCAAACAAGATCTTTATGGATCAATTTGTGAAATTATTTCCGAGAATATAAAATGGAAATTGTACATTTGTAAACGTTGTAATTTAAAAACTAACAATTCACTGTGACTAGATAAGAGAAAAGGCTATTTAACCGAGTTTTTACGCGAAACATTTACGGTTTTATAAATATTAATTCCTGAAACACATGAAAGGGCTGTATGATAATAACAAACATAAATTTATGGCAATGATATCCGTCTAAAATATCTACCTTACAAATTTTTACGTAACTCCTGTGACAAGTTTATTTATTATTTAAGCTTGTTTAGCTATCGTATAAAATTATTAAAGCCAAACACTCGCTGTGTTCATAAAATTATTAAATTTCCTCTCTGATACGACAGATTATATACTCCGTATAATTTTATACAAAGCTCCGATCACGTAATTGAAATTTACCTATAGAATGCACTCGATAAAAATCAAATAAAACTTTGATCGTTGGGAAACATTTTTTCGTTGGCAAATCGGAAATCACTTAACTGACGCGTCGCGACGTAGCAACCGTTTTGCCTGGACTTTGCTAGTAGGAACGGGATCAACATCGAAAACACGAAGCTTGGTTTAGCTATTTAGGTAGCTCGGTCGCCGCGCGTCTGTGGGATTTTCAGGATTTCATTACATCCTGTGGGAGAGATCTTATTGGGTCGCCATGGAGACTATGCACGCTCGCTGTAACACACCGCCGTCGCCGCAACCACGACCGCTACACAGCCACCGACGCGATGTCCCATCTCTTGCTTAGTTTTTCCAGCGTCGTCGAGTAGGTAAGGAGCTTTTGACAACAACCGGCGTCGTCGTCGACGATGACATCGACGTCGACAACAGCGTCGACGATAGCAAAGAAAAGACTGTAACTTTATCGCGTGATCTTCTCATATTACGCGACGGAACGAAGACTGAAAACGCCTTAACATCGGCTGCGCAAGCTTTCCCTCTTTTCTTTTCTCCGGTTTTTCCTACGTTTTTCGACGCCCTCGTCGTCTCGTTCGTGTCGTGTAAACGCGCGTGTGCACCTCGTCACGATAAGTGTGCGGTAATTCGAACGCGCGACGATGCACGACGACGACTGAAACGAGAGCCGGAGAACGCGCGACGTACGAAAAGGATGAACTCGCTTTCTCGCGACACGACGTATAACTTCCTGAGTTTGTACACTTGTTAAAACTCCGCGATGTAAGAAATGTTTTCAACTCGAGTGACTAACAAATTCTCACGCACTGTCGTTGAGTCAGAACGAAATATGAGACACTAGGTAGAGTAAATTGAAATTGATAGTTCGAAATTAGATAATAAAGATCCATTGATCATTGGCTTGCCGTTTAGTCCGCCTTATTAGATCGCCGATATATATTTAAATCACAAGAAAAAAGCGAAGAAAATGGTGGATAACGACCACATATTTTGCAACTTGTCTACCTTTTGAGGAAGGAACCGGAATACGTGTATTGAAAAGTTATTTTATCTTACCGATGTGTCTTCCTTTTAGTTAACAGAATAGCGAAGTTAGAACACTCTAAAATTCTTCATTTGAATAGGTACAAAAAATTAGTATAGTCTACATATGTATGAACATTTTCAACAATTAAATTTGCAAGCTTAAACATATATCTTTGTATTATATTGACTTTTACCATGTCACTTCGCTATATCAATTTTATATCAAAAGACAAACAAAGTTGTGAAAATGAGGGATAAAGTGAGGTTAATCATTGTTTGCACGCAGCTGGAGTCATCGATCGAATTGCCGATTCGTTAGAAATCGCCTCTTATGTTTATATTATAAGTCATGAAACTTGCTTACGCGGTCAGGATTTACATACGTTATTTAATAACACACGGTTGTATGTAAATATGACATGTAAGCACAATGGGGCCAACGACACGAGATTAACTGGATATCGCGTCTGACTCGCGCGGTCTAATACTACTGTCGTTAACCCAGATTCCAGCAGCCTTCATCGCGAAAGCGCTACTTTCAGAGCCTGTGAGGACGATTTGCATAAATATCCCCGCAGTTTGTATAAAGTTTCATTGGTTCCTATATCCTCGGCTTTAACGCTATCCTGTTAAACAAAACTGTGTTGTTTTTCGTTAGTTTCGCTGTGCTTGCGTACCGATTTTTTGAATTTAACCTTGCATGTTGGTACTGCTTTTTATACGTCGGTTAAATCTGTTATTGCTGTTATTGTTCATAAAGGTGAATCGATTGACGCTACGTTATTTTTATGTTATGTTCGATGCGTGATTCATAGCGCTCGATATCGGTTGGACAACGGCGATACAAATTGGATGAAATTCATAGTTTATTGGACGATTATGTCACTAAGTGAGCTATCCGAACCGCCGTTTTTAAAATATAGTGATTAAACTCAATGAATTTATATGTCTTTATTCACTTGCGAGAGTAGAAACAGTTTAATAAAAAAAAAAAAAAAAAAAAAAAAAAAAAAAAAAAAAAAAAAAAAAAAAAAAAGGAAAAAAAGAAATATACTGGAAATACACAACATTGATAATGTATCTATTTTTAAACAAGATAGAGAATGTTTCAGAACTATAAATGTATTAAACAAAATATCACAAATAAAATAAACTACAAGAGATAGTCGTCACATTTTTGAAACACATCGATTAAAAAATTATACATTACTCGATACGAACGTTACGTTGTTTTGTTTTCGTATTCAAGTTACGCGTGATCTTTTAATCCTTCGATATTTTAGATTTTCGTACTGCCTCTATATTCTCTATGGAAATAGCGAATCTATGCAAATGTTAGTCGAATCGCGTGGCTCGTCGCTGGAAAGTAAGAGGTGCTTCCGATCTCCATTTTATTGCGAATTTTCGCCGTAAATCGGACGTAAAATTTTGCTTTTCCGCGCAATTACTTGTTGAGAGACCGAGGTGTCGGGGTGCTCCGCCCGGACGGATTGTAACGTTAAAGCTTCCCAAAGTAGAGGAAGCATCCACGGATCTTGCGTTTCCCTAACCCAGTCGCTCGGCCACGCTCGCCTCCGTTAAAACGAACGATGAAGAATAATCATTTGAATAGAGTGGTACGGATGAAGGGGCAAATTTAATATGCAAATAGCGAGGCATTACATCTCTTTTATTCTGTTCCTGCCGTGGAAAACGAAAGGTCGGGCAAACTGAAAGTGGCGAGAGACGAAGAAACGCTCGATGCAAAAGACGGACCAGTCTGAACGGGTCGAGAGGTGGATGAAACGGGCAAGTGAAACAGACAGTTGGATAAAAGGAATAGAACGAAATGAGGAAAACAGCGAGATGGACCGTCGTGAAAATAAGAGGTGGAGCCAGGTCCAAACGTAGTTTTGCATATCTGCTTCATTATTCTGAAGGAACACGAAGGAACAGGGAACACCTTATATCTGGCACTGTGAGCCGCGCATTACCCTTTTCCAGCAGCGTCTACGGTTCAATAAACGCCAGGCAAAATGATTACGTCCTCTCGTCTCTTTTCGAGCGGTTCAGTCGTTGAAACGAGGGTTGCGACGGAGGGAAGAAGAAGGAAAGGAAGAAGAAAAAAAAATACGTCGAAGGACCTGATGAATCCCCTGAATCGTTGAAAGGTGGTCGTAAGAGAGAGAGTTGACAGATTCTCGTTTGACGACTACCATCACCGTATGTTATTTAAATTTTTTAATTTAATTACGAATGTTAATGCGACGATATGCCGTTCTCGTCCGGTCGTGAGAGCGTGTCGGGAATGATTAACGTGTTTGCTGGGACGTGGTTTCGTGGCCGCAGACGCGTCGATGACGTGAGCTTCACGAGTCGTTGCCGCCTTTTTTACTTTTTTTTACCTTCCCGGCATGCTTTTTCTTGCTCGTTTTTTTTCGTCATTTTTGTAATTTTATTTTTTCGGTACTCAAACGCGATTCGCACGCAGGGCAGTCAAGCGTGGCTGAAGGGTCACGTTTCCTTGATTTCTCACCTCTCGAAAAGCCCGTCGACGATGTGCAAATCTCACAGCCGGTAATGTTTGTATTGACGCTTTAAATTGCGTCGCCCTCCCGGCCAGGTTGGTCTGATAATTTGATAATTATATTTACTTTCACTTGTGCCGTTGGATAATTATTTCATAGGCAATATCGTGATCGTCGAGGGAAATTATCTCATTTGCGTCCTTTTGCCTTGATTATAGATACGTCATTATACGTATAATGCAGGCAGATACGTCAAGGATATCTATATCTGTTTGAGTAAGAATTTTTCTCTCGAGAATTAAATAATAGACGTCCAAAATATATCTCAGACTAAATTTTCGAAACTTTCGGCGGTAGGATGCCATTAATCTAAAACCAGCAAGAAATAAATAATTCAAACACTTATTGCTCTATGATTTCTTAAATAAATGGATTCAGTCGACAGGAGTTCATTTAATCGTCACTAATTGAAATTTCGTTTGAATAAATACTGTCCAGATAAATGAAGTTCTACCGTATCTACATAATACCAATCATTGAACTGTATTTAAAAGTTGAATTCTTCAATTATATTCAGTTAAATAATTCAATTTATTCGTCTTTACTAACACCTCTTAAACACACCAGCTTCATCTCCGCGAATTTCCCATCCTAAATGTTTCGAATACTCGAAACTAAAAGCGGCTTCGTTATCCAAGACTGTTTGGCGATTCATTTCCGTGCAGTTTCCAGCTAAACAGCGAGTTTCGAAAATCAGAGAATTTGGAAAACAAAAGGAGCCAGTGGTGTGCGAACCGAGAAAACAAAGGTGGCAGCCGAACATCGAAAGGCAGGAGAGGAGGAAGTGGGAGACGGCAGGGGAACCGGAAGTCAGGTTTCTCCCTCTCCTCTAGTCTTTTCCGTCCTTTTGTCGTAAAACTCGAGGCTGACGGTTAGCTGCGTCGTAGCGGGGTTCCGTTGATCGAACCGAATGAAAGGCTCGATCGACGTTTTTGACGTCCCACGCGAGAGACCGTCCAGCACTTACCAGATGAGCTTAAAGCACGAGAACGATAAAACCAAATGGCAGTGCCAAGAGAAATTCAGGGAATCGCCACGAGGGTGGATCGAAAGTGACCCTGTACTAGATGGACCAGTCCGAGCCAGTTATTGGTTTTATTACGTGCTTTCGACTTTGGTGAATTTTCCCGTTCTCATTCTCCGAGACGCTCTTTACGGCTCCATAGATAGAGCGGCAGGTCTTTGAACGAAAGAGCCAAGAGCTTTCGAGAATTCGCTTGAAAGACGTATATTATACGCATTTTTGAGGGTTAACGTTAGAAATTGGGACGACCGAAAGGTTGAAAGACGGTTCTTTGATTTGCGGGTTCTTTAATCTGGTCCTCTCATATCATTCGTTTGCGAAATATAAATATTATACATAGTATAAATATTATATTGCTGAGATAAATTGAATCAAGTCAGCATCGTATCTTGATAATCATCGATTTTTTTCTGAAATGATAATTCTATATACTATAACAAAGTGAGTACTTAAATAATGAATCTTAAAGTTTGATATTACGTATTCTAAAATACCGCGTGTTTTAAAATACCGTAAGCGATACAATAAGGATACAGCTTTATTTTCTATTAACAAAACTCAACACAAATCAACTTGAAACCAATCAAAATCAAATTGCGTTTTAAAAGGTTTTACAAGCTCATGGCCAACTAATATTCGTACTAATAAACTTTTACATTTTTTAAATATGAAACCTACAGCTTTCTTCGTCTTTCAACAAACACAATAATCTATCTTCGGTAGTAACAAAAATTCGTTTTCGCATCGTCGGAATTAGTTTCCGAACTGTTCCAGCATAAAACGAAAATTACCGGAGGTAGTCTTTTACTCGTCATTTTCAGAATTCCTCGATACCCTTTTACATGCATAAAACACTGAGGCGCGTTCATATAGTCGCGGGAAGAGATGCTCAAAGCGTACTTGGGCTCGAAAAGGACGCTCATCTGCCTTTGGTAGATCGAACACTTGCATCACTCACATATGCGGGATTACCTATATCGAAATAAAACTGGTAATCTTCATGGTCGTGCATCTTCGAAAGCGGAAGAAAGAATAGAGCGGCGCGGCGTGCTTTTACTCGTCTCCACAAAAGCACTTTCTTCTTGTTTACTTGGACGTCTTTTATCCTCTTGATCAGCGGCCTTTTCTTGAACGAAAGAAGCTCGAAATTCGAATGGAACGTGATCGCCGAGAAATGCTCGCTAGCCGAAGGTTCGTCTATTGACGAACCAGTGGATCTTCAAAAATGACGTGACAGCTGTTGAACGTTCTTTCTTTGTTTTGTGAAAAGGAGAGAGGGGAAAGGGTAGCGTCGGTGTTACGAGATAAGGTATGCAAATTGGAGGAGGAAAAGTTACGAGGACGAGGCTTGACGACACCCTTCCGGGAGTTTCCTCGAGGATATTATTATTGTAGGAATATTATACTTACGTATTGGCCTCTGTTCATATTCCAGTATAAGAATAACTATTCTCGAGTGATTGCAGTGTAAAGTTTGTATTTTCAATCATATTTTATGACTTGAAAATTTTGATAGTGTCGATATTTGCTCTCTTAAATTTTAATAATTCAAAATTCAAAATTCAAGAATGAAATACAGCGGCCACAAAATGTGCCTATAAATATAAATTTCATGAGAAGGACTGTACACCACAAATTGTCTTAAATGTACCATTAGATATGGAGAGATCAATCTCAGAATGGTAACAAGGTTGAGCCACGATTGTAACCTTCCTAATGAAATGCCGTTCATTTCTTGATGACCACGAGGGGTCGTGGTCAACCATCTTAAATAGGGGAGACGAATACGAGCGAGCAGGAATCGGACCCTTCCTTTCTTCACTCGTAATTCGATCAGAGATATCCGGATTTCGATAAAGTTCACGGCACGATTCGGAAAAAGCCGGGGAACGAAGGGAATACCGAGAAGACATAGAGAGAGATAGTGAGAGCCAAACATCGGTGATAGAATGTGGCAAGTGTTCCAGGACTTGCGGTTCGACCAGAAGATTTAGCCTGACAGGTTACGAAATTTATCCCTTTCTCGCGGTAAAAGACCGAGGCCACGGCACAGTCTAGAGATTGAGAACTAAACCCTAACTGATACTTGAAGAAGCGCTTTCTTAGGTAATTTGTGTGGGAGCCGCCAACTGTGTCTTTTCCTTCGAGCTCTCTCGCTCGCCTCTATTTTTATTATCCCTTCCTCCTCTGTCCATCTCCTTCCTTTCGTTCTCTCTTTTCTTTCGCTTTCTTTCGTCTTATTCTAGCCGTCTATCTTTACAACTCGCACCCACTCGACCCTCTTCTTCCGTTTCTACTCCTCGATCTCAGCCGGTCCGTGGGTTACGTGCTTCACCCTACAAGTCTCCCCCTTTCCAACTCTTTTTTCCTTCTCTCTTTATCCTTCTGTTTCTATCCGTCCCTTCAAGGTATAACTTACAGACGCCATTAAATGCCAGCAGCAGGTTTAAACCTCCCAAACCGAGAGCCCTTTGTACCAGGGTGTAAAGATTCCTAGGTCTTGCAGAAGCTCCAGCACTAAGGCGTACCATCCTTTTCTCCTTTAACTTCGGCCACCCTTTGTACCTGTCACCCGATGAAATTTTGACAATCTCCCGGTTGCGCAACGTACACTACACAACCGGAGGATCGTGAACCCTACGTTCTCCGACTGGGGCGAGGGTTCTCGAGGAACTCGTTTCGTGATTCCTGCGAGACGAGTGTAACCACATTGCTTAATGCATCGCGAATCTGCGCGAGACATTTCAGATAGGGCCGATTGTTCCGCGATAATGAAGCTTCTTAACGGCGAATTAATTAATTCGAGCCGCACAGATACGTTCGTTCGTTTACGCTTCAAAGCGAGAAGGGTTGGAAAGGAAACTCTAATGTTTACCTTAGGGCGCGATTAGTCGGTTTCCTCTCGCCCCTTAACTTTGCTTGTTGCCTTTTCATCATGCCTAAACGCGTTCAACTTCATTCTTGTTGTATTAATAGTAGATATTGTAGCAAACATATAGATTTCGTTGATTTTGCTGAAATATAGGAACCTCTTCTGAGAAGAAAAAAGCTACTGGTTCTTGCTCACCGGAAGTACCGATTAGTCAAAAGACAGTTTACCTCGATGTTATAGAATCTTTAATTTATGCAATAAAGAATGCAATGTAATCGTTTGTGCTTTAAACGTTATTTTTTCAAAGATTATTCAGCAATTATATTAGGTTATGATGTATGCAATGTCTGATTTTTAACGATTCATATTCCACTGGATCGATGGAAAGATATATCAAAAATATATTTTTAAGAACACATCACGCGAAGTAAATCTTTCATATGATTGGCCTTGTTCGACTAAGATTTGGAAAATCGGTTCAACAAGATGGAACATCTCATATCTCATGATCTAATAATTAGTAATGCGGGTGAGCAGCGATGATATTATTGGAATTCGAATAAAAGTTGTTATTAATTGGAAGATGCTTAGCGAAAATTTCTTAGTGAGCGATGGTTACACGATTTTGATCGCAACCAACGCCGAATTACGGTCCCAAGTGCGCTGTATCTCGAATTGAACGCGCGTACACCCTCCATCGGGAATAACCGTTATTGATCGACAAGAACGACACCTCATATCGACAAGAATGACATCTATTTCCGTGTGCTACTTAAACGTGGGATGAATCAAATTGCGCCACCTGTATAAATCCTTGGAGTTACGCCGTTGTGCCGCAGATGTTTCGCAGTGATTGTCCTCCATAAAAAAGCTTCCCTTAGTTGGCGATAAAGCAGTCTTGGGCCTGATGGAAATTGAAAAATGCAAAGAACCAGCTACCTCTTCAGCTGCCTCGCCTTTCTTTCTTTCTCTTCGAACGCATCTGACAACGTTGCTTTTCTTTGAAAATAGAGAGAGTTGCAGCGAGGATTTTAAAGCTGTCTGCCAGGATCTTTTCTTCCCTATTCTTTGAATTCCTTCCGCTTTTCCTTATACCTTACATTTATTTTAATCAATATCTTACCGTTGTTAAAATTTTCATGTTACGTAGACAATATTTGATATTAAATACTACCGATATATTTAGAAGATTTCGATATCAAGAGGTAGGGTAGGGCAGGAAGATCATACGATACTAGGGATAGTAATTCGTTTTGTGAATGATGCTTTGCAGATCGGGATGACGCGAGATTGGGGTTGCTCTTAATCTCTTTCTTACCATACCATTTCCCTTAACGTACCCCCTATCATAATAAACTCAATCAAAATTCCGTCGATTGATTCTATGAAATAAATTTGAAACCAGTAGTCGACGTTCTGGATACTAAATATCTATGATACTGTAGGGAAATTAACTCTGATACGATGTTTTAAACTATGTTCTTATCTTGAAAAAAAGGCAGTATCCGATATAAAGTTAATAACGATTTATTCACGTTCGTTTGGAAATTAGAGAGAGTGATTTAAAACAAAGACTACGATTAGATCAAAAACGACCCAAGAGTCGTAGCAGAATAAGCAGGGAATACTACAGGGAAATCAATTCCTTTATAAAAACGGAAAATATGGTAGGACCAAATTTATTTCTAATACGGAATACGAACGCTTTAACAATCAAATAACACCTTATAATTTTCCCATTCTTCGTTAAACTATCGAAATAAGATGTTTCACTCTATTTTACTATTTAACTGGAAACACAAATTCGTTCAAAAAGTAGAACAAATGGAAACGATTACATCCCTCACACACAGATACTGGGATTTTACACGTTATGTCCTTCCGCCGTTTCGGTGGATTCAAAACATCCCCTTTTCCCGTAACCACCAACCCCTGACGTGTGAAAAAACATTGCAGGTTATCGGAATAAAAAATATTGATCTTATAACACGTGTCTCGCAAGGGCTAGCCTACATTCTTCGCGCAGGTTTGTCGTCTGCCGGTCCTAAATCAACATGGACCCATGGCTTTCCTTTCGCGGCGTGTTGACACCGGCTTTTTGGCCCGTTTACGTCACCTTAACGACGCTCTTCAAGAATATACATGTTGGTATCGAGCAATCTCCAACGGTCGGGCACAAAATCGAACCCACGAATATTTCATTTCCGCGGATGTCGGAGGACCGTAATCCTGAAATGTGCTGATCGAACTTTGAATTAGAAAGCGCTTCAACGGATATCCTCTAAATCGATAAGATTATCCAGGAGTTATAAGCCTCGCGTATCGTTCTGCGCGAATATGGGATCTCTATCGGCAGGTTTTCACCTACGAATAAATTTTCGTGATAATTTTCGGACGTTACGTGAAAAATTTCTGGATCCTGCATCGATTAACGAAGCGTCGTTCGAACCGAGCCAAGTAATTTCACGGAAAAGTAGCTTCCTTCGATACTTCGATTCGACGTTTCTTGATATCGAACACAGTCCTGAGATTTATTTTACTAATTTTCCCTTCGAAAATATTATCTGCTTGGTCAACGATGATACTAGGAAGTAAACGAATATATAATACTTAAATATTTTATCGAGGAATTTATTGCATGGTTATTGTTCTCCAGTATAGAGTACTGAAATTCCACCACTCCAATCTTGCTGGAATTTATAAATATTTTATTGGAAGTCTATCGTTCCCCTCGAACACGCACTTTATTTTGCTTATCGCGAGTTGAGAAATGAACAGGATTTTACATTTAAGGGACTGATACATAATTTCATAAACGTGGAAAGGACAAGAAACTTGCAAAGCGGCAAACAGAATATCGTTAAAGATCAATACAACGTTCGTAGTCACGTTACACGGCTTTACGTGCGTTTTAGCATGGTACCACGTACATTGTCTAACCAGTTAATCAATTTCACGTCCTGTACTCCTATTTTAGGGTACGTACATCAGTCCATTTGAATTGCGAGGACAATTAGAAGCCTGCCGTGTAATGGGATCCTGGATCTGTCTACCGGTTTGCAGATCATGGGTTTGTACTACTTGACGGTGCATCAAGTAAGAAATAATTAGTCCTTTATTTAAAACCACGACGGATTTCAGCTCTTGTAAGACTCAAAAATTCATCTTATTTCCTACATTCATTCATGGCTTAAATACAGAATGTCCTTACAATGATAATTTCGAAAATTATAAGAATTTTATTCTGGTTAAATAATTTATTTTCTGATTATTTATATAATTTGATCATTTGAGTGCCGGGAGCTTGTAGTATATTTAAAAATATACAGGATATACAAATAATATCACGAATGAAAATAATAATTTTAGTTGAAATCTGAATTTTTACGTATATGTCGATTTTTTAAATCCTTTATCACGTTACCTTTTTAAAGGTATTCAGCGCACACGCGGGAACCATGCATCTCTTTACGCGGAAAATTCCACCAACATTCCTAGAATTCATTTATACAAATATTTCACCCGTAACCGAGCCTCAATGCCAAACAGTCGCTCGATTATTTTCGCTGTTTAACGAACATTTCTTTGCATAATGTTCGTTCATAGATAAAAACAGAAATATTTATTCGTTTACAAAATGTTCAAACACTTTAATTCATTTAACAAAAGTAATTCCATTGTCAGAGTCACAGAAAACTTTTCACCACTTCTCCTTTGAGCCATTGTTGCTTGAACATTCAAACCGAGCAATTGAACCACTTATTCTGGTAATTTCCACTACGATTATCTCACACCTGCGCTCAACGTGATCTCTGTGATCTTCTGCTCCGTCGAAATCGCTTATGCTGCAGGAAACACGTCGCTGTAACTACCCACCATACAAGCGTGTGTTTGTACGCGTATGTTAGAGAGGTGCGAGAAAGATATACACGGATACAAAAGAGATACACGCACGGGAGATTAATTTTCGCCCATGGCGCTAAGTCGGACTGATAGCACAGCCACTCGAGCCACTTGAGACATACTTATTCACACCCTCGTCAAGGGCATCGTGCACCTTCTCTTTCGACCACCGACAACTCTTTTTCACCACCCCATTACGGAAATTTTCTCTAAGCCCTGTCTGAGGAGGTTCGCCGTCTTTGAATTCGATCCGTACGCGTTGACGAGCCGTGCATCGACGTATCTCCACAGTGAACTTGCTGGTGGGGAAAACCAGCGATATGATAGAACTCCGAGTGCTTCATAGCCACGACGATACGATAAGTATTCGGATAGAAAGTGTGCGGCGTCGCGTGAATAACCACAGGCCTTACAATTGCGGTTCTAGCTATTCGAAAAAAGCGGGCCTGGTCATTC
The DNA here is from genome assembly GCF_014825855.1 of Bombus pyrosoma. Taxonomy (NCBI): domain Eukaryota; kingdom Metazoa; phylum Arthropoda; class Insecta; order Hymenoptera; family Apidae; genus Bombus; species Bombus pyrosoma. Next base: position 15,780,680 of record NC_057775.1, read on the forward strand.
TCGTCTGAGATGGCTAAATGTTTTATGGTCGTGATATATAGTGGCTATAAAAGGTATTTGTACATAGCATGTTATTATAGTATTTATACATTAATTAATCAGATACAGGTATACTAAATTTCGTATCGTTTAGTTGTACTTTCATATGACTGTAAAAATTTGATACTGTGGAAATGAAATATAGAAACTGATAATAAAATGCTTCATTGGAAAGTAAAGGTAGCGTGGAAATATTCTTTGTAGCAACTACATGTGATAGAAATGGGTAGAATTGTCGGATAGAAATATTGATGATTTTATGTAAGAAGAAAGAAATAGATATGATTATACAATTTACTACAAAAGGAATATGGAGACTTTCCGAATTTGATGCAAGAAGAAATAGATGAAATTAGCGGATATTTAGATTTATGTAAATGTTGGATTTTGTTAGATTCGAAAGCAATGAATTATTATAGTGGAACTAATTAGAAATAGCGTCTGTACATTGTAGCTTCATCTCCTTGATATCAGGCGTGGCTATTATTCATCTGTTCATAGTGTTTTTTTACTAGCAGTTCCATCGTTATATTAATTAATAAAAATTGCGGCAACGGACCGGTGAAAGAGGCATAAAGGGGGATCGTAAAGGAGACGAAGATCCAGCGGAAATGAGCGTTAGCGCGGTCCGCGGTTGAAAGAGATTGAATCCTTCGAGGAGACGGAATCACCTGTTAGGGCAACCGTTAAAGGACTTCGTCCTGCGTCCTTCCTTCAAAGGAAGCTGAGAAGAAAGGAATTCTGCCGTTCTCATCACGTCAAATTGCCAACCCTCCATCTCTTCCTCTATTAGTGGCGCAAAGAAAATCTCCCCAGGCTGTGTAATTAATTTCAAATGGCTTGGTTCGTCGGGACGTGTGCGATATTGTCGTTAAATTGATAATATACTTTCTCGCGGATCATCTGACGTGTTTCTTTCAATACCTTACAGATTATTACTTCATTTTATTCATTTATTGTTCATTCCATTATTTAGGAGCGATAGTTAAACGTTACATTGATCTAAATTTGATAATATAAATTTAATAAAAGTGGAAATAACATGTATTTATTTTTATAATATATTCCTGATTAATAAACGAAGAAAATTGTATTAAGATTCATAGAATCTTACTATTGAAAAATACATTGTTTGATAAAATTAATTAAAATTTGTATATCAATAATTATATTAATAATATTGTATAGGAAATGCATGTATGTGTATAATGATTTCTGGTATGTGTATATGGTATCTGTATATGTATCTGTATATGGTATGGTATGACACAGGTAAAGCTATGACATACGCGAAGCATCAGTGTCAATTCTCATGCCATTACCCACAGGATTAGCTTTTTATTAAAAATGAAGTTTGATAAACGATTGTCTCGTTGTTCTCAAGGACAATAATCAAACGATGCTAACAACCCTTATGGCAAGCGACGCTCGTCTGAACTATCGAGTAACGGTACTTAGGATCTCATTACTCGCAGCGTCCTATTACGACGTACTGGGTTAACGAAGGGAGCCACAGATTATCTGTCTTCCGTTACGATCTCCGCATCAAGATCTTCTATCCACTTAGGCGAACAAGGACGTTATGTACCCAACCTATTTGTGAATATAACTACGACATAATCTGACCGTAGAAATTGCATTAACCCTGATTATTTCCTGTTCCTTGTTATCTGGTTAACTTGTCTTCGGTGAATACTAACCGACTGAAAGGAATACACAATTTTACTTTCACCGTCCTTATTTCATTTTTATCTTTTTCATTCTTATGTCGAGTGCCAGCTGTCGAGTTCATTAATCTTTCAATTATTTAAATCAAAACAAGATAGATTATACATAATTATTATTCGATCGGTCGAAATTATTCGCTCCTGTAATCATTTAATTTGAATTTATAAAAACCTAATAAATATCAAACGTCAGAAAAATTGTAGAATTTTGTAGAATAACACGAAACTTTTAGAAATGGAGAATGGAAAATAAGATCCAGAGTATACATTTTAATTCAATAGAAACGAGAACATCGCATTTAAACAAAATCTTCGTCGATGTTTGTAAACGTTACAAAACAAACTACCCTCAGGCATAACATTCGTGCGGTTAATAACGCGCGTGCATACGTTCGATCCGCCGTGCGCCGGTTGGCTTATGGTTCCGGTTTTGCCCCGAAATCAAGAGTATATTTTTAGGAAATCTTTTTTTTTTTTTGTCGACAGTGGACACACAGAGAACGTCGGGACGTTGTCAAAGTTGGAACAATTTTTCTACGCGTCTGCTTGATGGGGAGCCGTATATATTCGAAGCCATGGGCACGATAAAATTTAAAATATACGACGACACCTTCGCGGCTCCGAAGTGGCTTTAAATTTCCGTTATGCGCCAGCCTAGATATTTCGAGTTATGGACTTCTTTCTGATCCGCCTTGCGCCCGCCATTTTTTACTCCCCTTCCGCACGCTGCGACGCCAGAGCTGACACTTTTAATACGTCGCTACATATAACCGTAACACCGTACAACCTCGTTTCCATCTCGCATCTATCTCGGAAAAATTGTCTGTGTTCGTCTCGCCGGCGCAATTTATTCTTCGCCGCCCCCGGATAAATTTCTCGTCGATCGTTCCGTGAAATGAGATCGCGTCCGTAGTCGTGCGGTCAACAGCCAAGTTTGCGTGTTTTCGTATTCGTGTGCGTATACGTGCGCGCAGTCAAGTACGCGTCGACGTTTTCAGAATGAATGTTTTAAAGGTTTCCGCATAGACGAGTGATAGATGGAGTGATGATAAAAAGTGTAAGAAGTATTGAAGACGTTGGTAGGGTTGAAAGGAGGAGTTCGTTAAAAGGTACGTTTGATTGGGTAGAAGATCTTTGCGTGGAAATTCGTGACTGGTTGCGTAGACTGATTCGATTAGGGATGACTTTCCTATTACTTCGATTTTGAGAGAGGCAGAGCAGCAAGTGCACTTAGGGGCTCGTCCAAGTTCGTATTAGGCGTAGTCAACTTGTTAAGGATCTATCCCTCTTGCTGAAACTTGATATACCGATGTTCATGGAGCGAAAGCAGTATGCGAAGTTGAGTATTCTAGACTTTAGACAGCTAATAATTCAATGCGTAAGTACGCATACTTAATATATTTTTTCTTTTGTACTATATCGTCAGGGGTTGTTGCTGATATCAAATCCGGCATTTAAATCGGTATTAAATACCTTGATTAGTTACTTCTTATATAAAAAATGTACTACTCTAAGTTTTTAAAACATGTTTATATAGATAAGAAATACCAAATTAGCTTTCATCGGTTCTTTTATATTGACTAGATAGAAAACAGCGATTTATTATATAAAATTCTATTCCGAAGATAATCTATTAATCTTTTACTATGCTTAGCGAAATTTACGAATGGTCTACAAGTAATAAAGGAGACAAAAAGTTTTGGATCGATTGTCTATAAATATCTGATTGATGAGAAGGAAGAAATCGGATACGGTTATGATTTAACTTAAAACGCACAGAGAATAGAACAGGGTGTAGCACTGCTTTGCGAAACTAACGCGTTCGTTTCTCTCGGTATTTTTATTACCGAAAAGAACAAAAGCTCGTGAGTTTGCACTTTATGGTGTCAACGCATTATAGATTAAGACATTATAAAAGCACTCTTATAAAATTTCAACATCTTTAAAGCATTAATCTATTTCATATTATATCACACATTAATATATTTCCTGTCAACCAAGAGGTCCCAACATTTTACGATGCAATTCCCTTTCCCATTTTTCAACGTGGCCTTCCTACCAGTACCAAGTGCCTTTTCTAAGCAACGATGTCCCATAACTGTTAGAAATTTCCATCTACCATCCAGTAACGTACAGTAGTTATCCACCTGCTAGTTTGCAATTAGATGGAATCGAAGATGACTATCTGATTTTTCGATAGCGATGACCCATGATTGTAATTTCCATAGAGGTCAGCGACGCACACGCGAATGACATTAATAACAATACGCTGGTACGGGGGAGGAGGAGGGATGGCGAGGGTGGTTGGAAGAATAACGAGCTGCATCCAGACCAGCCACGGTCCAAAAATTTCCTGGATCGAACAATTCATCAGCCGCTTTGTTCGTGTTTGATAGATGGTACCAATGCAAATACACGAAATTCCGGCTGTGTCCGAGCGGCGCAGTCGCAAAAGTGTCACTTTGATTCCGCTGATTACCACGAATTAATGGACTATTTCTATTTCGAGATTGAATACAATTTCGGTTTATTACGAACGTGGATTCGTTATTCGGCTGACGGCGAGCTGCAACGATTATTATTCGTTTTATTCGTTCGATTCGTTCGAACAGGGGGAGGTAGACGGAATTAGTATGTATAAACCCAACCAGAATCGCGCCGCGGATATATTAGCTAAAGTAATCCTAGCAACTTGACATGATGCGATTTCCATCGGAGTCATAATGAGAATTCCGTGTTGTTGATCGGTCGCTGGTTGTTACACGTTGATCCTACTTTATAACGTTCCATTTCTCGAATAATGACGTTCGATTGTAATTTATCTGTTTGTAGTTTGCGAATCTGTTTTGGCAGATATATTAACACGAAGCCTATAAAATTGTAGTTTCGACCGTCACACAATGCGGCATTTGAATGGGGATACGAAGCAAAAATTAAAATTCGCAAGCTACGTTCGCACGTTTCACAGCATGACATTTGAATGAGGATATGGGACAAACATAAAAAGAAACGCATATAATGTGCAGTTCTCCAGAAACCTGATAACAGGGGATCCGCAAAAATCATTTATCCTCCTTTCCGTTTCGTCAGATATGACGCTGACATTTAGTAAAGAACAGAGTTTTTATGTAGCATTAAAGCTTTTTTTTAAATATGTGTGGTCAGAAATGCATTCATTAACAAAATCGCGGTTACGAATTTATTTTACTAAACAGTTAAAGAATATCCAGTATAGCAGTTTGTAATAGAAAAGAATTATATGGCAATATAACATAATGCATTCGTACAAAACAATAAAAATTACAGGATGGTTCGAACGGTTCCCTTAAACTGTTTTATTTAAAGAAAGAAAGAAATGTTCCGACTGGTAATTAAAATTATACATATTTCTACTCGAATTTTCCATATGTAAGGTATGAAAAACACTGCTTCACAAGAATTAACAAACAAGAATGTATAATGAACGAGTGAGCTAATTTTCATTAGTTGTCTAATCCTCTACCCGATTTTTGTCCAATTATTGCTTACAATTATTATATTATTTATATTATTTACTTACATATTGACGATGATGGTCGTAACGAGCAAAGTTTATCTCACGACAGCTTGCATCAATTACACGAGAGTATATCCGTGCGAATCGTTTTGAAACGCGAGAAGTCGAGCAGTTTTCGTTACTCTGCTAGACGTCTATATTAAAAACGAGACCGTTATTAACATTAGTTAGTCGTAATTAAGATTTAAGGAGGGCTGTAAAAGAGCTCCCCTATATCAGAGGATTGGCTCAAAGCTGGTAAAAGATATTACAACCGAACCGTTGCCTTTCAGCCGCTTTAAAGGTCTTATTCTATGGAAATGTTTATTAAAAAATGGGAACAGACCGCGATTATCGAGGAATATAAAGCAATGAGGGTCGCGATCCGAACCCTCTTTTAACGATGTACCTTCCTCCCCCCCGTGTTTCTTTTAGAAAGTAAAATATAGTAATTATTCCGGGTTAAGAGAAATGATGGTGACTCAACGATGGTGGTATTAACAATTTTTTGGGAGCAATATTACATTATCGTGCGTGTACCTCCGGTCAACTCGTAAATCAACGAACGAATGAATATTTATGGTGGTTATTAATGGGGTTATGTTGTTGAGGATTATTCGTAGAGTACCGGTGAGGGGTGAAACGACACAATGAGAGAACATAATGCAACATGCGGTCTCCCAATACTATCGCTTACTATCCTGCAGAAAGCATCATATATACGTAAATCGTGACGCGATTTGATCATTTTGCTTTCTCGCTTAATGAATCGTGTACGTAGGTATTCTACTATGAGGTTGACGACTGTTGAAAACGCTTCTATGATTATGGTTTAATAGTTCTTTATAATAAAGATGTTTGTGAAAAGGAAGTGGATAATAATTCTATTTATTTCTGTTTATCTAGCGATACGACGTTGTTCATTTCTTATATATTACGTGACAATTATGAAATTTCATTTTAATTATTTCCCAAAGCTATAATTTGAGGCTCATAAAGACAGAAAGAACTGAATTTGTTCGACTTCTATAATTTTCCAATCTATAATTATAAATTCCATAAATTTCCAATTAAAAATTGGATTTTTTAAATCCAGATCTTAATTAATCGGAATTGATTAGAACGAATATCTAACAATTATATAGATCACAAGTATACACGATCACAAGTATAATCAATCACAAAGTATACACGAATTGTGAATATTACGTGAATATTATTATGAATATTACCTAACTTGTTTTCAAGTTTTCAAATTAAATAACGTTGTGTATTTTCTGGTTAAGTTTTGTTATTAAGCGATTTCGTACGCGCGATTAATGATGGCTTGTCTTTCTGTAGAGATCTTTCTCATTCTAGCGAGAAAGCAGGACAAGCGTATCGGCTTTGGACGTCGGTCACTTTGAGCGATCGATGGTGTGGGTATGAAATTGAAATAGCACTTTCAAGTGCACTGTGGTGCGTAGCGACAACATTACCAGCAATCCTATTTGCGTTGCCTTCGTCTATCAATCAGGGACAAAGGGATTTGTGGATCGGTGAATCCATGAGATGCGTGGATTCCAGCTCGTTTGTGTATAGTCCATTCAACGGCTATTCCAAAGTGACACCATCGACATTTTATGTCAGTAACATTCCTATAAACGTAAACGATCGTTTTGAATAGGCAGAATTTGCGGAAGTTAGTGAGTTAACTGCGATACAGTTTGATCATCGCCAATTCACCGATGATTTAATAATGCAACGTACCAAATGGTTCGAATTTTTTTAACCTCCTTTTATCTTTTATTTTTGCTATCTTTTGCAAATATTTAAATATATCGTTTTTTGAAATTAAAAAATAGAGGAAACACGCGATTATTAAATTTTCCCATGTTCGCATTTTCGATATCGCATCTCTACGTACAAACACGCGTATTACGAATAAATTTATCGGTCGATTTAATGCATGCGATAAATCAAAATGGCGTGTAACGATGAGATTTTAATCCACAGAATAATTTATTAACAAGATATTTTAATGCAGATTATCGTCACTGCAACGCAATATTATAATACCTATAACATCCGCGCTATTACATTACGCTAAATAGCATGTTACCTTAATTTAATCCTGGATTATTTCAATTTTCTCGAAAGACGTACGTAACGAAACGGTTCATCTAACGTAGCGAGCGCGTAATGAAAATGCTATTAAAAAATATGGTAATTCCGATTGCATTTGCTTACACAGAAATAGTAGATTTGTCGTTCACTCCGTTACGGCATTAGCTTCATTATTTCACTTAATGATGCGTTTGATCAAACGGCGCTGCGGTGACGCTATTTGTACGAGTAAATTGGTTGGATGTTACTAAAGGGAAGGAAGCTGAGGTACTTGCGTGTGAAACCAAGCTTGATGGAATGCAGAGTTTGGCAGGGGTTGCACGCACAAGGGATAGAGGAATAGAAAAGTGGAGAACAATTTAAGGCATGACAAAGCACGAAGATATACTTCAAAGTCTCTATTGTCAATGGAAAATTGTAATATCTTAGAAGAAAATTATTTCACTTAAACTGGAATTACTTTTACGCATGTTAAATTTCAACGTTGCGTGTTGAAGATTTAATTGAACAATTTTTCACACTAAATTTGGGACTTTATTCTAGATTCTACTAGATTCTTAAGATTTCTTCTAGATTATTAAAATTTATAATAGGTTAACCGAAACATTATCTGTGACAATTTTTCTTCTTTTACCAAATATCAAAATATATGTGTACTGTGTATTTAAACTTTGATCTATACTCTCAAAAACCAAACTGATCAACTGCACTTGTTGATTCGATTCGATTCTCGAGAAACAAACGAGAGAAGAAATCACTTATTTTTAAACATTTATTTACTGCAAGAAGATGGTATAAATAATAATAAGTTCCAAAGTGTTTGCAACGTTACCAGGTTTCTCTACTTTTCAATTTATGAAACATTTCACTGTGGTTTCTGAACGACGCGCACGTTTCAATATAAAGCGACGAATATTCAAGAACTGTTAATTTTACATCACCCATTTCCTTTCAAAGAATCAAATACAAAATTTCCTAATCCTATGGTTCAGTGCCACGTTCTCCATCTGAGCTTCTAGCATTCGTGCGAGGAAATTTCGCAGCGTAAGATCGAAATCTTGTCAGAATCAAATCGTCTCCGCATCATCAACGAGTCCTTGAAACTTCAAAGGGGCGAATAAGAAATCCGAATTCAGACGCGACGCTTTTCTATATCATTTGAAGCGGAACGGTTCGTACGCGTATTCTCTCCCACCGGGGGTGGCTAGAAAGTTTAGGTATTGGGGATGGTTGGTTTATATGGATACAAAGCGTAGAGGTGTGCGCACGGCTGAGTGCGTACGAGCAATCGGTTTAGAGACGGCCGACCGACGATAACAAGGCTGGGCCTGGTAAAAGGAAACGAAACATCGCAGAATATGCGTGCGGAATTTTTCATGCAATCCCATAAATGGAACGCGCGGCATGGCGCGCACCTTTGCCTTGTATGATGGTCTCGCTTCTGCTCGAATGACTCTGCTCGTCTCTCTTCTCGCTGCCTCGCGCTCTCTCTCTCTCTCTCTCTCTCTCTCTCTCTCTCTCTCTCTGAGAAGAGAGAACGACGAAAACTCCTCGTGCACTGGTTGCACGTCCCATTGCGCAAATGCGCCGTTTGGATTCTGCCGACGGCCGCGCTCCAGAGATGTATTTTATGACCAGGTTGTGTGCGCTATGGAACACGCAGAGCCCATAGGAAGTCCATTCCAGAATCACGGATAAAGGTGGCCCTATGTTGCTTCCCGAAGAAAGACTCTCCCTCCGATTGTTTTCTCGTTTAATTGGCCACGTTCAGACCGAAACCCTTCGAATGTCTCAGGATACGGAGCTCGGTTTTTCAAATTGAACTCACACTACGATTGCTTGCTTAATGTTGCTCTTTGCCGTATTGCTTTCGAGAGAATCTCACCAAGGTGTGTTCCTCGAGTTAATGTTTACGAAATTTGTTAGGTATGGTATGGTTGTAGTATGTTGTATTCGACAAGTTGAATTGAGAACCAGATTTACATATTTCGATTGTTAATGGGATATGTGTAATACGTACATTGCACGTTTTCAGAATAAAGTATGTTATATGATGTTTTTAATAGAAAATAATAATATAATTTAATATATACGTCTTAGAATTAGAAAGTAAATTGGATTAAAAGATTGCTGAAAGTACATTTACATAGAGAGAAGAATTATACTCTGCAAAATGACTGAGAGTCAATTGAGTTAACCCTAGGCAGTCGTTCAATGTACGCTGTCGTCGTATCCAGTTAGATCATTACCATAATTAGTTGAATTTGATCGCGGTTCTGTGTGCTTTTGGGGCTTATTGGCTTGTTCGTCGTTTAATCAATGCCATTACCTCTAGCACTACTGTTTTATACCTATGAGGGTTGTGAGATGAAGAGACGGAACGCAACTTCCTTGTGCAAGAGTGCGCGTGGATACCATAAATCACATGACGATCGATGAAAACCAATACTGCAAGGTATCGTTAATTAATGTAAAAACAATATTCTCTATGAGAGGTTGTGGTATACTAAACAGCAAACAGAAACGAAAGTTTACCCGGTGTTGCAATGCAGTTATACAATATGATTAATAAATGAAACTCTCGGAATGTATGAAGTCGATGTTTGTTTGATTAATTAACGGTTTTTAAATCTTTAAGTTTCAGATTGAATTGTATTATAAATTGTTATTTTTAACATTTACCAATGGAACAGGTAATGAAATAATTGAATGAAACGAACGAATAAATTTAATTTGAACGTAGATATTTGATAAAAGCTTAGTAACTCGATTTCCATTAATGTGTCTCTTTAAAAATATTTATAAAAAGATTTCCTGTAGATTTAATTAATATTTCTAGCAGTTATTGGTCATAACTAATTTAACTACATAAATGAAAGCATATTGTACATAAAAGTGTAGACTAAGTTATAGCAAAATAGATAAATAGGTAGGATATACAAATTTTACATTAGACAGGTATTGGTTCACTTATCAAGATACTCCCTTTTCTTCTTTCCCTTTCTACATCGATAATTTCTTCCTCTTCTTCCTTCTTCCCTTTCCATTTCTTATCTCTCTCTCTCCTTCTTCACCTCTCTCTCCTTTCGTTTTTTCTTTCTTTTATTTCTTCTCTATCTTCTTTTTTTCCTTCTCTCCCTTTTTCTCCTTCGAGTGCACGTATTAGATCAACGGCATCCGCAGGGTTAAGTATATTTCATGACTCGTATATATCTCTCGATGGACCTCCACGAATTATAACTTGGATCATGTTACGTCATATGCCGAGGTAGCGTGACGACGTGGCCCCACTACAAATATTTCTTAAAGAAATAAGGTTCTATCGCCTAATATGTAATAACTCGTCAGTGATGCCCCCGGCACGATATTTCTCTCGGCAGAATCAACGCGTTCTCCGCCGACACCGAGGCGAACGAAAGTGTGCAGGGGCATTTTTACAGCACCAGCGAAGGAGAAGGACGAAGGAAGCAAAATCGCCCCGGAGAGTAGTACATCCTTCCCCTATACGAAAGAAAATCGAGGATGGTGTCGTAAAAAGGAATTTACTGGACGACTTATGTGCCCATAGAAGAAAGAACGGCAATAACACTGGTCAGGAAAAGAGCGAGAGGTTCAGGGGTCAAAAGGCACGCGTCCAAACCCTTTAATTAAGCCCATTTGACGAGCTACGTTGCGTTGAATTTTGCATCCTTTCTAATTGAGAAGGTCCCAAGATACTTTTCTAATTAAAAAACTTTTTGGCTAGAAAACATTATCTCGCGGAGTTGAATCTTGTTGGTTGCCTCCATACGCAACGCTATTGTAGAATACAACGAAGTGTACTCGTGGCAAGATTAAAACATTCGGGAAAAATGTCTACTTATTTAGTTAGATTTCAGAGCTTCCGCGATTTTCACTGTAATATCCATATAGTATATGAATTACCTGGTTGATAAATACGAGTGAACGCTTCGAAAATAACTTAGTAAAACTTAAACAAAGAGTATTCGAAAGATTCGCTTACTGAAATTTATCAGCTAACCAAATAATTCTATTTCGATGCCAAAGTTTGTGAAGAAGGATTTCCAAAAATGTTTTCACAATTTGCTAGGATTCTACGATTCTGCATTTTTATTACACGAAACTTCTTATCGTTAGCTAACAGCTGTTACAACTGAAGATATATCTCTGGCGAATATAAATTGGCAATTAAGAGCAAAAGTTTTGAAACGGCACTTATGCGTGGTGGCATGAAAGGGATTCAGCTTGCGGAAGAAAGCAAGGAACGGGCCAAAGTGACATCTCGAAAGTTTCTCATTCTTGAAACTTAAGTTTGCCTTTCAGAGGTTGGCCGAAGGGTGAGGGACCGAGTCTCTTCATCTGTCAGGTGCAACCAGTTATCGAGTTACTTAAAGCGTTCCTCCTTGTAAACGTATCTTACGATGCGCTGCTCACGGTTATGTCAAAGAGAAAGCTGCCGCTGGTTACAGCACAGAGATTCGTGTGATCCGTTTTCTTCGCGCGTCCCTTAAACCGATTGCGTATGTGGGGCGAAACGAGTGACTCCTTTTTTGTGAAGCACGCTAGTAAAACGCACGGATGGCCAACATCTTAATTAAATCTGCGCTCCAGTTACTTCTTATTTAAAGAAGACCATCCTTTCTTGCTACATAAAAATATCAAGTTAACGTACAATACAGAGATTACGATGCTCTTGCAAGATCTCTTTCGGAGTGGATGTCCTAGAGTATTTTGCCCCAAGTGGAAATAAAAAGATTACAGTTCTCGGCTATCTTTCTGAAACCATTAATTAATTGAAAGAAAACTTCCTAAAGATTTCACGATCTCGTGTATTTGGTAACAGTAATAACAGTATATATTGTAAGTTTGTTAACATTGTATTTTAATTATGTAAAATGTTTTCGGTCAGTGACACACTTTCACTGGTAATAAATTTAAAAACGAGTGCCAGGCGGGTAAATAAAAGGAAGCTCAATCTACGGACGCGGCGTAACGTATAAATTCATTTCACGGGGGTAGAACTCAATTTATATAAAGCGCTGGCTTTCACGTTTTTACGATCTCGTCTGATAAAACAACAACGTACCATTCGAAAAACGAAAAGATATAGGGCAAAGTAAACCAAGAAATCGGACATATGGAGTACCGACTAGCGACAGTCCGTCGGCTGAGAATAGTTTGCAAAGTTAGGAAGGTGACAGATGATGACAGTCTGACGACATTAATAACACCTTATTAGCGCTAGGCATAATTCGCATACCGTTCCCAGATAGATGAGATTGCAGTTAACTTTCTACCAGAGACAGTTCGCTTATGGCATTGAAATGTAAAACTTAGACATACATCATTCACAATTCATTTAATTTCCCTTCTGAATTTTAATTACAACTAATTAAATATTCTCCACTAAAAGATTTAAATACTTGTTATACGAAGTTGCTTTTGTTTCGTTGTTTTATTATAAATTATTTAGTTATATTATTAATTATTATTAATAATTTATAAATTATTTAGTTTTCGTAGAAAGATGAGAAATAAGATAAGCTACGTCAAAATAAAACCTCTTTAATTAACAGGATATTTTAACATTTTAAAGAAGTAAATAATTTCTTTATCTACGATGGCCTAAATAGAATATTACGTTATTTAATGTAGACAGATTAAAGGTAAAATATTCAAAGAGGAAAGTAATACATTAAATACTATAAAATTGTTTAACATTTCGCAATCTCTGCTGGCAATGATAACCGTAAATATAACACTGATGCAGATGCACGTGCGAAATCTTAGCGAATTTACGACCAGCGTAAAAAGGACACCGTATAACCAATACAGAATAGAACTTTATGAAGCTTTTACGAGCGCGCACAAAAAATATAAAATTTATACACCGACAGTCATGAAAGGTACAATTTTGTCGCGCATTGCTTTAATGCCTGGTTTTACGATTAGAACCTCCCGTATATTAAATTCTACGGCATCGCTAAGCATACGCTCGTCACTGTTAATTCAAGCTTACCCTATCGTATTATGGAATCCATTTTCGAACTAATAAATTCAAAGCACGCAGCGATTCAAACTCACGAACAAGCGATTGTATACATTCACTTGATATAATTTCGTGACGACTCGTTGCAAATAAAAATTTCCATAAAAAATTTTAGTATTCTCTAATAGAATGCGTGATAAAACGGGAAATTTTTATTCGCTAAAATAGTCTTCGTTACTTCAACGTTTATTCCATAAATCTACCCAAACAAATAATCGCAATCGACTTAATCTAAATATAAAAATACTTTTCAATTTATATAATTGTCAGATTTAAAAAGAATGACAATTTTCTCTCAATACGCAGATACGATCCGTTTTCTACAAATCTTCGTCGAAACATGATTAATCGCGATTAGCAAGTCCGGTGATTTGTTCGACCGAGGATGCTCGTAGAAATGAACGCGAAATAGGCGTGGACTTGTCGTTATTCGCGGTCGGTACACTCGGCTTGGAAAAGTTCGTGCCAGGTCCCGAAATGGCGCTGGGTGGACAGAATCAAATAACAGAACGCGGTTTGTTTGCAAGCCACCCCCGAACGGCTGGCACAGGAACATACAAACCATCCCCCCTGAAAACAGCGAGTCCAGTCGCGAGCCCTCCGTTCGCCACTCAACCCCCATGAACACCCCCGGCCACCCCCTTCGAGCCAGAGCAATGCGACTGTAGCAGGACACAGCAATCAACGCGAACGACAGTAGCAACGTTCACCGCATACAGATATCCACGGTTTTATTTAGGGCTTTCGGTTAGAAGGTATAGACAAGTACAAACACGGCCGGAATCCAGCAGCTATACGACAGGGGTGTATTTATATATAGACGTGAATAAGCTGGTTTATAGGTATACAGGTTTTTGTCTATGTGTGCCTGTACACACATATCCGTCGTATAGTTGGCCTGCGCGCATCCAAGAGCCGGTGGAAATTCATTTTAAGTTTAATGGGGATTTCGCGGGACTAATCCGACTCTTGAGCGATTTCGCCCACCAGGGAAAGCTTTAATTAAGGACTTTACCAGGTAGTCGACGTGTGCGTACACAGAGACAGAAGGGGCGCGTATACATCCGAAGACGAAATTGTCCACTACCACTATTTGAATGGATAGAGGAAGCTCGAGGGCCGGATGCATAATTGAACAATGCGCTGAAACGAAAGCCGATTTCTCTACGCTCATTAGCTCAATTGCATTTTTACGATTTAAATAATGGAATCGGTCTGTATTAATTAGCCGAGCCGGTGACAACACGATCAGCTAATGCGTTCCGCGTCCACCAAAGTGAGTAAATTAGTACGTAAACTGTAAATGTTCGAACGATGAAATTACAAAGTGGCACACCAATCTAATCGAAGTGGTAATGTAATAGAGATATAAATATCGATTTACTTTTTCCCTGTAATTTCCGATAATTTTGCTTCGCTTGTAGAGACGTTTCGATGTTCTGATTTATTTGTAATTCTTATACGTATAGACACGTTCAGGACTAAGGAATTCTATTAAAAACAAAGTTTCGCTGATGTACTAGAAATTGAATTAACCGAGACTTAAGAAAACTCGTATTAAATAAACCACCATCGACACGTTCTGGTCTCATTATTCGCCTTTCTAATAACCGGTGCGCGTTCACAAAGGCTTGAAATCTTCAACGGTAGTGGTTCGTTGCATAATTGACGACACAGCGACGAGAGTAATTCGCCTCGTTTACCCGGTACACTCGAAGGCGGGCACTTTTCGCCGGTGAATAATAATCGTAAAACGACGATTTTAATGAATCGACTCTCTGCTTGATTATTATACGCGGAAGAGCAAGTAATGAGATTGCCGCGCTTGATACATCCGGCTAGTGGCGAGCTAGGTCCTCGAGCATACAATATGAACCCTTAAACGTGGTATGGCGTATCGCTGGTGAAGGGGAACGACTCGCGTCTATGCATTTACCTTTACCTGGTATACAATCTCGACATACAAACATCGAGCGTTTGACGTTAAGGGATCTCGAATAAGGAACACGTAGAGCGGTAAACACGTCGTATCGCGTTGTTCTCCACGCGAAATCCATACATAGACACTACCGATAACTACTACGATTTTCATGAGGCTCGTGCTAGCAGCGTGTACATATCCTCGCATCGTTTGGTCGCAGAGAACTTAATAAAGACTACTGGGGCGTATTGCAATTTGCACGTATGATGCTCGGTTTGTCGAGTGAAAGCTGGCCAGTACGATGAGAAATAACAGGGCGCGATAGGATCGTGGGCTAAAAGCGGATAGGAGACGCGACGCGGATGGCAAAATTATTAAATTCGTCGGATATCTCATCTTGGTCCTTTTACCTTCTCCGCTGCCTCTTACGCTCGTTTCACTCCCTTTTTATCCCAAGTATTGGTGTCTTTCTGTAGATCAATCTTTCCTGCATCTGCAACTGCATTTCCCGTTAAGATGAAATTCCCAGCCGGCGAGTGGATATAGAGTTGAGTCTCAGTCGAATGGATAGGAAAAGGGTATGGATTACCGCGCTTCGAACGGGATATAGACTGGCTTAAATTTTCCTCGCGTTTTCTTCCCTTAGAAAATTGATTCATATTCCTATTGCTGTTGCTAACAATAATCGTGTATATATTAAAACATAAGAAGGGACAATTATCTTAGTTCTATTATATTAGTTCTAGTATTACAATACTCCACGTCATATTATAATATATTTCATTTCAACAATGTAATATTTTAACTGATACGGTTCTTTTTAGCTTCAACCAGTATATTTGATTGGGCCCTGTCTAAAATAGCGAATCTTTAATGGAAATGCCGTCAACACGCTATGATTTGCTTTCGTAAAGATTTCCACGGGTGCGAGCAAAGTGTAATATCCGGTAGAGTGAAAAATTTCTGCGTGCTACGCTGACAAGGATTCGTATGCACGACAAGAGGGCTGCAAGTTTCAAGAACTTTTAATTGACTCCATCGTGAAACTTAACAGACACGACTTTGATCGTCTTGCTTTCGTTTATCCTGGTCCCGCAATCTTGCGGAGAGACTTGGATTTGACAAGTACGAGAAACGATTTTTACCACCACGCGAAAGTTTGACAGTTTAAAATAAAAATTAGAAGGTTCGCGTTTGGTTTAACCATGACTCGATAAAAAATTTAACCTCTTCGGATAAAGATAGCGAAAATGTATGTATGATAACAAATAATGATAAATGGCGAATAAAAGTAAATTACTTTTAGTACACAGGTAATTAATTCTCTATTAAAGTTTTAGTCTAATAATGTTATATACTTCATATAACAGCAGTGAGTTAGGCAACTTACCATTAAATTAGAAATTAGTAGAGAACGAATAAATGAATTCTAACTTCGCGTAAAACATTTAATTATATAAATGTTCCGCAAATATTGAAAAATGTATTATACAGTACTTGATACAGTAATAGGAAGGGCAGTTCTGTGGATAGATATTTAATTCCTTGTTTATTAAGTACACTCCACTTGCATAATTGTGTTTAAAGCGAAAATTAGTAGGAAATGTTGCTTCTTTAGTAGGAAATTTTAGCTTCTTTTACGTCTATTCTATCTGTGAAATTTATCATGATAGATAAATAATACTTATTGAGTATGGTTAATTGTTAGTGGATTTTTAAATTAATCTCCATCGTAGTCGCTCGATTCTGCATTGAAACTTTATATGCTACACATGTGTGTATAGAAAACGTGTTTGTTCGCGAAGAGGACCTTCTCGCTTGTTTACCTGGAAATTACATTTCGTGTTGCATGCATTGCCTCATGCTGTGGACGGCTGGAATTACAGATGAAGCAATAGATGAGAGATGAAAAAGAGGAAAGGACGAAAGAAAATAATCATATAAATAAATTGCAATCTGCTAAGCTGAATGAAATGTTGTACAATTCTTTCGCCAACCCAGCTTTTCATAATTGCCTTATTTAATGATTTTATCTAAGATATATAGTAATACATACACGAACATTTGCAATGAATCATTATAAGCAAGCATTATAGTATTTTCTTAGAATTGACGCAGGAAGTAAAGATAATATAAAATTAAAATATTCCTACCGACCACTTTACAGTGATTAAAAACGTTTAATTTGCAGAATAATAAAAATAATTAATTATGCTTCTTTTTCTCAGTAAAGTGAATATTCCACTTGGAGAATGACGATGATTTGCTTTCTTGGTCTAATGATCTTCCACTCTATTAAGAGCACTGTGCTTCGTTAAAATTCTAGCAGAAAATTGCACCTAGGCATGGCAGACGTGAAAAACGAAGTGCCACGAGGTTGTACGGGGTGAAAGAGGAGTGACGTTGAACGTATAGACTCCGCGAAACTGCTTCAAGCAAGCAGAGAAGTAAGAGAAAATGGAAGAAGAAGAGGAGAACTGGGCCAGCGTGAATAAATTGCGCCTCCGGCAAGAAGAGCGTTGCTTGCGTACAGTTTGACTGGTCAGAGGTAACTAAGGATCTGACGAGTTTGCAAGCTAATATTTGTAAAATACAACACACGAAAATATACTTTGATTCGATACGGTTCAGCTCCGATTTAGATGAAACTTTATGGGCTTGAAGAATAGCCAAAAATATTAGACAGGTTAGTATTCTTTTAGCTGCGATAGCTCAAGTTTAAGAAAGCTTCTAAACCTTTTAACTATTACTCAAAGGCGATTATAAGTAGAGAAAAAAATCTTTTTCCACCCAAAATTACGAGCCTGGTATCTCATGGATTCTACGCCATGAACTGGTGTTGAATTGTTTGTTGATACGCTGCTTGCTAAATAAATTTCTTACATTCTAGCTATAACAGAAAACCTTCTATTGTACACTACTGCCGACCACTTATCACCCCTCACTCACCCACCAAATTATAGATTACAGGCAAGTAGCGTAGATTACATACATTATATATAAACAACGTGTGTAATTCATAAATGGTTTCATAAATGGTGCGAATATAAAAATTTGTTAGATATAGAATCATATAGTACGTACTCGTACATGTTAAAGAACGTTAAGACAATAGAATGGGAGAGCGAAAGTAGAAAGTGGGCCAGCGTGAATAAATGGTACTTCTGATAAGAATGTCCGCCGTACAAGAGATAAGAATTTACAAGCCATTCGAATTTTGATGCGCTGTGAATTAATTCCTATAAAGCTGCGCTAACGCCTTATACGTAACACTTTAAGACGCTTTATCATTTTTATACAAACATTGTTAACATTATCCCTGATTTTGTCGAATCATATAAAATAAATAAATACAAAATTACATTTTATAAATTATTCGTCTTCGTATTAAGACGTACTGAATATGTTGTTACTCGTAAAACAAAGAGTTATTTCGGATCTACAGGGAAAATATAAAGTAGGAAACCAGATCATTGTGAAGAAGCTACGGTATCCGCAAGAAAAATTCAACTTATGTGCGGAACAACCGACCGAGATTCTGAACTACGTATCTAAGGAAACAGACGTAAGGAAATGTTTATAAAAGCACGTACAACGGTAGCAAGGCATTTTCACGGATGATGGAAATGAAACATTTTATCGCATTTATTCCTTTCCATTGGAATCGCAAGTTATTCGCCTCTCGCAGCGGAATTCTTTCGAGAAATAATGATTGCGTTTCCTATCTCCTCTTACCACCCATTTGGAACCCTATTAAAATTTGAATTTCAAGCACGGAGAACAATCCTTTGTCCTTTGGGGCTGAAAGCATAGTCACCAGCAGATATTGCTCTTTGTCATTACTTCTAGAAATCACGCTCGATGCAATCTACATAGCTTCGTTATAACACCAATAGTGTCGACCGTTCAAGATTGAACAGCAAAAATACAATGACGATGTACAGGCGTATTTTCTGCATTGTCAAGATGTATTATCTGACTCGATATCAGCTTTGTGCTAAGAAATGGTGTTCTTATTTCAGCTGATAAGACAAGTCATTCGTTCTAGCATTTAACAAAAGTAATTCTCAGATCAAGTATATCAGATTTTCAAAATACGTATTTCATAAAGTATTTATGAATATTTATGAATATAAGTATATTTTCCTTAATATTTCTTAACTCTTAATCCTTAGACACCGAAATTGAATTTTTTAAAAACCCAGTTAGCCGATATCTTTAACTCTTTTATCTTGAATTTTTCTAAAATCTTCTAGGCTATAGATGTAATCACAAATAACCCAGAATATAGCGATCCAAAAGTGATATATAGCTGGAGAAGCAGACAACAAGGGAGTATTTAGTATCGAAGACGACCGGTGTTCATAAAACAAAAGGTGATACAAAGCATAGTGAAACAACGGCGAAAAGCGAAAAGCGCGTTCGTAATGGCAGAGGAACGAAGATAAAAGGAGAAAGGCAGATAGCAAAGGACGTGTAAGAAAGTGGGCCAGCGCGAATAGATTGCAAGTTCGGATAAGAAGAGCAGCCCGTGTGTATTCCGTCCGGTCAGAGACAAGCAAGGAGCTATTTTCCCTGGAACCACCAGCTATCCAGCTTCGCAACCACGACCAAGCACGAATAGGGTAACGTAACGGCACGAAAGCTGGCGCTAGCAAAATATACGAGCGGCTCGTGGCCCTTACCCACCCCTTCGTCACGATGTTCGCAACGCTTGCATGCTAAGGGCCCGTGTGCTCGTGCCTCGTGCCACGGGAACGTGAGGAGAGTTCGCTGCACCGCGAAAGTCGCTGAGCACCGTGCTGCGAGCTTTAACCCGTTTACCGTTAGGTACTACGTTCTTAAGCCGCTTACATCGCTCCGCCGCCCCTCTTAGAAAACCACCAGGGCTAGACGATACCGATTCGTCGACGGTCACGTGTAGATAGTGTTTTGCTCGACATTTCGGACCCGAGGATCCTACAAAGACGTTTGCGCCGTGTCGCGTCGCAAACTTTTTATCAGCCTGTACGAAAACCTCCACTGGTGCTGTTGCTTGTGTATTCACGTTCGTAGAATGCTGCAGGGATAGAAATGCTTTTTCCTCGAAACAGGAATAGAAAAACGTGACTTTGCAATGTTATGGTTGCCTTTTTAGCATAGTTCTTTTTATTAGACTTTCTACTATTTTATACACGTGTTATGTATATTTTTGAATTTGTTGGTAAATTGATTTTTATTAATGTAGTAACGAAGTAGAGGATGGATGTTTTATTTGATCGTATATCCGAGCTTTTGGAAAGGCTATGTATAATTTTCATTATGTAATATTGCAACGAGAACGTCGAAGATCAGTGACCAAGATACCTGCTAGCCAGCGTGTGAAGATCGCAGGTACGTTAAACTGGCGAGAAAGAAAAAATTGCGACATGCTAGAGCCGTCATGGCAGCGATAATACTACTTAGAGACGATTATTCTGACGAGACTGGCACGAGAACATGCATACGCCTAGTTGAACGTATGTAAGATACCGAAGTTAGTTGTGGGCGATATCAATTTTCACACGGTTACACGCAGAATGTCAGGAGACGGTAGCTGAACTTCTGGTTACAAATGCTAGTGTTATGAACCAACCTAACGCTCTAAAATGACATTGATCGTCGGGTTTAGATAGGTCATGCGGTTTTGCAGTAGTTTCACTGCAAACTACGTAAACGAGAATTGTGAAGAATTTCTAGAACAAAATTTTTTGGCAGCTCTATTTAATTATCGTGTACCGAGTTTCTAAAATTTTGTTTTCTCCAGTCATTAACGTAAAAACCTATTTTCTTTATAACGGCAAAGTCACAAGGAGCGACAGTTGAAGTTTCAGGTTATTGCATTACGAGAATGTGGATCTCCGGAGAGTCGAACTTGTTTTCCAGTTATGCACTCTTGAGAGTAATACGGAATCAAGTTTATAAGACTTTGGGCAGAGCGCGTTTAACTCCTGTAGAGTGAACAGTCGAAATACAGCTCATATTTGATTAAGCATATTTCATCAAGCATATTTGATCGATACAAAGATTGATGTATATTTGTGAAAAAATTACCAGCGTTGTAATTCTTCTATCTTAATATTTTGTAATTAACTATTCCATAGGTACATACGTCAATAAGTACAAACATTGATACAACGAGTAGAGCTTAAAATCAGGTATTGCGTTTTGTGTTGTCTTGTGCAGGAGAAAGTGATTATTATACTAACATTGTCCTTTAATCTTATTCTTATATTCTATGCAACGATCTCCTTTAATGTTCTAAATATCATTAAACTCATAATCGCGACATAGTTGAAAGTTATGCTGCTCGTCATGCGGTCTTTGATATTTCTTGCTTTTGTTAGGAACCACGATGCAATCCTGGCAGCGGTATTGCAACTAAATTGAATTAATCTCTTACTTAGTAGCGACTTTAGACCGCCTAACAATTCGCTTATCAGGAACAGACGGTAGTAGAGAGAGTAGCGATGACGACGACGTTCAGCGTCGACCTCGGCACGTCACAACGAATCTATTCGGTTGTTACAGCTGTCGAAACTATGAAATTCAATGCATCCAATTTGCATGCTAATCCAGACGTCGTAAACTAGGCATGTATAGACCGCGTGGATCCGTCTAAGTTGTAATTGAATGAAGACACCAACGTTGTCCAATGTAACTGAATAACTTGGTTAAGTCGCGTAGCTAACGACTTTAACAACCTATACACTGTGCAGATGCGACACATACTCGATATACAACTAGCGTGACAACAAATTTTTAATTCGTAGTGGCATCAAAGACTTCCTCCGCCTTTTATGCCGCGTACAACATCGATCGAGAGCGAGAAACATCATCCCTAGTTATGAAGTATAAACAATTCGGGGCAAGCGGTAACGAAGGGCAAGCACGTTACGAGGAGGCGATGTTATGTTGATTATTCCAGCGAATTTTCTGTGTTTCTACTTTTGTTGCATGCATGCTCCTTTTCCATTGTTAGAAGTTGTTTCCACATTTATTTAATTTTGCTGCGCCTGAACAATTGTTTTATTGCGCATGTCTGTTAAGCGACCAATCACGGTCTAACGAATCGATATTTAATTACGAAAATCCGAGATGGAATAAATAAATCGGATGATCATTTGCCTATGGAGGTTCGTTTAGCGGATTCAATTAAAGTGCTTGTCCTTTCTGCGTCGATATTACCAGACATAGAATTAATGGAAATAATGGAGTATTATACAATATTAATGGAAATTTGTGATGTGTCCATTTTCCATGAATATTGCGAATTGTAAGAATAATTACGAAAAGCGTGTAAAGATTATACCGATAATAACTAGCTAATTATTTTATACGAGTATTTCTAAAATTTGTTACCAATACTATTCGCAGAAAAGTATGCGGAAAGGAACAAATTGACCGTAGTCACGTAAATACATATCGATATCATTCCATAATTTCCCCATATAAATGCGTACAGTGGAATACCCAAAAAGGCCATCGACTCGTAATAGTAAATTTTCAAGTAACAGAGAATTTATTTCCAAATTGTTGGCAAAGCTATCACCGCTGTGTTGCTAGATATTTGGCATTTTCGATCAATTCGGTACCCCAGAGATCGCGGAAAAATGAGGGATCGATAGCAGCCGCGGGAGTGCGTGCGAGCCGTGATCAACGAGTTAACAATTGCGACGATTCATCTATCACGCCATACTCTTATTATAGCTATGTTACCACGATAAAGCTCATCCTAGCAGGCAGGTTAACCCAGGCCATGGTATACCGACTGAATTCCATTTAATGTTAAACCGGTGGCAGAGGGAAAACGTAACTGGACACGAGGCCGAGCGAGATAGCTGACTGAATTATGTTTTCCAGTACACAACGGCACGCTGGCCGATAAGCAATCGTAAGAATTACAATAGCACCTAATAAATAAATTTAGATAACAGACGATATTTCAACGCGCCTGCGTTCTATCGCCATGATTCGTGCAGCAAAAATATCCCCTTCTCCCCAAAATAGATCTCTCTAGTATTGCTTTCGTTTCTTCGCTCTATGACGAAAATAAATAAATAAATAATTCCTGCTGTGTAAAATATTCCAGCGATTTCGCGGCCGTCGCGAAACGCAGACACAACTATGCGCCGTCTGGAAGCAGAATGCATTACCGAATGTTTCGGAGGCTTCGTAGAATATTCGAAATTGTTTGCAATCCTTTCTTTCGTTGCCTGCTGGAATATTTGAAGAATTAAGTCGTTTGATTCCTACTTTCGAATGTAATTTGTGTAAAAGATGAATGCAACCATTCAGTTGTACTATCATTACGTTTTGCATTATTAGAATACCTTTTTCATTGAAATGCATAACAATGTCATACAATTTTTAGAGTGCGTTTTAGTCTTTTACGTAGCAATTAAAGTAGCCATGAATTTTTCTGTACTTTTATTTCCTCCTTTTATATGTTCTAATCTTCTTCTACCACAATTTTATATTACATTCACTCATAAACTATACGAATATTTCCTGCAGTTTATAGAATTCTTTTATTTCCATATATTTACTGAAAATTTAACGCCTGATGTATGTTTTACCGAAGAATATATTAATGTGCAATTGTGACACAATTAAAATAGTACAACCTATGTGCAATATTGCGTGTGTATTCCTTTGTATTCTAGGAAATGCAGCGATTTCAGGGAATAAGGAAAGAAATACGTGTCACGTAATGATGTAAAACCTAATGGTCAATCACAGAGCGAGCCATTACCATTCGCGTAGCTCATTTTTTACGAGGCTGTCAGGTTGGCGTACGACGTCAGGCATTTGCTAGTTAAATTATTTCGGATTTATGTTAGAACTATAGCTCTTTTCACCGAATGCTTCGACAATTGCAAGTTCGGGGAATGCGTTGACGACAGAAGAAATGAAAATGCCAAGTGGGATCTACAGAAAGACATTTAAAGTGAAAAATTGAAGAGAAACGCCAAAATGGGGAAGAGACGAGGAGATATACAGGAAAAGCTTAGAGAAATGGACAGATATTCAAAGATAAAAAATGTACGAAGAATTGAAGCAAAATTACGTTGCTTTTTCAATTATAGATTGATATTTCGATTCATATGTAATATATAGTACTTTATAGAATTTAATACACATTGCGGATATTTTGGGAACAACTATTTATTAAATACAATTATTGGTTATAAAATATGAAACAGGAATGGTTTGGATACAAATTGAACGATAATTCAGTATTTATACAGATCGATACGGTATAACGATTATTATAGATTTATTCTTGAATAACATATATGCATAAACATGAAATTCATGGAATTTTTAAAAAGCAGTAGAAGTAATACAGTTGAGCCATAATATATGGTTGAGTGAAAGTGAATTAAAGAATGAGGGCAGAACTTTTATTGCCGCATTTAGCACTTTATTTATTCACTCATATTTAATTAATTTTCATTGCTCGTATTTAATGGTATATATTGTTACGATATGTTTAAAACTGTTTTCCAATGCTATATATTTTTCGATTGAGATATAAAATGAATAGGCATATCCATTGAAACCCCGAGTAATGTACGAAACGGTTCAGATAATACTTATTACGAGGTAACTTGCTGGAATTAATATTTAATGTCTCGTTATTTCATTGAATATTTTGTTTAATACATCAGTTCAGCGTATTAACAATTCATACGCACGTAGTCACAATTACTATGTAAAATGTACGTTAAACGCATAATTTGTATGCACTAGAGTAAAATACAATAACGAGATGTTTAAAAGCGTAAAATTCAATGACAACAATTAAATATCGTTGAAAAGAGCCACTCAAGTATATTATATAGACAAGTAATTGACATTACATATTGTATATCATATTAGAAGAGACAATGATTGAATGTTTCCCGATTAAAAGCAATAATATGATGATTTTCACATTCTACTTGTAAATTTAGATCTTTTGCCATAACTAACTTTGATGTTTTCGAACAACATAACCTATAAACGTCATACCAGCTAACAATACGGGTATATATAATAATTAAACGCGTAATGTGATTACAGATCTAATGTTTAGATTACAACATAATTAAATTTACCTTACGCTGATATTTGTAATGTTTCGCGATTACATCACGCCTGTAATTCTTCTATATCGCTCATTCAATATCCTTCTTTAGTGTTATCTCCTTATTATTTTCTTACTTTTGTTTTATTTTTACGATATTACAATTTCATAACGCAATTTCACTGTCACACTTTGTAACACGATTTCGAATTCCGATTTCATTGTTATGTTTATGATATTAATTAATACTTAATTATATAATACGATACAGCTTAATCCCGCGCACACGATTGCCATATTTGACAATTATGTTGTCTCATTAGGTGTATCGAGATATCGAGATCCTCGACTCCCACCCGTTATGTGAAGCTTTCCTTTACGGTTTGTTTATGTCGCATGCGCACTATTTGCCTCAAGAGCAGCAGACGCTTGGTCACTCTTCCAGTCGTCGGGAAGCGTGCGGATGTTTTACATCTCTTGTGACTTGTTCGTGAAATTTGCCTCGAAACGAATATCAACAGTATCGAATTGCGTATGTTATCGGTGTCGTATTGATTCCTAGCCATCGTTTACCGGGAGGAAAGTGTGTCGTCGTTCGTATCGTGCGAAGTTTTCGGTGAATCAAACAACTCTCGTTTTGGCGCGAATACCGCGGATAACCTCACAATCGAACGCCAATTGTTTCGACGCTGGTGAATTGAAAAGACGCTGAAATACGTGAAATGTGTTATTCTCGTACGAATGTGATCGAAAATGTGGCGAAATATTTGATTAATGCGTTACGAATGTAGAGGTATCGCTTTTACATGTGTTTCCATTTAATACAGTTAATAATTGATAATATAATAAAAGTGCGAAGATTGACTATTTCTATGTAGATTGAAAGGTTATCGTTTTCAAATAATCGAAATAGATATTTATGGAATAATTCGTATATAGTAGTTTTTCGGTGTGAATGATGTATTATTAATTTATGAAAAATAGGTCATTATATCGGACCACGAGGATATTTGTTACATTAGCTAGAGAAACTCGTTGACTCGAATTCAATAATATCCAGAAACGTGTGTGAATTGATGAAACTTTGCGTGTAATGCCAAACTACGGCGGAAACTTTAGAGATTAGTACAACGTGAAAGGATTACAAGGATCGTTGTGTTGGAACACTGTTCAACGCGTCAGTGGTAAGTCGTATTATGTTAAAATGTCTATTTATTTAACTAAAGAAACGTATAAAATTATTTGTCGTGTATCATCCTAGTTTAGTATATTTAACAGGATATATCGAAGATTTCCGTTTGTATGTAATTCCATTGACTTGTATCACGTTTTCTGTTTACGTTTTCTTTTGTACATCAACAGGTTTTTAAGCACAAACGACTTTGTAATAAAGCACTTTCAGTATACATACGTACGTATAAAACATTCTTATTCATATACACAGGTATTCTTAATGGCATATTTTTAATTAACGAAAATCAAAGGATCGATATTTTATCGGAAAATATTGACCATGCGTTTAAAAAATATTCTATTATTCGACAAAACCGAAGAAAATCGTTATTCGGAAATTTCTCTGACCATGTCGAAGCAAACGTTTCAAACGAAATGTTCGTCCGTTTTATATCGCATTTACACTTAATGGATTTTCGATACCACGTGAAAGCGCATCGCGGGTAAACGCCACTATTCCTCTTTATTCGTTTCTTCATAATTATCTCTTCAATTAATTAAACGCACGCAATTTCATAAAATGTATGTATGTATGTGTATACCTTTTTTCGTGAAGATATTAACGTGTCTACCGCGCACAAAGCGTTTGTTTTTCAGCGACATGCGGAGCCGTTTTATTTTTTTTCATACCTTCGGGTCATGTAGGTAGCGTTATTATCGTAGCTCAGCACAGGGGGGCCGGCTAATTGAAATTCGGATAATGGACGAATCGATGAACGCTACCGTTGCTTCGGGCGAGAACGTCGTTTTTGTCGACATCGTTACGCGGAATTTAATTTTCATGCCTCGCTAATGTTACCACGACATTCTGTGCACATCGACTCGCCATAGTGTTTCTATCGTCCGTCTGAAGGGTGTTTCGTGAATCACGCCCAAGTTCCTTCGCGTTACCTTAATTTCGCCAAATATCCACGGTAATTATTAGATTTTAGCGGTAATGACTTTTCATTGACAGTGATTGGCCGTTTACTAGGCGAGGTTAATTGATTCATTAAACGGGTAAGGTCGTCCCTGAAATCCTGAGGGATCGATGGCTTGCAGAGGTCTCGTTAGCGTCCTTAGCTTGTTTAGGTGTTGTGAATCATAGCCGAGTTCACGGATAACAATATTTATATACGTTCAATGTATACCAAGAGAAACTTTCTGTCTAAGGGCAATCTTATTTATTAAAGGCCTGAATAGGGGTATTTTGGTTGGTTATTTTATCTTTATTGGTCGAATAAAAAGGTATTGATACGGTGAATAGAATTTACGGCTTTGCATGCAGAAAATCTCTAAATCTGTAGATAATACGATAACTATAATTACGTAATACCATGAGTTGGTATATTTAACCGCGTTCAATGTTGTATTTACACAAATAACAACAGCAGATTAAAATTATCGTTACTATATTCTGCATGCTGCAAAATTACTGCTCATGTTGTAGATGCTTGCTCGCGTTGTAGATATTTCTAACCAAGAGCAATACCAATAACATCAGTTCATTAATTAAATTGACAATCTGAATAATATCGCGTAACTGTATGGCCAACAATTATTACGTAATAATATAATACAAATTCTTCGCTCTTTATTATACATCACTTTTTTTACTTCAATTATGATTTCAAAATAATATGTCATAAACCACATATACATATACACCACGAAGGAACTTCACGATTTATTATACTACGTATTTCGAAACGAAACTTTTCGTATTAAGCAAGTTGCTTCTAATACATCAGTATAAATACTCCGATCAGTTGCATCGCTACTATACGACTATACATTGTGAAAACTGATACTCCGACGGAGTTTCTACCGGAGAAAAGCTTAGGTGTGTCGTGCATAAATCACCAGACAGTTTCCACTTAGATTCTACAATTTGGTTTTGTCCAGCAGCGGTGGCGTCGGCGTACAGTATTAACGATAGCTACACGATTAATTTCCAGGGTCGTGCTCGTGTGACACTCGAAATTCGCATACGCAAGCAACGTTTGCCAGTAGGGGCGGGAGGGGGAGGGAGAGGGTGAGGGTCGATTTTGCAACAACGACTCAGCGCGTTTAGCGTCTTCCCGCGTGCCGGTGTAATAAAGAGCTTCATAATTTAAAGTGACCTGTCTAGATAGGGACTTATAAATTGTTTCGGCTGGCAGGGTGGTCAGCATTATCGCGTCATCGGAATTACGAATGCTAGCAGGCTTCCCGAACCTACTTTTGCCTCCACCTCTTCCTATACACACCCTTCGTGGAGTATGGCATCTTTATTGTTTTCCACGTAGTTATGGTATCATCCCTCGTGCGTGCATGGTATTCGAATGGAGGTCCGGATTCATTGCGAGGACCCGTTGGCTGTATTTCGAGTGAAACGTTGCGCGAGATAGCCATTTCAATAGGTACTCCGTGCACCGCATACCGGTAATTAGAAGCAAATATTCATACGGGATGGGAGTTCATGAATAACGACTTTTGCTGGAAAACTTTCGGTGATCGATTTTAGGATTGTATTTGCCAATGGGTGTATCGGCGATGTTCTAAATTCGAGGATTTATAGAAATCGAATTATTTTCAGAATAATTTGTTGGAATTAATTTCAGGACAATGACTTGTGCTAGTGCCTTCATTTAATAGATCTAATGTATTTCTGGTATAACATAATAAGATTATTTCAACCAGTTTAGGTTCCTGAGGATTTGGAAATATGTAAACGTAAAACGAAATAGAGTAGTGACGTGTTTGAAGTCTCGTTAAATCTCTTACGTATTTTGATTTTGAAATAAATTTATTTTAATACAAAATGTAAACCGTTGGCTCTTATTTAAGTTATTACCGGGTAACATGAATATTCGATCCAAATTGTATTACATTAAACTACATTTGCACGAAATTTAAGTAGATAGTTATAGTTTAGCGGATGAGAGGTATTATTATTCAAAATATGTTGTATAGAATATACGTTTTCGCGAAATATTTAAACATCGATTGATGGATGGATCATATACATGCATATTATATTCTTCATTTCAGTACCTTTAGTCCAGAGATGTGTTGCCTTATCCTATTCAAAAATTCATCCTGATAGTCCACCGACCGTTCTGTCAGAATTCAAATCGAAGGGATGATCGAGTTTTTAAATATGCATCGATCGTTCCGCCGTTTGGAGAGTTTTGGCGGAAGCAAAACGCGTCATATCGTAGACATCTTACGTTAGTAGTAAGCGATAAATTTTTCAGAGTTTTACGAGGCAGCATGGAAGTGTACGCGATTCATATAAGAGAAGCCGTTTATACGCAAGGAAAACACCTTAGGATACAAGATATATCGATGCACCTTTCGTGCGAATTGATGTATATTCTTCCTTCCTCACTATGTTTTCACTATTCACTATTCTTTTTCACTTCTGTCTCTCTTTGTATCCTTTCAACTTTCGATACAGCTGTTTTCTCACTGTACAAAATTCACAGACTTATTTGATCGCTTACTTTCCTTTTGACGAAAATGTTCCTTTGAAGTGCGAAAATTTGTCTTCACCGTTACACAGAGGAAGATGCTACGCGACTATAATTCCGTTACTAACCTCTCTGCTTTCTTGAACATTTCTCGCACACCTATACACTCAGAGATACAGGCCATCGTGGAATAGAACAAACCCGACAAGCAGAAGATGTTAATACTTTCTTCTTCTTTTTCCGCCAACCATTTTTGTCAACAAAATTTTCCAGCTTTTTCGCGTCTAGGTTAAGAGTTTTCTATCTACAGTTACCAAAACGCGAAACTCCAGTCAAGGATCGCCTACTTTCGAAGGTTTGCCGTTTTCTTCGACACAGAGATACAACGAAGAAGCAGGACTCCGAGCTCGTACGGCTTTTTCGTGTTTGCGAGTGTCTGCTGGAAGGGAAACGAGTTCCGCGAACTTAGGCGGAGAGGGATGCTTCAGTTTCCGCGTTGCGAAAAGTTCCTCGATCCCCGAGAGGTCCGGGAATCTGCGTTCTTAGCCCGAGACGTTTCCATTGAAAGCTTTCTTTTCGGGTCGCACCTGACGGATCGACTTATCGCAAGTTTCGCCGTTCCCTCTCCGTTCAATGCGGACGGAGGGATAAAATGGGTGGGCGCGAACGAGTTCGAGCTGGGGAAAAAAGGCAACGGGGTCTCGTGGAATACGAATTCTCCCGAATAAGAATAGGATCTGGATACTCAAGGTCGACAAGCAGCTAAGGGCGAGAAATAAAGTTAGTTAGAAACCGGCGAGAAGTAGCGAAATATTCCGGTGAGATTGGAAGAATTCCAGGAATACGGAGAAGCCACGAGACTACCACTACCGTCGGTGAATAGATTAAAGATTAAAGAAGAGCTGCGAAGAGGATTTCGAGGTTTTATTAAATATTCAACTACCCCTGCGTTTATAACATAGATATTGGTTATAGAAGAACTGGAGGGAAAGTCTGTTATCTACGAACTTGCTGCTGCTCCGGTCCTTTAGAAAATTGAAATTTAAGCTGCTCCTGTTGAAAGGCTTGGAAAAAGCTACAGTCGCTACCTTCGCCACGTTATTAATTGTACGTATTCGATAATACGTAATATGTCTACGTTAAAGATAACAAATTCTATGAAACGTCGAATTTCCCAATATTTGAAGTAGAATTATTGATAGTCGTGTAAAAGCTAATTTGAATTTGTTTTATTCAAGCACTCGATCGAGGTTGCATTTTAGAGCATACACATAATGCTAAAATGGAACACGGGTTAATATAATGTAAAATTGGTTAATTGAGTAACATTGTTTAATTTTGAAAGTGATATTGGCGAATCATCATGGCAAACATTTCAACAGGTTATCCTCAGGGATACAGACAGATTTAATGTACCTGCAGGAGATTAAAAAATTTCCATGTAATTTATTATATCCGTATAACGAGGATGTAAACAAAAGAAATAAAAAATTCATGTCATAAATAATCATATCTTATAATTGCGAGTTCACTGTGCCGCAAACCAGTTCTTCGTTTCCTATTTTATAGATACGAAATTCCATATAATTTGTTCCATTTCATGAAATTTCAGACTTCATTTTCAGAATGTGTCCAGCGAATGTACCATCCAAGAATATTGACACGAAGGATGTTCGCATTGAGCTTTTCGTAACTCGCGTGGAGACCTCAAAGGTCTCGGTAAAGGACCCTACACGTAACCTTACTCCTGTCGTAAAAATGCAAAGCGTTCCGTGCGAATAAAAAGCTTCCCCCGATCGGTGCGAAGCTCATGAAACTTTCAGAAGAAGCGACTATAGCGCCGCCAGGAGCATTGCGTACAGAATGCGTTCACGATGTATACCTTCTTCTCTCGCCATTTTTTCCTTTCTTCTCTTCCATTTCGTATCCGGCCGGAAGCGCGGGGTTTCCGCTGCAATGCGTTACGTGACTGCGTTCGTACTTTCCCAACCGACGATATCACCCGAGTAGCTTTGCACTTCCTTGTGGCATTTCCTTTGAGAACTTAATTCTCCTTCACCGTGAGCTTTACTCTCGGAACCTTCGTTTAATAAATGATCGATTGTATTCAACAGGGAAAGTAAGTATGCAAAGATCTGCGAGACATTTTTCTTTGTTGGAACTTCGTTTCACGTTTAAACGTGGCGTGGTATTATTTTTCTTTCGATAAAATAATTCATAAGGCACTGTTTACCGTTGTTCTTTCATTAGGACTTATCGAAAAGAATAGAAGATAATATCGTAAGTAATAAAGTAATGTCGTAGGAGGTAATTATTCTTGTGGAGAAAGGGGAAATAGAAAATAGAGATTCATCTTAGTTAATACCAATTTCAGGTAGATAATGCGAAGTATTTTTTTTTTATGGACTTCTTCTAACAAAATCTCTTTTCTCGGCGTTAGATAGATACGAGTGATTTAACACCATTTCTTTTCCATTTGCTTGGCTGATTTCTTATTTTCTTGAGACGAAGAAGAGTTATTCGGAGAATATGGATCACCGACATTAACTCTATTTCTTGAGATTCGTAAATCTCAGTCTATTATACAATAAATCTTATTTCACCCAAAGAATGGCTATATTCTTCAATTTCTTGCATCGAATTCGAGAAGCTCTGGACAAATGAAAAAGAACGCGTACAATGATAAAAATTGAAGCAGAAAGGAGAAGTTCCATTTCGATTGAAATATAAATTTCATCGGTCAATACAATTATTTAATGAAATATTTTTCCAATATTTTAAGTATCTCTTGACTCTAGTAATTCAGTTTTTACCTTCTTTTAACGCTTCTCTGAACATCCGTACTTCTCCTTACAATTTTCTTCGATAGATTTGATCAAAGACATCCAGAAAGAGTTCTTCGTGTACAGTTGCTAGGAGCTCTCTTACCTCTTTTCAAAACTCTTCCAGCTAAAAAATGTAAAGAAAGGATACCTAAACACGAGGGGAATGATGATAATGGACATTACATGTACTCTTTTAACTTGCTCCTCTTTATACCTATTTTCTTTACTATTTTAAGATCGAAGTACCTCCCTCATTTTGAATCTGTACATTCTTTCGTTATTGTAAAACTTTTGAACAATTTAATTACTGTTAAGTACGGTAGTGTACGTATGATACTTTATTTTGACTTCTCTCTCTTTTACATTTCTCTTGAGTTTTTCAACTTCTTATAGCTTCTTTTTTCCTCCCCACGGAAAGAAACCTACCCCTGTACCTTGTAATCCACAAGGCAGAGATCTGCTTTTCTTGTTCGACGGATCTCCGAACGAGTTTCTTTTATTTCGTCGGTACTGTTACCGGAAATCACGATGCACGTGGACCGTCTTTCACAACGAGAAACGTGCCAGTCTTACCCTCCATGTTTGACAATTCGTCAGAGAAAGGGAGGGGTATACACCCGATAGTAACAGAGACCTTGCGTGCTAAATTCTTTCTTTTTGGTCGTTTCTTTGCTTCTTGTTACAGCTTGCCTCCGGATGACGAGGTTTCGTGACAGAGCGCTACGTGACGGTCTCTATACTCGTTTATTCGACCTAGCCGATTTTTCTGTTTCCTTATATCGCGAGGATACCGACGGAAACGCTAGCGAAAAAGAACGAGCCCGATCAGAAATTGTTCCTTTAACTTCAGCCAATACGTGTTGTATTTTCGGTGAACCGACAGTTACGGTAATTGAAACTGTACGATACGAAGGCTACTAAATTACTCGAAGGCGTTCCGCTAATTTCATTCTTTTGCTCTGAAATCTGTCCATTTTTCACGAACTTGAGGTTGAAACATAAATCTGGATAAACTTGGCGATATTCATCGAGATATCTACTTTTAATATTATAGCTGTAACAATATTGTATTTGAAATTGTTCCTTAATATCTTTATGTAGATTATTGCAAACTATTTTGTTGCAAATATCTGAGCCTAACTATAATTTTCTATTCGTCTTCCAAATCCATTAAAACAAAAAGACACGTTCTTTATTTCCCACCAATAAAAAACTTCCTATGTGTGAATAAATGGAAGGTGGTTGAGGGACAATTTCATTGTGGAGCAACAATTTCTTTCGAAGCTGGAATGGCCCACCGGTGGGGCTGAACGAGCCGATGCGTGGAGCTAAGGCAGTTAAGATGTTATCGTATTTCGCTGTGGCTAACTCAAGGGAATATCCTCCAGTAACCTTCTCGTCCTGTTTCCTTTCCCGTTTCTCTTAGTCCCGGCGAGCCGGTGCAGCCCCCACGAGCCGGCCAGTCCGATTCTTATCGATTTTGGCCTCGCCACCTCCAATCGCGATAGAGTTTCGCCTTTCTTTTCGCCTTGATACCCGTTTTCTTCCATTGCTTCCCAAATCGCACTGAATCTTCTTAATGGGCCGCTGTACTACGCATTAATGTCAGATGCATTGGTTTCCAAGTTTGACCTGGTTTCTGAAATATCGATGTCATCATTCAGAGTGTTTCACGATTCCTCGACGTCAAAAGTTATGGGGTTCTTCGCCGTGATTTATCGTTGCATAAGTTCGTATAATTATTCCATTATTCAAATATGAATATTGTAATTTCTTTGCCATTTTTTCTTCATAACGAAAACTGTTTATTCGTTCGTTCGCTAAACTTTAGCAATGATTGATAGTTAACGATCGCTTGACAGTACCTTTAGCTAGTATCTTTCTTTATCGATTTTAATAATCGATTGTTAGTATTCAATCCGTGTCTGACACACCAAAACAAAAAGAGCATTATATTTACGTGACGCACAGGGGACCTCTGCTATCTCGATGGCTCAAGACCTTTATCTTCGATCTTGCAAAGGCTCCACGGATTGATCTTTCACTCCGTGCTATTGTTATGTCTTTCGAATCTCCTTGATAGCCGAAGGGCGGATGTAGCGCTTAATACAGCGATCATTACTTTTAGCTTCTTCCGAGTTTCCTTAAGATCTTCACGGATATGAAGACTAATAGCTTTCCCGGATCGCTATAACTCCGGATTAAAACGGTGATTCCAGACGATCAGAATCGCGTCGATCGAAAGCTACACCCTTTGTCTTATCTTTCTATTTTTTATAGAAGACTTTCGTACGTATAATCTCTCGAGATGGTTTAATTCCCGTCAATCTTCTTTTTTCGTTTAGGTTTCGATAGATTTTGGTGTAGAAGATTTAATGGCCAAATTTGATCAAAGACAACTATGACCTGTCATTCGAATCATAAATCCGCACCCTCCGACGAGAATTTCGTTTTATCACCGAAGAAAATGGATGTCGCCGATTTAGCTTCCACTCCGCTACACATTTTTCTTACTTTTTCCGGTGTACGTATATTCGTATTTCTAGACTTAAATTTTACGGTCTTATTTCTTATACGATAGTTTTTCTACGACTTTTATTGCAGAAGATATTGTATTTGTAATGCAGTGTATAAATAGTATGGTGTATAAATTATTAGACAATACTTTCGGTACTACTATCTGTTGATAAAGATTGTAGCAAAGATAAAGAGAAGCGTAGAAGTATCTATTATTTTTACAGAAATAATTTCTTCTAAATAAGAAATCAAATATTATATAATTAAATAAGAAATCGACGAAAGATCAGTTATTAATCATGGCAGGCATAATATCTTTTCACAATTATATTTATTTGAGGATTTTTTCAATTATCCTTCGTGTCTAAATGATCTTATACTCACAGCATACTGTGCTTGACATTGCACGAGTTGATTGATCAAATTAACAGCACAAACTTCCTTGTTCATATTAATTCGATGATTATAGAGACAATAGAGACGTAGGAAGACTTACACGCCCCTTCCTTTCTATGTATTTCTACGATGATTTAAGGGCTCAATGTTCATGATCAAAGGGCTTAGAGGGAAATCCTTTGTCTGCCGGCGCATGTGATTAAAGCAGTTCAACGATGTCTCGACATTCAGCCAATATAGCTTCAACTCCCCGTAGAGAATTTTCTAACGGAAAATAACATGGTTTCTCGTTTCCTAAACACAACTCTGATATCACAACTGACTGATCGATCAGAGAAGCCTTCTGACCATTCTATTACGAATGAAAAACTATATATTTCTCTGAAACATTGAAACATTATTGAAAATTCTGAGAATTTTCTATAAGCAGACCGGAGAAATTATTTTGAACCTTAATAGGAGTTACACACGGTTCGCGTTTGCGAGAGGTTTGTGTTTTATAACTTTAGGAGCCTTGGAAATTTATGTGATGGCAAAGGGGAAGTTGAAGTGGCGCGTAGAATTAGCGAATGGCGGGTGTAATTCCCGTGAGCGATTTAAGATGAAGGGAAATGAGTTTCCACCCCTTCGTTATTATTCACATGTAAATAATTAATATAAATTTAGGTTGCGAATATAGACTGCGTATTTCACGTTTATTTGCGTACACATAACTTCTTGGTAATTGGAACCTGGCTGACAGGATATTTCAAATATTAGTTACTTTAGTCAGGGCGAGTAAACTCTGGCAAAATTTGATTTGAACTGAAAAATTGATTATGAATTTGAATATTCAACTGGCGTGTATACGTCGAGTTAATTCTTAATATTCGTAGATATTTTATCTGCACGACTAACAGCCACTAGTTAGCTGACTCACTGGATCGATCTAGTCGTAAGTACAAAATAGGGAGAATGGGAAAGAAAGATATAACGATTAGCGCGCCGTAACCTAACGAGGAAACAATCCAGGAAGTAGAAAGGCGTGGTCAGATAAAATGGCCCCGATCCTCACTTTTACACAGGATTGGGCTTTCTAGTATCACTCGTCGTTCTTAATACCGACGATTAACACGAACCAACTGTTTGTATCTCTTTTTGTCTCTTTGTGCGACATTACTTTTATTCCAAACTCGACGTTAATCCTCCGAATTAAGACAATTATTCTTCAGATAATTTGTCATAGTTTTTATTTATCTTTTTCGTAGGATACAAACGTTTATAGTCATTACGAATAGCTTTCACGGTAACCAGTCGTTAAGATATTTGTGAAAAATAAAACATGTACAATGCTTCAGAGACAATATCTTTAATTTGAGGAAAGTGTAACTAAAGTTCATCCATAATAGGAAAAATTGCATGCTCCTAAAATTTATACGTAGAAATACGTAATCATAAAGTTTGCAAATTAATACAATTTTGCAAATAAATCCAAATGTGATATTGCTTTCGAGGAAAGAAATGCATCTATACCACTGTTTCATTGGGTTTCTCTTTATTATCAAATGTATTACAGGTACAGAATGTTATAACTCTGCAGAGGCCAGTAAATCTTCGTTTTAATCGGAACATATTTTCAAGCGTTTTCAATACCTGATCGTTCAACCAAGAATCGATTTGCATGACGCTTTACCATTAGATTTTGTAATTGGAGTTCGATTCAGCTGGAAATATTTTCACATTTACGCGATTCGACGTTAATATGTCGTTGCAATTTCTGTTCCCTTTAAAGAGAGAAGATACAGCCCGGTAGATAGGGAAGATTAACGCAACGTCACAGATAAATCGAGTAAAAAGCGGAAATGAAAGTGCTCCACTTTACAACGAGTTAACAATTTGAGCTTCGTCGTCGCGCGAGGAAATACACTCGTTTAAAAATCTTTGATGCCTCCCGTGAAGGAAGAAGTAGGTCGGTGCTTCGGGGCAAGAACCGAGGAGAATTAAGCTCTCGCCTCCTTTCGCGCCACCATTTTTCTACTCTCTTGGTCGTCCTCCGTTCGTATTCCTGTCTTGAACTCGTGTATACCTACAACATGCCTCGTGGCGTCCATTTTGCAGCAGAGTTTCGAATTTACATCGTCGTCTCCCGCTTTGTTCCCGATTTTAAACCATCGTGTATATTTTAAGTGAAAAATAAAGAGATAACTGACGTTACAATGATAAGATTCGTAAGATTTTATGAAACATCGGAAATTAATTGTTTGTGCAAAATGAATGTGATATTTTATTAATATCCATAAAGTATTAGATTCAGTGAATTAAAGTTAGTTAAAACACTAGCACAAATTCATAGAAGAAAATGTCTTTTCTCTACTGCATACGCTGCAGAGTGTCAAATATATCTTTATATTCTGTAAAATCGATAAAATGCTTACTTTATGCAGGAAGAAATTCCATGAACTATCGTAGAAATCGTTTTGAACCAAAGTGAGTAAAATAATTTAATATTTATCAAATATTAAACGTTAATAATAATCCGTTTATATCAATATTCGTTTGAAACTATTTCTTTAGATTTCTATCCTCGTAGCTCAGTGCATATATTTCTATAACCCAGTAAGTTCCACGAACCTGTTTTCTTTTTCTTTTGCAACTGTACCTTTCTCAATAAAATGTTCTTTTCCCTACATTTTTGTGCAACAAGAAATCGATAATGGATTTCATACAATCTCTACTTTTTCCAGTTAAATCCCAAACTTGCTGAAATATGACACGTGCATGGGAGTAAAACGACAAAATACATATTTACAGTTTTCTTGAAAATAACTAGGAAATTTTGTATTTTATTCTACGTTATATTTTCTATCGCAAAAATTGAGATATTACTTATCCATGAAAGAACACGATTAACATAGGAACGATTCAACAATTCACAACTTATTCTACAATTTAATATATTTTAGATATTTTAAGCCTACAGGCTTTGTTTCTTGTATATGTGGATTATTTAATCCCAGCAACGAATACGTGTGTTTTACAACGTATAACATTCTAGCTGTTGTCTTTCTGGCGCGCAGTAGCTTCAGTAGCAATGAGATTAACTCGATTTGTCGAACGACAAGGGGTAGATGAAATACAATTCGGTGAGAACGGGCTTGCATGTTTGCACGTGAATAATTATGGCGTGTTGCGACGAGAGCATCTGCTGCAATCACTTGTAAAAACTGCAGAAAATACACGGACGATTCCTGCGATGTATAATCCTCTGTAGCGTCAATTAGTTCATGGTAAATTTGCGCTAACGGATCGGTAATTAGCAGAGATTTTTTCCTCCCTTAAATAGTACGATTATGCGTGCACGATGAAAATTTAGTCAAGGAGATGTCTGTTTTCGTTTTATTCATTTTGCATAGCACTTTATCCCATCATGTAATCGAAGCAAAATTCTCTGACATTTCTTGCATTTTTCGATGTATTCAGAAAATTTAATCTCGACCATTTAATACAATTGTCTCTCTGTTTCATCTAGTGTATTTAATCTAAACGTATTTCATTTTCGAGGGCCATTGAGTGGAAAAATTTCATGGAAAATTTTCCTTATTTAATACCTTCGAAATGTTAAATGGAGAATCTTTAATTTTCAGCCGTAATTGTTATCGCGACAGTAGTTCCTTTATCCTCAAGAAGGATAAAATTACATAGAACATGAATAATAATCTTTCGTTATCCATTCTTCTTTCCTTTAACTCGATTTTAAGAAACTTACGAATATTAATAATTTTCTTACCGACTGTTTTCTTTGTTATTATCTTTTATCTTGTTTAGTGATCACTAAAAGGATTCACAATAATATGATCTTTAATTTCCACTTATATCTCGCGTTTCTGCTGCGTCTGTACAGTGAAACACTTGTACTACTTAATATCTCACCCTCCACTTAACTTATTATACAAGCTAAAAAGCGTCGTATCTCATGCGTAAAACACTATGTAACGTAATCCATCAGATTAAGACTTCACAGAGACTTCCTCACTGTTTATGTATATACGTAAAAAAGTAACGCAATAAACATAAAAAAATGTGATACCAACGATGTTTTGCAGTTTTCCAAAAGTTGCTGGACTAACAACGGAATCATGTTCCTTACATACTATTCCGATTGAAGTAACCGTGTCAGTGATCAGAGGCGCACAAAGCGCACAAAGCGAGTGTATTTTTCACGCTGACGATGGGAGAAAGTTCCCGTATCGATACGAGAAACGTACCGATTCTTTACACGAATTGCTGTAGCTGCAACACACCACAGAACTCGTCCGATTCCTTTGTGAAACTGCACAGAAGCTTTTTACTGCATCGAATCAGAATTGTTCATGGTTAATGGAGTATTCTGCTTTGGGGAATGAAAAAGATCGAGTTTCTAACTTTTGCATTTTTTTTCTTTTTTTTTTTTTTGTTTGAAAACGAACATTTGAAAAACGTTTGAAATCTCGAAAACGTGCTCTTTCAAATATTTTGACGAGAAAGACCCTTTCTTTCTTTATGTAAAAAAAAGATTTATGAATGTCGCGATTCATCTGCACTAGAAAAATGTTGGACATTGATCTTGCACAACCTTTTGCAAGTGGAGTTTAAATGTATATTCTGTGGTACATTACTCGTTCAACTTTCACGATGTTTTCATTCTCTCGAAGAGTTATTTCGTTACCAGTCTTGCAACAGCGATTCTAACGGAACAGTAAGTCCACGAGGCACAACAAGATATTTTCTTTTCGTATTTTTCGTCGGGAATTCAGCGGGAAGGAAGAAACTTTACTCGTCCATGAAAATACACAGAAGAACTGGTCATTATCTGAGAAATAGACGAACACGGCCTAGAAGAAGAGCGCGATAAAGAGAATGAAGGAGACTTCTTTGACCTCGTTAAACGATACGTAAATATATAACCATAAGTCTCGGACTTGTAGGTTGAATTTGTTGAAACTGTTAATTAAAATGTTATATTAATTGCGAGAACGGAAAATGGATGATTCCACGTCTTTTCAACCATCGTGCATAATTTCAGTTAATTTTATTTAGAATGAATATTGGAAGTTATCTCTCAGCAGGCTATACAAAAAATAATCTTGGCTTTTATTGGAAAAGGTATAAACAGATTGTAATAAAAGTGAAGGATTAATTTCACCTCATCTCTCTACATCTGACATTAGCATTGGTAATCAGATTGATTATGCTTTCTGCATACGTGATTTTAACTGATAAACAACCGAAGTAATCTTCTGATTTCGTTCACTATCGGTATACTACTTCACGTAACACGAAATTCCATAACATATTATTCTCCACACAACCCCCTTCCGCCGTAACATAATGAACGAGCTTCGGCATGTGAGAATTTTTACATCCACTCTATACCACGTTGTAGGTGTGTGTACTTTGAAAAATGGTGGAAGGATGTTCTCCTATAAAAGTTCCGCTTCAACTTTGATGAAAAACTTTCGGTTAGAATGTAGAATCTCGTAAATACTTTAACCGTAATTTATTCGCCACGATGCGATGTTGGGGAAAAAAAAAAAAGAAGGCGGAAGAGAAGTTGGTTATTAGTTCTTCCTAGAGTAACGGTGTTCGAGATTTTTAGGAAATGAGGTCGATCTATTGACTTTAAATTAAAGCCACTGATCTCGTTATGCCATTCCCTTATTCGATCACATCGAGACTTCCGCGTATATTACGATCGTTGGGCGTTATAGCGTATATTTCATTTCCTTTGAAAGTTGGAAACGATCGACCGCAGAAGTACGTACAAGGCCCCGTCTCCGGATTCGATAAGAAGCCTTGTTGACCCGTCTCGGTTCGGTCGTTCTCGTATTTTTTCCCTCTCGACCGGCTATCGAGAGATAATGCGTCCGCGAATCTATAGATTCAGCGGTGAAGTATAAGCTTCGAAATTGAAGGTAAATTAATGATCGCAGCAGCCGGAGGAGTCGTCCGGCAGTAATTACCGATCCCATTGGGATTCGAGTTCGCGAGGTTCTTAGGGAGACAGCTGAAACGAAAGAGAAACGACTAGGCGGATAGAGAGGAGAAGGAAAACGAAGAGGGCAGACGGTACGGACAGACAGACTTAGAGCAGCAGAAAGAGAAAAGGAAAGAGAGCGGTTGAAAGCAAAAGGCTGAGGAAGAGGAGGTGGAAGAAGGAATTTAACCAAACCTCTCTGTAATTTCTCGTTCATCCCTTCGCAAACTTGACGGTGCCTAGGGTTATTCTGAAGGAGTCTCGAGGTGACGGTGGTGGCTGAGGGGTAGCGGCGGAGCAAGCAGAAATGGGACGGGAGATGGAAGAGAAAGAGAGAAAGTGAGAGAGAGCGAGAGAGAGAGAGAGAGAGAGAGTGGATGACGAGGTTGCTGTTGGAAGGAGCAAGTTCCCTCTTCGAAGGTCGGCGTGCAGTAGGTGAGTTATCGGCGTTACGTTAGACGTCACATGCAGTGCAGACCTGGCAAACCTCCGCTCGAGTGCTCTAGCGCCTTCCTATCTTCGGCAAGTAAGACGCAACGTCAGATGCAAGACAAACATCTCAATCCTAAGCAGATGAACGCGTGAACAGTACCGGCGAACCTATCGTCATACCCTTGTTCTTGTGTTTCGTCACGTAATGAGCGTTGTAATTTGATAGTCGCATTTGTGAACTTCTTGCCTTGCAAGAAAAACGTTAGAGATTAGGAAAGTCGTACTGGCATATAGAAAAATATAAGACAATTCAGAGAATTCGTGATCGTTACGGCTATCTTTCTTTAATTAGAATTACTTCGGTGCGTGAAAACAGCGACAATATATCCACGAAGAACAGATTCAAGTTCCTGAGAACTCGGAAAAAGTTCCAAAGCCCTATACGAAAGTTTTCTGGGACACGGAGGTTTATAAGCTGGGCAAACATTTGTCAACAACGTCACATCTTCGTTCAAAAGAGCGGACAGGCACGCAACCAGAGAGCAGAGAAACGAAAAAAAGAAACGATCTAATGATTAATACAGTTGGCTCGCGCGAGTGTCACGTACAATTGTATCCGTCTACCACAGGTAATCGTAGTCGCGAGCGAGACATTTCTGTCGTACGTTGCGGGTAAAGACAAGAAAGAGTGTATCAAGCTACGAAATCCTGAGAAAAACGAGGCTGCATTGTTCTCTATTGACTTCCTGATCGTCGGTGTCCTGTACTCGCACGCTGCGGTACAAGAGAAATGTTCCGTTGCCAGATGAATAACGAAAATGGGCAACCGTTGTAGCGGCAGTTTTTCTTCTGTCGCGGAGAAGAATACGACATTGTCGACTTAACGGTCGGAATATATCGAGAATCATCTTTTTCAATCATTGAAAACGATAACTGTAGCTCGCCACGTGACGTTTCGAGAATCATGATTGCGTTTCGATGAAAATCGATGGATTTTTGTTGGTGATTTATCGATGCGCGCGAAATTGAATTTCTCTTTCTCAATCGAAACAGTTGTGCGTCTAGCGATGCTGTGAAATTGGATCAGTTGATCCTCAATGATGCTCTGAGCTCGATGACAATTAGTGTCGGTGGTTCACCGATTACGTTTTGGAACTGTTAATTAATATCGATCTTGTGGAACTAATAAGCGAAGATATACCGTATGCGCTATCGATAGAACCGAACACGGAAACTCGTGCAAAATGTTGGGCTTAACGCGATGTGGCGTGACATAGAATAACGATATGCAATCGGTTCAGCGCGACGTTATCTTGTACGTATTACTTTACATTTCTTTCAGTCGATAATACTTAGGAAATCTCGAGAGAGTTGGTGCAAGGGTATCTTATCCGCGTACAGGACACGATGGTGATTTATATTCGGGAATTAATTACGTGTCAACGTTACCACGGGGTTTAATTAAACGTACGGAGAAGTATAAAAATGAGACATTTACGTCTACTTTTTTCGATTTCGGTCTAACTAAAGCCATCCATATATATATATAAATTAAACGAATGGCATGTGTTTATTAAATCGTACGTTTTGTCAAACGTTGTGCCATGAGATGTACCTATATGTTTTTGTCCACTGTTTTATTTGATAATATTTTCATAAGCTACCTGAAACGATCATATGTACACGCGACATTCGTAATGGATATTTCATTACATGTATTACTTTTGTCAGTTGTCAAGTTAAACGAGAAACAGTGTTGTTGATAGTCGGAGAGAGAATTATAAGGACTTAATAGCACAAATACATACAACCTCGGTATTGC
The DNA here is from genome assembly GCF_014825855.1 of Bombus pyrosoma. Classification (NCBI taxonomy): domain Eukaryota; kingdom Metazoa; phylum Arthropoda; class Insecta; order Hymenoptera; family Apidae; genus Bombus; species Bombus pyrosoma. The sequence continues at coordinate 15,824,798 of NC_057775.1, forward strand.
TGGTGATCGATCAAAGTCAAAGGTCGATTGGGAGCTGCCAGTTCTCTCTTCAGGTCGAGAGTAGGTCGAGCCAATGCTTTATTTGTTCCTGTCGATATTGAAAGCTGGTTACTCTGTGTCACGATCATCGTCGTATTGGTCTCGCTTCAAGGTTTATCATGTTAATTTCTTTATCACTTGCAAGATAGCATGGTCCTTTAGAATTTGTTGAACTTGGTTAAACCCGATGATTTTACTACCAATGAAAACGAACATAACGCGTAATTCGTTATAAGCAGGATAAATATTTCATTGGTCGTTGTAATTCGTTTATACTTTACACCTATCTTACATTATGGGTCCAATCGAAATCGTGGCGTGATTCTACGTTTATTCGAATTTCGACGATGACGAATACTCGCATTATTCATGTGCAAATTTGTATACGCTGACACGACAGCTCTTATAAATTATTACTTTCAAATGCGATAATATTGTCGCCTGAACATGAAACAATCATCACGATATTGGTGTGTGACGTTAAACATACTGAATTCGTATCTGATTTTGCCCAGCGTACTGTTTTGCATATAAATTCATGAACCTGATAATACAAACGAAGAAAGCATAAGTGAAATCGTAAGCTGAACTGTATTATTCGTGACAAATTTATAAACCCTTTAATATTTACATTATACAGCAAGCTACAGAGAGGGAAGAATTCAGTGGGAATAATACATTAAAATTCAACGTGGCTTGTTCAATGAATATATGTATCTAACAGAGTATGAAAAGATTTTAATAATAGCAGTCAAAATGATATTTTCAACGAATCTCAATATTCACACTTCATTGACTTATTTATTTCACAATGCGTTAAAAATATCAGCAATTCAACTTGAATCTTTGGAGGAACGCATTTATTCTCATAGAGAGAAATTTTTAATAATATTCATCAAAATCATTCCGACAAATCAGAGTATACAAACTACCCTATTTTATCTACTTCGTAAATTTAATAAAAACAATAAAAGATCCAGGAAAGTGGTACTAAATTTACACGTGGATTGTTGGAAGAACGCATTTACTGGCGTATTGTCGTTTTTCTTAGCATTATGGAAATGGGATTACCTAGCCAGGGAATACGCACAGCTTTTCAATACGTATGGCGGTTTCCTCTTAAGCAGGTTCAATCGATTCTTGCGCCATCCACCATGCAGGAAAATCCTGGACATTATCATGAAGCATCGATCTAAATCGCGTCGAATATTTCGCGATCAAGTGATGTATAATAACACGTAGTCCTCTTCGATAAGCGGAATAAGAGGTTATTCGAGTCAAAGTACATTTATCTTGACTCGGTGTGGTATATCGGCGTATATTTGTGAGGAGACACCTTCAACCCCGTGCTGGCCTGCTTCCGGCTTCGCCTCTTGATGGAATACGTGCGTGGACTGCGTTTCCAACCATAGTCCCCGGAATTTTGCGATTTTTACGTAAGGACGACATCCTCGTTTCGGGTTGACGACAAACTTTCCACCTCTCCGACTCGATCAGTGTCACCGTCAAAAATCGAATTTGTCGGATAAAACGTCGTCGTTCGTGACACGTTGCCTGTCGTCCGATCATTCCGCTTTGCCTTGAAATTTGTCAAATCGGAGAAAAGTGAAAGACGAACGTCCGAATGATACTAGAAAATTTTCACCGATTATTCGTCATTAATAGAGTTTCCTTATTCGTATTAGTCGTGATAGTAATTGAACATTAAGTCTGTTCAGTTTCCGCGCAGAAGAACAATATTTCTTTTCGTTCTACGATGATACTATCTTTCATTCGAAGAATTTGCATTGTTCATATCATCAAGTATGATCGCTTGCATATTGTGAAATAATAAAATCTCTTGATTATTTTTTTTTCGTAAACGTTGAAATATTGTCTGCGCTATGTATATACCGTTAGTTAACTTTTTTAGTAGAATACAAAGATAGATTAAAAAAGAGCGTTGTATATGTCTAATAGGAGAGAAGAATAGCCTCCAGGAGAGAAAGTACGGGAACAAATTTTGGGAATGAGGAATTAGTGGTATGATAGCGTATAACAAAGCAGTAAAAACAATAGAGAAAAAAGGAGAACTTCTATAGTTGGAAGAAAAATGAAAACTGTACTAGAAAAACAAAAATGAAAAAAGAAGGGGAAAAAAGTGCAAACCTTTACACAGGAGGAAAAAAAGAAATAGAAAAAGTTATCCGCGTACCGTCAAAAAGCTTTATCCGGAATCCGGAAATCTGATTCGTACCGAGGAGAAAACAGAAACAAGGGGCTTTCAGTGCGGGATTTGATGTCGTGCTAGTGCTGGAAGTCAACACGTAGTGATTTGTTATCGTAACGTCACGATGATGTTTGCGTAACAAATCCTTAGCGCGGTCTACGAGGCGTAGACTTTCTCTTTACACCTACAGCGACGCTCCGGGTACGAAATTCCACCCCTTGCAAAAACATCAGCACATCTTCGATAGAAATCGGTTGCACCATTTATCCAAACGGACTGCTAAAATGATCAACGATCTGTAGGAAGCTTGTACTTTATCATGGTTGTCAGGGATTAGTACGAGAAATTGATCGAATTCTTTCAATGTCCATAAATAGCAAAAGCTTTATTATTATTCTGAAACTAATACAATTTGTTTTGATCATTTAAGAAAAACAAAGGTATAGCCAGTTTCTTCTTCTGTACAACAGATAGAATTGAACATGTGTATGTGACGTTACATATTGTATGTGATAAAATGAATCTTGGATTTATACTTTTTCAATTTATATCATGAATTATTCTATCTGTAATTTAATAACAAGGAAGTGGAAAATTCAGGTCAAAGATTGACATTAAACAAACCATTATCCTACTCCTCCTATTCGATCACGGATCGTCAACTCTTCACATTGTCTATCGATAAGACTGACTTAATTAACTCAAATTCCTAATTGAATCACATTCTTCGACTTCAGTCTTCTGCATAAACCATTGACAGCAACATTATACCTGCTTTGACACTTAAAATTATGGTCCCAGATACTTTTTATTGTATCGTGGATCACAAAGTTACACCTCTTACCAAGTTCCATAACCAAATTCATCAGAGATGTTTACTCAAATCTGATACATCGGCCCTTTGGTCTTTAAGTTCTTTACCCCTACTTCTGTCCGGATCTCAGATATCTCAAGATATCTAGAGATATCTGAAGTAGAAATGAAGGAGATGCAGAGTCTCATTTTCAGAGGGGGGATGGCCTGGGACTGAGAGGGAGAATTCAAGTGGGGCTCTCGGATCGATGCCTGTGATCCAGGTAGCGGTTTGGGCCGGGTGTCAGGCAGTTAGGGTGTGTGTTGAGTCTGGGGTTGAGGTCAGAGGTTAGAATAGGAATCCCAGATCAATGTGTTGAGTATCAAGGGAGAGAGATTCCGAGCTTAGGTCTACAGTTCAACTAAATTTAGATCAAAGTACTTACTGGTTTGTTTTAACGTTTCTAATTACTATACCATCGTGTATCTCTAATGAGTTTGCTGAGAAAAGGCTGTAAGTAATCGCGTAGTTGGAGATGCGGAAATCGATCGACTCGTAAGCATCTCTTATCGGGCACTGCTTGTCGATGCTGGAAGTTAACTACAAACTGTGCTACGACCTAGACGCAAGTAGTATCCTCTCTCCCTGTTGCAACCTATATTTCAAATGGCAATAAATCAGCTAAGATTCCGGAAATTTACGCGCGACCCGAATCTCTCATGGCTAGCGTCCTAGGAATAGCGGCAGGAGGGTGTCCGAGAGGCGGAAAGAAGAGCAGCAGACTGAGGAGAGACGACTTTTAAAATGGTCGAACAGGGAACGAAGAGGGGAAAGAGGAGGTTAAGGGTGAAACGACCTTCGCGATCAGACGTCGTAACTCAACCAGCTAGAGGCACGTAAAGCGAGAATATCGATTCTTTCTGGTCTGTGAATTCTTCGCAGCGGTTCAACTGACCGTTGCGTTGGCTATTGGATGCAGTGGCCTCAATGACCGAGTTTTGTTGGAAAGCGATTTCACTGAATACGCTCATTACCAGGTGCACACGATCAAAGGTAATATGTGTATGTTATTCATCGTTGTTGAATGGACTTTCCCGAAAAGTAGCATTGGTGTATGTTAAAAGGCAATTCAAATGGAAAGTACGAAAAACCAGATATTTCTCCTTAATCCAAGATTTTCATTCGGGAATTTTATTTCTTTTTATCTTTCCCTTTTTTTTTTATTTTTATACTTTGAATAGAGAAGATGTAGAAAGAGGATCATGGGTTTAGAACGTGACGGAATTGTGTCAATCGGATTAAGTCATGCAACCACCGATAAATATTCTGAATTTTACAATTTCCGTCTACGAGCAGGCAAGCGTCTACTTTGTTTTACGCCTCAATTTCAGCCAGTATGTGTACTCGTAATTATGTGATCACGTTTAAACAGCGCATGGCCGGCATCAGCGAATTTACTTCACCAAGTAGATTGCAGTTTAATATCGTCAGACCGTAACTACTAATTATGTACTAATTTGGAGTTAGCTAATAACGTGGTGCTAGATAACGATGTTCGGACTACCGTCAGCTGCTCCCATTGGCAGTGGTATAGTGGCTACGGATGGAAACGATCTGCCCTTTGTCCAAATCTGCTCATCTTTCATTGAATTAGTTACGAATGATAAAACGTTAACGATAAAAGGTCAAGAGAATAAAGATAAAGAATAGAATAAAGATAAAGAGTTAAATATGTCGTATGAGATTATTGAAAAATTCAGTACATACAGACTGAACTATATTACACTCACATCTTTCTTCTCGGACCCTTAACTTTAATTCGTGTCACTTGTACCATACAGTCGTCAAAAGATACTAAAATAACGACGATAGTCGATTCTGTATGGCAGATACGTATTAGAACAGCGTAGACGAACGCGCGTTATCGTAATGCCATCGTTCCCTGTGTTACAGCCGACATGTGTCGCGTGAACAAGTCCGTCTACCTGTAGAATGTAGTATCTACAGCCCCTTGTTGCCTGAAAAGCTGCACGTAACGACTCGACGTCGTCAGCCGTCATAACGAGACTCGTAATGCGAAATTTATTGTGCGAACAGCTTTAAAAATTAGCTCTCTTGCGTTTCTGACATTTAGCACCTGTTGGGTGGCATTGTGTTACGTATACTTGGTTTTCTTGAACCTCGCGCATATACCAACGTTAGCCAAAATTCAATGCCGATTCTATAGCCAATACGATAACCAAAATTCTATTCCAATTCGATAGCCAAAATTTCCATCGATGTTTACGAAAATGGTTTGTCAACATTTATTAAGGAAACACATGGAATAAAAGAATAATTAATCGAATTTAATTAAATCAAAAATAATTTACTCGTGCTTTTAGACGTTATTGATTCGTCGAACCTTTGAAATTCCCAGTCGAATGCCGTATTCCGAACGTTCATCCAGCAAACACCATTAACCGAACCGGTAAATTAAAGTTGATTGTTTCTCCGGCGAAAGACGGATTTCGAATGCGACAGAGAATAATTCTGGCTAGAGGTCCATATGTTTGATCGATTTATAGCGTTGCTAGACCTTGTTTTACACATAGGTTGCCGGCATGCGAGATCAAAAGCTACCGGTATTTCGGGGCGATAAAGCGTGTCGCGCCACCAGGGAAAGGTGCGTTAATTAAAGTGTCTCATTACTGGTTTCGCCTCTCTCACGAACAGAGGCGAAATCATCGTTTCCCGTCTCCACTCGTCGCCTCCAATGAATTAAATCACCTATTTATCTCGATTTTTTTATTCATCTCGACATTTTGAAAAATAACAATAAAAGGGAGCTTGAGAGCGAAGGGTAGGTTCAGATCGTCAGAAGTTTTTAATTAACACACGTACAAAACCAAAGCTTCCATTTGATCTTTTGGCACTTGCTCGTAATAAATGAGTTATCAATAAGAAAATACCAGCGAACGTAAACATTTCTTTTATTTTTACGGCGTCATTGCGAAACAAGGAGGAACAGTTGGCGTGTTTCGCGTTACTCCTAAGTTTCTTTTCGCAATAAGAAATTGGATCGCAGTAATTCCTACTCTGAATTAATGAATCGTGTTAATTTGGTCTGAAATAACGTAGCATTTATTGCTACAATATATCGACTTAGACCGAAGCGTATTTCGTTAGAGATTCTGCAGCAATCTAATTTTATCTTGAGTTATTCAAACGTGAGTTAATTTGAATAAATGAAAATTGTTTTATAAGAGAAGAAAGCGAGGAATTTAGAGTTATTTATTCGTATTTTATCAATCTCTTATAGAATTTGCTTTTTTCTAGTCAGGTATTAAAAAAGAAAAAGAAATTATACAAAATTATCGAACTATATTTAATAGATAAAGTATCTATATTTAAAAATGTAACCATCAGAGGACAATGCTTTGAAGAAAAATTTCAATCAGAATGAAAATTCTTCCCTATGAGTAACTATATCTTACAAGCGATGCGAAAACATACGATATAGAAATATTTGTAGATTCAGTCGAATAGGCGAATAGCTGCACTATCGATACACAGACGTGACGGTATTGTAGATAAAACATAACAGATCGAGCATGGGATTCCATGAAGCGGTCCTCGTTATAGGTTCCCTCGTTCGCCATCGATCTCTCCCTTCAGAGTTCCCAATTATTTTGGTCGGTCGTAAAACTCTCGCAGGCTTGATTTTACGAGATGCGATGTCGTCAATTTTACTAGCAATCGATAGACAATTCGCTCCCGTTGCGTGTCCACGATTTCGCGGAACAAATGCAAACTCTCGCTCTTGTCACGCTCAGCTGCCCTCGTGGAACCCGCAATTCAAAGTCCTTGTTTTGCGCCACGTGGAAACGTGGTAAACCGGAAGGATTGGATTTCGTGTATTTCCGACCAAGCCCGCAATAGCTTTCCACTTTTATTAATCGCGTCTGCCGGGCTTTTTTCGCAATTTTTGCGTTTATCCCGTGAAAGAGATTGAAAACTAGCTCCGCTCGGACACGCTGCCATTTTTTTTACTCTCTTTTCCAGAATTTATCCAATTTCGTGTTATGGAATTCGCCAAACGATCGACGAATTAAAATTTTTCAGAAAATCCGTACGAGATTCCAGGCATTTTCAACATACCGGCATGTCATTATAAATTTCACGAAATGGGCATTGTTATAAAAATATTTCGATGCGAGTTATTCGGTACGTTGAACTTTTAAATGAAACTGATAGACATCTATACTCTATAAAGAGAAACGTTAACATTGTATTTAGTAGCTTTTTTAAAATAAATCCCGTGGCAAAGAACGGTGACTACAATAAATATTTACATATATCCTCCGTTTCCAATGAAATATTTTCTTATCAAGTTTCACATTTCATTTCCATAGTACGTTTTATTTGTATTATCTCAAGAAACGAAACCTATCTAAATATCCTACTTTTATATAAACATCCAGAAAAGTTAACAATCTTCTAATCGACTTTCATCACTTGAAATCCTCGCGAGAATAAATTCCCTCGCGGAAAATCGGAACGGGTATTCAGTATCTTCTGTTTTGTATCGAACGAGTATTCGTATCGCCACGAATATTCCTTTTACAGACCACTTCGGGCAATAAAATTGCATTCCGTCTGCCTTCGAGAATGGAACATGTTTTTCGCCTTTGTCGAGCTTCATTCGTTTTACTGTTTCCGCGAGTCTAACACGGCTGGTGCAAACATCAAATCGGGTTTACAGCGTCGATGCGCGATACATTAGCGAAGTGAAAAGCTATCGTGGCATTTTCTGAAGCTATGCACGCTTGTCTCAGGTGCTCGAGGCTACGATTAGCAACACAAATCGACGAACTATCCGGAAGCGATGATAATCTCATTTGACGGGAAAATGTTTGCAGCTTCAGTTTCTTAGTGAATCCCCAATCTCAACCATAGAGGCTTTCCTCTATAGAATTCCAGCCTACCGTTTCGATGCTTTTAGTTAGTTCTCTGGTAAGAGTTGCATTGTTTCTTCAGATGTTTGTATGCGATATACCTTGAATTTACTGTATCGCGGTTGGAGGGGATGGAGGAGGGCGGGATTATGTTGACTCACAGGTGAACCTTCGTTTCCATATCTTTCCAAAGATATTGGAAGCTTGGCTTCCATAATTCTTTATGAATTATTACTTTATTTCCTTACCTTATTTGAATATTAGTAGTTCGTCCGAAAAGTTTCTTTCGTTTTATGAGGAAATAATGGATGCACAACATTTTCCGTTTTATATTATTTTATCGACTTACGTATGATCCACCTTATTCCATCAAAATAAAGATCACAACGTTCGACAGATTAGGTTTCATGTTTGTATAAAGATGCATCGTTGTAAAAGACGCGTCTGTAAAAGAAAGACACTTTTCGGACAACCTAATATAAAGAGTACATCTTAGAAAACAGTATAAAAGTATAATTTAAATAAACGAGATCACAAGAATAAACAATTCAAAGATATACAACATGAAATAAAATAATCATACGATAATCAAAATTACTTGCTTAAACTTTAAGTTCGCTATCTTAGAATTCCTCTGAAATAAACTTCTTATTTTTCCTATTACTCAAGAAATGTGCACCTTAGAAAAATCGTGCTTAGTTATCCAACATTTCAAATAGATATTATTTTAAATCTCTGAATTATCTGCGATCAGTGCACATATAATTACATTATTCTTAAACATTCATTGAGGATATTGCATCCTGTTCGACGCAATATTCGAAAAAAGCATCCCCCACATATAAATTCTCTTTGCCAAGTCGAAAATTCTGTTCGCTTAATTAAACGTCGCGACAAACGATCGCATCGATCAAGTATCAGCCGTCCTTATCAGCAGGGTTGCGACAGAGGGATAAAGGATTTGCGAGAATAGGGGCGAGACAAGTGGCACCGGTGAGTAACGCCGAGGGTGGCGGAAGGTTGATGTTATCGAAAGGTATCGATGCAGAGTGCGGCAAAGCCGCGACGTGTCGAGTCGTTTCGGGCCCTCGGGGCTTCCCTGTGTGTTTGCCACGAAGTCTCGAGGAACGTGGCTACCAGTCGAGTTACTGGTTCCTCGTTTTCTCGGTGCGAACGAGCTGTTAAAGAATCCCGCCCCTCTTTCTCTCTTTCACCCTCATGAGTGAATTGCACTTCTACATAGCGATGGGAACAAGATGTTTCGAGTCTACGGTCAAAGTTTCCTCGAGGCTGTCCTCGAGAATTTTACAAGTTGGCTGAATGTACGAAATCGCACGAGTTCTATGTAGGAAAGACGACACTTCGCGCCTTACGTCTTGTACGAGAGTGTTTCAAGATATTGCTATAGTTTTGAATGATTTGCGAACAGTGCAGTTTTTTGTTTGCGATTGTTGCGTTGTTGATTGGGAGGTAGAGGTATCTTAGCTTTGTATATTTATGGATTTTTTGAAATTACAGCGAAAAATCAGAGGCACAAACTACTTTGCAGTGCTAAATATTGTAATTTTATGAATGATTCATGAATCGATTTATTTATGTACTTATGTCATCGTAGAATTGAAAATTCTAGTGTCTAGTTATCACTTTTTAAAAAAAAACATGCAATATTGTTGTTCCATTTTGTTCTATTACTACAAAATTGATCATCCATAATTCAATAAAATAATACAAAACAAAAAATGTTGTGCGTTTATTGTTTCCTCATAAAACGAAAGACACTTTTGGGACAACCGAATATATTGCGTACGTATGTAGATTTTTATTCTGCGCTCACTATTCGTCTTTTTTAATCACTCTATTTACGCCTTTTAATTCACGTTTCGTTATAACCAATATGTCGGTGTATAATATATTCGCTTGATGTATGTTCCACCCATTCGATCCATAAACTTAATTATCCTTAACAGTCAGTAATTGAGTACGCAAATAAACATTGACGATCAATCTCAATTACTATCTCTTGTTTTATTTCATGGCGTATTTTCAAATTATATCAACCAGCTAATATTGTAACGTAAAAGCTAAACAGATATTATTCATTAAGAAAAAATTTGTTCATCCATTAGCTATTTTTGAAAGACTTATACCGTCCAATCCATCATGTTATTCCTTTCAATTATTCTGTATTAAAATCCTTCTTTTTATCCATCAAAAGGCATAACAATTAGAAAATTAACAAAAATTGATTTATCACATTTTTCCCAAGTAGTCTTCACGTAATAACAAGTGATCATCGAACGTTCGAACTGCGCGAGTCTGAGAATTTTTAATCATTGAACTTGACTGATCGTGAGAGCTGCGGGTATTCGAAGCGAAAAGCAGTTGCAGACGTTCGAGAGACTAATTTGATCCAGGGGCTTGCGTGCGGTGCATCGAAGACCCATCGCTGCTGGCGTGTATACGAATGCACAATCTTGTTTACGCGGTGACGGGTGTAGGTGAGCACATGAGTATACATCGCCCGGTATGTTTTGCCTTGTTGTGGCCTCGGCAGGTCGGGGGTGCGGCAGAATGGAAATCCGCGAGCTCACCGTCGAACCCCATCAGACGTCTGCGTAGCTGGGGTGTCTGAAGCAGCCCTCCACCGTCCCTTTCTCTTTCTCTCAAGCGGCTGCCTACCACCTTCTCGTATCACACCTCATTATGCCACTGCTTCGTTAGTGCTGGCCGACGTCGGGATCATCGTGGAACAAAGAACGCGCGATCGACGGCGAGTAATTTGTCGGCTGAGCTTGAAAGATTCGGCGGTTCGCTGAACAAAGCTGGCTCGTCACGTTTTGCGCGACGTTTCCGGCGCCGAATCACGGCAGAGGAAAAAAGTCATACGAAATTTCTGGTGCACGACCGAATCGGGAAATAACAATCGTGCTTTCCCGACGTTCGAGAATCGACGACTGATCTAGACACGCCGTTCGAGAATTATCGTCGTACTGGCAATTGAAATTTCATTCCCGGTTTCATCGTATTCCATGTTCGACGTATGGTTGGTGTTGTTATTGTGACACGTTGCGAAAAACGTTTAGAAGTGTAGTATAATGTTGCATTGTGTAGTAAGATTGCGAGTGTGGAGTTCTTTATGCAGTAATAAATTTTCATATATGTGAATAATTGTAAGCACAGTCAATAGAAATTTAGACATTGAAATAAGTATTTGAATAATTGAAAAATAAAATCTCTGATATTAACGAATTTTGAATTAATTAATATTCATTAAAGTATCTTTTTATTTATTAAAGCATCTAATTTTAATTCCAAAGATCGCATGAAATGAAATTAAATAATTTAATATTTAATATTTAATACTTAGTATTTAATATTTAATATTTTATATTAAATATTTAGTATTTAATATTTGGTATTTAATATTTAATGTTATTCATAAAAAAATAATAATTAAGTAATTTAAAATATTTTAATATTTTGAGTCCGACGTTAAATATAATTATTCCACGGTGAAAGTCCAGTGGATTCTGATTTGCATAAACAGCAAATGTACGCACGCACGTGCAATCGTTGCAAAAGGAGAATCACAGAGAGATAAGCCCGTGGTCCGCACTCGTAAACCAGAAACTTGCGCAATCACAAGTTGGCAGAAGTCTACCGGGAACGGGTGCGGCTGAAACTCATAAAACTACCGTAATTGTAAAACACGAAAGGGCGGAGGCGGAGACCAAAAGCGGTGGGTGGTCAGCGTATGCCACCAAGCTCAAATTGTGATCTATTTCACTTGTTGAAATTATTAAGCTTTTCCTTCGTTTAGTCAATCAACGTCTTTAACATTCTATGGATATTGAAATTACGTCCTTAGGTTGAAAATATTCTCTCACATATCTTCGTAAAGTAGACATTTTCAAAAAACTTTTCCTAATTTCAATTACTATAGCCAGTTTTTCCAGCAGTTCGCAAGTTAACATATAATAGTAATTGATATCACGTGAAAATGGCAAAATTCGTATCATTATGAAAGTTAAAATTATGTAGAGGTTCAACCGAGGAAAACGAGCAAGAACATTTTGAAAAAGCCAAGTCGTTTTGCTTCAATAGACCGTCGTTGAAAGTTCGAATCGTGTATATCGTGGCGAAAGATTCTCAAAGCACGATTTCCTTTTATCGGAAGTCGATATTCCTTTCCGGCCAAGCAAAAGCTGCTTCGAGCAATCTCACCAATCTACTTTCTTCGCCAAATCTAACCGCACCAGTGACCGTGTCCTTTGGTCATTGTTGCTAATGTCCCATGTCCTCGCGGTTTTTTATTCCCGGCAACATTAGTGAAGTACCCGATTATGTAAGTTGGCCATGTGAAATTGTGTAGCTGTAGATGTACAATTATAATAATAATTTTTATCTGAACGATAATATATATATATATATATATATATATACATACATATGTGTATCTAGAAATCTTTCTAGAAATTTTTCTTCTTACACCTTTCTTCCAAATTATGATTTTTATCTCTTCGTGCTCTCTACCACAGTGGTTAATTCTAATTAAGATTCTGATTGCGTGAGTTAACGCTAAATGTGTCAAAACTGATATCGAGATTTGTAATTATCGGCAATTGAATTCCGTGGATTTGTGTTACGTACACATTATCCTTTGATTTAAAATCTAATTTAGTTAGAGAATGGTAACTTAGATCTATAAATCTCATAAAAGCATCGATCTTTCGTTCTTGAAAATATTTAAAGTAATATTGGAGAAAGAGAGAGAGAGAGAGAGAGATTTCTATAAAGGAAAGGAAACAAAAAGAGTCCAGTGTATAATACAGCTTACACTCTACATTTATTTATCGCAAATTATTTTATACTTAGTCACTTTACATTTACATATCTCCGCGTTGCTCTCAATCAAAATGTCAAATCAGATTAAGAAAGAAGTTTAACCCGTCTCATAAAACAGATACTGAATTCAGTTGTTTTTAAAAGCTGTCTGACGATATTTAAAACTGCATTCACCTTCATAGAAATGGACAAAACCGTTTTGGAAATTCGCAGACGTGGAAAGGGGCTGTAGGTCGTTATATAGTAAAATCTCCCATAAACGTTCGCAGTCAGAAGTTCTGTTCTGCAAATTCATTCGCGCCGATGCCCGTTGAAACGGCGCATAAAGGATATTCACTCGAAATTGAAGAGCGAAGTAACTACCGGCTAGAGTGCAACAGGACTATTCTGCTTCTTGTGAAAGGTGCATATGAATGGATCACGTTTAAGAAGATTTCAACGACGCCGCCATACGTGCGACTGTGTATATTTAAAAAATTCATACAAATATTCACAGTGAAATTTTGAGAAGCTTAACGCGAAGTATTCATCGGAATTCTCTCGTTACGCGTTAAATTCTTCCAAGTACAAAGCGTCGAGCATTTAACGATCAGGGACCTTTAATGCAAACTGCGAAAAATTAAAAGACGATATTTTCTTTTTTGCGCGGTTGCACAGTTGCCCGATTATCCTGGCTACTGAAAGCAATCGATCCAGAGTGCTGCACAACATGAATATTTCAACAATAATCTTTTCTGCCAGGTATTTTTCGCGATACCGAGAATTTTCCTCTTTTCTAACATCAGGGAAATTAAGTTTCAGCTACCAGGCTTTGGCGATCGAGGCGAACTTTGGTAACTCAGATCGACTCTTTCATTCTCTCTATTTTTTCATTCCTTTTTCTCCCTGCCTTTTCCCTAGCGATGAACTATATCGATTTAGTTAACGTCCTTACCGATCTCCCGGTCGGCGGCGTGCTCGAAAGTTAATACGTAAGTGTAATGAAATTTAAAAACTTAGTTATAAGTTTCACCACGTTCGCGCCATTTATCGGCCAGTTGACCCCAGGAATCTTACATCAAATTGCTCGCGAACTCTCTGCTCTCGTCGTGTCGGGCTTTCTTGCTTATTGTAGTTGCTTAATACGGCGGAAGAGAATTCCTACGAGTAGCACCCTGCAAAAGGTTCCCCCTATGACTATATACCGTTTCCCATAGTTCCGACTAACTACAGTCGTCGTAATTATATCCTTTATGAAAGAACGGTGGCTTGGAACTTGCGGAAGTAATGAAAAATTTATAACGAACAACGTAACACGCTGCTAGACTAATCTTGTTAAAATCGTAATGGGAAAACAGGAAATGTAAGACACGAGCAACTCTAAACAACGTCCTTTAACGGGAGAAGTTTTCGGTTGGAATTTACGTGGATTTTATCGAATGTTGGTCGAAACAGGAAACGAGGAATCTCGTGGAACAATTTGCGAAGAAAAATAGGGGAGGAAACCCATGGAAACGAGCGGGAGTCAGAGACAGTACAGCGAAGAGTCGCAAAATGAGGAAATCAAATCAGGAGAGAGCGTGCTTACTCTGAATGAAGAAGAAAAAAAAAAAGAAATAAACAGTAGTAGGGTACAAAGGGAAGCGAAAAAAAGAAGAGCTTCGTTGAAAATAATAGAGTTGTATACGCCTTTCGTCCTGATACATCGTTACCTTCTTCCCTTGTATACATTCATCTCAGGTGCACTCTTGTTTCTCTTCGAACCTTCCAAATCACAGCCGTCTTGGCACTTGGCCTGCATACTGCCTTTAGACAATTTTACGTTTCTGCACGAGCTAAGAGTTTATTCGATAAGCAGACGAGAAACGGGTAAAGGCCTTTTAACGGCTCGGAATCGGGGTCGCCGGCAAATTAAATGTTTACCTGCTCGCGTCTGTTTTAACCCCAATTGCCCGTAACGAATTTCAAAAACATTGGAAATAGGAACTGCGGTGTTAGCTTCGTGGAATTTTTTATGCAAGTGGATTTTTCGAGACTATCATCAGGGTTAATTTAGATTTTTATTATTAATGAGATGTCTTAGATTTTTATCGAAGACAAGTTCGATATCTGATTCATTTCACTAAATTTTGTATCTATGTTTAAGAACGTGGACATGATTCTGGACAGAAGAATGACGTGGAAACAATATATCGTAGATAAATCCAAAAAACTTAAATCAAAACTAGCTCATTGGCAGGCGTTCCAACTTAAGCGCGCAGAGTAAAATAATGCTATATAAGGCCATATTAAAATCTGTTTGGACCTATGGAATCCACCTATGGGGAACAGCAAGTAATTCTAACATAGAAATTTTTCAACGATTCCAACCGAAAACTTTAAGATCCTTAATAGATACACCTTGGCATGTTACCAACGAAACAATACATCGCGACCTCAAGATACCCACAGTCAAAGAAGAAATATCCAAATTTAGTAATAGATATAACATAAGAGTTAACAACAATCAAAACCCACTAGTTACTCAATTACTTGACACGTCGGATCAGATCCACAGGCTAAAAAGACATTACCCTTTAGATTTAAGCACTAGATTCAACTAGAACCAAACACACGATAAACACTTATTAAACACGACATGGTACCACGCCAGAAAAATTTACTTATAATTCTCGATGAGAATTGATTGTAAAATTCATCCAAATAAAAAAAAATTTGAGAACGTGATTGGCATTGAATTCATTTCACTAAGCTTCGAATGTTATTATTGGAAGTATTGTTCGTATTAAATTCGTTTGACCAAACCTTGCAAACAAGCTGGAAAACCTTAATCGGATAGAGATAGATGAAGATTGTAATAATTAGGTCTGTATACTTCCAGTATCCATCGTAAGCTGTTAAATTACAATAAAAAGGGAAACGTATAAAAGACTCTTGTCCAACATATTACAAATTTACCTTAAAATTCAATATATTTCTATCGAATTTGCATTTCGCATAAACACACCACGATACATAAATGGTCGATAGTAGCTAGCCAGTTTTTTACAGTTTATTAAAAATTCATGAATCCAAGCTGGCAAAGAGATCTCTTCCTTATTTACATGTAATGCATATAGAAGGAAATATGTACACTTTAAAACATGGTTGTAATACACACGTGAACAGTTTCGTATTCTCAGAAGCCCGAGGCTTATAGATATTTTTTCGGCACAGGTTAATGGTTTTCATCGAGTTTGTTACGCGTTTACAGACCAACGCGAATTGACCAAGCAAATGGGACGGTAAAATGAAAGATTAGCAACGAGGGTGCGACAATATCCCCAAAAGGAAGAGCACCCCTGAACGCTTCAAAGATCCTTCGTCTTGATAACCCAGACACCCGATCTAACGGGGCCCTTAGATGTGCTACGGAATTATTTAGTGATGCGTAAGCCACAGGGTCGGTTGGAAGGAAGGTTAATAGCTTCGATTCCCAGTAGTACGTTTACCCGGCTCTCAAACTTGCTGTTACTTCATTGGTTCTCAGCCTAGAATTGTGTAAATAATACATAATATGGTCTTTGCACAGTTAAGCTGCTTGAGACTTTATGACTCCATCGAAATTTACGGTGCGTCGCGATACCGAAAGCTACGCGTTATTAACGTCCTATTCGATACTAAGCTTTCGTAGAGTTCTCTCGGTGTCGGCCTTAATAGAATTTCAAGCACGATAAAAGGAATTCTATATTTGTCATTCATAAACACTAGCTCAGATCCCCCTGATAGCATAAATATTCTACTTCTTAAATTCTACTTTGGAAGAAATTTGTTTATATATGTATATATCTCCGCTTAAAAGTTTTTAGGTCATTCGTATTTTTAATAAAACTGATACTTCATGTAGATTATGTATTTTAAATACATTAAATATTTATTTTTCATAAAATTGCTACTAATATATTAATACGGTATACTTCTTTTATCGTATAAACCGTTAAGCTAAATGAGTTCTTAGAGTAAATATAATACCTGTTCTAACACCGTTAAGCTGGAATGAAGTTCGATTACTCTCGACGTAACAGCACCATGACCCACCAAATTCTAAATTATTCAAGAATTGTAACAGAGCTGTAGTACGTTCAAACATCTACAGAAACGTACGCAACAGGAACGTTCGAATACGAAGAACAGTCAGCATCTATTTTGTTACAGTTCGGTAGCGATTCATGGACACTTGATATGACAATTTCACGATGATTGAATAGATACTCGGTATATTATGTAAATTTTGGAATTAGCTCGATAATTTCAAAATTATTAGGTGGGTGTTATTTAACTGGTCAGCGAGTTCAGGTTCATATACGCCGCAGCTACCGCAGATGGTGGCCGTTTGGTCGCTAAACGTCAAATCCACCTCTAGCCCTGGGCGAACGTCATGTTCGTTAAAGGTAACGACACACGTACAGTCACAGATATTTGTATGCGCAGTGGTGAGAATGACTGCGCCGGATATCAGGGCCCCGCAGTGCAGCGAACCTACATCGAATAAGCTTTCCGACGGAGGTCTACCAACACTGGCTAACATTGGTAAATTCTGGATCGCACGAGAATGGGACAGGGCAATGAAGAGCGGTGAACACCGAATAGAGGCGGTGAACGAGGCGAAGGAGCAAGAAGAGGAGAGCAATCGAGAGGTTTGGTTGGCATTAAACGGCCTTCTCCTCCGCTGCCATTTGCGCTCGAACCGATTGAATCCTTTCTGGATTAAAGCCGCTGCGATTCTTCCTGGTCCTGTCGATCATGGCTGTCTATCGTCTATCTAGTAGATTTGTACTAAAACTCGAAACGAATTGACATGTGAATTTTCTACGTATATTGGTTCATAAAAGTATTTGAACGATTACAATGTACTATGGCAAATAATAATATAGCGATATAATAAATAAAATATTTGTTACAGTCACCGTAGAATTGTATCAAAACTCGAAACGAATTCATACGTGAATTCCATACGTCCATAAAAGTATTGCGCCAATTACTGTATACTGTAATAAAGAAATAATAATATAACAACATAACAAATAAAATATTTATTGAAGCCACTGTAGAGCCGTATTAAAGCGTGGGACGAGTTGATACATGAATTTACCACATACGTTGACTCACATTGAACAATTTCTCTATATGTTATAATAAATATTGTGCAAATACTCCTCGTAGCCGCTGTCATATTATTGGATGATGAAAACGAAGTCAATGGGATGATACAAGACCTAGTAATCGAGACCAGATACCTACCTATACCATATCATGCTCATGCAGATACCATGCTCATGTTGATTATAATAATATTCAAGTGACGTACTACGAGGTTTACCAAGAACTTAAAACTTAGATGAAGATGTAGAAGAAACTCGCATGAAACAACAGGAGGAGAAAGCAGATGGGCGCGATACGCGGTGCATCTTGGAGGACGAACGGCAGCATTATATTATGTGCCATGCGGCTAAATTGAATTCTCGCGCCGGCGCTTTCTGGAAATAATATTATGTTTTATGTGCCCGGCACCCGCGCAACCCTATTGGAATCCCTTAATAGGAATTTTTCACATTTTCCGCCCGTTCTCGACGAATAAGACCAGCGAGACGCAGCAGCATCCATTGGCACAGATTCCGATGCGCCAGGGGCGGGAAAACAGGAAGGAAAGGCGAAGGGATCTATCTAGCTCTCTCTCTCTCTCTCTCTCTCCCTCGTTCCCTCCTCTTCTTTTTTCCTCTCTCGTTTTCTCCGCGAGCAACGAAACGAGAGGACAGATGGGCCACAGGCGGCGGGGGTGGCAGACTGCCCCTGTTTGCTTTTGCTCTTTGCTTTTTCCCACGGTGATGGAAGCAAGGAAAATTCCAACGCCGCCAGCACCAGCATTCACCGCCGATATCAGCTTCCACCACCATCGCCGCCACCGTCGACGCCGCTACCGCCATCATCATCGCCGCAACTTTCCACTACTACAGATAAAAAGCTCGGGGAAGCTCCACTTTTCGAGATGGCGTGGTGCACGCGACGCTCGATAACACTTCAGAGGACGAAGTTAATTCCCGTCGAGCAGCTGCATCCAACCTTCGCCGGCTTCGGCCTTCCCGAACGCCCCGGAATATTTGAATTTAACGATGAACCTCTCTGTTTCCTCTTTTCGTTATTTTCTTCCTTGCTTTTTGCGTGTTCCGCTTTTTATTCCTTCCGCCGTTTTCGTTTTCCTTTTCGCTCTCAGTTTTTGCACAGCCGATCGAGAAATGTGCGAGCTTATCGTATCCATCCGCGTACCTTTTCTCAGCGGAAACTGAACTGGCGGTTTCGATCGTGTGTTCTCGAAATCCGCGTATCCCGATTGATAGGTTTCCCGATTGATAGGAAAGAAACTGAAACGTTCCGCGTGCACTACTGGCAAAAGAATATTTTCTGGTAAATTCGTGAAATAGAGAAGGCGTATATCGATTATCGAATTCGTCTCAAACGAAATTCCATAATAAATATAATTAAAATGCTATCAGGTATCAATCACTTCCAAGATAGTAGTAGTAATCAATGAATTGCTGTATAGAATATATTCCCCTATCATAATCAATCAAAATATCAATCATGGTTGAATATCAAAATTCAATAATGGTTGAGTACCATAACAATACAATTTTCCTTCGTTTCAAGCTATGATCCTCGCTAGCGTGAAAAACGTGGTATATCCAAGTGGTTTTAAGATTCATCTATTAAATCGATGAATTGGAATTTGAAGCAATGAAATATTAATCGCGAATATTTCTAGAAAAATCTATTATACGAGTGTCGAGTTCCAAATTTCTATAAACAGATTAACGAAATCTAGCAGTGTTTAATCTTTCACCTACATCGTTAACTTGTAAACTACGTACCAATTAATTCTTGCTTTGAATTCGTAACAATCATGTCAAATCCGATATTCAACTAGCAGAATATACAATAGAATATTCTACATGGCTTCTAATCGATTCATCAAATAATAACGCATCGCTAGTGAAAATCGACGAGAAAACTAGAGAATTGGATAGAAGCGGTCGGAAGACGAAATAATTTAAGCGCGGACACGCGTGCTGCGCGCGGAGCACAAGTTGCAGTTTATTCGCGATTCAAAATAGTAAAAGCGATGATCGGTGAATGTAATCGTGAAAAACGTTTGCGGGTTGTACGAGTGAATATTTCAGGCGTGTATATCGGGCGTTCTGTTTTCAAGCAAGCCGTGTACACAATGTTCTCGCGGTTAAATTCGCGATGTGCCATTGCAAACAATGCGCGAGCAACGAGGCTTCTAAACTATCTCGCGGTCTGTTCGTAACTAGAACGTGAATTTTTCAAACTTACAGATGTTTACCTGCCAACGCCGGCACACATTCAGCGCGTTGATCGCGCTCGTTATCGATCCCTCGTTTCCTTCCCCGAGCGCGTGTCGTTATTGTACATCGCAAAGATTCTAATCGACCAACGAATGCGATATCGATGCAATGCGCGTCGTTACACGTATTATTTGGGTCATCTACATAGAAAGTAAAACAAAGTGGTATGTACGATATAGTGGCGCGTTACATGAGCTACATTCATTATTTCACGTCGAGTGTAATTTAATCACATCGGGTCTTTGAACCATCTTGCATAATGGGTGCTAACAACGCATTTCAGGAAACATCGATTCGAATAATCACCTGTTGTCGTCTACACGCGTTCGAACTCCCTCTTAATCCAAGTCATAAACGACGTGCAAAATGTTAGGAATGTTTTCACGTGATTAATATACTCAGTGATCGAGAGCGGTGAGTTTTGGAATTCTGTTTGATCCCATCATGAAAGTTTTTGTTATTTTCAATATTACCGATATAGTTACCAATATGTGACGAACTTGGAAACACCCCGAGGCGTAAAAATGCATTAGGTAATAAATCTACCTTGTACCTTGCTTTCATCCAAACATTTGACAGTTCGGTGTTCGCTCATTCTGTCGAACGTTTTTTCGTTACTCGAAAGAATAACGAGAAGCTTTGCAGCAACGGCGAAATTATCATCCAGTCACATATTTTCCCGCTTTCGCCATGTTCTGAAATTTCGCAAAGTGTCATTTCATATCATGTAACTTCCAAAATTTGTTTACATCGTTCCACCATTACCACGGTGCACGTATTTTGTTCATTTATTTCGTATGTTCCTGCGTCGTTGCAACATTTCACGAGCGCGTTGAAGCTCACTTGTCGTTGGCTGTACGCCATCGTTTCGTTGAACAACGGCGGGGAGGCGGGGGAGGGAAAAAATAGATTTTCTCCGGTGCAAGTTTTGCGTAAACACGCGACCAGTTTGTTCCGTTTGGATATGTGATAGATTTTTAGCGCGTTATCGACGTGCATGGCACTCGAAAACTCCGGAAACTGTCGACCATGCAGCTCGTCTGCAGGCTGGCCGCCGGATCGCGTTAGCATAAACGCATTCGGTCACGACAGTTATAGATAACGGTAGCATTCTGCGTTTCGAATGAGATTCAAATGTATTCCAAGGAGATGTTTCTTCAGGCCTGGAACAGCTCGCTGTTTTACGAGTTCATCCGTGGGCGCGCGCCGTTTCACGTATTTCGTTTCCGGCCAGCGGAATAACGACGGATACCGAGATACGATTTGAAATTACACCTTGATGTTTTCGCGAAACTTTATCGTTCGCCTTGGCGTGGATCGGCGGCGCGAAATGGCTGACGTTAATCAGCGGATTATGTGCCTTTAAGTGTTTCCTTTCTGCTACGCGCAACCGGAAGGATTTATCCCAGATCACTTTTCTCGCTGACTGATGGCATTATTACGCGCCGCGGAACTTTCCCTCGTCAACCGGTTGGCTGGTTGTATTTTATCGGGGTTGACAGTAGAAAAAATGACGAATGCCAGGATTTTCTACGTTGAATGTTACGAAACTGAACTATCGTGTTTTGTCAAAACTCTTCAGAGTGTAAGCCAGAGAAATGTTTTCTTTTTATTCGATGAAATAAAACAGGAAATATTTTCATTTCGGTTTTATTTCATTAGTGTTGTGAAAGTAACAGTTAAATAATTCGTGATTTAGTAATGACATGAAACAAACATGATAAAGAAATGTTGATTTTCCTCCTGTTATCCATTCTACATTATGAATCGAACCGATGTATACTGACAACAATACGAGAGATATTTTAAAAATATTGAAAATAGCGTTTTATATAAATATTGCAAACGAGGATGAATATTTCCAATTCACTCGATATTGCGTGAATATATGGTTTTTAATAGCATGTCATAAAGACAAAATACATTACATAATAATACATAATACAAAATTCTACCGTAATTAATGTTAAGACAACTTGGTCCGACTTGTCATCGACCAATCTCCTTTATGTCGGATTAACGTAGATTAATACTACTGTGGTATTTATTGATTCGTGCGTATTAATTGTCAGTGGATCTTATTTCCATCACGTAGTTTTCAATCATTGACACGTATTGAAGGAATTTTTAATATGTAGAATATATGTATATATAGACGTGTAAGTAGAGCGAAATTGATAATCTTCAACGTGGGAGGCAATTATTACCTTCAAAGCAAATCAGTTATCCAATAAATAAATGCAATTATGTTATAACCGTGGCAAATGAAAGAGTAAATACGTGAAATGTATAAAAGATATACCAACATTCAAGACTATTGGTTATTCATTTTGGCAATACGGTATATTATTCTTTTGCCCTAAAATCCTACCAGCTATTTTTCCACAGAAGTACCGAATTCATAATTTCAACTTTGTAACGTTTCAATCGATGTGTTTGATATTGCACTTTTTAAACATTCCTGTAAATGCCGAGCAGACATTTAATTAGAAAACTAAAGAATGTTAATATTTGTTTTTGATCTGAATGTGTGGTAACGCACGATAAATTTCTTTATCCCGCTTTACTGTTTCGGTAACGAAATTTCACAACTTTCCCACAATGATTCAGTTCCTACTATATAACTTTATCAATAATCTATCCATCTAACTTTCTCCATCTATTCCATAGCTAACCTCGCCTATTCAAATATTCTGTCTAAATACTGCTTCGGTTCAACAGTTCCATTTACACGCATATTCCTTCCACGCGATTCGATGTTTCCCATACGTTCGAAAATTCTCTTTTTTCCATCTAGTAGAAACCCAACCCGAGAAATCTCCAATTTTAGCAAATAAATAAATATTCTCTATAAATATCCGGATGACGATGTTGCAACATATTTGTTTAGATACGTCGATTGATACGCAGGTTGTTGTCTTTATCCGATGTCGAGATACGTACTAGGTACATGGATCGAGGCTATGGTGCTTTAATACCTGCATAAATGGAACGGTGCTAAATCAAACGGTGTAGCGATTGGGTTCGCCCGATCGAACCTCATAAAAGTCCAGTTGTCGATAGTGTATGCGAGAAAGAGGAGGACAAAACCGCGGGGAAAAAAGTAAGAGCTTATGATTGCGTGCTAAGGTTTCGTAAAGCACGTTTCTTGCCGTGAGACTTATCGAACTATCGGCTTTCCTTCCAAAGACTAACCCTCCCCTTCATTGGCCCAGATAAAGAAAGCCGCAGCCTCGTTTGTAGATGGCTGCTGGTTCGTTCCTCCGATGGCTCGACGTTTATCGACGAAAGATATATGGAAATTACGAGAATGAAGCAATTTCACCGTTTTCCCCATTTTTCTTCCCCTCCTTCGTGTCCCTCTTTCTATCTGTTTCCCCTACCTATTTGCCCGTTTTACGTTTCACTATGAAACTCAGGTAACGAAGAGTCGCCCTAGCGACGAGTTATTCGATGAGTCTAGGCTTATCCGCGAATCACCCAGAGGATGCACAGTACGCATAAAGCCGATCGTAATTCGATAGCTAGACGTAATCTTCTCTAATGATGGGATAGAAGTCGCGACGTGCTTTCGAGATTGAAATTCTTTTCTTGGCTCTTGGACTCGCTGCGTCATGTCGAACTTAATCGATCTGTGAAATTAAAGTATTAAATTATAGGGGGACGTTTAAGATCTCTTCTCTTTCTCACTCTTTTTATTAAAGGACTTTTATTAAAGGACAAGGGAAAACCGAATGGATCGCGAGTACCGCGACAAATTTGACCGACGCGACGCGAAGATTTTATTCGCCGACGAATAGCTTTGTTCTCGAGCGATCGTAACGGAAGCCTTTTGTCAATTGTTTGACGATGAAAAGTTTCGATTGGTCGTTATCTGTTGCGTTCGGTCGTGAAAGCATTTAACCGATGAAAGTTAATTTATCGTGATTTCGATCCATCGTGTTTTATCGTTTCCCCTTTTATCGGTTTTCGCACTCGTTTCCTATCTATACAGCTTTCTTTCTTTTCGTCCTTCTTCCTTGTTTACAAATGGTTAAAGTTCGCGACTGTTAGGAAAGTTCGATTTATCGCCCGACAAATCAGATACTCGTTTCTTTTAACGTGGTAAGCGCGGTTAACTTCACAGTGAAATTCCCTAATTTCATACTTTATTGAAGATATAACGAACAATATTATTTCACAGTAGCTACTTCCCTTTGCGAATTCTATTCCAATCTAAGTACAAATCTAACGAAGGGAATCAAAGGGAACGTAAATTTCGCTTCTTTTCCATTTAAACCAAGTCAGAGATAAGCCGAGTATCGTAATGAAGCATAGATAACGAAGAACGAAAGAAACTGAAAGAACCAAATCCTTTAACTTAACAGCACGAAAATGTATGACAGAAGATGGTAATGTGGTCATAATAATTATTTAACGTGATCTTACTAACGTCTCTTATTAACGTATCCGTGTTTCATTTTCGTATGAAACGAACGTTTAACGAGAGGACCGTGGACATCGGAGTTGGCCGATTAGAAAGTAGACACGCGAGAAAAATAGAGGGCGCGGTGAAAACGTCGTGTCACTGCACTTGTCGTTGGCAGGGGCGCACGAAACGAAACGGGGGTTGCCGCGTTACGTCAGCGACATCGGAATTGCAAAAATTCACATGCGGTCCACCCGTTTTTCCTCGACTTTCGCTTGTTTTCTGCCTCCTTCTCCCTTTAAACCGATCCTCCACCGACCGCCGCACATTTTCTCCATTTGTTTCGTCTCGTTATACACGACTGAACGAGAAATTCTCATTTACAACGGAATGTGCGTGGTGGGCACGTCGGTGATACGAGAGCCTCGGGACTTGGTATCATTCACGCTCCTTCGTTGGACTCAACAAAGCCGAATATTGATTAAACCGTGCCGCACACAGACTGCGTGCGGATAATTAGTAGATGCACGGAGTTTTAATGGCCCTTTAATAACACGCAACATCAAATTAGAAGGGTGGGGTCGTAGACCCTTCCCGTTCTCCCGCTGCTTTTCCATCTTTTCCCTTCCGCGATATATTTCACCAGCCATCGTCGTCGTGCGGCGCAGTGATTACTCGCGGCCTTGTCAAGCAATTTCGCTACGAACGGTCATCCGACTAACTTATTCGGCTAATAGAGTTATGAGACCAGGCGCTTATTAAGAAGCATTCTACCGCAACGTTTTTGTTGCTTATGTGTAGTCTGCGAGTGGATTTAAGCGAAATGTTGCGTTTCATGGTAGTGTTAAATCTTTAGGTTACGTATCTCTGTCCTGAATGTATCTGATGTAAGAAATCCTTGTAGAACGAAATATGTGAGATAAGCGAAAGTCTTAGGTGTGAAGAATATATGTGTCGTAATTATGAAGTGAAGTAAAGTCAGGTATTGTGAATTTTACTGTCGAGCGAGGATTTATTAGCCAGGGATATATGTTACGTAAATCAGATGTGTGATTTAATCAAGGAATATTCCACGTATCCTGCGCGTTTACTGTAAATAAGGATATATTTGCTCATTAAATATGATCTCATTTTCACAGTATATTATGTGAACTTTGTAATACTTCACGATATAAACTTTGCTTTCGTCTCGTCGAGTTTCTGCTTGCTAGTAATTTCCAACAAAAACACGTGCCTATTAGACGAAGCTTTAATCATTGATCGAAAGGAAAAATATATACATTGAAAACAAAGAATGTTCCTAAGGAACGATAAAAAGGTTAGTGGAACTTTTTCAAGATTTTTTTTTTTATCAGAATATCAACGATACAATCGACGGCGAACTCTTCTGGTCTAGCACGTCGGAAATGAAGAAAAATTAACCGAACATGTACCTACTTCATTGCGTGAATTTCGTATGGAAAGGCCAGTTGAAATGGTTATTCGTAATGTTTGCCAAGTACGCTACGCTCTTTGTGCGGTATAACTGGCCGTTACGTTAGCAGCGCAATTATGGGCTGCGCGAGCCGCCGTGTCATGAAAGAAATACATTAATACGACGTTAAAGCTCGTAAATTATTAAGCGTACAAACGTCCGGCGAAATTACGGGAGAACGATCCACCAGGAGGTCTACGGCAAGCCACGGTGAAAATTTAATAACGCACGTTCGTCCTGTCTGATTGCAATCCAATTAATTACACGGGGATATTTATTAATCGGTCGTTTCCGAGTTGCGGACCCGAACGGGCTTATTGCGTTTGCTGGGCAAACAGACGAAATTGCAGAACGTTCGGGGCGGGAGTCCGACAACTTTTCGAAGTTAATTTTATCATATACACGATAGAATACGCCTAGATCCTTGAAAAACCGATCATCGAATTATTCGAACGGAATCGAACTTAAGCCAGTTCTCTTCAGTTTTTCCACGTTTCCTGTCTATCCATATTCTTTTTTTCTCTCCGCATTTTTCTCCAGTTATTTTACCTATTTCGTACGATATATTACGATATATTAATATATTACGCGTTCGTTATGCCACGTTTCCCATAAAATTTCATCTATGTACGCGCGTTCTCTTCTTTTCAGAATTATTGCGCGATCCTGTTCGAGAGGTTTATTCAAGGCGCACCGTTTACGCTGTTCACAGCGGCCGATAATTTCAAATTTACGTAGCACGAATAGGAACAGCCGAAGTTAAATAGAGTCGGATATCGAAGGATACGCTGAATTTCCATGACTAGTAGTGGATTATACGATTCTGTCTGGGTGCTCTATCCGTGACTATCCATAACGGGCCGCGATTTTATTTTGTCCGAGTAATCTGAACCTTTTTCAATTTCTGTTCGAACGATAACTCCGGGAAAGCTCTCTTTCTCTCTCTCTGCTCTTTTCTCTTGGTGTTTATCTGGTTCTCTAACTATCGTACCAACCATGGCAACGTTAATCTGTTACAATCGATCTTGCCAATGAACTGCGAGTACAATTTTCGATGAATCGCAGAGTAGGTTTGTCTGCGGTGGTTCATGCAAGAACTCGAGACGGGATTATGCATCGAGCGACTCGATAATTGGTGGTAAAGAAATGAATTGGTCTGTGCTAAACGATCTAGTCGGAATCGTGCAAAGTTAATCAATCGTTTAACCGTACTTTGCTCGTCCGATAATTCACCGCTTCGAAGTCTATTAAAGTACACATAGTTTAATATCATTGGGGAACGATCCGGGAACCACTGTGGGAGCGAAACCTCGAACGTGGCTAATTCTCTTGCTCTAAAATCAACCGTAATTTTCAGGAAAAAGGAGAAGGTGAGATAGAGACAAGGAGGGTCACGAACGAAAGAGAAGGAGAGAGATAATCTCGTTTGTGTAGTTCTGTCTCGTGGATTATTATGAATTTATTAGCGGTTTGCAGCGAGCATACGCTGTATTACTGGTGCGCAAATCGTTAGCGAAAAATAATTAAAACGAGAGGATTTTATCGAACCCATATAACGGCAATTACCGAAGGGTACCAGCTCCAAAGCAATTAAACCCAGTTCGGTTTCTCTCTCGTTGTTGCCTAGCCGTTTGATCTGTCCATAGAGAAAAGCCTGCGTCTGCTACCGATACTTTGCTGGTCGATAGTACCACGATTGGCATGCTTCTCGATAATTGTTACATCGTCTTTTGTAAAGCCGGGAAATACGATATATCGATTTTTAATACTCATATAGTGATCTTTGTGTCGACGTTTCTACGTATTACAGATATTAAATATAAGGTGGAAGAGTTGTAGCAATTTTGCTTTCTACGACTCGGTATATTCTGCGTCATCTCTTTGAACACCTTTTTCATTTATTCTAATTTAGTAGCTGCTTGTTTTCTTGTTATTCGTGTCTATGAGCAGTCGTTTGATTCGAATCGTAATTATTAACGAATAAATGTAATTAATCACATTTATTGATATTACATAACAAATATTATCGCTTAGCTACTAAACATTTTTTTCTAAATCTGAGATTTTCTTTAATTTTAGACGTGAAATCAAGTATACTTGTGATTAATCAAAATCATAGACGTTGAAAACGAAATGTTAAGTACAAATTGGAAGGGAATGAAACCAAATATTTATCTAGAAATTACACCGAATTGTTTCAAAGGTTTTTCATTTTCGTCCCTTATCCTTTAACATATTGTCACCAATTTTAAGCCTGTCGTACCATTTCCTTATTATTCCGTGCATTCCATATATACCACTCTACTTGTGTTAGTACTACATGCACTAGAAAACGGACGAGTAGGTTAAGTCAATACAAGTAACAGAGCAAATATAGGTAACAGAGCATACGTTCATTCTGCAAATCTGCGGATGCGATTGGTCTGAAGATATCGGAAACGGTTGCCCGATAGCGATCGGTCGTCACTCTGGTAGCTCGCAATATTAATTGGTTTAATTAACTTGCCGAATTGCTGCCGCTCTCGTGGCTTGGCCTGGATTAATGTGTGATCAGATACGGAGCAACGTCTTGCCTACGGGAGGACGTCGTGAAATGTGTTACATGCTGCTCGAACAACCCGACCTATGGTAAATTCAGGCTATTAATTAGCTTCGACGATTCATTCAATGATTGAACATCGTTTAATTTGCAGACAACTCTTGATGATAGAGAAACGTATACTACAATATAAAGAAATGTCGATCGGTTAGTTGAATAATTTATAGCTGTTTTTGTAATTTG
The DNA here is from genome assembly GCF_014825855.1 of Bombus pyrosoma. Taxonomy (NCBI): domain Eukaryota; kingdom Metazoa; phylum Arthropoda; class Insecta; order Hymenoptera; family Apidae; genus Bombus; species Bombus pyrosoma. The sequence continues at coordinate 15,853,667 of NC_057775.1, forward strand.
CCATATCGAGGATGCAAATGATAGTAAATAATAATTAAAAGTATTTGGTGGACTTCATATAATTTAATTTATCCATCGCTTGAATAAACAATGAAGATGCAGTGGATGTTATTACGATTAAACGAACTTTAAGGTGTTTATGAATATCTTTATTACTCTGGAATATGTAATAAAGTTGTATTTTTTTTTTTTATTTATTGATCGGTAATTGGGCAATATGAAAATAACTGGTCAAGAACAGATAAATTACGATTAAATGGTTACCTGAGGCAGAATTACATCATTTTACTGTTAATGTAAATTAATTAAGACTAATTAGCGATACAGAGGAAATGTAAACTTATCCTTATTTATCGGATTGCGTTACTTAATGGTTGCATTTAATTGGCAATTAATATTCCATCGAGATTGAACGACTTATTGGGGCATTCAAATTGCAGGTTACGATGAAATATTTAAAGAAACCGATTGTCACATTCAGAGAACGATGTAATTTTTTACTAAAATATTTAACACACAACATATGATGAATTGTATAAGAATGTTTGAAATGTTCTCATCTCTTATGTTTACAGCGATTCTTTATTCAAATTTATTACGTTGCTTTTTATAATATTTTATTTCTTTGTATCATACGTATATACATGGTATGCGGTTATATCTTGTATATATTATTAACAATCTGATGAAGTTAAAATGATTCATAAATTAATAATTATTAATTTTTTGTAATCATTTGTATAATATTACGAAACAAATCTTTATTTTAAATCTTCTCAAGATTATAGAACTGATATATAATAAACTACATTAGGCAATTCTAAATCCACTTTGTCGTTTCCATTAATTTCTGTACGCAATGTTTCCTGCGGGAAGATAACATTTTATACCTGTTATAACTCAGCGTATATTTGAAGATTAGGATATATCATCAAAAGTTTATGGAGATGAGGCGGAGGTGATTTGAAGCGAATGAAGTGTCACAAATATAATCTCCGGATTACGGTTCTTGCTTATGAAACATGACTATACTTATATGGCATTAGCCTGAAACTGCACGGTTTCGATTTTATGCGGGACGCTGGAGTTTCACAAGAAAATTAAATTACGTTTACGACGTCTTCCACGGTCGGCCAGAAAGAAATACAGAAGGTATTCTTTAATACGAACGGGCTTACTTAAAACAGCTTTATGCGCCGCGGCTAAGAGATATAATTTTCTTTAATATACTCAGGCTTGCTATGAGAACCCTGAAATTCCGCTTAATTAAATCTCTTTCGCGAGAATAAAATTGCACTTCAAGGATTTTTTAAACGCTACAATTACCGAGTTCGCGACCAATTTTCTCTTAGATTTTATTATTTTGCTACGCATCCTCATGTAACACTTAAACATTAAAATAATGGAGGAAGCAAAAACCAATGAGGAGAAAATTGCAATAACTTATGGAATTTTGAGACTAACAAAGATTTATTAGCTTGAGATACTTTTTATATCTCGTGTAAATAAAATAATAATATTAATGTACAATAGGGAACCTTGATAATTGATTTTATTATCAGGTAGTATTATTACAATATATTATTACAATGTTAGTTGAGTTCTGTTTAACCGTTTTAATAAAATAGTAATTTTTAACGAGCTTATTTAAAGCAATAATACAGTTTGAAATCGACAACAATAGTTCGCAACGTTTGTCCGAGTTACATGTAAACCGCCACACCTGTACCACCTTTTCATTGACCAGCTCGAGTCACATATACTGTATTTCAGTCACATTTAACTTATTAATCCTCGTAACAATGAATGCCATTGCGTTACACAGCGACCAGCTAAAATAAACAATAAATACCAGCTTATCTCTCTCTTTAATATTTATTCTGAATGACTATATGGCCTGGGTGGCTAGCTGAATGAATAGGTTGTGTACAGTTATTCAGTATAATATAAAACAATAAAACGCTACATTAACATATTCACATAAGTAAAACATCATCGTTTCAAAAGAAGAAGCGGTTCATCTAAAATCTCGAGATTGAAATTTTCCTGCGATATTCGATAGAATACAGCATGTCCACTTGAAGCAATAATATATTTGGATCAGATTAAACAAGTTAGCCTGTAATTCCCCGAATTCTGTTTACAACAATTTTCGGACGAATCGCGCTTGAAGACATACTCGATGAAACAAGTTTGATTATTCTGTACAAGGTGCAGGATCGAATCCTAAGATATCTCGAGCAATCCTTCCTCACATATCTCTTGCCATCGTAACTCTGCTTTTATCGATCTCTACTTTAACAGATGTAATAACGCAGGTTCGATCACAGACCAATTCCATTGGTCGTAATAGGGCCAGGATGGGCGCGCTCAGAGTCTCGTTTCCGTTCTACTCACCGCTTCACGGATGAGAAACGATCCTTCCCGCATTTCGGAAACAGGATTCTCACGAGACGTCTGGTATCCTGGCCACACGTGATCCTATACCGCAAGGACTGTCAACCCTCGGCTCTCCGGCCCGTCGTCTTACAGTTTTGATACGCTATTCCATCGCCAGTGATGCGAGATAGAGGAAACTGCTAGGTCCGCCCGTCAACAGGGGTAAGGCGTGTGGAAGCAGGAAGAAAAGGCTCGGAAAAGGAGCATCTCGGGAAATAAGATTCTGACTTTCTTCTTGACGTATCTGTCTTCCGGCGGCGGATCTTCAGAGGTGCAACGGTGTAGAGTATCAGAGTAAGGAAAGCAACGAAGAAGAGAGAGGAGGATGAGGAACAGAGTGAAAGAATAAGAGCCGAGAGAATAGTGGAAATTCTTCTAGACGGCTGATGCTATGCATTGTCTTTGTTTGTTCGTTGCGGTGCGTCACGAGTACGCGTACATCAGACGGAATTTACATACGTGTTCGCTAGTGCTCTTTCCTACGGACCCTAAGAAAAATGCGCGGACCCTGACGCACGATATCCCGAAAGTATGAATTTCGCTCGCTTCGGAATTTTATATTCTACGGATTGCAGGCTTCCAATCGAATTTCTTTTTCCCATCATCAGATTTCTTTCTTCAAAGATTCACTCGATGCGTTTAAATTCTTTCTCCTAGGGTGAGCTGCTTTCACGCAGCAACTGTTAGAGAATGATCGAATCTTTTTTTAGCAATTTTATCGATCTACGATTTTTACAGAGTCAAATTATTCTTTGTAAAATTCATGGGTAAAGAGTCGTTCCTTTTTCTCGCATCGTATGTCTTTCCACGTTGATTCCTGTTTCGGAAAATTCTATATTTTAGTCATTGGTAGTATCATCGTTAAAAGCGGTTACTATTATCAACAGTAAAATTCCTAGGACATCTCGAACGTGATCTTCCGATTGGGAGAGTCACAAAGGTATAGTATAAATTATAATCCTAAGTAGTTGAACAAAAGCTACAATTACAATTAGTTTCTCGTCGATTCATTCAATTCTGTATTAAGTGAATTATTAACGCGGATTGAGAAATGACATAGAATGACGTATATATCATTTAAACAGGTTTAGAATACCTAGAATTTCGAGGTTGCGATCGGCGGAACACTAGCAACACACAAACTACATTATTACTGGCGAGCGCGAGTTCAACTAAAAATTTCTCCAATTTTTGCACGGCGAAAAAGTTGCTTGCGATGCGAATCACGGTAATTGCGAGCGGTGCTCGCAATTATGCATTTAGTTAGTGTTTATAATTAAAATGAAACACGGAATCGAGAGCAGAGACGTGGCTGGCCGGTCTAACGAGACAATTTAACGTTACAAAGCTGTACGGAGTAATTTTCTCAAATGTTTATTTCAAGATCGTTTCCTGGCGGTAAACGCTGGTCGTTCCGGTTTTCGTTTTTCGAAAGGCAGGCAAAAGGGCAGCTCGTGGATCGCGACAAAGCAGCGCGACACGGAGTTGCGAGTTATCGAATTTCGATCACGTCTCTTTTCCGTGTACTTTCTGTGAATTGGCGCGACTATCGCCAGAAAACCTCTCGTCGCGCTTTCGCGGTCACAAATTCGATTTTCCATGTGCGTTTGTGTCCGTGTGCGACAAAAAGAGGTTACTCCGTGGAAGTGAGGGGAAGAAAAAAAGTAATTCGAAGAAGAGCAAGGGAATGAAAGTACAACGTTAATCAAACAGAAAGGTGCAGTACGTGAGCGTGAGCGTGTAATTGCGGACACGAATTTTCCGTCGAGTCTCTAATCAACGCGTCTTGATTAATCAGACTGCATGTCCGGTTACTTCCGACCGCGATCTTCTTTAAGCGAACCAATCTGAAAAGTAATCATGGTTTACATAGAGCATTCGGGTGCAGAGCGTCTAACCCTTCGTCTTAAGAAAGTAAGAAACTTTGGTGCAAATCGCACGGTCACTTGGCCAATCACGATCAACGTTCCGTGTCTGTTTTCTTGCAATTTGTAGCAAGAAACAAGACAGCAAGCGTCCGGCTTTTAATTTATAGAACAACGTTTCGTTAACTTCGTTACGTTTCTCAATCCATTTTTTTAGCCAATCTATTTGTTAACAAATTCCTTAAGTTTAAAAAAATAAATGAAGGAATGAATAAAATAATTCTTGCTAGAAGCTCTGTTCAAATATTAAAAATCTTTTTTCTTTCTTAGAACGTAAATTAAAATCCAACTATAAAAGTTCGAGTATCGTAGTTGACTTCATTGTATCAATTTCTGAAAATAATTACGAACCCTAATTAACCGTACGATACGAAACGTTCATCTATTGACTGTAAGTCGTGATTTCGTCCATATTCGTCCTCTTCTTTTTTATCTTTTTAGCCTATGTCTTCCTTATAAACTCTTGTGGAACGGATCTGACCGGAAGGTTAACCAGGGTTGATGTATTGAAAACAACCCTCGTCCGCTATCTGGACAGCTTATCATATCCATCATTCCACCCTATTTGTACGGTCCGCATGGGCTTGGCTTGCGCGTAGAAAACGCGGATCGTCGGCGTATGTATGTACAAACAATCTCGCCAGTGTTTGACTGCTCTGTTTTTCATACATAAACCAAACCTAGCCGTGCATCGAGCTTCTTTTTTTCTCATAAGCGTGTAATGTGCAGAGGTAAATGGAATGATAGACGTGAAAAGAATGCAATTAAGTGGAGACGTACGTTTCGTGTGTTGAAAGGAAGCCCTTTTTAATTGAAACAACCGAAATGATCTGTTACGAAAGCATCAAAAGAGAATCATATACAGGGACGTGGAATTAATTAAAAGCCATAGAGTCGTTTATATCGTTTTAAAGGAAACGGCTGATAAAGTAAACCCACGACTTAAGTCTGGAAAATTGTTCGGATAGCGATTAACGAGCATCCACCTCTGACGTGAAATTGCATTTTTAATAATCGCCCTTTAAACCGACGAAACGTTATTAACTGCTGCAGCCTGGTTTACGAATAGCATCTGCGCGCATCGCGTTTGATCCCGTTTTAGAAAGAAAAAATTCTATTTTAATCGCGATCAGTAAAAACATAAAAGTATATTTTCCTTAGCGTCGCGTCGGTCACACTGTTTAGGACATTGGACGATTGGTTTCCTCTTTCTCGGCTATCACCGACAACGTTCATTACACCCTTTCATTTCGCAGCAAGGAACTCTGTTATGTCTTTTGCTCCTATTATCAGTAAACGCATCTAATTGCTTCTTTCTCGCGAGTGGAATCTATATAAAAAATAAGAAAACTAACAGTCGAACAACAGTGTTGCACAAAATTATTACTCTATGGTATCTATGGGAAATGCAATATACTTGAATTGGTATCGTTTGGTGGTTGACGACATACAGAAACCACAACAATTTGAAAGAATATAATTTCAAAGTGCATGATCGCCTGTTATATAAACGAATAATATCGACAGACGATTAGAAAAGAACTAGAAGATATTGCATGATTCACTTCAATCTTCTATCAATTTAGCGAGATCCAGTAAGTTCATAAAAATTCACATTCATGGGGATTTTGAGCAGTTTGAGAACCCTACTTTGTATCTATTTATTTTGGAAATAGCCGTGGCGAGCATATGCACGCTTATAAATATTAACAAGGACACGTTATTATTTTACATTTTGAACGCATAAGCCATATTTACGAGCAACGTCCCTTTCCGCTTACAGGCAGAAAAGTTTCGACTCGAATTGCTCCCCTGGGTCTTCTAATGCTTTCATTCCACTATTTATTCCGTGTAATGAATCACCTTGATCATATTATTTGCATTCACATCTGATGACGTTTTATTCTACTTACAGTGTTTTCCCGGGCCAATCTCATATCAATTTTAATTTTTTCTTTTATAATTTTAATTTAATTTACACTCACCGGCGAAAAAATCTATCCAAAGTGATACAAAGTGATGTAACAGAGAAATTGAGAAAATAAATTAAGCCGATAACCTTTGTTGTAGACGCTTGGCTAAGCAAGAAGAAAACGAAAACGGATAAACTGATGAGGCAAAGCTATTGACGTGTAGTATCGGACGGTTGAAGTAACTGAAGTAGCCATATAACGTACGATGGCGTTCGATCCGTAATAGTTCAGAATGACGAAAGTTTTCGGATGGAACATTAAGATTAAATTTATTAATAATATCCTGACACATAATAAAATCGTACACAGCTTTAAGGACAAATAGAGCATCAGCTATTTTTCTTCTGTTTTCTAAAGTTATACGATTAAGCACTACTTCCTTTAGCATTTGATCATAGCAGTGGCATGTTAGAGGCATTCGGCTTTTAACGTGTCTTGTAGCTAAACAAAGAAACTTATGTTGAACCCCTCGAGCGCAATAATATATTTTCTATAGCAAGAAGACCATATGGAAATGTTTAATACCGTGACATTTTTCGTTATCGAAAGTAATCATTGAAATGTAGAATATAAGGATGTTGCCAATTCATTCAAATCGATTCAATTTACTAGAAAATTAATTTTCTGAAACAGAAGAACTCCAACTGAAATACAATTCGACACAATTCACTGGTTCATTGGTCAATGAATTGGTCGAGAGCAGAACGGACATTCTTCTACGTCGTTTGGGATTGAATCAATAATCATCTTGGCGCGTCGAACTTGAAATCTCGAAGATACGAAATAATAGAAGGTAGAGGAGAAAATGAGTTCCTCGGACGAGGTAGCGACGGAGGAAAGACGGTGTAGAGATAATCTAAACGCGAGGTGATGGAGAAGTGGCAGGTCAGACTAGGCGAGTTGTCAGCTCATGATGGATGGACGTACGGCACGTACGAACGAAGATTCTCTTCTCTTTTTGCACAGACTTCGCCTTATTTTCCTCCGGTTCTATCTTTTTCCACACAAGAAAGCACTATTCTGCCACCGTATTGTCTTTCGTTCCCTCGGTCCGCAATTTCTCGATTTCTTGCACCGAACAACATATGGCAGTTGTTCGATCCAATTTCTTCCTGTTCAGAAACTACAGCTGTAAAAGCAGCCTGCTATTTGTACCACATAAACAATGCTCGCTATTCTCACAGGTTTATTCAACCGAGATGTATCGTCCTAGGAATATCTCTACATCGAAGTTCCGCGATAATGGCGAGGAAAGAATAATTTGCTTTGATCCGATTGTTTTTTAACTAGAGACTTTCATGAAATTATTTGTACGGGATTAAAAGTTAATGAAAAGAAATCAATATCACTTACGTTGGTTTTTACTTTTTTCTAATCTTATTCGGTCGCCTCTTTAGTCTTAAAATGAAACGACACGTAAAGGAGATATTCCTAAATAAATATTCCAATATTTAGACATTTTCAACGAAAGAAGTAAACTTAAATGAAATTAAATTGCTCCACGTGCAATTCCAACAGACATATAGCTATCGATTTCAAAAGTAATCGGAGAAGTACATCGCGAAATAATTCAGTACTTTATTTAAAGCGTTCGACGATCGAAAACTTCCTTCGTGCCGTTTAATCGAAACTTCGATCGGGAAACGATATCGTATCCACTTCATAATCGAATCGGTCGTCTCGAAGCCCTACGTGAAATATCTCCGCGAAAGATATTTTTCAAAGAGACAATTCCACCGTTCTCTGGGGTTTTCCCCTTTCTATGCCGCGCTCCGTGTTCAGAACGTTGAAACCTGGCTAGATTACCGGTGCCATCTAACCTATTCCTTCGTTTCTACCGTATTCTTCGGTGTCTGTTCGCCAAGTTCTCGTTCTTGGAGGCGTGCAGCGTGTTCACGCCCCAATTCTCCCGTTTCTATGGGCGTATCGACGGCGAAATAGAAGAGCGCAGCAGAATATCAGAAATATCGTAACAATATACATGCATAAAGTTGCTTTGTTCGCATCCTTTTTATACGACACGGCTGTGTTCCACAGAAATTTAGAATATTCTTACGCTGCGCTTGCACGTTGAAATGCAAACGTTATACCTGGCATGCGTACATACGTCTTTGCGATGTCGTTCTTTCTTCTTTTTCAGTTTCATTGCGAGATCGTGTGTCGTGTTAAACGGGCACGAATCTTGTTCCAGCTTTTCTACTCGACTTAATTACCCTGCTTTCCCTTAGTCGGTACTCGACTTAGATAGCTGCGTGCTTAACACTGTTTCTTCGATCCAATTAGCACGTAACCCTTTCAACGATGTAACACGCTATATATACATACGAATGAAACTTGCATCTCAGGAATTTCATTGGATAGCCTACTTATAGGTACTCCATCTAGTTTGCTGACCTATACTATTTTCCACCTACGAAATTTTACATTACGTTTACGGTCTAATTCTGGCGAAATTCTCTCCAAATTTTCACAGTATTTTGGGAATATTATTTTCACCTCTGCATTCGGTACGTGAAAATGAAGAATCGTCACAAATTACCAAAATATCGAAACGCTGTTATCCACACGTTACATCGATGCTGTTAAATAATTGCATCAATTTAACTGTTGCATTCTCGTTTTTTATACGTTCCAGCAAAATTCGTTAAACAATTAAACGAGGCGGTTAACCTTATATCATTACGATGATACTGCTACTCTTAAAGCAATGATTCTTACGAAAAAAAGATATGCAGTTTCATAGCTGTGTTTTAGTACCAACGAATGAACCGTCTATGTCATGCCTTTTCGAGGACAAACACCGATTCGGAACACACAGTCGACCAACGAGGATCGATAGAACTTCGACGGGTCAGTACCTTAATCAAGTCGAGTCGACTAAATCGCGACGGTTTCCCGTGACGCGCTCGTTGCCAGCTAGTTTTCGGACGGTTCGCTGGCTTCTGGTTACGCGTTATTCCACGTCTGCGTCCGCTCATCAGCGTCCCGGGTCTCAAGACAGACGATATGTTCACGCTCTAATTCCCTGGCTGTAGCGGTTGTGTACGGGATTGAAAGGGTGAGGCGGCAGGGCGAGGGAGAAGGGTAGCGCCTAATACCCCTTTTCCTTCGTGCCTAGAGCGACAGTTAGAATCCACGTATTCCACCGTATATACACAAAGACCGTAGAGAACGTGTATACGTGTCCTTTTGCTCGCACACCGTTGCTGGGACTGGTACAAACGAGAGTCCAGTCGACCGGAAGGTGAGCTCGCACGGAGCGTCCGCCTCAAGCCTGCAAACGTGTCTACCGTTTCCGCAATTTGTGCTTGCGGCTTCTCCCAGACGAAGCCAGACGTACTGGTAACGAGCGTTCGTGCACGATGACGAGCACGAGTGCATTTTTCACCGCACTGGCCGCGACTTCGTACGCGCCCGCTGCCGGTGTTCCGCGCTGTTTCGTGACGCTCCGCCGGGGAAACCGGCGGAAAACGTTTATTAAATGTCGTCGAGACGCAGCCAGATGCTGTACGCGAACAGACCACGTTGTTTTACAATTATGTGAAGCGAATTTATATCGCACCGTGCGCTAACGATAATGATTCTCGCAGCTTAAGGGACAAGCGAATTTGTACATTCGCATGGAATACACGTGTGCGTATGGTCTCATTTAGTTTGGTAAAACTTGGACTCACTTTGTTGAGGTATAGAATTTATCGTGGAAGATGAAGTTAGTAGGAGTGTGTTACTGTGAGCTTTGCGTCTCTTTCATATTCTGGATTTACATAGTTACATAGTTAAATACCACAGAAATAAGTGAATGTGTATATGAAAATACTTTGAGTATTAGTATACTATACCTTGAGTATTATCGACCGAAAAGTTTCTTTCGTTTTATAAGGAAATAATGGATGTACAACATTTTCCGTTTTATAGTATTTTATCGAATTACGTTTGATCCATTTTGTTCTATCAAAATAAAGATTACAACGTTCGACAGATTAGGTTTCACGTTTGTATAAAGATGCATCGTTGTAAAAGACGTGTCTGTAAAAGAAAGACACTTTTCGGACAACCTAATACTATGAAGCTCTATGAAGATTACAAACAAACGGAGGTTCTACATTTATTTTGAACTACTCCCTTAGAAAATTACTTTCTTGCAACATTTATTTCGTGAAAGGAAAGTACCGTTATGTTTCTGAATTTAAATACAAAACTTCTGAAAAATAAAAACTAATTGCCTCCACTTTCTGCACACTTCTCAATCTCATCACTTAGGTACATAAAATCGCCGTTCAGTTTCTAATAAACAAATAATTTACTTCAATCATTTATTTATCATAAGAACCACTTTACATTTTCCCGTTTTTTAATTTATGAAACAACTGGGTACAGCTGGCGTACAGTTCACGTATCTTTCAAACATTGAATTCACTTCCCGAATATATCAGCTGAAGGCAGCTCATGCCCGGAAATATTAACACCGTTATATCACAAAATTCTCCAACTTTTCACCCGATACCGAGCATACCGAGTTGGTATCGAAGCCAACGATCGACTGCGAGCAGACGGGTATCCGATACATATAACGATACGTTGAATCGTAGCGGCGATGATCGTTCGAACTGTTCGTCAACGAACGGACCGCTAATCGGATCAGCGTTTTAGCCCGGGCGACAGGTGGAGAGTCGGCTTTCCGCTTTTTTCACGCCAGCCAAAAAATTTGCCCTCGCGGCGATTATGCGATGTACTCTCGTCTGGATTATACTCGCACGCTGACAGCGACGGGGGCTAATGTTTCCGTTGCACTGGCGAAACGGTTTTAAAAATGCAGCAGGACGTACTCGTAAATGTCCAGACTGCGCCTGGGGTGTAGCGTCGCGGAACACAGCTCGAGAGGGGTTTCACAGGGCGTCGAGGGTCGCATCAGGTCGCGCGGGGGTTGCTGGTCTGTAAGCGTCGTGTTCGCGACGACCTGCAGCGCGCGGCAATAAATTTGTTTTAAAAAGCGCTTTTGTTCGTTCCGGCTGTGCGTGTGTATCACGCGATTGTGTGCGTGGCACGCGCTAAAAAAAACGAGCAGGTCGAGCGCTAAATCTCGGCAAAATACGATCCGGCGGGCATAGAGTACCGCACGGGGGTGGAAGGATCCTGAACGTAGGAACCAACGATCAACGTATGCGGACTTTCATGAATATCGCCGTGGCATTTCCTACGAGAATGAATTTACGCGAACCCTTGGCAACCAGCGGTAGGGGTCAGCCGGCGATATTTTATACCGATTCGCGTGAATTACTACCGAGTTCACGGTTATAAATAAAGTTCAATGGACGTTAGACTCTGCACGTTGCTTTTAACGTTTCGTGTTTGACTTGCTGAATGGATCGAGCGGAATCGTTCTCCGCTGTTTGCGCTGACAAAACGTTCGCTGGTCTCGGGAAATGTACAGAACGTTCGGCTAATAAGGTCGATTAGTAGCTTCGGTCATGATTGTATTGAATCAGAGGATATATGGTATTATCTCGATTACTTCAATATGGTCGTTGCCTGAATGATACTCGTGCAATACGGTAATAAATATTACGACGAAAATTTGCAAGAATAAATATCATAAACTTCCAGAAGTCGCATTAATCAATTTCATAAATTGTGAAGTACAGAAAAGGCTCCTTTTAAATTTATCTTGGAATATTATTTATCATATTGTTGCGATGAATTAACTTACGGAAGTAAATCACTCGTTTCTTTAAGAATTAAATATTAATCATTAATTAATATTGTATGTAATCTTGTATACCTTCTCCGTGTAACACGCATAATCGTAAGATGTGTCTACAAGTGTTCGAATACATCGATATGTATACCGGAAATGCCAATTCGCGGGGTAGCAAGTCAAACAATTAACGTAGTGGAAACGCGTTACGCCTAACTCACGATGTCCCTCGAATTCGGAGATAAACGCACGAGAAGACCAGTTAGTCGCGACGATTTGTCGGATGAGGGATATCTAAACGATGCTATGGTAACTGGAAGAGGATCGAGAACGAGGATGAACGAGATGGAAAATCGCAGGAAGCAGGGGAATCAGCATGAAAATCCCAGCCACCGTTTACTTAATGATGGAAGTTTCTACCTCTGTGAACGAGACTCCAGCTTCCGGAAGCTCTTAAACCGGATTTAAGGTGGACGGGAAACTACGAAAGCGCGCGTCGGCCGTGGTGTCACGTCGGTTCTACGGAATCGGTCTGGAATTTGCTACCGAAAGTTACGGCCGATTTGAGCGTGATAAGCCCTGTGCCTGGATTTACTGCGAATGCACATATTAGTCGGGTACGTGCACGCGTTCCCAGCGCCACGCGGTTGATATTAAATATTCGAGAAAATAACGGGCCGAAATAAAATACGAACGCGACTGGAGTCGGTGTACGATTTTTCGCTTTTTGGCGAGACTCGTTTTACCTCTGCCGTCGCAGCGAAATTTCACGTCGGCCAGACGGACGTTAGCTACGGGTCTCTCCAAGTATTTATGCGTTCGGACAGTCGAGTGCGTTCGTACACGATGAGTATACGAATTGCGACACTGCGGTTCGTAGAAAATTTTTTGATGTTGGAGTCTTGTCTTATGAGAATGAAATTTTACATAAATTTGTTCTATGTTTAATCTTGAGATGATATGTCTCTTCCGGATTATTATACGTCACGTTGATTTCGCGTGGCTTTTATACATTTCGAATACATAATAAATTACACAAAGATTTTACTAAAATGCTTTCAAGTATGTAGTTTAAGGTTATAAAATTCAAATGTTCAAAGAAAGTTGAAGAAACTTTTTATGTATGCAATCATTTTGATATAGGGTTACTAAAATCCGCATTCTGCTAGGGTTATTAAAGAGTCCAATGTATCACTCCAGGATTAATACCAGTTTGTTTGAGAATTTAGGCAAACTCTTTCGTAAAAGTTTGGAAGATAAAATATTACGTGGAATAATTTCTTGATTGTACATTGTAATAGAATTAGAAATGAAATTAATCTAAAATAAAATGAAATATCGTAATCATTTAAAAATACGATAGTATCGGTTCATTTAGGATGTGAAATTAATAGTCGATTAATTAACCTTAATGTCGAATAATTCAAACTATAAATATTTCAAATAATTCAATTACGAAGCGTATGCGACGACTGTATACGGTTTGCAATCCTGATACGTCGATTTCTGATTCTTCGATTAAAATGAAATTGCGTCGTTCGATATATATTACGAATTTATATATGCAAAATAAAACTATGTATCGTGTGGAGTCGCGGCGCGAATATCGTTGCGATTCGTTCCCGGCAAATTAAGCGACAGACACATTTATGGATCATACGTATCGTGTACACTTTTAATTAGCATTCATGAACCGTACTTTTGCAAATGATATTTCGCTTATGATCAATCCGCAATTCGAAAATTTTCATTTTACAATATTTCATAGCACGAATGTTTTCGAGCATGAATGTTATAAATATAAAGCACTCGTAGATATTTCCACGACAGCTATTTAAATAGGTTCATTATACATTTAAATTCAATTTAAAATTGCATCCGTATTTTGAAACCAATGTAACGTTGTAAATCTCGTTAATTTCCTTTTTATGCAATATGTGGATTATGAAATTCTCGTAATATTTTTGGTAGATGATATTGCAAGATTGATTTATAAATAGCAGTCATATTTGTCAGGTTTAATTAGAGGCTTTTTTAATTATTCAGTCGTATGATGTTTCTTTTGAAAGACAACTTCTCAGCTAGAAAAAGTGTATTATATAACTAAAACTGTTTACTCCGTATACATTCTTTCATTTACTTTTAATATACCTTACCACATTATAGTCGCAAAATACAAACATCATATATATATATATATATATATATATATATATATATATATATATATATATATATATATAACAGAAATTCAATTTCCTCGTTCACTTTTCATATTACCTTTACTCTACCTACTACCACAATCTCAAGCTGCAATGATAAACTTTTGATAATTGTACACCACGAGAACAAAGTAACAGAAGAGCGATAATCCTCGTCATAAATCACATCCGCCCACAAATTCGACACGGATGTCATCAACGATCCCCGTAATAACCTATTTGCCATTAGACCTCATTCGATATCGCTACTTCAGCATGACGTGCTCGATTCTATACACCTAATACTTATTTTCTTTCGGAAGTTTCCTTTCAAGGAGTCATCGTGACAAAATACACTAAACACTCAAGATCGCAAGATAAACGTACGAATGTACGACACGAAGGAAATCCACAGTCAAAGTAAAACAGTAATTTCATCTTTACCAAATTGATCACTAATATGTCGTATGTCACGAGTGCTTCCAACGACAAGTACCTGATGCACGTAGCCAATGTAGTCATACATAACGCCGAGGATAATACCTCGCAATTATGGCGCTCAAGAGATTCACTTGCTCGGATTATCCCCGAGGAAGCGTCGAAAGTTCTACGTCGGTGTAATATGTAAAGGCGGACGAAGAGCTGGCCATGTAATACAGCGGCGATAGAAAGGCGCCATTTTCACCGAGCTCGAGTACCATCCCAAGAGATGGTATAAGAAGAGAAGAGGAAAATCCCATCAAAGTTGAAAGTGCCGAAAGTTAACGCCGCCCGACCGGTCGGCTCGGTTTGGTTCTGAGTTTTTCTCCGGCGGAGATCCACCCCGTAGGGTTGCACCATCTCCTCGTGCCATCCCCTTTTTCTCGTTCGGGCCCGAGCGAACAAGAGGAAAAGTCGTGGGCGTAACTTCGTCGCGGTGACAGGGTTGCGCTTCTTTCTTTCTCGTCGAGTTCTATAGCGAACAGCAACGCGGATGACTGGTAGGGGAAGGAAGGAAGGAAAAGTGCCGCAGGGGAAATAATACGGTCGAAAATCTAGCTACTCCTGTAACGCTCGCGGGGACGAAATAACGGCGAGTTGCTACCGCGGAAAATTTAGAGTCAACGACAGCGTTATTGTTTTTCGAGAGTTTCCGGTATGAGCATGGGCATGACGTAAACCACGCAAGAGACGGAGGCAATGACGATGGTTAGCCGTGGAACCAGGGTGACAGAGCGAAGGCGACGCCCTTTTATAACGTGGAGGTTGTGTTCCAGGTAATGCTATTTTAGCGTGCGACGACTTACTTTGAAATATCGTCGTCGTGGCGAAACATCGTTATGTTCTTGAGATCAGACCGAAACTACAGAAATTCGGGTGGTACAGCGTCATGATGCTCGGCGACGCCTGACGGCATGCCGCCCTGTAACGATATTTAATAACGACGTAACGCTCCAGCTTTGTTAAATATTCGCGCGTCGCTTAAACGAATCGAAAATTGATACGCGCCGATTGTTGGGGGCTTTGGAACGATAATTTGGACGATACCTCCAGGGAAATAAAATACGTGCGGCGTGTTCAAAACGTAACGTTTGCAAAATAGACGATAGCTTCATACAGGTAATGTTAGCGGCAGTGACAAATGTTTCTACCGCAAATATCGATTCCTATGACATGAGTGGTATTTTTTGTTAATACACGAAGTAGTTAAAATAAATTCATCTGAATGCTCAATATTTATAAAACAACAGAGACGAAATATTTGGACAAAAATATATTTCAAACTGTACAATAGAATTGAATGATACACGGTCACAGTGATTCAGATGCGCGATTCATATGCGAGCGTGTGTAGTTGGCACAAAGTCGTTTCAAGATCTCCAGCACATTATTCATCCAATTGTATATTCTATGCATTCAAAACACTTACAACAATTACGATGTTCCCCAGCGCACGTACTCCAAACAAGCAACGGTTATGTTCTGCGGCTAAATTGGTCCAGACTCCTAAATGGTATCCACCCCGCCTGACCATCTACCAAATAAACCTACGCTGATGTTCCCGTAGCACTGACAATCGTAAGCGTAAAGCACAAAAAACAAGGAAAAATGAAAGCATAGTACACGCACAATCCGGCGAATATTACCTTGTCCATTTTGTTTGATCGCCGCCGAAAAACTGGACGCCCCCTTTGTGCCACGAAGTATCAGCAAAGAGAGGGAGAGGGGAGAGGAAGAGTGAAACCAGAGAGGGAGACAAGGTTGGATGGGGATTTTCGTTCTTTTTTTCCAGCAGTCTGCAAATAACTCGCGCACGTTCGCCGAGAGATTCCCGGCCTGTCCCCGTGGGAGACCGCATCTAATCAGGATGAATGGCCTCGCCTAGTAGCCTGAGCGTATCCCAACCGACGACTTACGCCGACACACTCTGCCCACCCCCGGCATTTCACTCGATTCCGGGCCAAGCCCCGGTTGTCATCGGTCTTCATTATAAAAGAGGTCCACCGCGCGACGGGAGACTAAATCTCGTTTGCTTGTCTCTCGTTGTCGATGTTCTCTCAGAGACCTCGAGGTTCTCTCGCATTCGACGAAAAACCAAGCGGACCCGCTTGTTGGTTTCGAGCCGACCGATCCAGAAGGGGAATAGGGCGATTTCAAGTAGAAGGACCTCTTCAACTTTTCGCCTGGAGTGCCACCTTGTCGATTATCCGGGGCACGTGATACGTCAACCGGCTCGTTCCAACGAGGGCTTGGAAAAACACTTGGACGAAAGCGATGAAAAAGAAAAAGGAAAAAAAGGAGGAAGGAAAGAGGAAAGTGGGCCAATGAACACGCAGACGCGTGGCGGTCGACGATCGATTTTCACTTTCGTTCCCGGAAATCACGGGGGTGTGCGTCGTCTACCTTATGGAGGGAACGATCGTTTTAGGGCGGATCGTCGGACGGGGGAATTTGGTAAACGTTCACACATTCGTCTTCCAAAGTGGCTAGGCAATGTATTGTTTCCTGTCGTTTTCTCTTTTAAAGACAGAGAGAGGGAGAGAAAGAGATTCGTAAAGAGCGTGGACTTGATTAGTGCTTAATTGTTTGGTAAATGTAATATCCATGGAGCAATTTTCTTTCCACGTGATAACGTTTATTCGTAGTTTGAATTATTTCATAGGTGCGTAATCTGATAATAAGAATGCGTTGAATTTTTTATTATTTGAATTACAGGCTGTTCTATAGGAAATCGATGTATCGAACGATAAAACTATCGTTTAGATCTTGATCGTCCTTGATCTTCACAGCACAAGTCAGGATAATCTACATAGCCTGAAATATGATGCAGTTAAAGACGAAGAAATTTATTTTACTTTATTTGATGTTGAAATCACACCAACATTTACGATGTAGTTATATCGGTATAACCCGTATCTCCTATATCAAACTCAACGAGATAAAATCGTTTTTTATTTCGTCGTGTCTGTCTTGAATGCTACATTCCCCGATACGAAAAACCGCTCAGGATTAAACGGCGAACGTTAATAAATATACATGCCGCGATAAAGCGCTCTTTGCTGCATAATTCCGACGCGTTTTGGGAAGATACGAGGAAAATTCGCGTTGCATCCGAAGATTTGGCAGCTGTTACAGAATAAGAAAACAGAATATCGGAGAGATAGGAAAATGGGTTAACGGTGGCTGCTCACAGAGGGTTGTTTTCGTGTTCTGAAGGAATGGGATGCTTCGGAGTTTCGGTGAGACGATCGCCGCTCGAATGTGTCATATTCTACGTGGACATTCATAGACTTCTTCGTGGCAGTCGTAGCCGTTCGGGATAAATAATTGATGAACAGAAAGTAGTAGTTGGTGTCGCGCCACTTGCTCAACGCTCTGCCGTTTCCGCGCCAGAAGCGTCGTAATGCAGACGTAAAGTATCGAGCGGCTTCGAGTGTACCGTAACTTCCTTCTCATTTATTCTATCGAAGCAACGGTTCTACATTTTTCACGAATACTGGTCGTTGAAAAGGGACGATTTTCTAGTTGACGCGTAAGCTGCGGCCTTACAACGACTATGGCCGCAAACACAAGATGTTTTATACATACATTTACACGCTAATGTCCAGGGAAATTCAGGAGAACAGTTTGTTCTAGGTAGAAACTTTGCAGAACTTTGTAGATAAAGTGGAAGAGTTTGTTTCTGGTGTTCATAGACCCACAGGGATTTGTAGGATTAATGAATTGTCTATAGTTTTCTATTTCTTCTAAAGTAAATCACATTATCGTTGTCCATGTTTGTTACTCTTGTATTTAATCCAAAAGATTTACTTTCATCTCGTTCGTTGGAAAATTAATCTTAATTCAATATAATAATATAACGATCGTGAATAAATAATACAATGTTTAGAGTTATATAATTACAATCAATCGGTAATTACTCAATTTGTCATTACGAATGAATTAATTTTGATCATCGACAAATTGCCATATTATATCTTGCCATATTATATCTTGCAATTTCGACATTTGTTACCCTCCCTTTCGAAATAGATGAATGTGATCCATGTTTCTAATTCATAGATGTAATTCACAAATTTATATTTTCTATGTATTTCTTCGTATCCAAGCTTTCGGATATTTCATAATATTACAAATTTGATTTTCCAATGTAAATATCGAAGCAATCACGAAAATCGTTTGCTATTAGATACTCGGAGGGCAGTGGACAGCTAAAGTGACCTTAGGCCACTCGTTTGGGAAAACTGTACGTGAAGCGGCTTTTGTTAGTCCTGAATGGCACTTGAAATCAAGTGTATCCTCTTCTCTTTCTAACTCTGATAGCGAGAAGGAGGAAACCGTTCGGCTCACGGTCTCTTTCTCGGCGTCCTCTCGAGAGTATCTGTTTCTTCTTCGATAAGTTTCTCCCCTTGTCCCGTGGAGGCGCGGCGTCTACGTCGTCCAGGCAAATCCTTAAATCGACTGTCACTGTCAAAGGAAGGGAAATTTCTTCCCCACCAATCTTTATTCACAGCAGTCGTACGTGAAATGATGCGTTAAATTTGCGAGCTCGAAAGAGGGCGCGAGGAAAATGGGATATCGAATAGGGCTCAAAAGATTTTCGACCGCTGGAAAATCAGTAAATTTCCACGGGGCTCGAGAGTGTTCGCAAATCTATCTGCGAGTATTGTGCGCGAATGAAAGTGAGGAACGCTCGGAGATTGGAAGGAAACATATTATTCGACGACATTGGATCAAATTTTTTTCTAAAAGGGCGATGGAAAAAAGAAATGAAATAGTCAGTTGGATTTAAATCGACTATTCGAATTCTTTTTTCCCACTTCAAAAGCAATACATTTGGAATAGAGTGGAAACGTATAGAAAAACGTACTGTTATCGATCTTTCGTGCTGTACTTCGTTAACGATCCTTAACTTTTCAATCGGATCATTAATTTTTAATCGATTCTCTTCACGATTTATTCCTGTGGCTTCGTCGCTCGACTAAGATTTTTCAGGACGGAGAAGGAAAAGTACCGGGATTTCTTGATCCAAATTATGAGTGTCTAGAAAAGGCTGCTAACGAAGCGAGCCAATCCTTCGAAGATAGTGATTTACTATCCTTCTGTTTCATTGCTTAAATCCCTGCTAAACGATCCCGGTGGCAGGTTTGTCCTTAGACTTATAGAATTATTTACGTCGTAGTTGGCGCTCGCTATCAGAAAGAGATAGGAGAGACGGTTTCTTAGCGAAGCGAGAAATGCGTTCTTGGGCGAACGACGAATCAAGGCGACGAATTAAGAGTCCGTCGGGACGATTAACCCCGGAAATTTAATCTCGTTGAAAATGAGGGACGATTTAGATTGGTACGGCGTCCTTAATAGTTTCTGCAAAAAGAAACGAATAAAATCGGCCTCCCTTCCGGTTCTCAGCTGCGAAACATTCTCGCTTTCCTTCTCTCTCTCTGTCTGGCTGTCTCTCTCTCCCTCTCTCTCTCTATCTCTCTCTCACTCTTTCTCTCTGTTGGATCTCAGAAGTTGCGAACGCGGGAGGGTACGGTTAATTGGCAGAATTACTACGATTCGAAGGAAAAATAATAAGAGGAAAACACATTACTGGATACTAATTCGCGCGGACTGGCTGAGTGTCGACTGCGAACCGGGGAAGAAGAAAAATTCGTAGCGAGAATTCCCTGGTCCGAAGAGAGCTCGTATTACTCGAATCACAAATGTACGCGCGCTAGAGCGCATTACGAATGAACAGTAATTAACGTGTTTCTCCTTTTTTTGCCTGGTCCTTTCATCTGTCTGCATTTATTATTCCTTTCCTCCTCGAGCTATTGCGCGCATTCTGGTCGTAATCACGGAGAGAGAAGAAACTAGGAACGATGCCTCTAGACTGCAAGCACCCCTTGCTCTCAAAAAAAAAAAAAAGTGAAAGATAAAAAAGGAAAAGAAAATAAAGTAAAACATTTACTCCGAAAGGAGTCGTTAGAATGCATCACACCGCCGGTTCTCATAAACAGACTAATAGTGGGTTAAATCGTTGGAAGTTCTCGTCGTGCCACGATTAAGTTAACAAAGTGCGCGGCAGTTTACATACATTACAAGTAACAGGGCCGAAACTTTCGAGACTCCCTTTTCCTTCTGTTGCGAACGCAAGTCTGGCTACATTTTGGAAAACGGTGCATGCATAATTAAGATGTTGCAACTTTGACGTGCATTGTGCTCTGAACCTTGGCAGATATGTATGCTGCGTTCGCTATGATAAGACATTCGTCGCTGGCTGTCCTTGAAAAGACTTCCTATCAATTGGTTAAGGTTAGTCTTTACGAATCGTAGGTTACGCGTATAACGGTGGACTTTGAACGTGAAAAGTTGTAATACAGTTGCTTTGCCTGTTATCGTGGTTTCGAAACATTGATTATATTTTAACGTTTGTCCCACATACAATAATTTTTGTAACTTTCGTTCAATATCAAAGTTTGATTAGATTTCTATTAACAAAATACTTAGTTGCGTAAGTATCGTCGATAAATCGCAGTTGAAATACAAAGAGGCGATTTATAGGCTAAATTATCCAATTATAACAATCTTTTAGAGACATAAATTATTAACTAAATGAAAGATATAAAAATTTCGTTAATCATCCGTTATTTTTATCAGTTCATAAAAATCCTTTCCCTCGCTAGCACACTGATATATATATATAGTTACGAGTGTTATAAAAATACCACAAAAAGACATAATTGAAACGAACGAAAAAGTGATACATAATACATTTATTACAAAAGAAGGAGCGTTAATCCGTTATACATACATGCCGAAGCAGTAGCTTGTATAGAATAACCAAATTACAGGCACGTCGCTGATAAATTATTAATATCGTCAACGCTGAATTACTTGGAGCACAGTCGGCCGTGCTCAAGGTTAATGACTAGGATGCTTCGGAATAAATTGCCGTCTCATTTTCCCCGACGAACGAGATTCACCCGTGTTACATAGTTTTTAGCTACCTACCGAGGCAGCAGAATCTGCGTCGCTTTTGTTCCGCTCACCCTTGGCGATTATCCTCGGCGGCGATCAATTATTACGTTAGATTACAGCGGGCGTAAGAACAGGTTTTTAGCGCGGGAAAGATAATACCGTGGCGAAGTTGTTCGCGGCCGCTAAAAGTTTCACGACGTAGCACGTAGCCGTAAGCCGCCGGTACCTCCTAAGTCGACGATGAAAATTTCACCCTGGGCCCTTTATTTCCAAGCTTCCACGTGTTATCCCAGAAATCCCGTTCAACGCGCCACTGATGAATGGTCCGTTGCATCCTTTTCGTTAATCCGCAGCCGTGTTCTAATTGTGCGGCCGCCGCTTTGTGTTAAAGGTTCCAAAGCTGTTAATTGGATCATAGAATTTATAAGGATGTTTTATAGGTAATTGCGAATTATGTGTTTTTGTTACGAATGTTGAATGATCATGTTACGAAGAACTGCTTGGACATTTTCACTCGATTTTAGTGAAAAATTTTTATTGATTTTAACGTGAGTGAATATTACAAAGCGGAGTTGCTATTTTACGAGTATTTTAAAGCGGAGAGTGGAAAGTTCATTGAAGTTGTCCATGTTATCCTACTTTATTTTGAGTTATTACTGGTTAGGAAGTTCTTAAAGCTGGGTCAGAAGGGTTCAAAGAATGAAGATTTTATGAGACTCGCTCTATAAAGCCACGCTATGTATTTAATCCTTTTAGCCAACTTTATTTAAAGGACTCTATGAGTACGTATATTATTTAATACTTAATTGATCATGTTACGGTGGACAGTATTCCAAACTATCTGGGTAATTAATTATCATATAATGACACAGGAAAGACAGAATTTACCATGTCACACAATAAACCTCTGAAAGGCCATTAATTAGAAACAAACTTACACCCTTTGGAACCTTTTTACTCACTTCCTTCTTCTATTTTCCAAGTTAAATTGTAATTCTTAGTAATCCACGTTTCATCAACGTCCTCGTAACTTTCACTAAGGGCAATATCCAGGCGCGTATGTACCATTTTATACCTTTTAATCAGCAGCAGCGATTGCGTTGCTGATTATTGCCATAAAATATATAGCGAGATTCATTTTAGCCCCATAGCGAGCTAGTCTGGTACGGGGATTAATTATTAAATCGCTAATACGGAAACATCGTACCTTTAATGAAAAGTTAAACGTAATCTTAAAAATCCCGCAAAGTTTGCATCTCCGAGCGACGTGCGGTTATAATTACGCGGTACGTGCGTATTTACGTCGGTGTACGAGCGCCTACGCGCCTCGAATGTCAGCTCTTGGTCCTTTCCCTTCTGTTTTGAAAAATTCATTAACATTATGACCGGCATGCTAATTTTAGCAAAGTGTCCCGCAAGCCATGAATAATTTAGACAATGGAATGGTCTGCCACTCCGAGAATATATTTCATGCCTACACCGCACAGAATACCTGTCCCGCGTTCTGTTGCATGCATTATTTGCACGTATCCGCTTAAATACGCTTGTCTAGAGACCATCGTGTCGTCGCTGTAGCGATTTCAAACGCGTCACATCGCGGACGCTATCACCCTCTACCTATCTAAATTAATGGAATTCCAGACAACCCTCGTAATGATAAGCGCTTTCGATGATTATTTCTTAACCTTCTTCTTCGTGCCCCTTCGATGTCTACGGTATAGTTCAATTTCTACGAGACGCACGTTACATAGCGTCACGTCTTTCGTCTGGCTAACAGTGAGATTAGTGGATTGCTATGATCCAAGCGGGTCACAAAGGATTAGAATAGGTCAGAGGGAATTAAGACAATACGTGACGAGGGTCAACCGAATTGGGTCGCAAATTCGGCTCCCGAATAACGATCGAACTCGTCTCTGATACCGTATATTCGATGAAACCGTCCAATTTCACCGAATACGCACTTCGTACGACTATCACAATCTAAATTTATGTAGCTGATCGGTATAGCTACTGAATGACTCACGTATAGAGACTCATGGATATAACGCATAATAGACTACTTAAATAAATGTACGCCTCTCATGAAGCGTACATTTGCAATAAATATCTCCTAACTTCTATGCATACTCTTCTACTTACATGCTGACTGTGAGAATGAGACTTAGCAGCGACAGCGGAGTGCAGCTATCGAGATATGTATAATTTTGTGTGCTAGACTAGATTGGCCTCATAGTAGTGACACACGTATGTGAATATGAGTATGTGGAAGTATGTGTGTGCGCGGCGTCTCGAAAAACAGATGAATGTAACTGTTCCGTTGGCAGTGTGGTATGGAAGATGGTGAGACAAAGAGAGTGCTGAGACGCGTGCAAATGTATATCGACGAAGATCCTGGGAATCGTTTATTAAATAAATCTAAAACTATTTTAATATAAATTCTAAGTGTAACCTTAGTATTCCTTTACTTTTATTTCGACAACTAAGATCCACAATTCTCAACAACAGCGATTAAATAACTCAATTTCTCAACCGGATAAAAACACGGCAGTGTTTAATGTCAGTTGACGTTTTCGTCTGTTCGCGTCGGTCTTCCGGCGCGAATATCTCCCGTTGAACGAAGCCCGACCACCTAGCCGTCTATCCGCGTTGTTCGCAACTTCAGGTAAAGCGTTACAAGCCCGTTGAGGTGAGTCCTTGTCAGTTGTGAACGCGGCAAGTTCACGGTGGAATTGGTTGCGGGTGGGTGATTGCTGGCGCGGAAGGGGTGCACACGGGGGTGGCTGGAGAGCCAGACTTCTGAGAAGGGCTTCGCGGTATTATGCTAATCTCGTTAAACTGAGAGCAGGTCAGACGGTACTAGACCTTACACTATCGTATTAAGATAATAACAATGAAAGGGTTGGCGCGACGAGGCATCGGCCGGCGTCGTTGCATTATTAGCTCAACGACGGCGTACCAGCGTAATCTTCTCAACGCTTACCAGGTAGGTACACAGGTACGCGTCTCGCCGAGCCGATAATAATTTATTCGACGAACTTTCCCGCCGTGCATTTTCAACCCGTCACGGCTGTTTTCGTCGCTTTTGTCCATTCAACATCGATTGCTATTTTGTAATCGCCAGTCAGGGGGACGAAAAACTGAACGTTGCTTGTTTGATGGTTGGCCAATTTTGGATTGTTTGCGGTGAGCAATTTGCCTGAAGTTACATGATATGTGTTTCGATACGAATCATTGCGGTGGAATTGGTTACACGGCACGTATAGGATGGTCTCTCTCTCTTTCTCTCTCTCTCTCTCTCTCTTCGTGCGCCAAGAGATTTAAATCGGAACTTGATTTATTTTGCTTCGAAATTGTATATTTCGGGTATGTGACTAAACGTAGAACTATCACAGCTTCGTGACTGTGCTTACTGATTATAGTGAGTATTAGTCTTCTATGTGAGTTTGATCTTTGAAAATTCATTTTTGTTATCATCTCTATTCTGAACTCTTTCATTAATACATTTTGTGGTGTTTAATATTCTCGAAATAATTATCAATGCAATTTTCAGAATGTAAACACCGATATTCCTTCTTAGTCGTTTTAAATTTAACTCATTGTTTTCATTAAAAGAATAAATAAAAGAGAATCAAAATTTTAAAAAAGTTTTAAAAGAGTAAAGTACCATTAAGGATATAAATTTATAGTTATTTTTCTGATATTAGATAATATAATGTAATTTTGCGCCACGAAACTTATGAAGTGTATATCACAATGTCTTAATTTGAATTGCAATGCATCTTTCTAATTCCGTGCTCTTACTGTGCATTGTTATTTGCTTAAACAGACAACACGGCTCGCTCATTTTTATTATTTGCCGGCGTTACGTAAAACTCTGGAACTTTAATGCGGAAGAATTCCCTTTGTTTTGGCAAAATATGTTGCCCGATAAGAGTGATAGAGGATGGACGGCGTAATTGCATTCTGAAAAGTTTTTGCGGAATGTAAGCAGAAGGAACGTAGCTATGAGATGCGAAAGAAAGTGCGGCGGGAGTGCAAGTGAACCGAGGATAATCGGGAAACCGTGAAAAAGCTGGTTGCACGAGGGATAAAATTTTATAACTGGTCCGTGAAATTTCATAAACTGTTTTAAATGTGCGCATCTGAAAACTCGCGTAGAATTAATGCCTCTGAGAGTGCTTTTCGGAAAAGAAGTTAAACTGTTTTCAATGTTTTGAATAGAAAGTTTAATGAAAGTTTACACTAGTTAAATAATGTAAATTTTTTAATGGAAACTGTTTTTCAGTATAATTTAGTTCTCAGGAGCTATAATCACTGATAAAATTTTTGAACCTAACGTTTAAAGTTATGTTCAAGTTGCGTGCCTACTAGATATTTCAATGTTATCGATGAAACTTTAATATCTGTAGAATGTTAAAGGTTTAAGATGCAAATATCTTCTATAGATGTTAATGAAAAGGTAAAGAGAAGGATAAGCAGTTTGTTAAATGATTTATTTTATAAAGTAAAGTTTGGAAAGAGAAAGTTACAGGCTAATATCCAAAGATGCTCGAAACATGCTTTAAACATTTTTAAGAATTGAATATCATGTAAATTTAAAGTTTATTCAGAGAAATGAACTTGAAAGTAAGCTTTTAGTAATTTACACTCTTTAATTAACTCACATAATTAACAGTCCCTAATTAAACCTATATTTTAAAATAAATAGAAACACTCCATTTGTACGAATTAAAGAGTGCTCGCTCTTTATGTCCATATCTTCACCATACGAAACTAAACGAATTCCTTCACAAAATCTTTCACCAATATCTCCGACTCTTCCAAACCATGGGATTCAATTCATCCAGCATAAAACCCAGAAGCGACATCATTGGGAACACGTATGGCCGCGCCTGATACTGCACGATTCATAATCGAAATTACATTACTGGTATGAGCGAGAGATGGAAGAGGCTTCTCTATTCCCCGCAGCGTCATCATCTTGGATTCTGATTAATAATTACGTTAAAGCCACCGAGTCCTCGAGCCAGTGTCGTACCTTCCGACAGATTATGATAATGTAGTCCGTTTTGAACTACGGAGGAAAATTTTCCGCGAGGAATGCCGGTCCGCGCATAAATATGGAAGAGGCTGATTGAAGGGAGGCGAGGGAAACGGCCAGATCCCCGCGCGCAAGCTCCGTGTTGACTCAAAGGAACGATGAAAAGGAGCAAAAGATGGGAAAGCGAAAGAGAGCAGAGCCGCGATAAAGCAACCCCTCCTGGCTTTCCTTTTTCTCTCTTTCCATCCTCGTTCCCCTGGCTGAGAACTGAAAAAACCGAGCGAAGGATTGAAGCTGGTCCGATTGGGACCAGGTGTGGCTTGATTGTCACGTAATATGCGCGGCTTAAGTTTATTCAAGGAGAAGATTTGTCGCTTTAACGCGCCGGTCGAATTTCTTTTAATAAAACCGCTCACGTGACGCGGCTCGCAATCTCGCGAATCAGATCCTATTGTAGGCTGACTCTGAATCAACAATTTCAGCTGATTCCCGTGGATTCTATTTCGCTGGGAATGACGTGACTCGCCAGCTCTCTCCGCGCGCCGCTATGGAAGAAATGGTGTAGCATTTTTAGCGGGTACCTCGAAGTGGATAAATTAATTCAATGGTTTATCGAACTTGGTTTAAACTGGGAAAAAATGTAAAAACAGTAGTATTTAATTAGATGGCATTGCTAATCAATAGAAAGGTAAATAAGAGTGATAAGAGTGGCAATTTCTGATGGCAATATTATTACATTTTATAATCGATTCGGAGTGAATACTGTCCTCGACGCTATATGAGAATTTGTATTATTATACTAATGAACAGGCAATCAACAGCATTCAATTTAGTGCACAAATATAACTCTTTAATGGCGTGATAATTGAAATTACCTACTTGCCAATTAAAGAACAGTTTATGTATATATTAACAGTATCACATTCAGGACATTACGATTATCGCGTTCGACAGCATTTTTGGTCATTCAAGCAACGAAATTTCTACGATTTAATTTACCTTTCTTCGCCTAATAATCGAATCTGTGTTAAAATAAACAAATATTTCTTTCTTTTTATCGAAGAATCAGGGATGACAAACTAGCATTCCGAGAACTGAGAGCATAGGGAAATGGTTTTCCGCTAATCAGATCGCAAGGACAAAGCTTATGATACATTGCGCCGCAGATTGCGGAGAATATTATTAAATGGGCCACGTTCCTGAACACGAAGGTCTTCCCTCGAGCTCTTTAGCTGTAGGATTAAGTAAAACGCTGGACGTTCCTATTCCGGCGCAACAGGTGAGACGCTATGTCATTTTTTAACGGACATTACTAAGCATATGTTGCGAGGCCATTCATCGAAAATTTATGTGACCTGTTCGCCAGGAACAGGCAAAAAACCCCGACCACCTCCTCTCGATGCAAATAACGCGACATTATTCACCTTTTAATATTATATTAACCATCTTGTGGCTCGGTTGAAGCGCATAAATAAATCATACAACGTGATACCAACTAGAGAAGAGAACACCAACGAATGAAGAATTTTGGTTCCCCGTTGGTGAAAGCTTCGCCTTCGGCACCAACCTCCGATAAGGTAAATCTCTTCCCGATACTCGCACGAGTTGGAACAAAACACGAGTCAGCAGCAGACTAAGACGAACGTTTCTGGGATAATCTATTAATGGCGGAGTCGTCCAGGTGCGTTTAAAATGCAGGAAGCTTAGCGTGCCTGTGCAAGGATTGCAGCTGGCCTCCAGCCAGCTTGCTAAGTGGTCCACGTTTTCCATCGGTACGTCGGCCTCCTTGCATTTTCCGTCTTCGATGCTTTCCCTTTCCAACCTTTCTCTTGCATTCATACGCATCCGCACGTTCCGTCCCGATGTACTTTTCGCATCGACGAGTGCCTCTACGTTTCCCCTGTTTTAATCGATCAACGATCTACACCTCTCAGGAAGGAAAATTAACTTGGAGAGATCGTAACTTACGTCCCCGGCCATCCCCTCGATTTGCATGTCGCTGGTTCGTTGTGGAGTTTTACATTCGTTCCTAGGTTTGGATGGAAGGTAGCGTTCTTCGTCAATAGGAAAAGAATTATCACGGAATACGCTGGCGGTGTGCCGATTAGCAAGTTGACGGAGGTGATCTTGGTACTGTTCGTGACTAGGAAGTTGCTTAATGGAAAGAATGTAGATTTGATGGGTTTATAGCGTAGTAGTACTATCTTTTGTGACACTTTTTTTTTTTTTGTTATTGGCCAAAACTGTTACATTTACGGATCATCTACGTTTGCAGCTCAAAAATAGGTATTCTATATTCAAATAGTATCGTTGCTGAGCAACGTGTTTCAGTCATAAATAGTAACTAGTTAAAGTTATTTAAAGAAAGTTTTGACATTTATAGATTTATTTAATACTCGAATATATATAAAATAACATTTTAATATTAAATCATATTTATAGATTTATAGAAAATCGTTTTAGAATTGGACGATATCGTATCAATGGATTCGTGGTCGATAATTAAAAATACTTGAATCCTTCTTGTGACATAATAGCTAATTACGACGAGACAAGTGTAAAGTGCATATAAATTTTGAAAATGTTGCGATACAGAAGAAAATCTGATAGCTTTTGGCCGATACTTGAACATTGAAAATAAATGAATAGCGTGTAATACATAAGGATATCCAGTGTACGTAGTAGATGTTCCACCGTAGGCGTAGTGTTTCTTGCGAAACTTCTTTCACAAGCGATAAATTAGCTTTAATTAGCTTAGATTAAGCGTAGGGTAAAAATAGTTTAAGTAATTGTAAAATAAATTTAACGTCGAGGAAAGAAAATACGTTGAAAAAGTTTTAGAGGGAGATTCTCGAGAAGCATCTTAAAAGCTTAATAGCTTTCACCGATTAAAACTTTAATTCGTAGTAATCAATGGTAAAATGTGGGAGCTGCTGAAAATTTTCAAATATGTACTCACAAGAAAATTAAATCGCGGTAATCTTAATTAGTTGCGACGTGTTGCACGCGATTAACTCTCAAAGAATAGGCTCAGGCCTGGCACAACAAGGCTTCCCGTACCACAGCTCGTGGTTATGAGCTCTACCACGAACCATTTTATATAAAAAAGAAAGAATTTAGATTCCCCAATATGAATCCCCAATAATATGAATAGAATTTGGGGTCAAGAAAATTGACCCTCGAGTTAGATATGCATAATAAATTTAATGATAGAAACAAAAAGAAGGAAAGAAAAAGAAACGAAAGAAAGTGTCGTAATAAAGTTCACAATCGCAAACAGCCAAATAATCGAACAGAAACACAAGCTATAGAACTATTGAGTTTAATTAAAGATTGGGAAGTGTTCCGTGAAATGTACATATTAACACGTTTAATTAAATCAACCAGGGTTACAAAAAGAATTGTAAAGAAATATTTATGACCGTCAATGGCACTCATAAATCGTAACACATTTATGTTATCACGGGGAACGGTAATTAATACTTATACCGTAGGAATCACAGACAGTAAATTATACAAGAAAATAGAAGTAAATCGGTACGCGAAATCTCTTGACCGCTAACACGCGGAGAAGAACGGTATACGCGCGCTCGTGTCACGGGGGTGAGACCGCCGGCCGCAGGTCACGCTAACTCAGGTACCGTCGCTTAACGCGCGGGTGGAGTACAACGCTGTGGATGACACAGACACAACTCACTTACTCACGCCCCGCAAAGCCAAGAAGAAGTCAAGGAAGCCAAATAATAAACGATTCACTCCACTACACCCACGACTCCGCGCTCTCGTTCCGCCCAGGGAGCAACCACCCCACAGAACAATATGCGACCCTTGCTGAGACCGGATCGATCACCTTCGCATAATCCACCCTTTGCGTTCACAAAGATAAAAATTCACTCTAATTACAAAGAGAATGTCACCGGTAAAACAAAAGAGGATCGCCATCGTGAATCGCTTTATTTGTGCCAAAGTAGTCAGACACGTTCTTTTCAAGATGACTGCTCTTCCTTCTTTCCTCGATGTGTTAACATTAAAATGGTTTCTGATTCGAATGAAAATAACAAAGGAAACTAGATGAATTCTAAAATTTGAATTGATTTGGCAATGAAAAATTGTTGTCTTTTATAATTTAATTGACATTGTCTTTACATTTCGAGGGCGTCGAATAAAATACTGCTTATTAAGAAAAGAATCGAATCTCTATCTTGTTCCAGTTGAATAGTCCAATTTTATTGCACAACTAGGATATTCGCATCTTAATAAATAATTCACTTTTAGAGATAAATTTCTGTAGATACCTCAAAGGAAACGGTTTTTTAGATGTGCCACGCTTCTATGAAACCAACGGTACATACATACGAGTCTCACACATAGGCGTTGCGCAAATCTCAAACTAATTGGACGTGGGTTACGCGTCGGAGGGTTAGAACAGATAGAATTAGGAATTGTGGAAACGGCGACGTGTAGAGTGAGACGATACTCGGTACGCTAATTAACATCGTACGCGGGTACACGCGTTAGCATATTTCCTCGTTAGAAACTGTCTATCGTGTCTTTGTTATTGTTCCAACCGTTTCCAGCCCCCCGGATGCGTTCAAAGGTATTACGGTTTCTCTCCCTCTCTTATTATTATCAGGCGGAGGATGCGTCCTTTCGCTAATTATACTCAAAATCGATTAAACTTAACTTCGTAGGAATCCGCGAAGGAGGTAACGATGAATTTAATCACGTTTCATGTGCACTCCAGGTGTAAAATGTAATCACGCCGCGAGCGTGCAGCCAAAGTCATCAGGAGTTTACACTCCAACGGTTTGTTAGCTATAGTTACACGCGGCGCCACGATAATCGCGACGCTTAGTTTAGAAGTCACAGGAACATTGTCAAACTACGAGCATCGCGATCTACCTCACGCCGAATGCAGATCGCGAATCATTGATTCTGCAATTAAAATCTTCCATACGTAACGGCGAACCGGAAACACGTGGCAGAAAATGGATCGTATCTCCGTAAAAGTTTCGGGTATGTATATGTCTGCTATTTATATATATTTGTGTACAATGGATATTTTCTAACCTCCATCTGGATTTGAAATATTAC
This sequence comes from Bombus pyrosoma, assembly GCF_014825855.1. Lineage (NCBI taxonomy): Eukaryota > Metazoa > Arthropoda > Insecta > Hymenoptera > Apidae > Bombus > Bombus pyrosoma. Next base: position 15,885,478 of record NC_057775.1, read on the forward strand.
ATACACAGGATAAAAATCTATTTCGAAATGTTTTCTGTCGTATTCTATTTTAAAGAAGACATCTACCTTCGCCTTTTAAATGTAAATAATGCTCTGATTTGTTATAGGATACTCTGCATGTTTTTCACTGACTTATTTTTCAATTTGTACTTTGAATAAATCAATATTATGTTTAGGTTGAAGGGAGAGTAATATTTTTATTTTCGTCCAGTTAAGCGATTGTTGATTATCAACGATACTCCTCGTGAAAAACAGGATTCTTAAACACGTTGAATACATCTCAGGTATCGAAGCGATTCGATTTCGTTGCCTATTGGTATTTCGTGACACGAAAATCACATGCCGTGACAATGGCTAGAAAAGAAATTTTTAACGAGATTGAACTTAACGGACCGAAGTTAAAGCTCCTGAAAGTTGTACGGATCATAGAATTTTGGTTCACAGACATACCTGATAACAACCTCGATAAATTCTACCAGTAGTTTTTTTTTTAATTCTGTTGTACTGAGTTCGTATTGAGTCAATTATCCAATACAAAATGTTAACTTGTTTCTAATACTCGTCAATATTAACATTTACTTTCAAGTTACACATCGAAAGCGATTGAAGACGTTCTTTGAATTTCTTAGGCGGATGTAATTAATAATTTGATACACGAAAGTAACTATATTACATAATAGCAAAGAAAGTACTCCTTAACATTGAAATTAGTTAATAAAATTCTATCGTTACTATTAACGACGCAATTATCTTTTCCCTACTTTGCATAGAAATGTAGAATAATCTGGCTACCGCAAATGCATAGTTCGCTGTATTAAATCGCACGTAGACTATTCCTCTTTATGCACATTACACTCTCATATTTCAACTCTCCAGTGCATGCTCAATTACTGATTTAGCAGTGCATGAATAACTTTCGAATGGAATAGCATTTTCGAGTAGCGTCTCGGATACTGGTCTGCGTATCAATTGGGAGTTCCACGCAGCGAGCATCGATGCGTACATGTTGCACGTTCGCGGACTTTACACGTGAGTGATTACACGTGATTATGTCGACGAGATTTTGCTCGCGCGGAACGTTGGCTCCGAGAAAACGACGAGAAAAATCATTGTCCGGACGACGGGATAGGGGAAAGGAGAATAAAACGGAGCTGTAAAATGAAAGTTGATAAAAGAGACTGGAAGATAGATCGTTCACTTTCTTCGGCTGTGAACAACGAAGTGCGTGCGACGATTGAACTTGTAGTTAACAAAAATAACGTGTCGAAAAAAAAATGGTATTGACGATGTATGTATGATCGACTGACTGACTGACTGACATAGTAATAGTATTAAATTAACAGATATTTTTTCAATAGTAATTTTAATCAAATACTCATCAAAACTTTTGTTATATATTTCCTTGCGTTTTTAATTATAGTAAAAAAATTTTCTTTTCCCTTTAGCAATGTAATTAAAAATTTTTTGGAATCTAATGTGTGAAATATTTTAACGAAGCAGGAGTATACACATGTGTGTACGCAGAGTGGAATTATTTATTAAGCAAAATTTTAATCCCTATTACGTGGAATGAAAAAATATATTTCACGAGAAGGGCACTTAATTTGGAGGCAACTAAAATTTTTAGTCTTTATTAAAAAACCTGACTGGTATTATCAGTCTCTACATATCACTATGTTTCTACTTACTGGCTGTTGGCATACAGACCTATTTCACTTTCGCGTCTGACTGGTGTTACTAGTAGCGACCAGTGCAATATTATTATATCCGCTGATTACTTTGTTTCAAGTTATTTATCTCATTTAAAGGATCAATATTATTGTGAATATTTAAGGTTCTCAACAGTGTCGTAAGCAAAAGACCCTCTACACGTTCGATATATATTGTCAGTAGAATGTTGAGAATCTTAAATATTTACAACGGTATCGACAACAATATTGATCACCTAGTTACAATACAAAATTGGTAGTGAAAGTAAGAATCTATTTACACGATAATATGTCCATTGATGTCTAGCAAGAAGGAAAAACAACTGTACGTCTCGCATTGTAACAACATTGCTATAGTCCATGGCTTAGACAGAGAAATCTGCTTAGTAAGCGTTGCGTCTCGGCCGATATTATGTAGCAACGTCGGATGCTATCTCTGGAATCGATTTCTCAAATCCGTATGATCGGCTCTGTCTATTATTGCCCAAAGGAGATTTGGCCACGACTTGAATTAGATTCCTAAATAATTAAATGATCGTAGGCGATCGTGCGAATCATCGTCTTGCTGAAGGCCTGCTTGTCCACGACCTGCTTTCTGTTTAACGCGACGCTGACCACGTGATGGTTACAATTATCGTCAAAGATACCATTACCGCGAGACATTTCGCGCGTGGTGAATTTCTAGCTAGTGTAATGTGAAGTGGCACGGGGCCACGTTACATTAGACTTGTCACGTAAATGGGCTCACCGTAACGTAGACATTAGAGACGCGGTCGCCTCTAAATTTCGATGTGACGCGCTACTATCGGTCCCTAAATTTCGTCACAGTGAATGGAAATTGTAACTCAAGTCCGATGCCTGTAAATTGATTCCACCAAAATAGCTTTGTTTGCCAAGAAATTCGGTAGCTGTATAAAAGAGATTTATTCCGATTTTTACGTTCAAGTCTTTTTATTTTTAGTTATTCAACTCATTTCTGTTATCGTCGCGACTATATTACACGTATTTGTCTGCGTTGATTTTTTAGCAAAGGAAAGAAAAATTTTGTTAGAGTAAAAATATGCTTGATATCGTTTCATATTGATCGTTAAAGAGGTAATTTTAATGTTATTATTTACGCTGGCCAATTTCGATATTATCATGAATGGATACTTGCGCGTAATAAATCGATCTGTGTTCATAATTAGTTGGAAAATTAAGAACTGTAATTTTGAAATTGGTTAATACTCACTTAATTTTGTTAATATCCACCACACGTTTTTCGTGCCTCGTTTGATATTATCAACATAGGTAATATGACATAAAACTCTGACGTGGCGCACGTAACCAGTAGTTTCGAGTTATAACCCTTAGGTCCAATTCCCAACAATGCTTGGTATACTCCACAAATCATTCGCAACACGGCGGCAAAATGGTACAACTACGTTTATCTATGGACTTAACGGAATACCTTAATCCCAACAATCACGTGACTTAAAACTTACAAATATTTATACAATAATTTTTCATGCCCTATCTCTCTAGGATTAAATATTAAAAACAAATCTTTTCCTATTCGTGCAAAGATAAATAAACATAAAAAAATTCATACCAGAAATAACCGCGCTCAAAGTTCTTTAAAAACGTCAGATTACCCGCAGCGATCCTAGAGGAGCGTGCAACGCGATACATTCCCCAGAAGCGGTGGTGAGATTTTGCCTGGAATATGTATCGTGTTACATGGCAGATTGAATGCGCACGCGAGACAGGACACACGAGGCGTATTCTTGCTCCTGTTAAACGAGCGAGTCGAATAATTTCTCTGGTAACGTGAATTTCGAGATCACACAAAGGAGCAAGCAGCAGCCAGAGCATTGGTCGCGCTGTGAAATGACGTCTGCGAGCGTGGAACAGCAACGATGGAAATTATAGGAAGTTCCTTTTAATTACCTGCGATAGGGGGACTGCGAGATATCGAAGAAAAGGTGGAACGAAGAGGTTCAATTTAATTAGCCGATTCTGTCGATCGATTCCATTCGGTCTAACAATCCGGTCGTTACCGGCGGCAACGACAAGGAGGCCGATCGTTAACGCGATTCCGAACTCCACAACGATATTACTCGCTCGAATCCGACGCGATTGAATCGAATTCAGTCTCGGTCGGTTGTCTTCCGCCCGGGCAGAGTTAGTTTCCACGGACTTTAAAGGTTCTTTCACACGGTTCGTTGGCCTTGCCTGCTTCGAATCAGCCGTTCACCCGGTCAAGAGTTCGCCTTGCAGGCAAAGTCTTCTGAAGCTCTCTCTTTCTGTTTCGTCTTGCGCGGCGAAAGACGTTTCATAGACACGGCGGCACGCCGTATCGTTCCAATTTCTCTAACGAACCTTTGATCGAGTACTGTCCTTTCATTATTCTGGCCGCCTTAATAGAATTTCTTTGAAAACTACTAATTGCCCTATTGCCGTTGACGTGTGCACACGCCCCGTCGAAATAACTACTTCTATAAATCGTGAAGAGAGAAGAGCAGCAGCAGCAGCAGCAGCAGATGTTGCTACCGCTTTACCATTAATGCGTCGTTCCAGACTCCGGACTTGTTTTCAAAGCGGCGAGTTTTGATCGCGTTGCGTGGTCTATTCGCGAGATCCGCAAACGTTGATCAACGAGTAATGGAGCGTTTCGTGTCGCGTGCTTCGTTCGATTTCGTTTCTGCTGAAATACATAGTTTTTAGGTAATAAGACCAGAGGTATATAACAATTTCATTTTCCTTCTGGTCGAAATTCGTTCCAGTGATATTAGACATTTTTTCAAGCATAGATCTGGTTTAGTTTTTAAGTTATTTACGCGAGGATTATCGTAAAATATGCAGCAGAGTCATTTATGAAATTAGAAGGAAATAAAGCAAAAAAATAGTGCAACACGGAAACGGTCCTGAAATGGAAAACCAGTGGTGTGCAACGTGCAACTGGCAAGCGAGAAAGAAGGGCACAATCAACCGGCGACTTGGTCAATTAGGCTCCCGGAAGAGAAATCAGCTTGGCTAACACGGTTAGGTCGCTTTTACGGGATTGAAAACAGCTCGACAAAATGGTCACGCGACCACGTGTACAAATCTAATTTCCGAGATTTATTAGAGTTGCGAGAACTCGATGAAAAGGGGGGAAGAAACGATAGATTTTTCAGATAGAATATTATGAGATCGTTAAAAGATAATTACGAGCACAGGTGTTCCATTTTTTTGCCTAAAATTACGTAAGAATAAAATTCGACGAAATTATTTTTAACCATCTTAATTTTCCAGCTGGGAAAGTAGAATAATTATCGCGGACGTATAATAACATAACCGGATAACGAGAGAATAGTCGAGAAACGGAGAAAGGTTTAAAGAAGGATATGCGTATAATCGTCCGTGTGTGTTCAGTTCTGTTCGTGGTTTTTCTAAACCGCCGTGTATTCTTTAGCCACTGTGCTTTTCATATTCCCTCTGTCAAGCAAATTTTAACAACTTAAACAGATAAATGAAAAAAAGATGTAAGCAAGAGGAATAGCTTGCTTTGATTCAAAGAAGGTAATTAAAATAAGTGCGCTTTAATCCCTCCTCTTGCTTATCAGTCTTCGTTTTTTCTCTTTCGTCCTTTTCGCTCTCTGCTGGTAATCCATTTACATCAAACCGATTCGGAAGGAAAATATGACAAAAAAAAAAGTGTACGCAGAAATATGTCCTAACAGATGTCGTTAGATGTAATTGCGATGAAATACGACGCAAGAGGTTGAGAACCTCTTACCGGAAGCACGGATTACGATAAGATGGATACGATATTTGTCGTAACGAAGTGTATAAATTGATTAATACGATATACATAACTCGGATCAATATGATATTCGTGTGTCTTCTTGCGAGCGTATTGTCACCGCAAACCAACATCAACACACTTATGCGCTCCCGTGTGCGCTCCTAAGTGCCACGAAAGGAAGACACCAGCATACCCGACAAAGCGGAAATAATGCCTCAGACGTTGTCTATCCAGCCTTCCTTCGTGCTCTCGCACGAACTACAATAATTGGTTGGATTATCGGGTAGGATATGGTTATGGGAAGTGCGAAGCCCCAGGCCTCGTCGGGGTAATCTCCACTCTGATTGCGTTTGACGCGTCATTGAGCGGAATGATGAAGGCGCGCGTGAATCTCGGCTATATCGCGTCACAACAGCTCGTTCTTCTACTCATTATTCCACGAGTATTGTAATTTTTGACGCCCCTAAGCGCCGAAAAGCCGATCGATCCTCCGTGTTTTTCATATCGTTCGCTTTTTTTTCGCTTATCGCGCTGGAAATCACTGCAATTTTCGATCCCCCTCACCATCGTAGACTGAATTAATTTCCAACCGTAACATTGAATTCAGTTCTTTTTTTTTTTATTTTCGAACGATACGCCACTTTTTTATGGTGATTACTTTTTTTTGTATAGATTTGTAAACATTTCGAATATAAAAGACTTCAGTTTATTTGTATTTATTTTGCGATGGTTCTCGTTTTTCGACGATGATTTATCATGTAAACATACTTGCATATAATTTAAGGCATTTAACGAGCAAACATTTTTAATTGATATTAATTTGAAAGCCATGCTTAACAGAACGAGGATATATAAATTGGCTCGGAATTAAGTGCTCGGAGCACGCACGTTATTAGTTCGCATAAATCTCGAAATTGCTGATAATGAGTAAGTGGCGGCACGTTATAGACTTACTTTAAGTTCCACGCACGAACATTATACTATAGTTTGTAATAAATTACCAGTTTGATGCTAAGCACTTGATAGTTATTTATCGCGTCTTGAAATCTGTCTGCTTACTTTCTCGCGTTGAATGTCATCAACCCTCCAGCTTTTTCAAAACCATTGACGCGTATGATCGAAAAACTCTTCCGCTTTATTAATTAAAAAAAACTTACGCATAAAAGTCACATAATGATATGACTTATCATAATTCAATACGATTTTCGCTCTTACTAAATCATTTCTGGAACCATTTCAAAAGTATCTAAAGAATCTTACATTTAAAAAAATGTTTGACATAACGCTCGTAAATACAGTTCAATCTAAAAGTACGACAGAGTGATGTTATAGAACAATATTCTATAGAATAGTATAAATGAATCTTCCAAGAAGTAATCCGATGGATTCACTGTTATTAATTTTTTAATTTTATTACATAAGTGGTCTATTATTATTCAATTGTGAAGAAACCTTTGACTTAGTTTTATGAGTTTGTTCGTTGCAAGGTGACGTAAGTATCGGAAAATTTTTAAGTAAGTTTAGAGAACACTGTTCGTAACGTTGTCACTTTCCTGTATTTTTTAACTTATCAATATGGCTTCTGAACGGCACAAATATAAAAATTAAATATCATTTATTACAAAGAAGTTACTTGCAAGAACTTAAGAAGCTACTCCTTTTAAAATTTCTTTCCCATTGACTCGCCTGGTCTTTGTCGTTTCATTTCCTTCGTCTTTAGCCAATAAGTTGAAAAGTTTCGCGATATTAATCGTCCGCACGAACACACGGGAACATTTCCAGATAAATCAGTTCGACAGATATTCCATGCCATTTAAGTTGCAGCAGTCTGGTCGAGTATATTCTCTTTCGTTACACTTACCACGTTTGATCAACGTTTCCTAGACGAATGTCATGCGACGAAAAGAAAGAAAGTAAAAGAGTAACAATTTGGAGGACGAGTTTCCCAAAACTCGTGTCTCTGAGAAACTACGGAAACAGAGTTGCTCTGGAACCGATCGAAAAAGTTCACGGTCCTCCACGGAGTTTTATCCTGGATGTTCCCCTTGTCCTGTCTCTCGGTCACTTTTCTTTCGTTCGGTTGTTTTTTGTCTGGCTAAGGCAGGCGCCTTACACGGCCGAACTTAATTAAATCGGCTACGATTTATTTCAGAATTTCAGCCGAGACGGCGTTAACTTACGATCTATTTAATGCTCCATTTCGTTCGTTTTCATCCTGAATTCGATCGCGCCGATTAGCACGCAGTCGCGTCGATGAGACGCGTATCCGGAGGGACTAGCTTCGTTTCTCTACCCTGAAGAAACTTCCCTTTTCTCTTCACCGACGTGGAAAGAAGTGAATTTAATTTCGCGTAATGTATTCTCCTCTAGCGTTGCATGTTAGAGAAAGAAGCTGGTTCATCGCGTCGCAGCTTTATATTCGTGTTTTTCCTCTTAAAGGTATTACGATACTTTTGGAACGACAAGACAACAGATTGAAAGCTCTAAGAGTAACAAAAGCTAGGACAAGTCGTTGAAAGGGAACAGAGATTCCTCTGATTCCTCTGCGACTGCTGTTAATATTGTTTCGTGAAACAGTTTTCGCGTTGCTATTTATAGGGTGAATACGTTAGCAGCCGGCGTCGATCGGCGTGCTTTGACCCGAGGCATTAAGCGTGCGCAACGCTACGTCGCGTGATAGAAGGCAACCTCGATTAATTACCTATTTATCTTGAGGATTATCGGTGTACGGTGAAATGTATGGCGTACAAGAATATTAGCGTAGCGTGAGTTTCGGGACGCATTAGTGTAAGATACCGTGGTATCTTCACCCGAGGATTTTGTGCTTTTAATCTTTCGATCGACCGTACGATCGCATAACGTTTTAATTACCCTTACCTGGATGGTGAAATATCGCGAATAATTCTGACGTATCTAAAACAATTTCAGAAAGATAAAAATTGTAAAATAAGGAAAGCAATAAATTTGAGGAGTACAATCGTGGTTTCCAAAATATGGAGATCAATCTACATCAACAGAAAAATGTATGAAAGGAAAGTTTTATCGAATAGATTATATTTAATCATAGCACAGTCGTATTATCGTTTCTATATTATATTGCGATATACCATTGAGCTTCATTCATTCTTTATTACGTAGAACTATTTATACTTCGAGAGCAAACAATAAAACAATCGATGCTGATGACGAGAAGGAACCCAGCGTTAATTAAATATTGTTCCCTGAAAATATATTGTTTAACGGAAACCCGTCTTTCGGAGCAGAGAATTTCCATTACGCTGCACTTCGATTCCGTGTTTGCATACTGACACAAATATACGGCGTATTATTTTATTCGAAAAAGCTTCATCGTTCCGGTGATCGATGGACCGGCGCGCACGTCATTCTTTCTCCGTCTACGTAGTTTTCCACCAGTTACAATTCGACGACAAATAAATGCGTGAATGGTCTGACAATCATGGCTACCTATGTGTGCGCGGCACTGCTGCCGCGCAAAGTAACTCGTGATCGGCAAAGCTATGGTACCGAAGTTCCACAATCCTAACAATGGATATATTGGTTCATCCCTTCGACGCACTTCCGACCTCAATCAAAATCCCAAACTACCTTCCCATCCACTTCTCGTGGACTAACTCGTCTCCCTCTTTCTCCTACGCTCACTACTCTCCTTCTCATATTCTCCACCTCCCTTTCTCTTTTCATCTTTGGACAAGAGTGAACGAGGCTGTCTCATCCCCGAATTCCTTACAACAATGCCTCTCTAATCCGTCATGTTTGCCCTGGCATTGAGTACACGATTGTTGCTGCTACCGTTCTGGAATGTTTCGATAGCGTCAAACACGCTTCCGCTTGCATGACAATTCGTTTTCGAAGCTCCATTGTTCGTTGATTAAACGAATTGTGATAGGAGCAGGCAGGAAGGACGGGTGGCCACGAGGTACGACAGAACCAACGTCAGCAGAAAAACGCGAACGTTTCGCGCGTCTACGATTCGATTTTATGAGAAAGTTATGTCCGATAGCTTCTTCCCTCTTTGCTCGTTTTGCTATCGTACCGACTTTTATGGTTGGGCATGGAACATTGAACGTGCGCGCTATTTTCTAATTCAGGAATGATTTGCGTCTCGGTGGCGGAACGAAGCTGACAGGGAAAGTTACAAATCGCTTTTTGTAACATTTCAATAGAAACGCAGGGTCTTTTGTGGTGGAAATCTTTGGGAAGTAGTCGCGTCGCGTATGAAAGAGCGAAACGTTTCCCCGCCAAAAAAAAGAAACCAGAATTCGAGAAGAATTTTTCTCTATTCAGTCGCTTTATGCTCCACCCTTTTGGCTGCATCGGCGATCCCTGGCAAATCGTCGAGTCTCAACTTTCGATCTTGTCATTTCCCCTTGTTTCACGAATCGACGACAATTGACGAGAGTTTACGAGTTGTCGCCGGGCTCGTCGTCCACCACCACAGCCTGCGTGGACCCTTTGTCGAAAAGGGCTGGGAGGTAAGGCGCCTTCATTGTCGATTGCTGACTGGTCTTGGTTTTTATCACTGACCCTCGGGGAACGCGCAGGCATCTGAGCTTCTGGAAAAGTAGGTTTGCCATCTTTCCGTACGTTTGACGAGTCCCAGAGGGAACATCGGTAACCTGACAGCCCATCTACTCCAGTTTCTACATTTTTCGCATGTCGCCGAGGACCGTGTACCTGGACATCGACACCCATCCTTCCTTACACCCTCATTCCAGCATGCAACTGCTTTAGAAACGCTGTCCTAAGTAAAGCTTTGTCTGCAAGCTATTAACGAACTTTCTATACCGGGAAGGTTTCACGATATATGTATACGGTGGTCAACAGTAGATGAAGAAAGCGGGAACGTAACTTTATTACCTCTAATCAGCTCGTTAATATATGGCTTCGTTAACTAAATTTATCAGTTTCGTTTTCGCATAACATGGAAGAGGCTATTTACGTACGGACGTTTTTCACTGGAACTTTTTTAATGTCCTGTTCAGACTTCCGGTTGTGTTTTACGACGTCACGCTGCGTACGACACGAACGACCGCAAACTGGACGTAACTGTACAGTCGGTCAAGGGAGGGAAGTGTTTCGAATAATTCTTTGTTAAAGTATTCAAGCATTCGCGTGTGTACATAGATGGTCGACCGTAATTAAGATTCATCCCTCGAATGCTGTAGAAAAAGAAAAAATAAATAGCCGGACAAAAAGTGGCTGGCTTGTTAATCCTTGTAGGCACTTAAGTCAACATGCTAACAGCCGTCTCGAGTGGCCGTACGATAGCCCTGGGTCTGTTAGTCCGAGAACGCTAGCCAACGCTACAACGATCATGTACACGAGCTCTGTGTACGAGAAAACGTCTGGAACCACCACGAGCAAGCGCCATCTCGTGTGTACTCCCGTGTAAGTTCACGTGTGTTCGCTTACATGCACCCCCGGAATGAATGTCAGGGCACAATACGTCGCTAGGCATATCATGCCGTCGTATCTTGGTTACTTTCAGCTCGTTAAAAGGACGGGCATACATACATATATGTGTATGTATGTGACGTACATGTGAGGGATTGCTTGCAGTTACCCATGGAAGTATTCGAATACTTGTAGAAATATTTTATGAATGTATTATATGTCGTATACGAAACATACTGAATTTTCATTAGCGTTCTGAGCGAACTCGACTATCGTGATTAAAGTAAAGTATAACTATCATGAGTAAAGTTTCAAACAATTCTGAAAATCTACATTCAAGTTATAAGATATTTAGCGCAAGTTTAGTATACGTATATTTCGCAAAGATCATGAAAGTATTTAAATGGTCATTTAACCATAATTGCTTTAATAAGCTTTAGTATTCAATGGGACTACTTAATATTCCTATAGCAGTTCACGTTGTATACTAATTTTTTATTATAATATATGCTTGCGGTAAGTATCTTGTAACTTCTATGTGTATTTTCGGGTTGGTTTCAAACTTTATCAATATAATCACGATATATTACGTGCATTTCGTATAACGCGCATAATATATTCATAAAAATTTTCTGTGGTAAATGTTCGAATACTTTCGCGTGCCGCTGCATGTCAAACTTGCTCGGTGAAGTACACCCCGAGCAATATCGAGTTGCCAGGGTAAAAGAAAAACTGGCTGGGGAATTCTTGCCTTCGCGTACTTGAACGATCTTCGTTGCTTCCGCGCAGATAATTCCGAGGCACGCTATACACGAACCTCTCGACGTTTCCACCGTTTCCTTCCTGATATTTATTTGGCCACTCTTTCCGACCACTCGCCTCTCTCTTTCTGTGCATTTATGCAAACCTATTTTAAACGGAAAAACGCTAGACCGGTACAGTACGGTTGAACGATGTGGTATCGTATAAATGCATTTCTGCTTCTGGTTCTTCGTAACCCGCGCGACGTTTAATTCGTCGTATCCTCCCAAGCGAAAAATCGTTCTATCAAGCGAAAGTGAAGCGAAAGTAAATATTAACAAAACGTCTGTGTTTGCGCGTGCATATATTTGCGATTGTTTTAACATCGTGTCGAGAATTGTGGCTCGGTTTCGTGTCATAATGGACCAATTCATTAAGGCATTCCAACGTTCCCGTATAATGAAAGTGCAATTAGAGATATGCAAAACGCCGTTTATACCGACAGTGGAAAGTAGAAGGCCGAAGATGCCATTTGAATTGTGAAATGCTTGGAGAGATTCCAATATTAACTGCTCGAATGCCGGTGAAAATAATGGAAGTAAAGTGGCGCTCGTTGTGACGAACGATTTTTCGGACGAAAGAAGCCACGCACACTCGCAGCTTATCGATAAAACTGTTTTGCATCACCAAAGGAAAGAAAGATTTAGAAAACAAGGTAGAGTAAGCGCGGGGAAATAGATCGAAAAAAAGAGGCAGATGAACCCGACGTGTGAGATAAAATAATTTCGACCAAGAGATAACCTGGAAACCAATCCAAAACATTTCTCGGAAACTACCGATCATTCGTTTCTGAGTAAAGTGTAAACCAAATTCGGGATTCGTTTGCGTGTAAAAGCGAGAGGATTTCGCCCTTGTCTTTTTTTTTTTTTTTATCTTCTGGTTCTATCGAAAAAATGGTCGGAACGAGCCCGTTCCATGTATCTAAACAACGGACCATCCGTTACGCACGATACAAGGCATGTAAACCACACTCCAACATTTATCAAGGATAGAGACCGCAAACTGAAAGTTCCAAAAAGTTCGTCGAGCTGCGTGAAACTTTTTAACGGGTATCCAGCGGAAAGTTGGCCTGTTCGGGATGATCTACGACTTGAGGGGGGTAGGTGACCTAACGCGTAGCATCGACTCGACACCCTTTTACCGATTAAGGAGCACATCAAGGCAAGAACACGTGGCTTGTCTCCGTTCTAGCACAGTTGCAAAGTCACAGACCATCGCACGTCGGACGATTCTTCTCTTTGATAGAGAAAGGAAACAGTGACCGCGATTAAGGCTTTTAGCCGCGACTATACCGTGTCCATGTGCCAGTTTCCCGTAATGCGCGTTACGGCCAACAGAAGCTAAAGTTACGCTAGAGCGTTGCTAGAAGAAATGGTTCATGGATTCGGTCAGGGTGGTTTCCACCCGCTGAGCAGCTTTCTCAGTGTTCTGCGGCTCCTCCGCGCTATAAATACCGACACCGAGCGCCAGCTACCATGAAAAAAGAAAACGGGATACGGAAGGAGCCAGTGCTTGACCAAGAGAGAGATACCAGGAAGAAAGATGTCAGATCGTCCAGGGACGTCGCAGACAAGAGCAGTAGTTTTTTCCTCTCGGTTCCTACGGCTTTTTGTGGTTAGAAAAATGAAGCTTTATGAGCTGTGAAGCTAACCCGGTACATTCTCGGCCTTCGTTATGGGTAATTTCGTTTGTCCGACCTGGTGCTCTTCTTCGGGTTAAAATAATTGCCACGTGCAAGAGGATTGCACTGGCGGAGCATGTAAAGTTCGATTTTGTGTTCCTAGTTTCGTCGACAAGTGTACGAATTAAAAATAAATTGAAGTTTCAATCAATATTCCTCATTTCACGTATATTTCTTGGAACATTTTATCATACGAATTTTATTTAAGTATCTTCTAGCAATTTGAATAAAGAATATGAGGAAGATTCGATAAAACGAAAGAAATAACCCGAAATCGCTTCATGTTACATTTCGGTCTATATTTCACGAGGGAAAGGTAAGGGCGGTTGTGTTGGAAAAGTTGGAAATCGTTATTTCAGATCCCGCGTTCATTCCGCCTATCACATGTTTTTCCACGTTGATACGTCCCTAAGGAAGAAGGCTATCAGTTTACTAGGTTCACCGCCAATACATATGCAATCACATTCCTCTTCAGACCCTGAGCGTGGTACAGTGACGGATATGGAGACGTAAGGGACGAACCTTTAGGCTATTTACCTAATCAGCGGCTGGAGTGGCAAGATCGAGGGGGCATGGAAAAGGGCATCCGTCCGTCGAGACTTGGCACAAGTCGTAAACTCCTGACAAGCGGCATTAAATCGTGCAGAATCCAGATAGGTTTGTGGTTACGAGAGGGATACAAGTTGTATGAATGTAGACGAGTGTAAAGGGTGCTTGAAGCCGCACGGCCCCCATCGTTATAATTCCGTTTCCATTTTTACACGGCAAATTTGCATAGTACGGGAGTGCAGCTTGCGAACGAAGAAATATTATCGTTAAAATTGATACATTTAAATCAGATACGCGGCTGATTTCGATAGCGCGGTGCGTACAATTTAATCGTTTCAACTTTATTAAGCGCGTAAAACATAGTTAGAGTGTTACGAGCGTTTCCAATGGAAAATTTCGCGGAATCGTCGGCGATAAACGTTACGTGGAGACCGTTTGCTCGCGTAAGGTACACGTAGAGAAGCCATTATACGTAGATGGATCGCACGTAGGAAGGGGTTAACCGTATTATTTCCTAGAAGAACGATGGAAAGCGTTTGCGGTGTCTGCGCGAGTAGGCAATCAGAGATAGGGGAATCCGATAGAACACGTGTAATTGAATTGGAGTTTAATTGAAAGTCGAGTTTCTTCATTTCGCACGTTATATTCGACACGATCATGGAAACTGGTGGCAACGTAGATATGTCGTGTATCGGGTTTGAAGAGCGACCTGAATGGTTTTATATCTGATAGAAGACTTCATCACGATTCCCGATACTTCAATGGATCTGTAGGGAACCTACGAGGGAGCAGAAATTGAAAGACGAAAATAAATTCCAAAATACTTCTTCCTACAGAATGAAACTACCCTCGTTTTCTTTGGACGAACAGGAATTTTATACTCCCGTTTCACGGTGTATAGTAAAATATCGTCTGCTTTCGATATGTAAGATAGGGTGATATCAATAACGTATCTTAAGAGAAGATGAATGAAAAAACGTGAACCAAGGAAAATGTTACTATATGAAACATATACACAGGCGCACGAAAGAGTAGAGAACCTTTTATGAATATACCATGTGTGCTGTATGAAATACTTTTAAATTTCACCAGCGCTGTTACGACGTTCGACTATCATGATTCTACTGACTAAGTTTGAAACAGAATTGATAACATTTGTAGAAGTTACAAGATATTTTATTTAATTCTTTATTTATATTAACAAAATAAAGTTACTTGATTAAATAAGTTAAATGAAGATAAACTAAATTTTTACTCAATATAATAAAACCAGTACGTCGTATATTTACGTTAACGAAACTCTTGCAAAGTATAAAAATATTTACGCCAGCCGTTCGAAATTCCCTGGACCAAGGATAATCTAGCTTTTGAATCGTGAATTACCTTCATAGATCGCGCGCACTCAGATGTATATCGTACCAGTAGCTCATTAACATAAATGATTTTCTGACCTAAAGACATTGCCTTGTTGCTGGTCTAATAATGAAACCACTTGCTTGTTCAATGTACCCATCCGTGTGCACTTACGATACATAATGTATACGCAGTGGAACAACCAAACGCATTAGAAACGTTATATCGTCGTAGGTTGATATTTATCAACGATTCATCCTATGAATCGAAGCGTATCGATAGTCAAACACGAGAGTCGGTGATCACGATCGAGGAACACTCGTCATCGTTTAAGCTCGACGCGAATTTATGCGATGTGCTCATTCGAAAGTGATATCGGTGGAAGCAATAAAATCTCGTGCACACGCGTTGCCACGCAGTATTCCTACATTTGCGGTGCTGCACGATTCCGCGTACTGCGGGACGAAAAGTGATAACGCGATTGTGTGACAAGCCATCGATTACAGAGAACGGAACAACACGCACTACGTTCCGTCAACCGCGACTAACGCTCTCAGCCCTGTCACTATTATGCGTCCGGTCTTTCATCCGTTGTATTACGATTATCACGCTCATATATACGGCGGACAAGAGCTACGGGGAACATAGAGTGGTGCTGTTGGACGAAGTCCTATTGTCAGCTTTGGCTGAACATGTTGGTAACGAGCCGGTTGTTGCTACATGCTATGCGAACGTGGATCGCGGCCGTATCGAGCGATTTACCGAGTCAGAAACTGGTCAATATCGATACCCGAATAGAGCAGATGAATTGATTTAATCGGCCTCATTTATCGATAGAAAGTACTATTTGATCGTTTAGATTTTACCTCAGTCCAGTTGTTCGTTGTTAATGGTCGTGTATTTTTGTGTCGATAAGCTCGTACAATAGAATATTGAAACAATATCAACATATCACGTTTAAAAAGAAGTAACGAATATTAAATGTACTATAGAAACATTCAATTAGGATGATGTGAAGTAATAGAGGATTTTATTTATACGAGTTGATTTCAGCATTTTATTCGGAACTTTATGATAATCGATGGTTTTAGGTAGAGGCTTTATTGTAATAGCTTCGTTTTAAAAATAGATATAAAAACGCTTGCTTTGTTGGGTAATCGCGTGGAATTTACTTGGCGTGCTGTAATGGATGATAGGATCAGGAAAAATAATTTTTTTTATAGTCGTCAAAGGTATACGTATTCTTTTTTTTTTTAATCAAGCCTTTACGGTTACACTACAGTGGGTATTTATAATGTTTACTAATATCTATAAAAAATATATTTATATCGTACTTTATGCTCTGCTTTAGATAATTTTTATATCTTCTTGCCTTCTTACAGTACACAATTACTTTCTCTATGTTATTTCGGCGAAAGTACTATTATCTTTATTTCACATGGCAGCACAGCAGTCTCGTTTAAATAATCTATTTCGTTCGATGCAAAATTTTCTTGCTTTTTCATAACTAACGCTTATAAAAAATTAATGTTCAAGATATCATCAGGATTTTCATGCAAACTTTAAGTAACCATAAACAGATACAAAATAAATATATAATTTACAAACTGAATTATACAAACTTTACGTGGAATATTCAACTTCCCTCGTATACTTTACTGTATTTTATACTGTAACTCATATACGTACGAAATTCATCATACGAATTAATCCATTCACGGAGCTGCGAATTCGAGGGAAAAAATTGAAACGCAACATCGACGGAATACTCGAGTCTTCGTCGGCAATATCGAGCCTCCCCGCGACTGTATCTTCCCGCACACCCTATAACTTTCCCCGTCTATGAAAACGTGCGCAGAGCCCTCCTTGGCGTGATACACTTTCCCGCCTAGGCTGCTACGAGAACAAATTAATTTATCATTTCGTAGTGTTACGGTTAACAACATTCCGGGGAAATAATGGCCAGTAATAAAGGCACGTAGCGAGCCTAAAGAACCCCGTGTGCGCCTACGAAGAATGATCAAGAGAAAGAGAGAGAGAGAACTAGAGAAAAGACGATCCAGGATGAAACGACCAGAAAGAAGGTGTGCGAGCGAGGTGAAGCGAGGAAACGAGCGTAACCGCGTAGGCGGAAGCGAGAAGAAAAATGTGAAGGACAGTCGAACGAGGAGCGAGAAGGAATAAGGAACGGTATACGCATGCGTAAAGCATGGGTGTATCTTCAGCCACCCTTTCCAGTTACCCCCACCCTTTCGACAGACTCGCCTGTTTTCCTCGTCGCTCGTCCCTCGTCCACCGCTCGATTCAGTCACCGGGCCGTTTCGCGAGCGGAGGGTTTCCGCGCCTTTTCTCTCCGTGCCTTTTGCTATTTCGTCGTTCGACGATCGTACAAGGGTCTACGAATTTTTGCTTCTGCGCTGAGCCATATATTCGCGAAATCGTTATCGAACGACGAATAATAACGCGCGGGTTTACTCGTGCCGTTTTTCCGGTCAATTCGACGAGTGGCCCACTTTCGGTACGGTCACATGTGCACGTCGTGTCGCGAAGTGTCTTCGCCACGAGAATATTCCCGACATCGTAGCCTTCGGATTTGTCGAACGTCGAGTGTGTGTTCTACGACGAACTCGAATCGAGGTTAAGTTCAGTGTGGTTCTCGCGGTATTCATGCTTCAGTGCTGTTTGTCGGCGATTGCTCCGGACTAAACGATTACAAGGCAACGATATTTCGCTGAGAGGATTTATGACGCTTCGTGCGAACGAGGATTCTGAATTTGTGGATGGAGTCGCGGTCAGAGCATGAAGCTGCTATACGGTAAATACGCAGCAGACGAGAAATTGACATTCTCGAAGACAAAGATCGCTGCTGATTCGTGACATTGACGACTGATCGAGTGTCGCTGCCGGCCGGGGGGGACTCTTGTTTTTGTTTTCTTCTGTACGTGGCGCCCGCTGCGTTCGTAGAATGAGCTCGCGACACGCTGCTACGAGGTCGTGTTGATTTATCGCGAAACGTGTCTGTGGTCGAGTAACAGTGTGATGTTTACGTGACAGCCGGTGTAAGGAACAACCGCGTGAGAGCGTGGCGGGAGTTTCGAACAGTGCAGCTAGTTTCTTGATGCAACGTGACTCGCGACGTTATGCCAGTGCAACGATACGTCGGTACGTCGAAAACGTTGCTAGACAGTGTTCTTCACCAGGTACGGCATCGATAGTGCGTACAAGTGGAACGGGCTTTGACGTGTAAACGCGTTACCTTGATTACGTTACATAATTAATTAATCATACACCGTCACAAATGGTACACTAACGTTGCATAATTGAGTGACGCCGCTGGAAGTCGGGACGCGTTGCCGAACACGACATCTTCGAGGTATGGAAATTTCTAATTAAACGAAAGTCTCTCTTAAGCATGCCTACCTTTCTTTCTTTCTCAAACGAGCTCCAGAGATTTAGCTTCGTGATTTTCTCACACGGGGTTAAATGAGAAATTTTAACACGTAAAATATAAGCTACCTGAGTTAATTAAGAGATCGTACATAAACGACAAATCCTTTAATTCGCAGTTACATATAAATGTATATTAATCGTTAGAAAAATGAAACAAATATTAAATGCAGGTAACGCGTGCCTCGGATGTAGTAATATTTTATTAAATTCTTCGTTTACATAAATTACGGGAAATATTAGTCGATAAAATATACAAAAAGTTTTTTCAATATCTTGATCAATCAATTTGGAAATTTTTCCTGGAATAACACGCGGGATTTATTTTTCGTTGCTCGTAAAATGATTTTTTTAATCGAATTCGACTGAATACGATTGTATTGTATTTTAATCAGAAATTCCTGAAATCGTGAAATAAATCGTGGAATTCATAAAAAATCAATTGTTGGATAAAAATGTATTAATACGATGATGTTGAATTCAAGTATTTATCCAAACACGTGATTTCCGATGTCTAGCTGGTTTCAGGCAATATATTCGAATAACAAGGACGAAGTATCTTTTGTCTTATTTTATCGTTGTCGTATGCTTGAGACTAACCCATATTTAAAAACATCCGGGAAACCCTGAAAGCTTTTATCTATAACCACCGTGTTTACCCAAGAATGTCGCAGTGCGCCTACGGCGACACGTTTGCATCTCGCCTTTTTCCTCTGGAATTAGTCTCCTCTGGTTTACTTTTCCTCCGTGTACCGTTTTCCATTTTTGTTCTCATCTTCTTTTTTTTTTGTATTCATCTCGATGCTTTTGTTCCTCGGATCTCTGTCATTTACGGACAAAGTGGATTAGGTTTTAAGCATCTAAAGTGATTTTGAAAACTGGGACAGTCTGCTGGGACTCTTTTGTAAGCGATAGCAGAAAAGGAAAACGCTACGTGAAATGTTCCTTTGACGATATCTCTTAGATTGCACGACTATTCTCTAGAATGGTTTCATGAATTTTATTTAAACACTCTCATACCTTTACGGCTTATGCTTTTAAAACTCTTCAAGGTATCTCAAAACATTATTTCGGCGACAATCGAAGCGATAATTGAAGGTTCAGATCCATTTATTTAATTTACATATTCATAATATACATCATTTACATATTCATCTCGTTAATAAATAGCTACTTCGATGACACGGCGATATATGCGTTCGCAAATTCATAACTATATCTCTCATCTATTCATATAGCCCTGTATAAACAGTTTGTTCGAAAAGCGCTACTAAAATATGTGCAAGAGTAAAAGTTTACTTTCACCGTTAACAACGATCCAATTTACGAAACTTCTATCACGCAAAATTCCAAGCATTAATGTCAACGATCGTAGAAAATCCCAGGAATATTATTAGTTAATATTGCCGGTTATATAGCAACACATACCGTGACAAAATCGATGCAGCGAAAACGGTGTGACTGATCGACGTGATCCTTGATAAACTGTTGTCTAGGTTCTCGTTTGATTTTACACTAACGGGACGATATTCGTGGATGGGAGATTGTCAGTCGATGAACAGGAGCGAGTAGCATCTATTGAAATGATATCCTTTCTACTGACGGAAAGGGTGGAGATGCTTCGGGGCGAATATGAGATTTCAGTGTATCTACTTCGCTTATTGCTTGACATATGTACCTATGTATTAAATGGCCCCATCCCGGGCGGCGTGCATCGAAGCTTTTCATAGCCTGGACTGAGAATGAAATACGAAAAGTGGGAAGGGAAGAAGAATATATCCCTACGGTGACTACCTTTTAGCCTCGCGTCCTTGCAACCGCCGGGTATATACCTTTACAGGACATGTGAAGTCGCGCAGTACACGCTTTGTGCGCTTACCATCAGTTATTTATTCCGTCGATCGCTTTAACGTCGACAGACTTTCCATTATTCGCTGCAACATCCTTTAAACGGGTTTTCTCTCTCTCTTTCTCTTTCTGTTTTCTCCCTTCGTTGTTTAATCACTGTGTTGCTTGATGTACTTTTTATTTTTATTTGCGCGCAGGATGTTGGCGGTCGTTTGTGTTACAAAAAAACATATAGACAGTTATTGCAATTTTTTTACGTTTTAAAGCAAAAAATTTAGAAACAATTGTTTGAGAAATATTTTTAATAATATTAACATTAACCTGTGACTGTTACTTCACGAATACTTTAGATGTTACAAACTTTGTCATTTCACTATCATATAACGGACGATATCCCAGTAATCGTCAATCATATATTTCACGATTACGATTTATAAAATTAAATTAAAATTTTTGTTAGCATATTTCTATTTAACTGTACAAATTAAAGTTTAACGAGACATACGTGTACATTGTATCATCCTATCTTGTTTTAAAAATTTGTCGTTATTTAAATTGAATTTATATTTCATTTAATTTCGAACAGATTTCAGCAACGTCAAATAATATTGCACCCATTAGTACAGGATCCAAATACCAATAATTAAACCGGCATGTCGTCATACAGTATATATAGTAGTACAAACATATAAATAGGGAGACGATCATTTATATTCGTAAATCGCATTATAGTAATGCTTAAATAAAACTAGTATTTTGGAATAGTCGATTCCCGTACTTCGTTTTCAAACCATTCGCCAGATAATCAGAGGATCTGAAATTTTGGTCTATTTATACCTTTTACAGCCCTTTTCCGATTTACCGATGGATTGGGACCGCGGCGAGGTCAGAATACCCGGGTAACCGAATATTGGCGCCATTGATATGCATAATCCTTTTACTTCAATATCGCGAACCGAATGTTCGAAGTAATCGATACACACACCTGGCTGGCACGTTCATTATACATGCAGTATCAACGTATATTACGACGCACGTTCGTCCATGGAGTTACTAACGAAGAACGACAAAAAGTTAAAAACTTTTCCACTGCGAACGATGGAATATCTCTCCGCGGTTTTTACAGCATCTAATGCGAGCGTGGCGTTCCCGGGGAAAGAAAAATATTTGGGATATGAAAATATTTTCGATATTCGAATCGTTCGCGAGCAACAATATTTATACGATTCGTTGGTCGCGAACGAATTCAATTACAAGCCAAACGAAACTTTTAGCCGTCGCTATATAAAATTCTTGGTGGCATCGCTGACCAATGTCGAGGTTCCGTTCAGAAAATTATATTCACCGGTTTGTTAATAGAAAAGCGAATTTTCCCGACTCTGTTGCCCGACGAATGCACTCGACCACACGCAAACGGTTTCCTGATATTTCGTTTAATCGAAACCCGGAGTTTGTAACTGAGTTATCGAAGTCGGGCGAATTCGTTTGAAAATCTTCAAGTGTTTCCCTCTCTCGAGTTGTTCTCCCTCCGTAGCTGCGTACCAGAGAAGCACATCGATCCGTATCGATACACTCCCTGTTGAATTCACCAACCGAATTCTCGTTTCGTCGATTACGTTAAAGTTAACAACGGCTTCCGTTAATTCTTCGTTTTCGATCGCGTTGACTACTTTAGACTACTTTTTCCTTCTCCTTTCCTTCCTTTCCTCGGTCTTTGCGAGGCGAAGGCGGTAGTTGATGTCGCGTTCGCCCGATTACAAATGTGAAATCGATCTTTCATTGTCGAAGAATCGGCAGGGTACGATGGTACTGCCGTTGCTAAATCGATTCTCTGGATATAGGTAGCTGAGAACGAACGAACCGCCATTCCCGTTTTCTAGTAAGGACGAAGTCTCGTTAGTCAAGCTGGTAATCAAAGCTTCGCTTCGATCTCGCTTCAAATTACTTCTCGTGCCTTCTCTTCTGGAAAAAGACTAACTTTTCGCGTATATTTCGCCCTGTAAAGTCTGACGATCACGTTCTGCAGGCGATGTTCTCTCGTAAGCAATAACGGTCGCTTCCTGTTGCCGTTCTTTATGAGTATACGGTGTAAAACTAATAGAATTTATTGGAAATGTCGATAATCATTAATAGGATGTTCCGTATGCTTCGTATGAAATATTAAATGAACTAACATAGAAATAATCCGTAAACTTATTAATTAAGTTTGAATTTATTTTATTTAAAAATTTTGCTTATTTTCCTTTATCTCTTATAATTTAATGCCTTTGTATCGTAAATTAATTCTGGATTTGGATTCGTTATCATTGCATCAAAAGAAAATTCATTAGCTGAGAGAAAGGAAATTTTATATAATTGGTCAAGAGCAAACTTTATTACAGTATTTTAATTTCTAGCATAAATGTATTATATTAATTTCGTATCTATTTATCTATAGATAATGAAACGTAAACAATAATTATCTGACATAACAAACAATTATAGAAACGTGTTGTTGTCATACATTGAATAATGAACTTTTAATTTTATCAAAAATTTTACCACGATCGCCGCACGAAACTTCAGCGTGGAAAATTGCATTTGCGCTTAATGAGACAACTAATTCGATCACGTGGAAACAGATTTCAGAAGATTGCAGTTGAGTATTTAATACTCTTAATGAAACTTCACTCTCATTAAAGCATTGATCATGCAACATTATACATGTGTAATGTGAAATAATCGAGCCTGCAGAATGTAATTTGTTAAATATGCGCCGTTTGTGCAAACAATTGCATAATTCTCGCAAGTACTTGTTTGTTATAAAATCCGATTTTATAGAAATACCTAATGAGCACGAAAAAATATTTTAATAAATTCCTGCAATTGCATGTATTTTTAATCACGTTTAAGATTTTGATTGAATCTTTTATTCGTGTATTCCAATAATATGTTGTGAATTATTTAATTCATTACCGTTGTATAACTCTTTACTACATTCACGTTTCGATCAGTTTCAAGTGATAAGAGAGTAAACGAATGAAACAAAAGAAAAACCTTTGATGGATAATAAATACACGGAAAATTGATTAATAAACACGATATAGATGTCTACACAGATTCCAATTCTCGTTTTGATCACAAAAATGAAACTCTATTTCCGGGGTCATTGACTTCCGTTGCAAATATTGCGCAATGACGAGGTCAAGTGATCTGCTGCGGCAAGAAAACGTTAATAACTACGAACGAGATGTGTACTTCGAATATATCTGATAATATTTGCAAACACTTATGAATGTGGTTATCTCAATCGAGTTTAATTTATTCAAATAATTCATCGTCTATTTTTGTCATTCATAATTGCAATTGGAGAGTACCCGTTAATTTATTAATTAAATAGTAATATAGCCGTTTATTAAATTTTCACGTGTTATTATACGACTAATAAACAAGATTTATTGTGTTTACTATGAATGTCAATTACTGTAATTATATCTTAATTTAAAATTGCCTGACAGTGTAATTTAATAATTAACACGATTTAATAATATAGAAATCTTTGTATTTACACGCTCTAAAATACACGTTTTGTAATATATTACGTCTGAAAACATAATTGTACATCGAGGCAACGGCTAAATTACAGTCTTCGCAAAATTCACAATGTCATTTTATTCTGTGCTTACGCGATAAACTTCCCCACAAAGAGATCGTCCCTCGTAGTTCAAGTACCCTACACGAAACAACTATTCGTTCTCATCTAATCGCATCAGAGGACGCATAAAGGACCGCGATTGCGTTCGAATGCAATGGTCCTGCGGCTTTAAAGCATGGGATGCATCATTCGATCTTATCTCGCGACGTGCTCGTTACGCTTGCGGCATATTAATGTCGTACCAGCGATTTCAAAAGAATCTGTCAGGCAAGTGATTTAATCGAATTTCTTTCTTAACGACATTTATGTGCTACACTTGGCGAGGGAGAGTTCAGATTGGTAACTATGTCTGTGCGAGTTCTTTTACAGTTGACTACGAGTAAAAGTAAATACTGCATGTGTTGTATGATCTTTCGAAAACACTGAAAATGGAAATTAATTACGTGTAGGATTAAGCGTTCGAATTGTTCTCAATGTTTCTTATTTTCTAATACAATCTCTAATTCAAATAGACAAACATAAAGACATAATGTAAACTTAGATTATAAATATAAAATTCATTATTTTCACGAATAAGGAAACATTTTCAAAGAAACGAAAGCAAGATTAGGCGGAAGGAACTTGGAATAATATCATAACAAGATTAAGCTGAAATCTTCCTCTATATATTTTGTAAATTTCATCGTCCATTGGGTATTTCTCTCATTGTGTAAATCGATATCAATTTCCATTGGTGTTTTAACGTAGAGAGCGTAGAATTTAGAATGGGTTTCGATCCACCGAGCATAGAGCACAGAGTTTCCAAATAGTCACCTATGTAATTCTATAGCATATAAGCTAAACCGTGCTCACTGTAGCTTAACTTTGCTGATCGTACGAAAACCAGTTCGCCCCGTTTTCTGCTACAGCAGTTGCTTCGCGATATAACCAGTTGTACCGAGATTTTTAATCTGCTCGTCCAACCTCTGCTCGTCTCTGCCGATTGCAGTTTCACTGTTACAATTTCCTCAACTAATCCTCCCAACTATAATTTCTATTCTCATCTTAATATCCGTTAACGATATCTCGTATGCACGTGGACACTCGTAGACATTGATTTCAGTTCCAGTTTCCCATCGTACGAAATTGCAGGATTTCGTATCGGTTAAATACCGGTTGTCGCGCGATCGGTCACGTTTACCCTTTCACTTCCCACACCTATCGCGTATATTGGACCGTGTTCTATTTAAACGTGCTAATAATAATCGGGAAGCCGGCAATCTCCACCGTTCAAACGTGCAATCTCTTCTAAATACAGTCCGAGGGTGTTTCGAATCAAAACATCGTGGTGTGCGCACGGCTGCTTTGGCCGTTGGGCTATTTAACCAGCGACCGACTTCAAAGTGTGCATGTTTGAAGCGTTTACTCAGCAACGAGAGAAAGCTCGAACGAGCTTACTAGGTAGAGAGAGGGAGAGAAAGAGAGAGAGAGAGAGGATAAGAAAGCTGAAGTAGGGATAACACGCAGCGAGAAGGCGTAGGGGAGTGAGAGTAAGGCACGAACCGTTTGGGAACAGTAGAAACGTTCCGATTTACACAGACGTACCGCACATAATCCTCGCTGAAGAATTATCGCGAGCGTAGGCGAAAAACAAGAGAACTTTGCGAGAAGTTTTAGCCCCTCCCCATTGACGCAATTCGCTCCATATTTCCGAATTAACGGGTTAAACGATAATCCGGAATTATGTTACGTGGCGTAGTGTTGAAGCACACTAGCTTTGTCTGAAATTTCACGAGTTACGACGGCTCTTCATAACGTTTCTCTGGTCTCTCACAAATTGTCTGTTGTTATACAAATTTACATGTGTGATGTTAACATTTGCTTGTTTAATCATTTTTTGGGATAGAGTTGTACTTCTTTACGAAGAATGTTTACGAAAAATTGATATATTAGACTCTTTAAATTTTCAGTGACGAACCTTTTTAAATATACAACTAAAGTCGGAAATCGTATGCATTAATATTAACTTAGTTGTGTTTGGCTCAAAACGAGAAAATGTAGAAAAATAGAAGGAAAGGATAATAAAAGGAAGTTTCGTTGTAGTTTTCTATTATATTTCTTTTTATTTTTGTTAATTATCAGTTCGGTTATGTATTGCTATTTACCAAACCTTGGTTATCTCCAACTTCATTTGGAAATTCAAGCGGATCTGTTTCCATTAACTGAACGGGATAGCCGTTTATTTTAGTATATTGGTTTACAAATTGCGTTACTAACACCGATTAGTCAATCCATTATTTCTGCTCGTGATTATTTGCAGGTATTATGGCTATTAATATTGCTAATGCGAATATAAACACGGTCACTGATACTTACATACGCGATATGATGAACAACTTCTCCTCAACAGCTGTTAAAATGCTCATCAATGATTTATAAAAGCCACTTTTAAACCTATAAAAATATTTGAATATATTTTCCTTATCAAAACTTTGAGATTCAATTTATCTCCCGCGTACGTTCAACTTTCCGTTTCGATGGATATTCGGTGGATTGAATATTTGTAAATATCTATATTGTCGATTTTCCTTCTCTTTTATTCGATCCCTATTTTGGCAATTTTAGGAGGGACGAGACAAGAGATCATCGAGACTCGGGAATCACGCTCGAAGGGACTTGTTTTCACGAGTAACGGGATATAATACATAATTGTT
Organism: Bombus pyrosoma; assembly: GCF_014825855.1. Lineage (NCBI taxonomy): Eukaryota > Metazoa > Arthropoda > Insecta > Hymenoptera > Apidae > Bombus > Bombus pyrosoma. The sequence continues at coordinate 15,912,377 of NC_057775.1, forward strand.
CAGCTAATTTCTCGAAACTCTTACCCGTTCGTCCGAATATAAAGCCGGCACTTATGTTCTGAGAGATAGCAGCCTCGAGTGCAAAGGTATTGGAAAATAATGAAGAGGTTCACCCTCGCAGCTGTTGAGCCTCCCCGTGGCTCAATAGTGGTCTGTCGATGACAACGAGGTAATTACTTTTCAAGTAGCAGACGTGCAAATGAACGGCGGTTTAATCTGCCGATAATATTCCAGTATCGCTGCCGTTTTTATATCACCCTTCGTACGAACGTAGGCAAAGACGATCGTATCGAACAGAAAATTTATTTCCGTCCGTGATTCCATTCGTCTGCGAGAATTGCTATAATCGGATCACGCAGCGTCGCGAGATGATATACCATAATGAAAATGTCTCGCGACTGGACTAGACTATCGTCCGAACACGGTCCCTCTCGAACTCTGTCGTTGAAAGAATTTTAGATTTTCATTTATCATCGAATCAAGATTGATGTCTTCTGATCAACGATCAGGTAATGTTTATTGCGAACGTAGCAGCGAAAGAGTAATTAATCTTGCGACTATGACTCATCGCGAGATTTTCACGTGTCGTATATCTCGTCAGCGATTTCGTTACGTTAATGCGGCCGATGTATGTAGCTCGTAACGTTCCGTCGCATTAGGAGCGTAATAATGAAATACGGGTTATTTACTTAATCGTCGTAACGTTTCTCTAGTCGCAGTATATTTCATAATTAAAGTAATGCATTAATATCACGGCGCGAAGCTTTTCCCCGCCGCTGTTAATTCGCGTCGCGACGAATTCTCGGAAGCAACTGAAATCTCGTTGATTACTAACCTGGCCGTTCTTCGTTCCACGTCACGTAATCCTATCGTTCATCGTGTACCATTAGAATTTATCGCGCTGAATCAAAGCGAACTCGGTTTAGAATCGGTGTCGAGAGTTTCTCGGGAACTCGCCCGCGACACACCTTTGCCCCGAATTAATCTCGCGCTATATAGCTATAAGTTATTTTCTCATTTCTACGATTTCATCGTCGTTCTCTTTTCTCTGTATTATATACTTGGAACACACTTGGCCGGTGTATTATTACTGCAAAAAAGAATTTAAAGCTTGCACGTAATACGCCTCTCGATAAATCATGGCTTATTGAACGCGCGAGGCTCAGTTTTGAAGCCCACCAACGGGGTGCCCGGCGTTGTTCGTTCGCCGTGATACGTCATAAGTCACAGCTGGTAGCACGTTGCGACGACATCATCCAACCGTCCACCCTTCCTGCCACCCCTTCTGTCAGCCACCCCCGTGGTGGCCCCTGCCTCGCTAGAGTTTGGCCAGCCTAGACATAATAGTGCCATTAACCGATTCTGTATCTTAGCAACGTAACGCTGCTCTCTCCTTCGTTGGACCCGTTTATTGCATTCTATGATTGATACTGTAAAATATGGTGTTTGTGCGTAGAAACCTCGCAGGAGGCCGACAATCGGTTTGCCCGACATTTCCACATCTATCCTAGTACCGTGTTGCCTTTGGAAATAAACAGATATATTGATCGAGTTACAAATTGTATCAAGGTTCTACACATAAGTCTCCAGTGTCTATAAATGGAATTGCCTACAAGTGTCGGACGTATAGTTTGACGGGAATGTAACAAATGAAGATCGTTTAAATATTATACTTCTCCAATGTACTTGTCGTAATACGACCGCTTCACACTAACAGGAAATCTTCCTGTGTGAACGCTGTATCAAACTAAAAGTATCCGGAGACATATGTTTGACGCTTATAGGAAATTCTAGCTTAACACGACCCACGATCGAGTTCTTTATCGTCGTAGAAAGAAAATATTTTCTCTAGACTGGAGAGAGTGAACGATTAACGTCGATAAACGTGACACGAAGTTCATATATCACGGATATGAAGATCAAAGGTTCCAACCAGGCTGGAAAGGATCTAATTGTGTTTGAAAAGACGAATGGGGGCGACGATGGTTGTTGATATTGTTTATGACCATGTCAGAAGCATGTGCCGGCTGTCTTTGAAGGGCCCCCATTGGAAAATTGGACGACCTTTTATTTCGCTCGCGTCTAATCTTTCTTATTGCGTATATCTAATTTTTATTTCCGCGTTTCGCTTGATTTTTCAAGCCTAGTGCATCGTGATTGTCTTCTCGTTTGCTATATACCAATCATTCGTTTGACGTTTCTTTGTTTACCCTGTCCTCTGCGTCACTTGCAGCGTTACAGCGCTAAAAATATTTTCCACTACCGCAAGCTATCAGCTTTCGGTCGCGAAATATCCATGGTATTCTTCGAAGTTCGCTCGCGGTCGATCATATATTGATAATTAACAATGGCCGCGATGATTATCTCGCGGAAGATAGAAGCGATATCGGCGATAGAATCTGGCGAATAATGCTGTCAACCGTGATGGACAGCTGTAGTCACGCGACGGCCAGATAACGCGTAAGCAAGTTTACCGAATGGTCGTGTTTGTTTAACGTATTGTCCGAGCAAATAAATGTTTTATGTCCGTCAACGCGATAGATCTCTCAATTCGCGCCGGTTTTCACCGGCAATATTTCTCTTTCATTCATAAATCGTCGTCGTAGCGAGGCGGTGGCTACTACTTTTGTCACAGACAAAGATCCTAACAGCAGTCATTAAAAATCACACCAGCGAGGGGCGGCGATCAGACAAGGGTTGTAAGGACTCGAAGGGGTAAGTTGCCGTATGGCGGTTTGGAAAATCCTGTAGAATACAGCCCTCCTTTCCATTCGCGAGCATATTACGCGCCACCTTGAAATGCCTGTAACCATCGATCAAACCGTAATTCCCATACATGTCGCCGTTTTTCGAGCCTGTTGAACTTCGATAGAAGCGTGTAATGCGATTCTCGAAGAAGTATATTTTTACGTTCACTGAGTTTATGTTCCAGCGGATTAATCCTTCGAGGAACAAATATCTTGAAAAATAATATGGAAGATCTGTTGAATTTCTGATTAACTTCTAACACATTGATCGTTGATATTAGATTAATTTGGGCTAAGATTTGTTGCTTTGAAGTTTCACAAAACGAATATAAAATTTTCGACAGCTTCCTACTTCCTTTTCTTTCATAATCAAATAGATAAAATCGAATTTTCATTAAGGAATAAATTATTTCCGTTCATAGAAGTGTCTATCTTCGATAGGTAGAGGATAATTTGCGATACTAGAATTATGGATTCCGTGTTAATACATATTTACGCAAGTCAACAGCATATGTGCATCGATATGGTAACTATTATCAGACTAGAGCGGGTTTGTTGAACTATACCGAAAGAAAACAAATGGTGATGGATGCTAAATAAGCGCGCAATATCACGCTGGAAGTAATCAATCCTACCTAACGCCACTTTCCGTACCGCTCTATTCTCCGATTATGCAGATCATTTTGCACGTTCCATTGAATTATTGCGATGATATTACGCGTTTGAGCTCTTCGCTCGTGACGCGATTCTACTTTAATACGACATTAAACACTATTCATTCTGAATCGATATTTCGATAGACAATAAATTGTATAGTCGTGGCGTGTTCAATGAATAGAACAGTATATCAAGTGTTTGGATCTCGGTCTTCGTTGTTAGAGATTTTTCACTACTCATACATTCTTATCTGGTGGCATTTTGGAACTTAAATCCGTGTCGTTTTTTGTTCAAACGCGCGCCATCTCATTTATGGATCCGTGTAACGACAAAAAGCGGGTGCATTTTACGTCGGAGCACAGTTACGGATGAACGTGAAAATAAAACGTCGAGTCAAGTGATCATTTGATAAAACTTTAACAAAATGCCAGAACCTATCCCTGCTCGGTTAAACAATAACAAAAAGCGATGCCAATATTGCTAAATGTTTATGTCACTTGTCAAGATCCAATTGAATATTTTACGAAATATATTTGACGTGGAAAAATAAAAATTGCAGAACAAATAAAAATTTTGGTAACGTTCCTGTTTGAATTTTTAACCGCGATTTAACTGATATTTATTTTATCGGTTCTCTGTGTTTTATTGCTAAATGTTGTTTTTTTCTTACTCGAAATTTTCGACAAATATTATATATATATATATTTTTATTTTAAATAAATTCTTTTATTCTGCTTACACTGATCAGACGATATGAAAAGAAATTTTATAAAATATCACCACTCAATTAAGCATTCTGGAAAAATATGAAATCAAACTGCCAAAACGAAACGTATTTATTTTCGTTCGAAACGCGTCGGCACGTACAAAATTCTCTTATTAAATCCATCGTTCAATTTTTATCTTAATCCTACCTTGACCTCTCTCTTCGGTGATCCTTCTTGGTGAACCATTTTTCCTTCTTTCTCTTTCCTCTGGATTTACAGAACGCTATAGAGATACTTTTCTTCATACGCGGATGTAATTCCCCGTACAAATGGAGGTTGTTCCAGGCGAACTCTCGGGTCACGTCGACGACCTAACTGTCCTGACACCACCCAGTCTTTTATACCAAGGGTTACCACGCGAAAGTTCGGATGAAGGAAGGGGAGAATCCATAAGCCGTCCTTCTGGCCTGGCCCTCATCCTCCGACATCTTCTACCCCCGTCTTCTACTCGCACCATGGACGCATCTCACCATAGACTCCGCTATATGCAATCTTGTGTCTTGCTCTCGTGCTTACAATCTCACGTGTCTGCCAGACCTACGCCCAATTTCTTATCGTATCTGCTTCTTTCAGTTTTTTATTTTCGCCTCGAAACAGATATTCCCGGATCCTTTCATCTTGTCATATGTCATTTGATCACTTGCACGTTCCGTGCTTCCCCCTTTTAAAAAGGGAAAAGCCTGCTAATCGTTTGTAGCCCTTTGTGAATTCTTATCGTGAGCACTGTACAAGATAATGATAGGGAAAATGGTTTTGTTCTGAGTTTTGCATCGATACTGATCGATGTGTCAGCTGTAGGATTCTCTTTGATAATTGTTACTGAATATTGTGAAGTGAAAATTTAGCGATCGAGGACATTTTTTTAACTATTACTTTAGCACGTGGAGATATAGAATGGTTACAGTCATTTGTATTGTAGCATTTACATTAATTAGTTAAGATACTAATATTAATAATATATTACTAATTGGTTAAATTCAAGCGTATTAAGTTTTATAATTTAGTAGTATTTTCATATGTCTACAAAGATTTGGTATTATGAAAACGAAATATAGAACCTGAAATAGAATTTCATAATGAAAAGTAGAATCATATTCGATTCAATCATGTTTTGTTATCGTTAAAAAATTCTTCAAGGTAGAAGAAAATGTGGAAGATTCATTATCAATATACCTACGTTTTATGTTAAAGTCCTTTCTAAAATTTTTTACTTATCGAAATAGTGGCAAGATTGTAACACGAGAAAATCACAGCAGGATTAAATGTGGAATTTGTTACTTATCTGACGAATCTATTTTCTTATGCTCAAAATCATATCAAGCAAATCGTATCCAGCGGATATACTAGTCTATCCGGAGTAGTTTCGCATAAACTTCAACTTTACTTAAAGTATATCTCTCGACCATTCCACTCCATTCATAGCATTTACACCGCTTGGCCAATGGCCGCTTCTATTGGACTTTCTGACGAAATGTTAAATCTAAGCAGTTCGTAGAGCCAGTTAAACTCTCCTGGAAGATTGATGTTTTTAGAAAGGAATTAGCCCGTGAAAGGAAAAGGAGAGGTCCTCTTAAATGGAAAAGTTAAGTTCGACGGAAATGCAGTCTGTAAACTATGAATCCAATTTTAGTCGGTTGCTCCTTATCAGTGCCGAACCGGCGAAACTCCAGGGCTCTGGTAAACTTTCGCCGTCTGCTGTCACTTCAAGCAGAATCATTAAATTAACAAATCCGCTCGCCACACGCCGGACAATTTCTTTTATTGAATCGGAGAAAGTTTGAACGTTGAGTAATCCGTTTGAAAATAAGAGGAAGAGTCGTTGGGAAGACGATACGGGCTACGGACAGCGAATTAAGAGAGGTTTCAAAGTTATGATTCCTGGTTTGAAGTGTCGAGAATGGATTACTGCCGGCAGCTCGAAAATAAAAGTTTCCAGAAGAGGAAAAGGAGATCCGCCACGTCGTCGACGGCGCACCGATAGAAAGAAGTTGGTAGTCGGTCAAGAATGAAGCGTTCGAACGTTCGCGCAGCGATATCCTGGATGATAAGAGGGAATTGCTCTTCGAGGGGAATAGCTGAAATTCCACGATGAATTTGAACTATTTTAATAAAACTTGGCCAACGAGTCCGGCACGCGTGTGTATCTACGTGTGAGCGTTCGCGCATTGTCAAATTTCAATGGTTAAAATTAAACCGCCAAGAAAGTTTTAGACACTGGCTGGTGAAACCTGGAACAAGGAAATTAAACTTTTCCGTCGCTTCTCACTTTTCACGGGATCGCACTTTCTCCGTGAAATTTTAATCGTCCGGTTTCGTAAAACCCTCTCTAGAACTGTATTTTACAATGGTAACTCTGTTATTCTCTATGTAACTGCTAGACGATAATTCTATTCTCGTTCGATTGTTCGCTAGGATGCACGTTGACATATTTTTCGAGATATTTACTCTAATCTCTTATCGTATCTTCTAATTAGACGGTTTGATTCTCGTAAAGAGAGTCGGATAATCGATTCTAGATATCTGATCGCTGACTATACGAATAGATCTGTAATCCGAATACTGCTCCATTTGATCGTATGTAACCTGTGTTGGCGATGTAACGTATAATCCTTGGAGACCAGACCCGGGGCTACGTAAAAAGAATAATTAATATCGTGTTCACATTATTATCAGAAGCTGCGCGTAAGCTTCTATTTTCTTTTATGGTAACGGTTAATAACTGCTTTTGAGGGTGCGCCAAGTCCCACAGCTACGGATAATCGTATTTAATACTCTTTTTTACTTCGATATATGATGACGTCTATGCACTGGTTCGTAACTGCTTTTCACAAATCCTGCGATATCATTGCCGTTTTCGTTTTCATTAATTCTCTTTGAACAACATGTCTATTCGATTCGTCAAAATATTTACGAAGGAAAATGAGAATTAACGGAATTTGTTTTAAAGTGTTTTCAATTGATTTTGATCTGAAATTTTCTGTCGATTAATACTTTGGAAGTAGGTAACGAGACACGTGTTTGACAAAGAGCGGCTGTTAATTTGAATCGCTCAGAACGCGCGGTATTTCGATTAATTGAGCTCGATAACAAGCTTTCCCACTCTCGCGTCTCATTTTCCCCATTATGAACGATTTTCGTTGAGTCTCGGGCAAAATAAGATCACGTTTCAGCCATAAATCTTTGTCTTGCTTGACTCGGAGAGTCCCTTTATTGCCACTAGAAAAATCGTTGACTTTTCTCCCGTCTTCGCGCGGCGTTTCTTCATAAAATACTCATTGCGTCAGATATATTCTCTCCATGAAAACGACATTGTACGTTATTTTCTAGAAACGTCTCAAACATATCTAAATGTGACACTATACAGACGAGGTTTAGAATAGACTTATCACTTTTTGAGGCTTTGTACTCCATGGTTTGAAATACAAAGTTGTTAAAGACAACAAATATAAAACGATCTTCACTGTGATTTTCTTCCTTCGAGTTAAATCTAATAATTTAAATGCCAGCTACATTTTTGCTTCTTCCATTAATTTACGCGATAGGTCTATGTGAAAATATTCTTCTTGTCAATTTGTATTGAAAATCTATATGATTGCTCAATTTCGAGAGATTTCGCTATTTCAACGTAGATATTGGGATCGATGAAAAAAAATGTATCAAATATTTTTCCTAAAACTACCTGCCTATCAAAATATCAACTTTTGACATGTTCTCTGTTAACTCTCGAACGAACAAATTTGTATTTCCATTTTCGATTTAACCAATCGCATTGGTACATATAGTAATTCCGCACTGGTACTAGCAATTTACCGGACATTCTACATATTCTGTGAAAGCAAGCAGTTCCGGCGGAATTGTCGCTTCTGTGCGAAAATGCAACTGGCTAGGAAAGCTCGGCGAGTTACAGCTCCATCAAGTACCGCTCTCACGTGTAATTACCGCTGTTTGTAAATCTGATTGTGCAAATATCGCGCGGCGATTATAACTTACTCGACGATTCTAATCAGCAAAGTCGTAGACGCTTCGTAATCAGAGCATTAGCTTTCTCGTTCGTAGCAGATAGAGAAGTACGCTGCGAAACGGAGGACATCGAGCACGTAACGAGCTCTCTTCGTGACGGTTTAAGACGCTATACGGAGCCAAGAAAGTTAGTTATTTACTCGAGAGAAGCTCTGACAGCTCGTTTACGTACGCAACGGTATTTCATTTCCTAGACGCTTCCGGATAGGTACTCGTGCTTTCGCGCAAACACATTAAGCCACCCCTAACTTGCGTTTCGTTCCAGGATACTTGATTTTATGATCTTCTACTTTTCCTTCTTCTTCTATATTCGATCTTTTCCTATACGTCAGCGAGAGACGATATGTTAGACGAAGCAACACGCAAGCTTTTTTGACGTCTTAATGATTCTCTATAGCTCGAGAGCGTAAGCTGGACCCGTTCATCTCACACCCTGTTTATTACTTTCCCGGTGAAGCATTTTCAGCGAAGATTCGAAGCGTGTTCACGAGGTTTGTTTATTTAATCTACGTATGAAATTGTGGTATTATATCATAGCGAATGAATACTATTAGAATAATCATGGTATGTTATACGAGTTTTATGATACGCGTCTTCGTTACAGTAGAATGCGTACAGTGCATGTCAGACATCTACTGGAATTCTAATTATTTGATTATCGATCATTTCAATGGATGGAAAAAACATTTATCGAGGTTTTCTTGTGCTTTTTATTAAGTTCAGATAACTACTGATTTAGTAAATTTACGTCACTATTTACTAAGTTTAATGTTTACTTTCTTTCCCTATTCGTTTGAATGCTCCATCTAAACAGTCGACAATCGATGCATTATTGGCAAATTATCAGACTAATTAAGCCGTTCAAAAAACACATTGATCAGTTTGATAAATCGAAAAACAGGAAAAGGTGGTGGTATCAGTAAACGTTATTTTTTAAATTTATCTTGGCAATGAACATTAATCGTATACTTGTGTAATGAAATATAAGAAATTGATGAAACGTGGAATTGATCAGTTTGGCCATTGAGCCAATAAGATTAATATTTTATCAAATACGAATCGCTAGTTATGTAATCTATCTTTGGTTATAAGGGACTAATTACTTTATTAATATACGTTTAATAAACGAATTATATAATATCATGGCGCGAAGTCATTAGGGCGTGTTAAAGCTTGAGGACAAGTTCGCATCCAGGAGAAAGTCTCTAGTGCCCAGAAAAGATTTATACGGCGAGGGGTGAAAATTCATGCTACGCAGTTTCCGCCCAACGAATAATTGTCCAAGATTCCGGTCACGAGTCACCGGAACTGAAAGCCGTTAAGTCGGAACTAATTGAACTGTTGTTAAGGGGCAGCGAGAGGTGAAGCAAGGGTGCTGTAGCTCGGGTATTATAGCGATACCCTGACCGAGAACTACCAAATCCCCGGTGATAGATCCATACGAACAGTGTCACTGAAGAACGGAATCGTTAATATATCAAGGTTTCGCTATTAATCAAAAAATCAACGAGAAGCGACAATTTTCGATTTGGAAAACACACGCGTACAAACACGGGCATAAAATTCGATGGACAATGAAATCTTTTACGATATTCGACGTGATCTTTTTCATTCTTTTTCTGAAGAAAAATATGAAGATTAATTATTACAGAAGGTTATACGAATTTAACCTTACAATTAGTTGTGTCCAATATCAAAAGTTTGCAAGGAAGTGGTCGCAAAATTTTGATAATATAGATTGTTAAATTTATTTCTTTTTAAATAATGAAATTTATTCGTGTAATTTTTAATTCAAGTTTATAAACGTGTATTATTATATTCATTGATTAGAGGAATGTAGTAACTCTAGTGTTAGAAACTATAGATAATAGAACTGAATTAAATAGCATTGATAACAATATCAGAATTATGAGAACAAATAGTAAAGACAATGGGAATACGGAAATTGATATTCTCAAGATTCTACGTCCGCGTGACTCGAAATTGAAGACATCCAAGTCGTAACAGTCGAAGATCCTAGGGTCAGGAGAAACTATATAGATAATATCAGAATCGTAAGAGACAAATACCAGCATACTGGAATCCTAGAAGTTATAATCGAGAACACTAGTACTGAGGAAGTGAATATCGAGGTCATCAGAATTGTGAAAACTAATATCGTAGATATATAATGTTGTAGAAGCTGATACTATGAATGTCAGTAGCAAGACAGACGTTACCAAATTATTAGAATCGCAGAAACTGATATTAAAGATTCAAACCATGAGAATTGGTATTAATGGCGAAGCATTGTTAATAAGCACAAAGAATGCCGTGAAGCTGAAGTTCTTAGAGAACCCAAAGGCCTTGGAGTTCAAAAAAATCTTTGAGGTTTCGTAGGTCTTAAGGGCTTTGAACATCCTAGAAATGTCGAGGATCTTATGAAAAGACTGTGTACTTCAGAGGCCACAAAAATTCTAAAGATACTACAAAGTTTCATGCTTTCAGTATCGATACAACGTTCAATGCATGTTAAAATTACATAGATTCTGAAATATTTGTCATTTTTATATCATTAATATTCTGTTTGACTATCCGTGATTCCTTAGTGTTTTATTAATGACTTCTTCATTGAAACAATTAAAAATATTTGTTTGTATAATATATTAGTCTGTTAATGAACATTTTAGATCTTTCACGTAGATTGTATGACTTATATATAAATTGAACTTGTCTCGTTATGATAACACTACTCCTATAGTGATATTCCTGTAGTTGTTTAGAGCTCTACTAGTGAATGTACTATTCGCTGTTGCTACTCTAAGTTGTACGATATCAATCTTGAAAATGAATAACCAGGTAGAACTACAAATATTTATCTAAAGTAGGATCAGAGACATCGTGCCTCGCTGGTAATCCATCAATCCCAATGAAACAGACCTTTCATTAATAAACATTTATAAAAAGCAAACCGAAAAACTGTACATGTCATACATCACAGTCTAATAATACATACTATTATTCTTATAAATCATTCTAAACTGTACAGCATCAGTTTTACTCTATATGACAGTTATTCCATGCTGGCGCGTCATATTTTGTTGACGTTGACTCATATGTTGATAATAAAATCATAGATCGTAACCGCAATCTTCAAACACAATATATCGTTATATTTCAGAGAAAGATGATTCCATACAGTTCTTTGAGGTCATATTTACCCTTAATGCATCTCTCCCTCTCTTTGTGTTGAATCAAGCAACTCATTACTTTACATTGTGGAACCCGTCGACAATGGCAGCCTTTTCTCCTCTACCTCGCCGCTCATAAAGCGAAAGAGCGGTCTACTGCGAGAAGAAACCGATGAATGGGTATTCGCTGTACTTATACGACCTCCACTCGATCTTCGAATTCACATTCGACCATTCCCGTGCATATTTCCTTTTATCGAGACGGTTTTTTCCGGCTCGCATTATATCGATTTCACGGAGCAATTATTATTGCGTTCACTGAATCTCGAGTGAGGCACCGTTCACTATGAGACGAATGTCGTCAAGTGGTCGATGTTTTCGATAAAAGATTGGACGTCAAGCTAACGAACGTCAAAGAATACTACACGAAATCTTTTATGTTATTAGACATTCAGATATACAGATTGAAAGTATTGGAACACTTGTAGGCATCTGTTATGAATATATCACGTGTGTTGTATGTAACATTTTGAATTTTTATTGGCATTGTTACGAGAGTCGACTATCATAACTGTATTTATGAATTTTGGAACGAATCTCAAAATACATATAGCGGTTGTAAGATATTTAGTACAAGATATGTATTTTGCAGAGATCACAGAAATATTTAAATAGTCCATTACCTACAATATTTATAATCTCGATATTTATTTAACGTTTATTATATACTTAAAATGGCTTAATGTATATAAATTTTTTACTGGATACACGTTTGCAATAAATATCTTGCAATTTCTATATATATTTTTTTTTTCGATTATTTTCAAATTTTACGTGTCTCGTTACGATGCCAATGAAACTTCAAGATATTCTATGTAACACATATAATACGAACACGAATGTTGTCTGTGGTAAATACTCAAAAATACTTTCGTGAGTCAGTATACTTCGAAAGAAATCGATATTACAATCGCACTCGTTGCAATTTAAATAAATTAACATATTAAAATTAGCTGCTTTTCGTGTATTCTACTGTTTAATCATTCTTCATTTGAATGTGCCATTTGTTACATAACTTCACGCCATTTACATTTTAAACGAGAACTTTTATTTAAACCTGGATCGAAAAAGTCACTTGAAAATACTAATTTACCACTTTATTATTCATAATTAATCTAACATTTCCTCGTCACTCGTTCAACAACCGAGTCTACTTGAATTCGAAACTCCGCCTTCGGGTTTCTACGACATTGTTAGAAGTCCATGTGCAAGTCCAAGCCCCGTATAAAATAATCTCGCGAGCCGACTAAACGTCATTGAATCGTAGACGGTTTTGGCAGCGAAATTCGCGGTGCGGAAAAGCGGGAAAAAGTGGCGCGGCGGACGGTCGTACGCGACGATAAGAGGGCGAGCCAGGCGAGCGACAGTTTTGTTTCGTCGGAGCGGAAAGGAAAATTTCACCGTGAAATCCTGGACGTCCAGCGCGTTGGTTGTTTACCGCGCGCCCTTTTCTACCCTCTCTGGTTCCCGTTCTTTTCTCTTCCTGTTTCCCTCTCGACGACGAGACGCACATACGTATCCAGACATAATATTGTTACTAAGCGGTAGCATATTACTTTCGAACAGCGCGAGAAAACGAGCGGCCACGGTAGAAAGGGGAAGATGAAATGAAAATAAAGCATGGACAAACCAGCCGAGCCCCTTTCGTTTTTTAACGAGCAGCAGCAGCAGCAGCGAGTCAGCAGCAACACGGTCGCCGCTGGGAAGGCGCGCCGCGACTTGGAAACAAAAGAATTCGGAAGCTTCCTGTTTCATAGACTGCGCTGTGCGTGCGGCTGCTCACCGTCGTACACGGAAGGTGTGAATGCGGGTACTTTCGTAAATGTACTCGGCTCGATTCGAAGAAGCTGAAGTCTCGACGTTAGCAGCGAGAAGAATGGGGGCTCTACCCTGGGCACGAAATTTGAGAAGTAAGGACGGTGCAAGGGAACCGGGGAAAAAACGGGTGGAGGAGAGTAACGTTTCCATTGTTAGACGAGTTTATAATTTGAATAATGGTGGAGCACGGTCGTGGCGACGATTTTTATTGAAATAATAAGAACCGTGGCGTACTCGTGAAAGCTTGTTGCTCGTTCTTACTCCTTTCGCGCGTCAGTCGCACAGAAAACGTTCTAAAAAAGGAAACGCAAGAGGTGTTACGGAGAAATCTGAAACGAATCGAGTCGAGTAGCAGTTTCCGTGCAATGTGTCGCGGATTATATAGGCATTGAAAAATTGTATTCGAGCCGCGGAATGGACGCGTCGTGGCTGCTGTGTAATAACTTGGCAAAGAGAATCGCGGCAAACGGGTCGGAAAGATACAGTCGTTTTTTGCTCGTTCGTTCTTCTGCCTGATTAAAGATGATATTAAGCTCGTATCGAAACGAAACTTCTATGATGTATATGTATCCGGACGAGGCGTCCAAAGACTGCGAGTAATTGCGAGTAATTAGAAGTAATGGGAAACGGCAGCTCGCGTCATTAAATCAGAAATCGGTGGCTCATATGATTTACACAGACGATGTTGTACTTACAGCTCGGCGAGTAGCAACCGCCGTCGTTGGCTTGTACAGCGTAGAAAATTGTTTTCCGCGCTGCTGTGCCGGGAAGCACGCGTCGCGAGTAGGAAGCGAGGGCGAGACATCGTTGCCGTCGTTGTAGCTCTCTTAAAAAAGAAGTCAGACACACGTGAAGAGAGTGAGAGGCCCGCGAGCAACAGAGTGTGAGCGAAAAACGGAAAGTGAAGGACAGAAAACGAGAGAGGGGGAGGAAGAGAGCGAGAGAGGGTCGTTGGGAGGAAAAAAGACACTGTATACTCCCTGTCGGCGACGCACACACTGGCATAAAAGCAGACACGCGTGTGTTGAAAAGAAAGGGCGTTGTCGTCCGTCTAGCGGGGCGTCTCGTCCCATTGTCCATGCACGCGGATGGGTTGGCTCTTTACTGAAATGCAAGCCGAGGTTTTTTCGAGGGATGGAAGCACGAGCCTGGGACGGAACGTTGGTAGAAAAGAGAAGATCATGTACGAGTGAAAAAGAGGGAGAGAGACAGGCGAGGGGTGGCCAGGCGGCTTCGCGACCCCCGACGCGACTCTTCGATTCGAGACAGGCGAGAACAGGCGGGTATGTTGGGGGTGCGTAGGTATTTTCCACCCCCTGGGGATCGCCGGCGGTCCCGCGACGCTCTCTCCTTCCGATTGTTACCTACACCGGTTGCTTGCACTGTTTTAACGTTATTCGAGACAGCTCCCTTTGTCTACCGATACGTTGCGCCTTCGGCGGAATGCCGGCCGAGGGTTCACATAGAAAGAAGCAGAGGGGAAGAGGGATGTAGACGACGCGAAGACAAGGGGGCGGAACACCGTCATTAATTCCACACGTTCCTTTACTTTCCTTCTTTTTTTTTTCTTCCTCCTCTTTTTTTCGTCACTCTTCGTTGCTTCTTCCTCCAACATCGATGTCGCGGAGGAGCGGCGCGGACTGGCGTGCGATCGTCGCGCGATCCTGAATTTTTCATTAAATTAACGCGGCCTGTCGATTCCTTTGGCAGACAGCTTTCGGACGTGATTGTGCTCGGCCAGCTAGGCGCCGACACAGACCAGATAAAAAGTTAGTTCTTCGGCGAGCACGCGAGCGCACGCGCACGTGCACTACACGCTTCGCGCGTTTAAGTATTCATTATTTTGGAGCGTTTCAGACGGACGCGTGTGCTCGCACGTACGGTTTTAATGGCGTTGTGCAGAAGTCGAGACAGCGCGAGCCAGCGGTTCCCAAATTGCTCGCTTCAAAGAGCTTCTCGAAAGAGAACACGTACTGTTTTCGGCTACGAAAAAAAAGGGGGGTGGGCGGGAATTTCACCGGATTTCGTAATCGAGAACGCCAGCTTTGTTCGCGTTGTTATTTCGACAAAGGAATTTTTGTCGGCAGAAAATACGATTTCGAGGAATGTTAAGCATATATAAAGGGTAGTTAATCATTTCCACGGGACGTTTAATCTAATCGAGAAGATTCGTTACATGAAATTACGTCGTACTTTGTCCATTCCCCGCGGAAAGTTATAAAATTACACGTTTCGACCGTGATGTAATTAGATTTCATCGTACGTATTATTTCTGTTTTCGTCTGTGTCCCACTAATTAACAATTTCCCACCGGGCACAATCCGGCAGCTTCAAATATTTTTGTGTATGGCGTCTTCGGTTCTCGGTTATACTCTTTCATTGTGATTCATTGTTATGAGTTGTACGTGTTATCATAAATTATTGATAATCCTACCTAGGGGATCTATAAAATAACCAAAACAATATACTCTCGTTACATTATCGTCCAGTTGGAAATAATTCTTTCTATAATCTCTGAAAATGCTCTGCTCGGTTCCGTTTAAATCAAACATCTATATCCTGTGTAACCAAGAATATCATAAAACACGCTAACCGAAGAGATCTATAATTCTCTTTTATTCCTTTCTGTGCGCCGCCACGTACGATACGAGATCCCTTACGAGGCCCGGAATTGGTTCACTGGAGGCCACGTGAACTCATGAAAAAAGACAATGGACAGTGTCAAAGCGTAGTCGCCGTGTCGCCCCTCGTACTATCACCGACGGTAATACACGTATCTACCTACTTTCCTCGTTCCCAACCCCTCTCGACTATCTGCTTGCCCTCTCCATTCTACACTACCTCGTTCCGTGCGTTTTATTCGTTCCCCGTTCTCCGACACTCTTCACCACCGCCGGACATGGTAGTTCTGTCGATTTAAGATTGTCGAAGTTATAAAGCTTCTCAAGCATTCCCTCGGGTTCGCAACTTTTACTCGAACTTGCTCGGTCCTCGTTCGTCCTCGTTGTGTCTCCGTTCTTCCATTGCCGTCGTCGCTACCACCATCCCCTTTTTCCAATCGAGATTGCTCGCAACGTGTCGAAGGAGTAATTTTCCTGTTTTGTGGCGCAACTTTCTCCCAGTTACTCGCTCATAAATGGCGGAGAGTGTTCGTATACATGTGTACATAAGTCACGGAACACTTGCTAGTTTTAAATATGAGTTTTAACTTTCGTCCAGCAGATGGTCGATTATTGTCGATACAGTTATGGAATATTCTATTTTATAAAGATAGGTAAAGTCGGACAAAAACGTTTTTTACCACTGTGTGACAACTAAATTACATAAAACATAGAATTCATATATTATATATAGTTTTGTAAGATCATGATATTTTAGTTTAACTCAGAACATAATGAATATGAAGGATTTGCATCGTCAAAACGTAGTATAATTTAATCATTGCATCGTTGCATTTTTGTTAACTTACTTCTAATTGATAGTGAGAAGTTAGAAAATGGAGGGGAATGGTCTTTCTGGAATCCGAAGTTACTAGAAAAGTTTGTTTTTGTATTCTTGTTTCTACGTTTAATCGCTACGCTAAGTATATCTTTGCGAGAGAATCCAGAAAGTTTGGAATTTGTTGTTGGAGTTAAACGTGTTTTGAAATTTGGAAGTCAAAATCTCGGAGTTCTTGAACTTTGGAAGTATCTGAACCTTGCAGCTGAGAGGTACAGAAGTTTTGATCCTGTACTCCTATCCATCCTTTAATCGCGCAAGATCTACCTTGAATTTTTTAAAAATTCCTTAAAGACTATCGATTAACTAAACGATTAATTATTTTTATCGCTCCGAAGTTAAATATTTTTCCGAGCAATGTCTTCAATATCAACTTAAAGATATCAAATATTCTAAATAACTGAAAGACAAGAAATTGAGAATTTTAAGATTTAGATATTAACTTCATTCGACGATCAATTTCACTGTTCCATTGAATCTGAAGTTTACGACAGCAGTTATTTCTTAAATTTCCTTGGTTCCTTAAAAATATCTTCTAATACAATATCTCATAATATCTTACGATATATTCGATCTTCAGAAGACGTTTATCTTTTTTACAGAAATGATAACTCCAGACGAAGCTCGCCGGTCGGAAGTCAGGAAGATGCAACTTCGTTCGTGTAACAGTGTTCTGTGACAGCAATTACCGTGACATGAAGTGAAGAAACGGGTCGTCTGAAGAGACTGCAAAATCCTGGCAAGCCACTGCAAAGAAGCGAGACTTCGTTCTGAAAACTTGTCCGCGAGATAAGACGTCGACGCGAGTAACGAAAAGTGCAACTATAACGGTGAGCAAGGTTTTAAGTTTCATCAGCAGGTCGAATAATGAACCTCGTGAACGAGAAGTCGCTACCCTTCGTTAACTGGTAGTTATTTAAAAATTATTGCAAACATATATATATATATATAATCACTATATATAATCTTATAGATAATAATCATATATAATAATATATGTATATAATAAAATATATAATAATAATGGAAAAGAAAATGATCTCCATGTAAAACGAAGAAAGTTCATACATTTCCATTCGTACTAGTGCGACGATCTTTCGCGTTTTCATTACGTTTATCGACGAATGATTTTTCAATTTCCCACATCTTTGACCCATTGTGACCACAGTCGGGCATATATCCTTGTTTCAAGCCGAGCCAATATCGACGTTTTTGGCAATTGATTCCCGGCTCGCTGGCTGGCGAGCTTTTAATATCGGCGACCATGAATAATTTCTAGGCAACATTCGTATTCCGACACTCATGGCAAACATTCATCACCCTTTGCATTTGTAGTACATAGACCGGTGTGTTTATTTACGGCAAAAGTTGACGACCAACAAAGTACGCACGAAACGAATGCAATCGACGTAACGTGTATGATTGAAATCAAAAAATATTGTAAACCGATACAACAAGTCTGTTAGTACGAAGTTTCTACAGACTGAATTACCTTTGATTTTTCCTAATTTCGTTAATTCGATATTTCTTGCAATTCCATCGGACTGGGAGCTGGAAAGAGCCTTAAGACGTAGAAAGTTTGTTCGTTAGACACTCCGCGGAAGCCCGTTAATTATATTAAATCAAACTTGTTCGTATTTTCCAGACGCTCTCTTTTCCGTCTGGAAACGCTTTACAACTTCGTTAAACAAAGCTCCCACCTCTCTGTTGCGCGGCAAGTCTGACTCCACAGAGTGGTACATCGACGTTGAACTTTTGCTCTGCGGCGTGTCTATCTTTGCCTGAGTTCACCTTGTCTGTTTATTCCAAGTAGCCTGCATTTAAAAAATTCCTTCGATCCTCCAGCGAATTCGTAATTTTCACTTGTTTCGTTTCAATTGCACGATTGATAGAGCGTAAAGGCCACAGAAGAGTCTCGACTAGTTCACCTAAGCGATAGTTCCTCTCGGAAGCCAGTCTCAGGACGAACATAACATGTAGATATTCAAAGGGTCCTAGAGATCGGCGCATAAAGACGCGAAATAAATACAAATACCTCGTGACGCTGGTAAGAACGAAGCAGGCCAAGAGTGATTTTTTTCACACATTATCGCACAGACGCGAGTGTGTTTCGCACACGAACACTCGACGGAATGCATATGAAACGTCAAATGCACTCGGTACGGTCCATCAAAATGCAAATATCTTTTATCCGCGCCGGTAAAATATGCGTCCGTGGAGAATCAGTATTCAGGCCGAGTACGGCCGATCCGCCCCTATGGTATCGAAACCGGTATGTGTGCACCAGCGTGGATACACACGCCGCGGGGTTACCGCTGGGGCAAAGTAACCCCTCCGAAAAAGACCACGGGAGCCACCCTCTTGGCCAAATCTTTATTTTACGACCGATCTGCCGGATCGATGGCCCCTTCTCGATGACAGGCCACGCAGGCTGAATCTCTCGAACGTACCGTAACCAATTTTAATTGATACCACCTCCTCGATGCTCCCCGGAACTCTGGGGACAAGTGGATCTCGAACGAATTTCTCTGATGCGACAGTCCATCGACTATAAATCATGGAATAGAATAGGGTTCTCTTTTATCGTTTTAATTTACATTTCTTTATTTTCTGCGTGGATGGTTTTGTGAAGCATACGTTGCCGATATATCGATTTTACTTCTGTTTAAAACGTCCGTTATTAAAATACGGTTAACTACCTTTAGTTCCTTTGATCAGCAACTGTTTTATTTCCAATAATAATATTTATTTTACATATGCTTTCATTGTTTTTTCTAGGTTATTTTGTTTGAACGCACGGGACGTAAAAGCAAGAGTTGCGTCAATAATCAGTAGCGTTACTTAAATAATTGAATTGGTGCAACACATACACCGATAACAGGTTATACGTATCGAATCGATACAACATATGCGTCAATAGCACGTTAATGAATGTTGGTTTAGTAGGAACAATATGAGGATGAAGTTATCGAAGCGAATTCGAATTAGACCACGCGTTCGAATTTTATAGAGAAATTTCGAAAAGCATCTGGATCTGAGATTTAGTGGAGAGTCGAACAGCTGGAACGAAAACTGACGGCAGGATGTGCTCGAAAGAGCGAACATCGACCGGTGTTTCTAACTTTCACCTCGTTCTCTTGGTTCCATGAAATTTCATTTCCGTTTCTTCTTGCAAAATAGTTGATGCATTATTGTTCGCGTTATATTATCGCGCCATTATTGCTATTACTATTACCTGCATCGTTTACTTTTTACATTTTCCCATTGATCATTTACCTTCGATTGATTTTAATCTCTTCTCTACCTATGAAAACAATGTTCCTCTTTGAAAGATATCGAATTCTCCATCCATGCTGTGAAACATTTTAACGAAACGATTTCAAAATTCCGTGCAACTTCGTATTTATTTGTTTCTATTAGATTTACATTTGTAGGATAGAGACGGTGGAACGTTTCTATTTCCCATGGTAGTTGGACGATGATCGATACACGGACAAAATGTAGACCAAGCGAACACACTTCTAACCTATCGAACCATATCAATCATTTATGTAAACTCGATAACAGGACTCTTGGTCCATTGAATAAAATCCTGTAATCTTTTTCTTTTCGAAGTTCGATATCAAAGCCGAACGTTTCCTTAAACGATTATATCGAGTATTTTGTTTGATGGAATTTATATTTTTATGAGCAGAACCTCGAAGAAAATCAGTTTGTAATTTTTGTTTCCAAACAATGGCGTAAAACTAGAAAAATTCGCGAGTTATTTTGCAGCAATGTTTTTTGGCATATTTTTTAATTAAACACTGTCAGATATTTTTTAACATTTCCGCACTTGCAGTATCTTTCAGAAACTCGTTCAATTTCGCGCAACTGTTACTCTGGCGTGTTTCGTTTCGGTGGTATAACTATTGGTTTGTAGGTCGAACAACACAGCGTTTTTATTCAGATTAAAAAGGGTTGTGTCTCTGAAAGGGGCGGTTTGCAAGCTATGTTTGTCGAAACATCTTTCCCCGTTCTGTATACAATTTTTCTGCGCTGTTTGCTGACACAGTTTTTAGCGACTCTATGGATTTACGGCGCCGCTTTCCATCACAATGAACGTGCACGCTGTTCCGTGTCGCGTATTGGTAACATTTAATTTCGTATTATTTTCATAAATTATGCGAATTCTATCGGTCGTGCGTGTTTGAAACAAACGTTAGCAAATATCTTGAACAGATTGAAAGATTACCGGAACTGTTGTGCATTTCGTTACTGGCGTTTTATTACTTGCAGTTTCTATGCATTTTGCATGCTAGTTCTTTGCGTGTACTTTAATAGAAAATAGTTATTATGGAAACGTGAACAAAGATTAATAGAAAATTAAAAAATCTGCAGCTTGACGTTTCAGCTTTTTCTAGACTGACCCGATAAAATTCTTACAAAAATTCATTTTCTATCCGTTTACGTGCTTCACAAGAAGCGATTGTTAGACAAAGATTAATAGAACAAAAGCTAATAAAAAGTAAAATTAAGTGTTTGGATTAGCATTTTAGCTTTATCTGGTCTGATCTCACAGAGTTCCTTAAAAACTCCATTTTTATCCATTTACTTCATCTATCGCGAAATATTTTTTATTTATCTGAAAATTCCTCTCGTCGCTCGTAAACCCATGGTCACTTCGATCAAGCCAATTATCTTTTTCATTATCTAAAAAAAAAAGAAGCTCAGTTATTAAATCCAACAAAATAGTCCGCTTGGAGGATTTTCGAGAGTACTTGACGTCCCAATAGCGAAAGGCTGAGCTCCTTTTTCTGCGGAGATCTCGAAAGGCTGGAAGTTCGAGGTCCCTTACGAAAGCTCCGACGAATCGGACGTTTAGAAAAACGGACGATTTTATCGCGAGGTAAATTGAATCGGGCCGCGCTGGATGGCGAGATCGAGAGGGTGGTGGAAAGTGAACAAGGAGAAAAGGATACGAGCAAGAGAAATACAGCGGCGCATTACGCATCCCTTGTTACCGGTTGTAGTATGTATTTCACGTGTATTTGCATACAAAAGGCCTTCCTTTATGAGTTGGTAGTATTACTGTTACTTAGTATTTCCCAATCGACTGAAGATGCTCCGTTTGCGCGCACACAGCACCAAAGAAATATCGTTCCTTTGCTTGTGAAGAAGAATTGAAACGTTATTGAGAGACGTATTGATCTTCTGCTGCAGACACATCTTCTTCGTATCGAATTAGACTTCTTTAAATTCAAGTTTTATATTAATATTAATATTCTTCTCGATCGTTGAACTTTATTTAAGATTTTATAGTTAATTTTTATAATTTTACATGGTAAAAGATTACTCTTTGATTTGATTTATTAGTGTGCGATTTTTAGATCGTTGCTATTTACATTAGGAATATTACACTGTTACAGTGTTTCTTAATTAAATTTACTTCGTCATTAATCACGATGTTGAGTAAGTTCGCCATCAATCAATTTAGAAATTGTTGCCAGTTCTTACGATAGTTTAACCATATTTCAGGAACCTTATTACGCAATGTTCATTAATCAATTACATCGCATGTTACATAATTTTCCAGCATCCTATTTTACCGAAATCTAATGATTCTAATTGTGTAACCGATATTCTGTATTTAGTATGCGTCCTCGGGAAACGACGCGCTTGATATAGTATAATTACATAGATATCGATTAGTTTTACATGAAACAGTAAAGAATTAACCCTTACAAGTAATGCAATCGAATGCGTCCAATTATTTAATTCCACGTAATTTGCGTTCTTGTTAAAGGAAAAAAAAAATTATTCCTCGTGCTACGCGTCGACATGATTCGCTATTTCCTTTTCCTGAAACGTAATGTGTATGATTTTTGTGCTTGTCAGGCACTAAAAGCACTTTAAGATTTTTCGTTTTGTTTACCACGCTGCTAACCTTGTTTGCTGGTCGTTTTAAAAGTAGCAGTTCCCAGCCTCCGTGAAACGACGTCAGATAGGAATAAAAAAAAAAAAGAACGGGGAAAAAAGTCGCTCGCCGTGAGAATCAAGTAATTCTTTATGTATGCTTCGCTATAGGTGAGGCTATCTCAAGTATCCTCGCTAGCTGTGCTAACAAACCCGGTTTTCCCAGAAAATATATGCGCGTAATATTTACCAAGAAGAAATATTATTCACGAAACGAAGTTTCGAAACATGGCAGTCTTGCAGCAAAAAATTTCAAACTGAAATGACGCAAGAATATTCAAAATATTTGAATTCTCATATCTTTTTGTACCTTCGATATAAAATCAACTAACGCTTATAATTCAATTCTTAATATAAAATACATTTCGGTTAATTTTAAAATAACGTTGCAGTGTATCTCATTCCTTGACAATGTACATTGTATATTACATTAGAAATCTGCACATTTTTAGTCACACAACTTTAAGTTACATTTTGTAATTTCAACGCATTCAAGACCGATTGCATAGCATACATGCTGTATCTCGCCACCATAAACGACGACGAGTCAGTATTTTCAGTTAATCTTGAAAAATGCCTCAATAGGCATAAATATTACTATATACACGTTGTGTATAATCTTCTCATTCTTAAAATAAATATCATTACCTTTTGCGTCTTTATCTTTTGGAAATTTGAACTAAAACGATCGTATAAATGGGTATGTTACATGATCATCTGACGTCAGAATTATTACGCATGCCCGATCACATACCGTGACCTCTGTTTATTTTTAAATGCAAATTATCTAAAATATGTTTATTTTTACTCCTACACTGACGAGTTTCGCTTGCTTCTTATTATAAGTGCAAAAATGTTTTCAATCATTCGAGAGAACATTGTTCAATGATCATTGTTCATTGATCCCGAAAGTGTTAAGGTATACTACTTGTTATATTTTTCGCGGTAACATATCTTACGTCACAAAAATTTGAAAGTTTCCTTCGGTATTTATTATTTATAAATATGAGTTTTCAATTTATCACTATTTTTCTAAATCGTTATTAATTAAACCATGCAGCAAGTCTTCAAAACTGTCATAATTGTGACGATAGACCGATGAGAGTAAATCAAATTCCAAACGAATAATAATTTCGATAACGATTTCAATTTAGATACCGCGGTCGCGGAAAATTACGTTCCGTGACCGATCGATGCTCACCCTTCGTTTTACGATGAAATCGGCCCATGAAAGCAATCGTTTTCGAGGGCATCGGAAAGAGAGAATGCTCGCAGGAGAAAGTATTTTTCACGTGGTGGCCGCCGCTGAAAGTTCCCGGTGAAATGCCCGATTTCGTTCGATTGAACTGCCTCGAACGAGTGCGCTATTTAACCGAACGCCAGTAAAAAGCCTAAATGAGATTCTTCGCCTCTCTTCACCGGCTTGTGGAAAAGCACACGCGCGATTTTCCGGCTTCAGCTATTCTGCATATCGTATTTCGCGGCTTGCGTGCTTTCTCTTCTTTGTTTCTCTTTTTCCCCTTCATTTCTTCTATTTTTTTGTATAGCCTTTCTCTCCTCGTTTCTGCCCTTCGTTTCACTTCCGCTCTTCCTACATGGCTGCCTAGTTGTTGCACGGCACACTTGTATTAATTTATTTCTTCATTATTACACGCTGGTTCGCACATTCGATCCTGCCGATTTTCTTTAAAAAGGAAACAAGAGAAGAGAGGCAGGACGAGGATTTTCGCGCGAATTTACGCGTGGCTACGCCACGGTTAAACGATCTTAGGAACATATTTTCCGCATTTATGGAAAGCGATATTTATTAAGAACATATATCACGAAGGGACGAGAAGAGACTGCCTCTGGTCGCGTTAAAAATAAAACCCGCCATCGTTTCATGTGTACCACTTGCTGGGATACCGGATTAACGTATTAGTGGCCAATAACTGTAATTTATTTTTCACTAAATTGTCCAACGTATTTAATCTCTTTTTTTGCACGGGAATTAATTTCGGACGATGGTAGAATATTGGTGTGTGCTCTCTCCTTTCTAGTTTTTATTAAAGTGCATTCAACAGCAATTTAAACACGTGCACATAATCTTCCGTATATTAATTCATCTCGAATATTTTGATGAAAGCATGGAATCCGTACACAGCAATTCATAAAACGATAAAAATATAACCGCTATCTCTGTTCGTACGAATAAGAGCGAATATAATAAATACGTATATAATAATTTGTGCAAAGAGGAAGTAAATGTACTCTTGTTGTGTAACAATGAATATACAATCGATGTCAGCCGAGTAAAAAACTTAACGAATAAAACCAACGAATAAAAGCTGCAGCCACGAGGGACTTAGTTATCGTGGAAAGAAATAACGAAGAAAGTTAAAGGGAGAAACAAGAGTAAAGGCAAAGAACTGTGACTGAGATACAAAAAGCAGCGGCAAGAATTATAAAGGGTTGGGCGTAAAAAGGCAGAACGAAGATGGAGAGCAACAATGAGAGGAAAATGCATATTTTTATTCTGCGGAGAATTTACAATTCAAGTACAAAAGATACAATAGAGCATGACATTACTTTTTTCCGGTAAAGAAAGTTAGACCTGCTGAATGATCGTACAAAGAGCGGCTGCATACACTATAAAAGTTACAATGGAATGTAACCGTAGAATATAACAATTCCCTCTTTTTATTCGAAATTGTGTCAACGTCACGCGTAAAGTGCTCGATAATTTACGAGCAATTGAAGTTACGATTGCTATTAACTTATTTCACGCGCATTCCACTTTGTCAGCAATTCGAGCGATTAAAACTATGAATATCGTTAAATAAGCTGTTTAACTTTTCGACACAGAAACGCGCACCCGTGTAAATTCCTTATTCAGTGAAAACTCGAAATTAAATAAAGGAAAAACATCAAAGATGTGTAGCTGTTATATCACGTGCAACATATAATAGAACTAGCGATCGTTCCGGAATTCATAAACTGTATCTGTAGTTATCAACTCCGGTTATAACAAGCTAGCGTAGACACGCGCGTTAT
This sequence comes from Bombus pyrosoma, assembly GCF_014825855.1. NCBI lineage: Eukaryota > Metazoa > Arthropoda > Insecta > Hymenoptera > Apidae > Bombus > Bombus pyrosoma. Next base: position 15,938,102 of record NC_057775.1, read on the forward strand.
CATCTACCAGCTATCAATAATGAAAGGACCGCCTTGCACATTCGCATCACCGACGTGACGAAACGGGCAATCTTGTCTACATAAACCTGTAGATTATCGCCGAAACCTCCTGTTTTCGAATGGAATATGGTAGTATGCATTCAACACCTTTAACTGGCTATGTACATCTGTTCTCTTGGCGATAAACTGTTACATTGTCTTCTCGAATAATATTCTTAACTTTACCATTCTCGATAATTCTATTAATTTTAGTAACTTCGTAATTCAGTAAATACGTTATCGATATCGTTATATACAGAACGTCGACAATTTTTCGCGTCCAAGGAGATTATCCAGCAGAATCCCCTTTTCGGGAATTTAATCATTCCCATGTACGTATTTCGTTGCGTTCGCTACCGTGAAGCGGAAAGCGCATCTTTCCGTGTTTAACGACGTTAAATTCGCGGTTGATGAGGGTCCCCTTCCAACTTAACGAATTTTCGTCGCATCAAACAGAAATTTCAGCAAAGCAGTCGTAATGGCCTGCGAATTGGCCATATAAAACGCAGTTTACCGTCACCGTGCACTCCCTCCCAGTCGAGTCGTACGTCTGGATTCTAACAATTCCACGAGTTTCGTGGTTCGACCGTGTCGCGACCAGACCGAGCTTTCTGCAGCAATGTTACGGCCGCAAAAGGTCCAACTCGCCTCTGCTGGCCAGCGGTATACATTCGTTATTACATTGGCCCGATCTCGGACGTAGCTCGAGCGTGTCTATCGATCGAAAGAGTGAGAATGCCACTCCGCCGGACGAGATTCTTATCGTTATCCTCACCACCGTCCGCGGAGAAAGGAATATTATTCCGTCCGCGCATGTTCGAAGGGTCACCGATGTCAAACCACGATCCTTAAACAACTGGTGAGCTCTTAGTGTCCAATACGGTCACAGAGGGGCTGGTTCCCAGTTGCGGAAGCTTCTACGGCCCTTGCCATCCCTTTCTCGCGCGTACTCACTCCCACTGAACTTCTTCCTTTCCTCATCCGCATCCGAGCTGATCAGAGACAACTGATAGCCGCGCCTCACGAAAGGGGTTTTAATTCCAAGCTGACTCAGCTGCACGCATTTGCCCGGAAAGCAATAAAGTTAAGTGTAAACAGCAGTCTCTGCGAGACGACCCTCCGCCCGGATGGGGTTACGCCTTTCTCTCGTGTCTTCTTCGTCGTCGCTCGTCCACCGTCCGTTCTCCGGTGTCGTGTGACACGCGTGTCTGAGGGTGTTCATGCGTTAATCGTGACTAACGCGAAGGGTTCCTTGGATTTAGAGATACCAGGGCGAGCACGCGCGACGACTCTTCAAAGAGGCGATTTCTTCGCGGGGAAACATGCCACCTCTGATTCGTCCGCTCGATATCGATGCAGGAATGCGTCCCTTTCTGAGAGAAATCGTGCATTCAGAGAGAAAAGTGAGACGATATATCTGCTGGATGTTTGTATTTGTAAATCTGTTGAAATATTATATTGTTATCCTGCCTTTATGGAAACATCGTAGGAATTGTGCTTGTAGCTCCCGTTATTAGGAAAATTTCTTTCCTTATATCTCGTTCCTTCAATTTCAATCGGTTGTTCTTATGAAATAATTTTAGCGTGAACCCTCTATTTAATTATTCGTAGATAGTGAATCTGTATCGAGATTTTGACAAAATTCACTTTTCGGTAGAATCCTTTTCGATTAGCTCGACAGAGGCTACCGCTGGTGCGTGTTAATAAAATACAAGTTACGAATGCACTACTTATCGAAGAAAATTTTGCTTCCTTTCTTGTGAAACAACGCTCTTGCTACGACGGCGCAAATTATTTATTCGTACAAAGCGAACGTTGTATCAAGATTTTGACGAAATTCACTTTAGGGTCCAATTTTCTTAGGGTAACCTAACAACGCAAAGGAGGGATAGCATTCGTGCGTGTTAATAAAATACAAGCCACGAATGCATGTGGGCTTCCTATACGAGCTGATCCCAGTTTGTTAGATTCTATTCGATATTTTCAAGGCTGTGACACGCATGTTAAAACGGTAGCACGGAACCTCCCCGAAACCGTGGATCGCTTTCAGTGGCAATAACGGACAAAGAAAAACGCGGAACATGCGAGACACATAAATATGGCCCCTGTTCGGCGGCATTAGGAGCTTATCGTTATTCTGCACACGTTGGCCGTTCGTCGCAGCCCACAGGCACTAACTACTTGCGTTACGAGTCGACCAAGAACCTCCCCCCGTAGATAAACAACAAGGGGGAACGACCACCACCATCGTCGCCCTTCTACAGAGCCTACCTCTCGATAGCTATAAGCATTTAATTTGCATAGAAACGCGACTAACTTTGGCTATTAAACGTTCTGCGCCTTGAGGCTCACGCCAGCTTTCAATTACTCGAACAGCAAATCCTTGAATTCGCCCGTCTCCCTTATTGCTAATCCACGAAGGATTGTTACCGGCTGATCATTTCAGTACACGGTGAATCGTGTACTATCAAGCTCCGAGAATATCCTTTGACGATTCCCGAGTATTTACTCCTCGTGTTCTTTATAATTATATTATCCGAGTAACATGTATAATAGGAAAAAGCTTGGTTGATGAGAATTCGTATCTAAGAAGGATCAAAGTAATGTGTCTTGGTGGTAGAGACAAATATTTATGAATTTATGGGAAATTTGATTAATACACAAATTTACAGAATATATATAATACAAATATAATAAATATAGAAAATATCCAAAATAGAGTACTTACAGATTTATGATATTTAAAGCGTAAAGCAGATTTCTATTTAGGTTCCACTCTTTAGTTGCGACCATAAAAATGTGAATTTGCATAAATATCTGCGGTCCATTTATAAATACCCTATAATTGAAAATATTTTTTCGAATACGATTTATAAATTTTTACACTCGAAAGCAAATTGAAATTTAGAAATCTCATTCAACGCTAAACAGTCTTGGGAAAATATTCTCTCATTTAAAAGAGAAAATGAACCAATCTGTTATATACGAATACAAACACCAAGTTACTGTACATAGTTCGATGGAATACGATCTACTCGAATCAGTTCGTAGTACTACGACTACTAGAAATTACCTTTAATTTCGATCAGGATACAGATATACACACCGCAAATAGTGGTTCTCAGACCTCAAATACCGAGTCCCTGAATCCTGGATCTTGCCACTACTCCCGCAAAGTTGTGAGACCTTATTCGACAAAACCCTCGATTCGAGGAACATGTCTAGTCCAACATGTAAAACTTGGACCGCTAAGACCTTCTATATGTGGAACCAGTCCCGAACTGCCAAAGGATCCCAGACCTCAACCGCACCAGCCACGCAGCCGGGGTTCCAAGGACTGGGTTGCCCTGAATTACTTGAAGATTATAAAAGCATCAGTGACGATACCTCGCAACTTTGAAACCTACCACGAACTACCTCGATAATCGTAGGTCTTCGATTAGTAAGATCTTGAAAACATGGAACCCGTCCGACGCCTCCCTAACTGCTACGTGGGTAGAAAGATGGCTCGCACAGATGTGTCCCATGGACAGCATAAGGACAAGAGATATATTGTGTTCACTCCTCTTTCGCTGTGTGGATGTAGATGCTCTTAACCAGTAATGAAAATATGTGTGCTATGTTTTTAATATTGTGACGGAAGAATGTGGTTCTATTACATAATATTATAAACCATTAGGTTTGCGTTTCTTCGACTAGCAAATGTGCTGCTTTGAATCACCGTGTCAAGTGATTAGAACCTATAGTTCTGGTTACATGTGATTCCGATAACAGGAGGTTCTCGACATTCCACAGTTCTGAGATCTGATAATCCGACGTTAGATTAAGCGGTTCCTAAGAAATAAGATCGCAAAGCTTCTGATACCTCAAGATCCTATTAATCACGCATTCAATCATCTTCGAGAACTAATTATTTTATATTTTTTAATTTCTCTACATTTAACACCGTAGTCTTCGTACTCATCCCTCTGGCGGCTAAATTTTCCGTGATACGTGAGATATTAAATATGTCCAACTATGATTGCAATGTTTTAGAAACTTGTATTCCCTTAGAAAGTTGTATCGTCTTAGGAGTTCCTAAGGAGTACATACAGTTTGTATGTACCTACTCTGAATGGAATAAATACCTTTCATGATTATAAATTATAGAAGCTAGAGTATTATGAAAAAGTCATATCGTTTCTCCGTCAAACATTTTCAAAAATTGTTACATATTCTTCTCTTTGTTATATGCGTTTTTATATTTCTTAAATTCGTAGCTTGTTATCCCAAAATCATTAACCCAATCAGTTTTATACAATAGACCTGTTTCTCGATATTCTACTGTACTTTCCCAACGTGTTCCTACGAAATGTTATTTAATTATTTATGTACAAGTATAAGCCAGTATTTGATGAAGTCTAACTCAGAATACATATTACTTAAATTGCTGTGCCTGCTACTATTTCTGGTACGAATGTACGTTTTCTTTCATCTCCCGACAAGATGTTTATTCACCATAAGTGGCGGCTTCTTGCTGCTTCAACTTCGCCATCCTTCGGTATTGTGAATAGCTACCGTGATGGCTCTTTTCACGAACTACTTTCCATCATCCGTTATCACTCTGAGCATCTGTGGCCTCATTTGCAACCATGTATGGGCTGTTCCGCCCAGTTCTTTTCCCTTCTTCGTCTTTCTCTCTTTATTCGTTTCTTCGGCTTTCTCAACTTCTCGCCCGTTTAATCTCACTGGCTTTTCACCGAGCGAAAACTTTTTCTTCTTCGACTTTTCTTTCCCCGAACCGAGCCTTTTCACGGAATACTGCAACTCCGTTCGTATTCCTTCTCTTTTTCCTGCATGCATCCAATACGAAATCATTTTTATCCATCAAATTATATTTTGCGCTATAAATTTCCACTGTTAACCTCGATGAATTTCGGAACTGCGATCTATAATTGCTTTTCGTAAATCCCACGTTAATTGGTAAGCTACGATCAGGCGTGCAATTGGACATCGAACAACCTGCACCTAACTGTAGTTGTGTGTATCTAGCGTATGATTCACCTCGTCCCTCGTATTCCCTTGAATCGCACACTGGCACACTATAGTATTTCAACATTTACTATAGAAAACTTCTCTATTGAATACGTTATATAAAACACTTTGAAATTCTGTTGGCATTGTGTTGAGATACCATTGATTATATTAGTCGTATTTGTAACCAATATGAAAATGTACCTATCTATGTATATAGAAATTACAAGATCATTGAAAAAATTTTATGTACGGATAAATAGACATTTTAGACAGATAAGTGTCAAATATAGTTCCACTGCATATTTATGTAATAAATATTAGCCGTTTAAATACTTTTGATTAGATATCCAAACGTGTACTTTCCTGAGTCTTTACGTACAACAAGTGTGTACTCATTGGAAATATGCCTCTAATACTGGTTTAAGCGTGCGTTAAATTTCCAATGTGGAGGAGGACGTAACGTATGTGAAGAGCATCGCAATCCCGGCATCGTCTCTAGCCTGGCGGCATCAAAGCTTATATTGCTGGAAATAGGGGTGTCTTGGAAAGGGTCTGGCGATAGAACAACTCGTAAACTGCCGCTATTCCGTGTCATCATCGAACTTGTTTCCGCCTAAGCAGGCGTTTTGAAAGCGGGAGATTGCACGGCCCAATTGAAAGGACGGCTGGTGCAGGAAACAGCGGCCGTAGATGTGGAGGTGGAAAAAAGTTGGCGATTTACATGTGCAATTTTCCGCGAGGCCAATGGACGCACGTGCGCCGCGTTACGACCGCGTTCTTGCTTCGTGTTACGCGTTACGAAAGCAGCTTCGTATTTCCAGGCGTAATCGGCGTGGCCATTTCGCGTCGTCGAGCTGAGATCGTCGTCGACGCTTTTCTTCGCTTTCGCGAACACCGTGAAGATATAAAGTGTGCTTATTACCATTATCACTGGACGATAACGTTACATTAATTCTCGCGAAATTATCGGTAATATCGGCACGATAACGCGAGAAGCCGCCATGACGATGGCGTGAATTGCAGAAAGTTGGGGACGGCTAAATGGACTCGAAACGAAGCAGTTGTTTGCTTTGCCCGGGAATGACACGAGTACGCGTGAATTTTCGACTGGAATCACAATGTACACGCTCTCAAGGAAACACTAGGAGTCCGCTTTTAATTGCGTTTACGAGCTTGCGTTGCTACTTGTCGTCGTTAATTAAATTACATTTAGACTACGAGGCTCGGACAGAGATCCGAAGAATATATGCATAAACCTGAAACGTGGAGTAATTGGTGGCTTTCAGCTTTGATTTGGTGGAACGTGCGAAATGTCGCTTAACCCTTAAATAAATGCGCTTGCCGTGATGTGGGTCGTTATATACAAAACATGGTAAACATCGCGGTACGTGCCCTGGAAAAGAATTTTGTCCTAGAATTTGGCTTTATCGTTATTGCAAGGTGTTATTACTTTTATCTGGTTGCTATTCTCAAGATTATTTACATTTTGTGTATTCTTTAATACGAATGCATTTATATCGCTTGTTTTACGTGTGGTATTTATTTTTAATGCTAGGAAATTATTTATTTCTTTTTTGTAACTTTACAAATTGTATGCAACTGCGTATATTAAATTCGGAAATAAAAATATTACTGATAAATAAATACACAGTAATATCGTTTAAGAAATGTATTATATTTTTCGCGGAATTATCATAAAGTAATTGCGTTATTTGCTCAAGTGAAGCTTTTAAAATGGATGCTAATTATACAATCGTTGCATGCGTTCTATGTTATAAGACATTATCTTCTTAAACAGTTTGCAAACAAAATTTTACCAAACCTGATAAAAGTAGTCGTTGAAATATTAGACTAACTTTTACAACGCAGTGATCTTATAATAGACTATCAAATAGAATTTCTTAAGACTTAATTTAAATTATTAACATCAAGAGAGGAAACCTAATATTCCCATGAATTTTTGAAATATTTCATACTAGAAAACCTGGGCCAAATATCTATAATATTGAAGCGCGAATACTCAAAACGCATTTCCTTTTTCCCTCTCCGGCAATAAGTCTTGTTTCCCTCCGCCATACGTTAAGCATTGTCACAGTGCGCGGCGGAACATACCGAAATCGGGGCAACTTAGAGATATTCTGGGCAGGCCTCCGATAACTTTTACGCACCCTCGGTGCTTTATAGGCGCGTACGCGGACCGGCAGAAATGGTTTTACATATATCACATCGGTGAAATTCGATAAGGGTAGAACGGTGTTCACGTGGGGTGGAGAAGTTCTCTCGTGGCCTGGGCCGACTTGGAGCTTTTTCAAGCCCTGGTAAGCTTAGTCGATTAACGGGAAAAGCCCGTGTGTACGTGGTTCCTCCTGTACTACGAGAGAGCGAGACTGGGAAGAAACGCGACTGGTAACTCCGTCGTCCGACGAACATGAAAATTGTACGTAGCCACAGCACGACCACCTTCTTCCAACGCCTTCTCTACCTGCGCCATCCACCTCACGTGCAGACCACGATGTCTCTGGTCTTTGCAAGGGCCTGGCTAGAACTGAGGTTTCCTTTAAATATTCATTCCGTGTAGCGGCTCTGCCCTGCCCACTTTAATGTTCTCCCGTTATCCCAGACACTGTTCTGCTTTTTGCATATGAGCGTCAAGCTGCCTGTTTTTTTTTCTCTGCCTTTTCTAACCGGGACTGGAAGAAGAACGAATGAAGGCAACTCTGGTACGCGGGGCGAGGGACTCTACAGACGCGAATATCCCCAAGGTACAGATTTAATATTTATTCCTACGAGAGGACGCTCGTTGCCTGTACGAAACTTCTGTTCGCCGTTATATTTCTACCTTCCCTTAGACCTTCCCGTGTTCTCTCGTTCGTCCTAGTCCCTTGTGTCGTTCGAGCTGTATATTTAACCCTGACGCGCTGCCACTCGTGAGCTAATCCGTGTCCTGACGCTCGTTCTTGCATATCTTCCTCGTCGTTTTCAGTGGCTCGAAGGATAGTGGGGAAGTTGATTGTAGCAGCGATGGAAGTTTGCTGTGAAATCGAATACCTTTATGTTGTACTATGTACGTGCACGAAGTTTGGAAGAAGTGTATTAACGTTATTTATACGAGTATAGTTCTTATATACGAATTAATACGTAGTAATATACGTATTTGCATATTTTTAATTATAAAGGAACGATAAAAGATTTATTTCAGTCTGTAATCTAATCGTTATTATTTCTTATACTTCCTTGCTATCTTAATGCTTTTTAACACTTGTTTTGTAGCATCGTGTTACGGAAAGCACAGAAGTGCACAGAAATTTATTGACTGATCTTTATTGACTACTTTATAATTATTTATATCCAACAATGAGTAAACGAAAAGTCAAAATGATTATTCATAAAACATAAAGAATATGCCGAAGATACACCAACGTTTCAACACTCAAATAAATATTCAAAAAACAGATAAACATATCCTATTAAATCATACTTTACGATAAATAGATGGTTACATATATAACTCACACTGTGAGCTCCTCCATTTCGAACAATTCAACAACTTCATTTTCCCTCCGAGTTCAATTTGCTCCTAGAACATAGTACACAAGATCTTATACGACGGTTTTTCGCCAGGTGTAGTACCTTTACATTCGTATTGACGACGTTCTATCAATACTTTACTTCTCGATGATTCCATCTGTTCATCGATGCCATTTGCAGCTCAGCCGTTCCTAAGCACAAAAGATTTTCATGTTTTTGGCGATTTTCATATCTCCTTAGATAGGTCGCGAAACAGTCTTCTGTTCGAACCTTTGATATCCGACAAATCGATGGTAGTAGCTATCGTGTAAACGCATACACTGTGTGTCTGGAGTTGCATTGCGGCCCCTGATGATGGCCTAGCTTTGGCAGTCCTTGAGCATACTCGTGCACACACGCGAGTGGTTGTAATCGTGGCGCGGTCTCAGGTGCAGCGTGACCGACCCATTGACACGTAGGCGTCGTTAAAGGGAAAAGGCAATCGTGTTTCAAAGGAGCCATTATTTCGGCGTCGTGGCACACCGGTAACACCGGTGCGCATCGGCTCTTCCTCAGTGACATCGCTTCCGCTTTCATTGCCTTCTCTTTCGGGCAAACCGACGCATGGCATAGCGTTAGGGGTGGCCCGGCACGGTGTAACGCGACGACTCGTAGTGTTCGTTTAAACCACCTTCAGTAATGCTGCAATCAACCGTACGTTGACCGTAGTAGTAAAAGTAACTATTCCGCTGTTGGAAAGCTTGCCGATTGCTTATACCCTGACTCTAACAGTCGGCTCTAACGGTCAGCCACCAGTTGGCTAAAAAAGGCTAGGCGAGGCTTGGCTGGAAATACCGTTGTAGCAAATCTTGTCCGTGACCACGTATCCGCTCACGATTGCGATAAAAGCTGGATTAAAGGTCTTTAGAGTCGCCTGAGTATTTTAGTCGACCATGTAAGAAGAATGCGAGTCGAACGTTTACGAGCCACGATCAAATAAACGGATGGAAGAAACGGCCAATTCGATCTTCGTCGTCTTCTCGGTGGCAGAATTATTAATTAGCAGCGCGCGTGTGTCTGGCATGCGAGAGATTTATAGGGGATGATTTTTGAACGCTGGCAGGGGAAGATATAATTAATCGTCGAACGTGTGCGACCTGAAAGAAAGTGGTCTTAATTTGACTCGAAAGGTAGTCGGACATTGTAATAGTGAGAAATCGTGTGTTTGAAAATTATGTTCGAATTACGTTTTGATATGCGGGAAACATATTTTACAGTCATGAAATTACTACGATCATGTAACATTAACGTCCTCGGATAATGTATCGTGAAATTCGTGTTAAAATACGCTTACGAGCGAATTTAAAACGAAGACATATGGTACGTATGTTCCGCGTTTGAATGGGTAGAATGCGACTGGAAAAAATATTTATCGTTTAATGTTATTGATTTTTTATTACTGGAAAAGTTGGTTATCTGCATAATTTCAAATTGAATTTGTGATTAACTTAAACTGGTCGAATTTGCTAGTATATCGAGCGAAAATTGATTCGTTTCGACGAATTTCACGTTATCGACATCGTCTTCCAATTTCATTCGCGTTTAATCCAAGAATGAAATGAGATTGAAATACGATTGCTATTAAGCTTTTAAATGATATATTTATCTTTGTGTGGAAATATCATCATTCGTTTGAGATATTCGTGAATTACTCAAATGATAACTCGCGGAATACTTTCTTTCAAAAGATTTTTATGTGGCTTGAAAGATATATATATGTGCAAGATTCATATCATATATTACAACAAACAAAATATTTATGAGCAACTTTGATATATCAGCTGTTCATAAGTAACCTTATTGCGCGCAGTATCTAAGTCGAAGGTAGCTCACACTATATATTATTGTTTTATTGGTCGCGTGCAAAAGTGTAGGTGGCACTGACATGATATCCTCCAGGGACCAAAGGCCCTTATCTGCACTGCAGGCAATGCACCTAGCTGCAATCCTGTCGATTTTGGCCTCTCTCATCTTTGTTCTGTTTCGTTTCCTCTATTATTTGAATCTCCAAACTCTCTCTTCTTCGCTGATCTGACGTAATAAAATATTAAATGCAACAAGATCTTGCATCATGCAATGAACAATAAAAAAATAATAAACAAAAGAATTGAGTAAAGAAATCCATTTAACACTCCTATATTTTCAAACGTAATATTAGCTTGTTTGGAAAATTTGTCGTTTATTTCACAAAGAATTCTGCGTTATATTCAGCATGGTTGGAGGAGGATTATTTATCATGAATTTCTGTCAGGTATTTAAATACTAAATTTAAAACGTTTTCTTCTTGAAACGAAATATCATTGTACGATGTGTGCAATGTTTAATCCTGTTCTTTGAATATAGCATAGCATTACAATCGTATATTCCTGTTTTTGAAAATGTTAAATAGTTTATTGAAAAAAACAAACTACTCGATTCATAACACAAAATAATCGAAATTCAATAAAATATTAATTGTTTAAGAATGCATTACCTTTAAATTTTTCTTAGATTCCGATAGATAAAACGAATTTTATCAGAAATCTAATATAATATACATCAAAAAGCGACAATTTAAAATCAAAGCACATGTTAAAAATGTGACACAGAACAATGATCTACAATCGCTACTTTAAGAGTATTTCCCAGCATCGCCGTGGCACAAAAAGTTACACAAGAAAATGCCACATGATTCTTTCGTAAGATCATCCTTTCTCTCAACCGATGTAACCTTAATGGAGCAATCTTGTGCGAAGTTCACAGATTAATTGGCTTAACCGATGAACATCGATCCGATTCTTTTCTACCCTCGCGTTTCTGGTAATCGTGGGTTATCGCGCCACCCGCCTTCCCCATTTCCACCCTTGCCGAGCTATCATGGAACGTGTAATCTTTCACCGACACCGTATTTCTCTGTTCCTCGCTTTGCCGTTTCTTTCTTCTCTGTTCCACGTCCATCGCGATCCTACCTTTTAATTCGATTACAAGTGAACCCGTGAACGTACACGAACAATGTAAACTGTTACAGATTATTTAATCACGCGGTATGATCGCTACATTCGTGGTTCGCGTATACCACTATCGTTCCTTTCACCGACTTTATTGCGAAATCTCGAATCATATCTGTTTCGTTTTTATACTTTGTTCCGTTTTATCTCATCATCGTGGCTATATCACATTTTATTATAACTAGACGGCGGATTCTTATACGAAATTTATACTTTTATGCTTAATTTTCCATGCAAATTTATATGAGCGCAAGTAGTACTTAAATCATTTATATTTACCCGAAGAAATGGAATTTAGAGATTTGTTCCATGCTCTAAATATAACAATGTAAAGTTTTCCTTTAATCTTTTACATTCTCTAGAGTTTTCTTTCGTTTCTTTGACTTTGCCATGAATGCATAAACATTCGCAGTCTGGCAACGTGAGCGCGTTATTGTCTTTTTTTCTCTCCTTGAATATGGAAATGATAATTTCGCAATTATTTATGTTTATACGAAAAAAGATACGATGTCATATGAAATGATTATAGTCGATAGTACAGATTGTCGAAATTTCGCTTGCAAAGTAACAAGTTCGGTGACTAGAGGTACCCACTGTTTCAGTGACTAGCCCGCGCAGCCGGCAGCGATCAATACAACCCCAAACCTCGGTTCGCGTATTTCCGAACCCAGTTTACCAACCGGTCGACGAAAACGCCCGAAATTCTATCATGGAATTGCAATTTCTGGAACCCGAAGAATGCGCGTTAGACAGCGTTGCCTGTTGTTTATCGCGATATATTTCTTCGATGCCGTAATTTCCCCATATACAATGTACACGATGCGAGAGATATCATCGATATTTGCCAGCCACGTGAAATTATAATCAATTCGGGTTCGATACGCAATATGGATTATCAAGTTCACGTAAGAATCGCGAAACGGTATTTTTAATTCGCCCACTTATTCATCAGCAATCGACAATAATACATGGAAACATTTAACTGAATATTAACCTTGCTTGCAATTTATGCAAACAGATTCGATTACCTCCGTAATTTCGAACCGTGCTAAATATCTAAATGCATCATGCCAAATCTTCATGGGAAATTAATCGAATCGTGGATATTTCAGGAATGATACTGTACAATATTTCGTCATTAAATCTATTAATTGTTTTCTATGTGCGACATACTGAAAAAGTAAAAGTAAAAATATATTCCACTTCCATTCTTTTAAATCTATTATTCCTGGATAATCTCTTTATGTAAATAAAGCATCTAAAAATATTCTGTTATATTTAAGAACCTGAAAGAAATAAAAGTAAATAAAAAACAGCACTTGGTTTTTTCAAAGCTCTTGTTAATAGTTAACGACTTACGTTTTAATCCGGTAGCTCAGATTTGATGATACGATTTACACTTTTTTGTATTTTCTTGCTCCCCATAATTTTCCACGATTAATTTCAAAGTATCCCAACATAGTGACACAAAGCAAATGATCGGGCACGAAATTTGGATTATAAATACTATTTTCTCAGGCAATTGTCGCGAGCTAAACATAGGAAAGGCATCGTCGTGTTTAGGGTGGAAAAGTCTCAGACTTCCGAATGCAACGATATTGTCGGCGGACTTCTTTTCCTTGAGATTACAGGTAGCCAGGCCGTAGTGCAAACGTGCGTGCAATTAAGTCGTAGAGACGCGAACCTCTAAATTAACTTATTAAACGCGAATGTGCCAGTGAACACGAACGCTTAACGCGCCTACGAAGCCGTAAATAACATTCAGAGCCGCATTTTCTAGCCGTATATCAGTGCAACCCCACGTGGAAGAAGGCACATGTAAACGAGCACGCTGTTCTGCGAAAGAAGATTGTACTTTATTGCATCGAGCTTCGTGGTGCGATTTCATTTTTTAAAGAAAGGCAATTGCGCGTTTTTAGGTGATTCTGAAAATTTGTTGTAATATTATAATATCATGTAATCGACAAATATCTAGACTGAGAATATTTATACATTTGTGAAAAATTTAACCCTCTCATAGCGTAACGTGAGAAAAATTTAGCCAGATCATCAAATCCATCAATATAAAATTATTTTCTGTGAAACAGTATATTATTTTTGTAGCCAATTTCAGAATTGCAAGAAATTTCGACGATGAAGAAACGATTGCTTTCTAAATCGTTCGTTCTCAACTCTTTGTCATTTTACTATTCTGTTGAAAAATTAAATGTGCGAAAATACGCAGAATGTGAATATGAAAGTAAGAAGCTCGTTAGAAACAAATGATTATTTAAATTTCACTTCATTATTATTTATATTTCTATATACTTACAAATATAAATTTGCATAAACATCCACAGTTTAGTCATATTTATTGTTTTACACTATATCAAGATAGATCTTTAATATTTAATATTTACTTAATTTGAAGTTTCTGGAATCTACAAATAGTTGTTATTGAGAGAAAATCTGTATAAATGTACTTCATATTTGCATTCATGTTTCTCAGCTACAGACAGTTTTGCTTTGATCTTCCTCAAAGTAGTTATATGTATTTAGAATCCTACTTACATACGTCCCTCTGCATAAACTATTTGTAGAATTTCAGTTTATTTCATCTCTGCATAGATCATAAAATCATAAAGTATATCAGAAATAAATCATAAATAAATACATCATAAATAATAAATATCATAAAGTTTGTCGTGTTAGTCTTTTAAAATAATGCGACCAAAAGGAACACCGATTAGCTATAAATTTATCAGAGACGCATGTCGCAAACCGAAATTACATATAGATGCGCGTACAATGCTTCTTTCTGTAAAATAATATCGAAATATATTCTGATATGTCGAATCAACATATTATCAATTTTCAAGGGAGATTAATTCTCGTCATTTTCTACTATAGTAACGTATTATAGTCAAACACAAATTCTCTCTTTATAAACGAACAAGAGTTCACATAAAATTAATTTCAAACGAAATTATATACAACGAATATAGAAGTTTTCAACAGAACATGTAGAGCGTAGAATATCTAAAACTCTGTCATAAACCATCAGTACATCGTCGCTGCTGGATTTCGCCAATCAACACGCTTTTCCACATGAATTTTCTTCAGGGTCGTCGACTCGCAAATACAACTTCGCCGCAAATCCGAATTCCGTGGGGGGCAAAGATGATCTGTTTCCCTCTCTACTGCTCTTTATCGGGCTTCCGTAATCCAGAAGCAGCTCTGAAAGTTTTGAAGTCCGATAAAGCGAACTGCGATTATGAAAGTTTCCTCTCACTGCTCTCTCACTCACTCTCTTTCTCTCTTCCTCCTCCCGTTTGGTTTAACTGTCCAACGTTGCACGATGTACGGTTCGACGGGATTCAAAATTAAATCCATAACAGGCTTTGTTTGGCTTTCGTCTTTTTTTTCCACCCCGTACAGCTGCAACTGAAAGGTGAAACGGTGAGATTTGAGTCTGGTACCAGTGCGGTGCCTCGTATTTTACAATCGGTTTCACCGGATGACGAGACAGTTAATTACTCGGCGAATCTATTCTAGACATTTCGATTCTAGTTCTATTCTGATGAAAGATTTGTTTAAAACGCTGCTCTTGTGAAAATATTCTCCGTAACAGATTTTAACTTAGGTATACGGTTAATTTTAGATCGAATTAGTCTTGTGTGCTAACGTGTGTAATTAACGTTTAAATCTGCAGCGTTTTTGTACCTTTATGCATATAGATTTACTCGAATAAAAATTATTGTTCGCTTTTAATTATCAAATGGAAAGATCTGTAGTACGAACTTTGGAATTTAGAAAGAATTTTTTTGCAAAAAAAAAAAGATTTGACTCTCGTAAATCAATGGGAAGTCAGGCCGCACTGAATCGATTGCGGAATCGATTCTTTCGCTGGCGGTTCACTAAATAAAGGTCTGGCTCCAGTGACTTTTGGTACGATAGCTTCTAGATCCCTTTCACTCACGCCAGTCGGTCCGGATCCTGTAATCTGTTATCGTAAAAATCCTGCTCGCTCACTGGCTTTAAAGGGAGAGAGGGACGTGCTGTATGAGACACGAGATTCGGAGTCGGGGTTTTTAGGATAAAAAAGAAGGGAGAGAGCGCATGATGGAGAAAAGGGACGAGACGTCACCCTTCGAGAGACGGAGGAGTATCAATATCACGCCTCACTGCCGTCTCCGCTAAAATCCCTACCTAGCCGTCTCTTTTCGCCCGTCCCTTATTATCGGCTTGGAAAAATAATCTTCGAATACCTAGCCGAGGAAATGCAGCCTGTCGAATACGGATCTGATCGCGGTTTAATTTCTGCCGTTTCGTTGTTCGTGATTTTCGATTTCGAAACAAAGTGGATTTGCCAAATCCATTCCGCGACTTCACGGATCGCGGTCGACTCTCGATCGATTTGACTTTCGGAAATAATATGTAGCGGCGATTTATTCGCGGTGCGTTTCACGCGAATAAACACATCGATAAATCAACGTTTTGTTCCGTGACGCGGCATTCTGCGAATTTTGCATTTTACACCCGTTACTATGCTATTTAAAATAATCAAAGCCGACTCTCTCTCTCTCTCTCTCTCTCTCTCTTTCTCTTTCTCTCTATGTGTGTGTGTTCATCCGCACGGGCACCCGTACCATAGCTGAGGGACCGCGCGCATGCGGAAACGTTTTCGAAACTGTCCCACGGAATGATAAATAACGTCGAAGGAAAAGGGTTCCGTGGATCATTGGTAATTCGGTGGGAGAGACCGAGCCGATAACTTTTTTACGCAACCCTGCCGTTTCACCGGCTAGCCGCGTTTCAAAGGGTGACAAAGTGTACGCTCAGCGTTATATCGTGAAGTTGAAATATCGTTTCGGTGAATTGTTCGAAATAGCGACACTTTCACGAGGTATCGATGGGGAATGAGAATGGAAAAGAAAACGATAGAAGGGTGCTCGACGTAGATGGTTAGCGAACATGGTGGCGGTAAATAAATCTTTGAAGAGTCTTTAAATTTATCTTGGACCAGTTACCGGTATTAACGGTTGGGCAAATTTGTATTCGTTGCATTATCTACACCTTGGCGAACAAAGAACCCGTCGCCTCGTTTAATAGTGTCTAAAAGATGTCGCTAATTTAAACAAAACTCGGAGAAACTGAGCGACAATATTTTCAGGATAGAAGAGTACACCGAGACAGCCATCCCAAGTCACCAATTAAGCCTTGGTACTTTCCTGGAACACGTTCCCGTCAAAATCAACAAGCTGACACTTTTCCGAGTACAGATTCCCTTGTTTGCCGATTTCCCTCTTCCTTTATTTACCCCCGTTTCGCCGCTGCGCCACCCCTGTTCGGTCTCGCGGCCTCTTTCATTCGAGTTCTTCCTCCTCGCTGTTGCCAAAAGTCGATTTGCCGGGGAACGAACCCTCGTGACCGGTCGGTCCCTGCAAATTGCATAAGGGGTCGCTTTAAAGCGAAGTCCGCTCCCGACCGACCAAATTCTCTCGCGAAATGTCTCGCGAGGACGATGAACCCGCTTCGTTTCCGGAGGATGTCGTAAAAGTTGAACGAGGTAATCCTTGACGAGTCGCTGGATACCTTTAATGCTTTCTTAACGAGGTCTTAGGGTCGTCGTTGAAAAAGTGATTTGATCACGATCAGATTTCACACAGTATGTCTGGGATAGGTTGTTGCCCTTAACATTTCCTCGAAGGAACGCGTTCCACTACGGTGGAAAAATTCTTCCATCGCTTGATATACTATTTTCAGTATTTAGATAGAAAAATAACTTGTCTTTTTCATATTTAGAATTCATTTGCTTATTTGTTTTCCCTTCATCATTTATGTCGTTAATAACAAACTTGAGTTGTATACGATACAAATATTTTCGCTAGACGATCTTCAACCATCATTAAAAGTATATTAAAGTATATTTCATAGATAAAACATGTTTTCTCTCCTATGTTCAATATTTTTCTGTAAATTTTGCCTAACGGATAAATCTATAGATTTTATCTTTCGCAGAGGATTCATCTTTCCAGTTCCAAATATTTTCTGCTTCAGAGTAAACACGTTTTCACTTCCAATACAAGTAATATCGACTGTACACAACATTATTTTAATAACGTATTAAAAAGTTTAGCAAAACTAACATAACGATACGAATATTTACTCATATGAATCTTTGTTTCACGGTGAATGTTTCGTACCTATAGACATATATACAAGAAGAATTGTAAAAAGATTAAACACCAGTCTGAAATACAATGAACTCAACTGAACATTTAAGCACGTTAATGTACATGTTTTACGATGGCGAGCATATCGTAATCGTCACCTGAACGTTGCATCCCTCGAAGCGCTAGGGAGAATCGAGCTTTATTCTCTCGGTTTCTCTCCTATCCGCCAGCGAATAGCAGACATCGGGCTACGTGGCGTGGGATGGATTCGAGGGATTTTATATTTGATGAGCGTGAAGCATGAAACGGGACTGGCGAATGCGCAGCGATGCGTTGCAGCTCGGAAATTGGGAATTTCAATGACTCGTACGCGACTGCGGCTCGTCTCGGACCGATCATTTTTATGCAACCGTCTCGTAGCTCGCGTTGATGAAAGGCAGAAAGGATGAAGATCCCGAAGAAATGAATCCATTAAATGCGATTTTCAAAAGCGTTGTCCCGAGCTCCGAGCTGTTACGTCAGGTGGAAGTGTGGTTTTACACGGTGCAATTCAAATTAATTACGAAATGATTTCGCGCGAAATTGAAGCTCCGGATAAGTTACTAGAAACACGATGTATTTGTATAGTTATATATAACTAGATGGAAAACGCAAAACCGCGAGGTACATCGAATCGGAACCGGGAGTCATTATGTTCATTTAGCCGATGTATATTCGTTATAATGAAATTACCAAACTGTTGATTTCATAATGTTTGATATCACTCAAGGTTTAATCGATCTTGCGAATCTATCGATCAATGTTGATTGCGATGGTATGTATAATTCAAAGAGATTTATATATCTTGCTATGTGGAAAAATAATAAAGTTTATTTAAAGTTTATTTATAAAGTTTATTTATTTAAAGTTTAAAATTTATTAACGAGTACGTTAAATAAAATGATAAGATTTTATACAAAGAAACATCGGTTCTATTACTAATCGAATCTTTCCCGATTGTTTGATAATTTTCTATACAATAGGATTCTTAAGGTCGAGATTTTCCATACTTGAAGTATATGTAATTATAACATGTAAAGAATCGGTTCATGTAGTTACTATTTGAGATAGCAGCGGGTTACCTTCGTCTTTTGCAAATAAATCTTCGGTGTAAGAAGGTTTTATAAGTAATTTAAAATCTCTCTCGTATTTTCATTCGACATAATTTCCTCGGTAAAAGAAAATAAGGCAGGAAAATCCGAGGAAAGTCTATCCTCTTTCTACAATTATAAAAATGTAGGAAAGAAATCTGTTTGTCGAAAGGAGGAGCGGCCTTGTGTCTATTTAAACGCGTAATATTCTATTGAATGCTTTGTCGGATGAACATTCTTGCGCTTCGTTGTAATAATTAACATTAAGCGGGTAGAAACGATTAAACATTTCTGGAGAATACTTAGCTAGACGAGGCAGGAAGAAAAACGGACGAGGTACGTGCGGCTAAGTATTTAAGTAGAATCCTCTTTATGAAGGCTTTGGACTTATTAGCACCACCGCCATGGCAAATATTTTCCCCGTATGTCAGCGCATGCGGGGAATTTTTCTCGCATCTCTCTCTCTTTCTCTCTCTTTCTCCCTCTCTACGTCGTTTCCGGCCCATCGTTTCGTTTGGCCCAGTCGATACTCTTTCTCCGTGTTTTTTACGGTGTTCCAACATTTTTCAGCTGCGTCACCCCTTTGAAGAGGGTTCGTCTATATGCCATCCTGTACGCTCGTTAACTCAGCCAGTTTGTTTTACTTCCGTAATTATCAATTTCGATCCTGTAACGCCTGACCGTAAACTGCATAATTTATCCAACG
This sequence comes from Bombus pyrosoma, assembly GCF_014825855.1. Lineage (NCBI taxonomy): Eukaryota > Metazoa > Arthropoda > Insecta > Hymenoptera > Apidae > Bombus > Bombus pyrosoma. The sequence continues at coordinate 15,957,702 of NC_057775.1, forward strand.
ATAAACGACCCGTAGTAAAAATATAGAAACATTTTTCCAAGTTTCATATGTTTCAACGCGCGACAGGAACATCGCGCGATTTTCCGCTACTCCGCAGCCATTACTACGAGGATCGCGACCAGCGGCACGATGCATTTGCGATTATCGTGCCACGAAATTGCTCTGGAATTATACAATTTCGCCACAATTTTTCCCTTCGCCTTTTACAACGTCGACCGATTCGATGTCGTTGATTTCATCGCGCGCGTCGTTCCATCCAGCACGCTTTCCTTTTAATATCGCAGTCAATTGGTCTCATTAAAATTAGAAGAATATTACTGAACCTATAATTACACGAATTATCGTTCTTAACTTCTTTCCACTCTTAACGGTCTGCTTGCGACATGTTCGTTTTACACAGCGTATTTTATTTTGCAACTTTCTCCCCGTGTAATTATTCGACGTTATTCACCCCGACGATCTTGGCGGCCCTTCAACGTCGAGTCTCTCCATTATAACGAGCGAGTGCAACAAGAAATGATCTATCGAGACGAAAGTCGTATCGCAGTGCACGTTTTAGTACGGTAAAATGCCGATTTACCCGGGGACATGGTTCTATGCATCCGCGCGACGGCGCATACTATGGCTATTTTAAAATAGCGGTTTCAGGTACACGATTCTTGCTCTCCAGCGTTCATTGTTGTGCAGCTGGCATATGTCCGTGTTGCATATATAACAGCATCGCGTGGTAAAATTGCGCGCGGAGAAATTTCCGCGCTCTCCTTCGCTTTTACCTCTCTTTTCTTTATCCTCACTGCTTCCATTCTAGCTTGCACCTCTCGTGTGCTTCACGCGCATTTGCGCACCCTTTTATCGGTATTTCAAATCATCGTGGAATTCCATCAACCTATCAACGTTGCTCATCCGCCAGGTGTACGCGAGAATGCACGGCTCATGAAAGTCGAGCGTGCTCTTTTCTTTGGCTTTCCATTCTAGTTAAGCGACGATACTTGGAACGGACGTATATTCTTTCCCTCTTTTTATTCTTTCTCTTTTTTTCGCTGTTCTTTCATTTTTCTCCTCGTTTCTTTGTGCCGGTGAATACCGTAGGTCTGAAAATTTCGTTGACACGTGCTAAAATAATTTCGGGACCGATGACGAGAGAGGTATGGAAATGATACTAATAGAGGTTCGATTCGCCGCACCCACGCACATGAAAGGAAGCTCGGTAATAATGTACGCTAGCCAGACGTCTGGCTAAACACGGACCCCTTCTACTTTCCAGACGGCGCTTCAATGCTCGCGTCTGTTTCTTAAGATTCTTTCTTCCTCTGGTTTGAGAATTAAGTTAAGTTTCGCGTGTAATTTTTGTTTCGTATTAATTGCGTGATTTATGCAACATATCGGTACATGTTAATTTCGAATAGATATTTCATCGGGAAATAGTCGAAGCTACAATAAGACGTTTTATTATCCAGTAAAAATTTATTATCAAAAATAAAAGTTCTTCCTTAACGTAAATGATTTTGCGATATTGCTTTATGAGCTTATATTATGCTACTGAAAATAACAGTAATATGTGGAATATTCGATTTTATATATACAATTTTTACAAGAATTTCAAATGTAAATTGGCTAACATTAGCTACATGAAACAATACTTTGTTGTACTTCTCTATGTATGGAATTAATAACCAGATATAAAAATTGAAATGCAAACGAAGTACGAATACGATAATACTTCTTTTGCCAGTCTATGTACAAACCACAACTTGCCCACAAAGTGAAACATACACTGTGATATACTTTGTAAATATATATTTGTTACACTTTGAAGGTTTAATTCTATTCGACTTTTCGACTTCCTACGAGTATTTACATAGGTGTTCAGAGACTCTGTTCCATTCTGCTGTAGGCTAGTAGCTTCACGGAGAACGTGTCCAACCATCCTGTGGTCAATCAGTGGTCACTTTCACCGAGACAACAGTAGAACGTCCGGAAATCAGAATACCTTACCCGACTTCGTGGTTATTGGACCACAACTTGCCTGTCTAGAAGGTGATACGCGTCGATTCGTGTGTCGCTAGAACTCTGTTTGATTCGCTTGATGGACATAAAAACACCGTAAAACATTACTAAGTTTAATAAAATACTTACAAAAATCGCGATATTTAAATTTTCTGACCACGGAAACTCATAATTGACACACATATTCTGTAGTCATGACACTTATTCATGACCTAGGATCATAAAAGCCATCCTGAGATACCTCTGGAATGTTACATGTAGACTTGTCTTACTTCTGTCTTGTAACATTCATAGCAGGCTTATGGAAAACAGACTAAATTGGTTCCAGATGTCATAGAACTTTAACCTACCGACCTCGGTATCACGGAGTACTCGAAAGAGGACTCTGAAGTTTAGGAACAAGAGATCTTATTGTCTCGTGATTCTGCTGTGTCCCATTGAAACGCTTGAAACATATTTATATCTTCGTTTCTTATTTTGGTGTTTCTTTTTTAATCGTTACGTGTCAAATTCTTGGAGCTTTCAAATGCATCGAAAGTAAATAGCGCAGAATAGAAATTCATACTAATTAGACGACTGTAAAAATCGAGATTTCTTTTTCTATCATCATTTAGTACTTTTTATATCAGTATACGTAATTTTACTTATCCGTTTTTCAAAATTTGTAACCTAAGGATAAAAGAAAGTAGTGTACCTTAACTGTAAATATAATTTGTTTGACAATATGCAATGTAATTAGTGTTAGATTAGAGATAAGAAGGCGATTAGTGCAATAAAGAGCTGTAAAGAAAGCTGAAAGTTCGTCCAAAGCCGAGAGGCACGGACTGAATAAAAAAAAAAAAAAAAAAAAAAAAATATGCAATGTACAATATACTACAAAATAATTTCCATATGGAGATTATAATTGTCTTAATAAAAATATAAAAAACATAGTTTCTACCGTTATCTTTTATATAGATACAAATTGTATCTATAGTTTGTACTGTGCTTACAGTTTATCATCGAACATCAACGGTATCGAGCTGCTTACGTTTCATCAAAACGTGGAAATTTCAGGAGGCGGTAGACAAACAAATTCCCTGAATCTTATTAAGTTATTAAAGCAATGCATCAAGCACCCTTTTCATGAACGGTGTCGTCCTTGGTAATCGTTGGTCGTTCGCTCATTTTTAAGTCTGCGACTTGAATCATAAGATTCTTTTGCCCCGAGCTCCGGGTTGCTAAAAGCGGTAGACGTTCCGCGGCGACGACGACGACGACGACGTTAATTACCGAATTCTTTGTACGTGCTTTACAACCGCCTTCCCCGGCAGTCTTCCTCTCCCTGAATTAAGTCCCCGGAATATTATCTTTTAATAAGTGAGATCCGACTTCGGTTTCAATGAGCAGCGGGAATAGCTATGAGGGAAAAGCGCATTGCGCTATGAAAATCCAAGCGAGAACCTGCTCTGCGTGCCTGGCTTTTATTATCTTTCGTTCCACGCTCCTCTTCTTTTTTCTCCTGGCGACCACGCAGCTTTTTTCACGATCGACTCGTAGAGTGCGAATCGGTCGTCGCTCGAATACAACGCGGTCTTTCACGTCAAAGTTCTTTCACGTATTCTGTTTACAAAAGACAGCATTCCTCGATCCCTTGAATCACATTCGCTCCTTCGTAACTTTGCCATGGACGATTTACTTGAGGTTGAGCACTTCGTAGTGTTGTTTATTGTACAGAATATTTTTGATACTCTGTTTCGTTCGTAAACATTTTTTAATGATTGAAGATCATAGGTGAAAAATGTACTAGACTACATTTTTCGTGTTTTATTGAAGAGCAATTTTAAGATTCAATATGTCGTCACCAATGTTATGTGACTCTGAGTTAAATATTTGTAGGTATATTTTTGTTATTACCTCGAATATTGGACAAATATTAATAGCACTAAATATTCTAGTATTAATTGGGTTAAATTAATACAACTGAGCTAATGTTATTCGTGTTTTACAAAATATAGGTTTATCAGGTATTTTTTAAAGATTTATGTTATATCGTTAAACCTGTGAGAGTGTTCATTTCTCCAATGGTTTTAAATCAAAATATTTCTTCCTAACCAAAATGATAACTAAAATAAACTCATCATACTTTTTCCATGCGATCTTCCATTACAGAAGAAATACAGAATCTGTATTACAATATTCCAGGAAGGAAAGGAGAATATTTCAGAGAAATATCGTTTATCGTGCAAGTCCTTGTTTTAAAAATATACACACCAGTAGAACAAGCAATTTTATTTTCAGCAATCTAACTTAGTTAGAAGTTAACAGAAAACATTTGAAAACCCCTTCAGTTTTATGTTTCAGTTGTTTTATTTCATAAATGAAATGAATGCTAAAATAATACACAGTTCAAATATTCAGCGAAAAAATGTCGGAACGTGTATTTCAAGCGTAATAACGACTTTCAAACAATATTTCATTAGTGGTCAAATATGATGAAGAACTACAATGAAAACCAACCCGTTTGTGGTTTTATAAAGCGAAAGCCACAATAATGCGTTCTAGCTAGGCATAAACGGCAAATTAGAAGGGTGAGGGTTTATTCATTTTCTCTGATGAATTCTGCATGCACGATGGAGTTCTCCTCGATAAACTTCCTACGTGACTGAATGCAAGTTGATGGGAGCGTAAGGTTTCCCGAGGGCCCTCGCTATGACAGAGATTGTCATACAAATTAATTCAAATATTTGACGTTGCCTGGTTTAATTCTTCATTCTGTCTTGTCTTAGGATTCCCTGTGTATTCAGACTTATGGCGAAACGAACAGAAATCTGTCGCATCGCATATACTTTTTCGACTGAGGCGCAATAATAATGTATAATAAATATGAAATATAGTATATTCGTCAATCTATCGTAACGCTTTAACGTTCAAGCTTATCATCAAAAATGTTGCTCTTTCTATCAAAGAAAATCTAAAATTGATAAAAATAATTCGATTTACTTTTCATCAAGTCTATTTTTAATTTGATCATTGCGAATTCATCAAATCCGTTGATTAATCGCGCGAGCACCTTCGTCAGCAATTAATATATTATTAGATGTATTATTTGATTTTAACCAACGCTGGTGGAAAATTCTGAGAAAATATCTTAATACATATAAATTATTTTTATCTGCGGAAGATCGATGTAGAAGAACAAACACTGCTGCGCATATCGCGGAATGAAAGTAAACAAACCTTTATTACACCTACCTGTGAAACTCATACAACTGTACAACTTGCTCGCGGAACCATCTTTTCCTCTTTTTTCTACAGGTTATGCGGCATTCTATATTTTTCAAAAAAATCGGAAAACTTGTCACCGATAATTTGCTCCTACGATCGTTCGTATCTGTTACCAAAATATGGCTACTACTCGACAGAAGGAGCATACTTTCTCTGCAAAGATATCTTTAGTTGTCTGTTCTCTTGTATTGTTTCTTCTAAAGTTTTTTATTAAAACAAATAAAAGCAAAAATCTAAGAATTTCGTCACTTGTTACGATTAAAAATTTGGCAACTGAGTTTTAAGTAATAAAATCGAATAATGCAACAGCGAATATATTAACCAGTACCTAATATATTTTCGTCAATTTTTTTTACAATCACTCCAGATAGGTATTAGATATCTCTTTTTAATTAATTATATTTCCTTTACCATTTGCTTACCATTGCTTACCGTTGCTTACCATTTTGTCTGTGCTTCTAAATCATTTTATTAGAATACATAAAACCAAAAATTTCTCCAACAGTTACGTGGGTACTACTACTAAGCTTCGGGTAATTAAGATGTGACGAGTGTGTCATAACGAATTATCAAATGTGACAAGAACTAGTTTCACCCGGAGATGATTCGATCACCGTTAAAATACGTCGATGATACAGCGACGAATTACCAATTATTCCGTAATTTGCGAGTTTTCGCACACGAGGTACCACCGATATGCTCTCGCTCGATTGGTTATTTGTATCATTACAGCCACGTATGGGATAAAGAACGGGAAGAATTAAATTCTATCCCACGTAGCCACGCTTTGAATTTTCATTTGGTTAATGCGTCGCCGTAAACCGATCGTTGCTTGCGCTCTCGTCGACCGGACGATATAATTGATTTAGTACAGTGGATTTAACAGGGAAATGAATTTTATTTGTAATCCGTCGCTGCGAATTATTTACCTTTAATGCGACCTATGAATAATAATTGCGTTTACGGTGTTCGCCCTTAGCGAGCTCGTTCGCTTTCTCCCTCTTTCTCCCTTGATATCTCTTTTTCCCGCGAGTTATAATTGAAAATTACTGTAAAACACAAAATGGAAGACCGTTTCGTTGACGATGGTCGATATAAATTATTCTCTTTCGTACGATCACGTACTTTCTGAGCACGGATCGACATGGATTGCATTTATCACATGGGTTCGCGTTGTACCCGAGAGTAAACCATTAGCATGTGAATTTCCGTCACAAAATAATGAAAGCTTCTAGCGTTAAAAATTGTTTTAATCAGCAGTCATATTGTAAATTGAAATGTTTGTAACGTCGTGTATATGGTAGTTGCGTCGTTCATTGTTACATTGATATCACTTGTAAAGAATCTTTGTGTATTCTTCAATTAGTTACCGAACGAGAATTACGCGAATAGCAGTTGCTCGTAAGGACACTAGTAACGAAAACGACTGAATTATTATCCATTATGTCCCCCACTCGCAAAAACATACTTAGCTTCACTCACAGTGGGATTGTAATTGGTCTGTGTAATTTATGGTTAGATATATTATTCTAATGGAACCTCTGCGCTACATTCTGCTGATGGTCTGCTATTAGGTTACATCCGTAGATCATTTGCGAGTTTGGTTTAACTCAAATACATTTACGCAGAAAGCGGGAATACATGGAAACGTGCAAGATCAAATATCTTGCGAGTATAATAATTTGGCAATAATTTATAAGGCAATTAAGATATTTGTTTCTGACTTAAAATATCGCATAGTTCTTGTCTTAATAAATTCTAAGTAATAAAATACATCGTTAAAATTCTATATTTACTCCGTACGATGTTATTTCAACGAAAATTATACTTTCATTGGTACATTTACTCTTTTATATGTCCACCGTATTTATTTCTCGGTTGTCCAGCAGACTTAATATTCCAGAGCATCGGCGAAGTTATTATTTCAGCTGAACGCGTGTAAAGAAGCCGGATCTTGCGATAGACCATCCCCCTCCGGTCGGAGACACCTTGGGAAAAAGTTTTCGGAACTCGTCGCGGAATCGTGGCGCGAATATCGAGTTTTCACGCGGGAACTTCGCCTCGGTCCTGAATTATTATCACGCTTGGCCGGTCTAATGTAAAAGGGAGGGAAAAAAAAATAAAAATTCGGCGACGCGTCGTAAATTTCCTTCCCAAGTCTCTGCCGTTCTGCGTCATAGGTCTAATTTGAATTTCAATTCCGTTCGCGATTGACTCGCGAGGATCGTTTACGAGACTTCAAACGTTAAAAACGCGTTCCGCCGGTTAACAAGAAGGAAAAAATCGCAAGAAGAGTAAAAGAGTTGCAAATATAAAAAAAATGCTTGTGAAAACTAAAGAGAAACGTAATTCTAGCGTTCGACGTATATCGCCGAATATCGTGCATCCATCGTTCGGTTATACTCGACAGCTTTAGCGACGAAAATATTCGACGCTGCAGCCTTTCGCCAAAACGGGGAATTAAATCGCTAGCATGATACCTCTCGACGTATCCAGGGCTCGCAATAGCATTAGCATGGCGCGCGCGTTTATCGAAAAGCGATCGTATACAGTGTTCATCGTGCAGAGGCGGCGCGTAAAATATGCAAGCAGGGCATCAGTTATTTAACATGTAGGGGAAAGTTATCGCACAGAGTGTCAGTCTGGCTTCGATATGATTGTGCGTTCGAGCGTACCGATTCAACGATAGACGACAACGTAACGCGAGATGCGGCTCCACCCGACTGTATGTCAAATTAGTTGGACGTCGCAGCTCGACCGGATTTGGCGTATAGTTCGCGTCGAATTCGAATTAGCCTCAACGTACATACTTACACGGACGTAGGTACATACAATGAATGGGCCCGTGATGATTTCTCGAGTAAACGGGTCATAAAGTATACTTGACATTAATTTTCCGGACAAATTAATTATGAACTTCTGTATTGAACGTTTGATGTAAATTGACCTTAATTTTGAATATTGACCGAGAAAAAGCGTTTAATTGGAGTCGAAGAAAATTACATTTGGTTGTATACACCGTCGTAGAATTTCCACTTTATCACTGAAGATTTCCTATTAATATTCGTAACAAAATGATGACACTGAAAATTTATGAATATTGATGTCGATTATTTTGTCAAATCAAATATTAAGGACACATGAATTAATTTAATAAGTGAACCCTATCCGAACGAATTCTTCGTCCTTATTTTAGTATATATTCCATATCATATCGTATAAAGGTACAACTATAAAGAGTTCCTTATCAAAGTTACCTATACTTGACAATCGTGTTACGAAACTCGTTGAAAGGAACTTTAGCACGATTAATCAGAAAAGTTTCAATAAGGCAGAAGTTAATGCCTGGTGGCATGCACGTGGGCATTTCCCGACGAATTACATTGTAATACAAGAGTTACAAGTTTCGTAAAGAGGGGAAAATATTTTCGGAAGGATTATGAGTAAGATACAATTTATGAATTTCATCGTGCAGCTCCTTGCATAAGGCGCGCTTTATTGAGCGACGTTGCGCACGCTATGATACTATCGGAAGAATTCCTTTCGTCGAGTTTCAAACGCGATATTAAGCAAATTATGCTACGAAGGAACGTCGCTATATCCTTCGAAATTTCTCTACTTTCCGTTTTGTTTCCGATAAATGAGAATCACCGCAAACTCGATGGATTAATTTATTTTAGAAGGAAATGAATATTTACGTTTCATGTCGATAGGAATGAAAACATTTTAACACAGTGTTAAATTCAAAATTAGGATGTTGTAATGAAGAAAAGTAGTACTTGCGCGGTCGTATTAACTCTCTGATCGTCTCTTTCCCCGCTCAAAAGTTTTTGTAGAATTGGCTGAAAAAATGGAAAGAATTAAATCTATAATAAAGGCGAGAAATGATATTCATATGATAAAGAAAACACACATTATTGATATATTATTTCATTAAAACAGCCGTGCAATTTGAAATTTACAATCTGCGCCAAATATAAGATATCAGACATCAAGTATCAAGTATGAAAATTTTATTAAAAATAAATACTATAGTATAAATATATATACTATACTGAATACTATACTAAATATAAATACTATACTGAACTGTATTTACCTCGTTTGAAGAGTAGATATGATAGAGGATATCTTCATTTGTCCAATAAGAATTTCATTTCCGCCAGCCGATGAATCGCCAATGATATAACCCAGAGCACGAACGTTTTAATGAAATTAGCGAAACTTTGTTTGTTAGAATGAAATTTATTCAGAAGAGCGGGCCATGCTAGCCTTTCGTAATTTCGTTTCGCGTTTCACAAAATGCGAATATTGTTACGAGTTCAACTCTCTGCGCGTTGATCGAATCTCTGGATGACATTTCTGGCAGTGCGCTTGAATCTACGAAATTTCGCTAAAGGTTTAAAACGTGGTTAGAATAACGTCAGCAATTGTGTCGAGCTTGAACTTGGCCGGGGTAACCTGCTTTTTCTTTTTAAGAATGCCAAAGCAATTCTCCGGAGAGAAACTTGAAAGTTCCTTTTTTATTTACGAACTGATAATACTACTGTTGCTGGTTTATTCATAAATAAGTAGAAAACTAGAGTTCAAACGAGAATTTCCTCGAGTTGAACAACTACGAGTGATTAAATAGCAATTTTGCAAGTTTTAAGTAAAAGTTTAAAAATTGCCAATTTTTAATCAATCTGCAACAAAATATAAACTTGTTGCGTAGAAAGTACTTTTAGAATGAGTACCTCTACAGAATATAAAATATTAACAACTAAAAGAGCTCTATTTAGTGGATACAGTATACGATACAAATTTAAAATACACCTACTTTTCATACAAGTATTATTCATAATCTTCTTTGCCTACATTCTTTTTTTCATTTAGAACCACACTGAACGTGTCCAACGAATCACTCAGAAGTAAGCCATTTAAAAGCAACATCGATCAACTCCGTAAATTGGAAAGAACAGAAAAGTGATGATGTTACAACCGTTGTTTTCTAAATTTACCTTAGAATGTATCGTTATTACCATCATTTTTTTACGATGAATGAACTTGTTTCTTAAGAATTGAATATTAATCGTATATTTATGTAATGAAATGGAGAGAGCAATGAAAAGTTGATCAAAGGCACGAATTAAGTAAGATTACTAACAGGATACTACATATAGTCCACGACTACTCTGTCCTTTGAAAACAAGAACCCCTACACGACAGGAAACATTTCGGTTACAAAAGACACCTAAATCCAGTAGCAGCGCGAAACTAACAAGGGTAGATAAGCTTTTACACGACTCCGAGGCACGGTCGAACTGCGATGCTGAACATCGGTCGCCGATTGCGGGAAGCGTTATTTGCATCGCGGAAGGTTAATTTAGCGAACTAGTAGCAGAAACGAGCGCAGAGAGACAATGGAAAACTCGACAGAGAGGTATCAGTGTCGGCTGACTAAAGCTCTCTCGTGTTATTTGTTACCGCTACGAAAATATTGATGCAACTCAAGCAATCAGGTTCGCACGGTTCCTCACGTTCTAACCCGATTATATAGTAATTCAGAGCTCGATGTTATCGAGCCTCTTTAATACATTACAATTCGATAATATTGTCACACGATGCGGTAAATTTTGCTGACATAAACCGGGAAAGGGCGTAACATAGTTCATAGAGGACGTTGCGGATATCGTGTCGGGAAAATTCGAAATTCCGCGCGCGCCGCACAATGTCAATCGAGGCAAAAGCAAAATGCCAATCCGTCGATATTATGTTACGCGTCGTTATTCTCGTAGGGACACTGAGGCCGATCGACGTGCATTGTAACCAATCGCGTGCCAGTACACCGCTATCCATTAATCTGCAGACACGCGCGGCCACCACCACCTATGCACGCCACGTATATTTGGCGGACTGGCCTGTTCCAAACCTCTGACACACCTGTGCACGCATGCACTTCGACACTGGTCAATACGAGGTAACCCGTGGAATTTGATCAGCTTGATTGTTTCTGTCATTTGTGCTCGTTGAACTAGGCTTCTTTGTCTTTTTCGATAACTTGACCGCGAAACATCGTGCCCGAACTTTTGCTTCTTTCTTGTTGTCCGGTGTTGACCCACTGGTCTTTCTTTTTCCAAATGATTCTTTCATAGAAAAACAAACGCCTTTTGGAATGGGAAAATTCTGACATTTTTATAGAGTACGGCCACCAGGGATATTACTGCTTGCATCTTTTAACTCGAGAATTGAAATTAGTAAGGAAAGCGATGTAAAATATTAATAGAGACGTAGCCTGAGGATACTTTCCCGGCATGTTTAACTTGAGTTTAGTAATTACTATTTATCTCGACAGTCTACATTTCAGACGTGCAAGTCTGTATTTGTAATTTGAATATTTCGCTCAGGAATTAATTAAAGCCCGGTATTAACTATTGAGATCGATATACATACATGTATGTACATGTATGTGTATCGATATTATTTCTTCTGCTACGAAAATATAGATATTAAATATAAATAAAAATTTTGTTTATAGATTTTAGATTGCTTTTTATTTTACACGAATAATCGGACAAATTTGAACGAATAGCAAACGACACGACTTTCCAAAATATGTTTAAAATCCGTGAACTGTGATAAATTCCTGAACACGATTCGATGATAATGTAGCACACGAGTTAGAGGATAATTCAAATCATGTTGTTGTTTTGCCTCGGAGTATCAAGATCGTTAGGATACGCGTTATGTAATAATAAATAAACTCCGGACAAAACAATGTCGCTGCTACGTGCAACCGTCGAACAAAGACAAATTTGAATTTTCCGACTTTCCCTCGACCAGTATAAATGGACGCAACCGAAAAGAGTTCAGTATACATCTATCAGCATCTACGAATTATCGATCAATATCTACGAGTATTTATCAGCAAATACTGTCTGTATAATAATTTATTTAATTCATTTTAAATATATTCGACGGTTTCTACAACAAGCAACAACGTCTAATAAATCTCACGATCGAACATCCTCTGCAATAATTTTCCTTTTCACCCAAAGTTACGTATGAATTTTATGTGTTTTAATTTGTATCGGGGGAGAATGTTGTCTAGGAAGAACGTTAATTTTAGGATCTGCTGGGGTGAACGCGCGCGCGCGCACACGTCGTAGTACGTATCCCTTGTTCGTGGTCAATATCGTGTGTGGATGAGCGTGCGGACGGACAAGGTCTCGTCGTAAATTGAATTGCAGCTTGATGAGAAGTTTATGCTCCTAATGAATTATTTGCCCTGTCCACGTAAAACAAACTCCAAGATTGCGGAAGCCCCATGTTTGCACACGTTCGCTAATAAATACGACCGGAATCTTAGATTGTCCTGGTAAGCAGAATTCTTCGTTAAGCGTAGAAACATTTGTTGGCTCATTGTACCGTCTACAATCGCTACGCTTTGCAGCGTCTAATTTCGAACGAAAGCTATTATTTGAAATTATTCGTGTAACTATAAAACGTTGACATTTATGGCGTTAAAGATATAACGTTTGAACATTTCTCAAATTGTTACCATACTCTTGGATTTTAAAAGAAGAATGTGTAAAAATGTAATATATAGTATGAGATAGAGAGTCTTGAATGAATCGCCAAAGAGCCAAGAGAGATCCATTTTTAGAATTGAATTGTTATTCTTTTATCGTTATTTTCATTTTCCCAGTTCATTTCCTATTATATTCACCGAGTAAAATTCTGGCTACAACTCAGCATTCGTACTATTATTATTATTTTAATGTTTTTATTCGTTGTTAGACGGCCAGTCATGCAAGCAACAAAAACACAACAGACGCATAGGTTTGTAGCGGGAACCTTTGAATTTTGCACTGGATGCCAGTTCGTTCATTAACTGGGGCTAGAGGGCCAACGATAATGGCTTTTCTACCTACGCTTCCTGCGCTGAAAGCTTGGTGAAATATTCGTATCCACGGTACTCTGAAATTAATTTTTGCACAAATATGTTCTGATAATGGTATCTAGCGCGGCGTATGAGCTTCGTACCTGGTATGGTCTTTGCGATGAACTGTGAGATGAAGTATGTCGTGTTTACTGCAGCGTTGATTATGCGTGTTCTCGCATTTTAAGTGGTAATTATAACGTGTGTCTTATTGTTATTCAGCTGCTTAAACAATCCAGTTAGCCGAATGAAAAAATTATGTAATTTGCATACACGTTATCGAGATATATCGATCGGTATAGTGTGAATAATACAACGTCAGTCAATGCAACTGAATATCTCATTAACGATCAAACGAAAGTTTGAAAATGTATCTACCAGTATTTATATTTATACGTATGTTATAGTAATTATAACTTTATTTCGAATTGGTAACAACGATTCTCTGTAGACGAAATTTAATGTGATATTGGATGCACAAGGTGAATGAGAAGATAATTTTAATCGGCATTAATGACACGCATAATCATGATCATCAATATTACTACCGCATAAATGGAACGTATTACTCGGCTTGTATTGCTTTGAAGTGCAAGTAATATCCTAAATTTCCTCTTGTTTATGCATTCACCATTCCCATCGTTAAGGGGTAAATACGTGCGTACACATGCATATGCACAGCGCCTAAATGAACATGTCAAGAGCATAATGCACTTGTACTAATGCACGTTGCGTGTTGGTATTGAGAAGTGTCTGCGGCTCGAGCATTGTCGTAAATTCGATATCCATCGAGGTGACGATTATTGGCTAAACGTAAGACGTTTCTATCCTTTCGATCTACTCTTGTCGATAACTCATACGTAAAATAGACTTTGCACGAAAAACAAACACTCCAATGATCGAAAATTTTTTTAACACACTGTTGAAGGTCACCACCTTTTAAGAAAACTCTACATCTGGTCTTTTTAGCCTTCTCGTTTTTTTTAGTAATAAATTAATTTGAATAGAAAAGAGAAAGGTGGCTGGCAAATGTATTTGTGAAGGCATTGACGAAGTCAAGGTCCAGATGTTTATGACAAGAATCGGAAAATATTGGAAAATAATTGTTTGTAAGGATGTAGAGTTTTAGGGAGGGTGTTGAAGGTCACCGCTTTTAAGAAAACTCTACATCTGGTCTTTTTAGCTTTCTGAAGCATTGAAGCCATCGACAGCGCATAGACAAAAGACTGCGACGAAGGCAGACCATAAACAGTCGACAAGCGACGTTGGCTTCGGGGTTTTTCAGTTACAGAGTAACACTGCTAGCGTGCGGATCTGGACCAGCTCATATTATTATTATTTCAATCTTTTTGTACTTTTCACTTCCGTATTTCAAATATATTTTTCTACCTTATAATTTATCTCTCTCATTATACATCTAATAACCTCAACACACACTGTGCTTTTAGTATCACGTAATATATAACAATTTACACAAGAAGAAGATTATTGAATTGCCATTGTATTTTTATAATTTCCTGCATATAGAATTCTTTAAACAAGTACTTCTCAGAGCATCATTGAATTCTTCAACGAACACGCCACGACTAGAAATTTTTAAAAATTATCCAAACACCTTAGTAAAATGTGACATGTAATAAGTAACATACAACAGTATTACAAAAAAAAGAAAAGAGGCCATCGTGAAAAGTAATCCTGCGTTTTTGTTCAATGGATTACTTAATGAATTTCCTAAGTAGATCGTCGAGTTCGAAAGACAGAATTCCCTAAAAATCAAACATATCGTGCGATTTTTTCCATGTCTCGAATAGCCGGTTTACTTTACGCGCGTTCGCCTACCAAGAAAATCAAGTTACTTGAGGGCACGAGGGTGAGCCGGGAGCAGAAACGCGTGGAACATGGGTCGCACGCACTCGTGCGTGAGCCGTTCAAAGTCGCGGTAACAAACGCTTTCCAAAATTGCATTAAGAGCCGTTCCCACTTCACCACGTATCCGTAGTCAGGTAGCGTTTGAGAGGTGCCGAATGAATGCAATTCTTGCGTATAAAGTACACGCGGTTTTTAAACACCACCGTAAAGGGCGCACGCGGCCCGTGAGAGAGAAAAGCACGCCTTTGAGGGAATTCTCTACGCGAGCTACCTCGCCCGAACAAGGAAGAATCTACTTTTCCTCCTTTTTTCACTGCCGTCTCTCTCCTTCTTTTGCTTCCTTTCTCATTCACATTCTTTTTTCTTTTTTTTTTTACCTTTTTTCCCATTCCTACTCTTTATCACATTCCACGTCGGGAGACAAGCACCAAGCGTACTACAGACACGTTCACCCAGCAGAACACCGTCATGATAATTGCAAAGAAGTTAATTAAGAACGCCGTAGGAATGTACCAATTTACATTTACGCCCTTCCGTTTGCTTTCATCTCACCGCGGAATAGAGGCACACATTGGGCCTCGCACGCCACACAGTCGCGAGAAGTCTCCTCTCTGTATCGGATCTTTCTCATCCCTTGGTTCCCTGGTCTTTTCCTCTTATTTCTCTCAACCGTGTGTGTCCTGCTCTCGTGCACGGCCTTTTACCCTCCCATTAATCTTACTTCCTTTGTTAGCTACTCTAATTGTATCCTCTGTCTCTCTCCAATCTGTCCCACAACTTTATCCGTGGACTCTGGTTGCTTCTTGTCCACCTTCGTCTTTCGTCGAGGCTTTTCCTCGATATTCCATGTCGTATTTCACCCGACGATGTTTCTATCCGCGATCACGACGTCTTTCTCTGCGTTTCCCCCTCTTAATCGCTCATTATTCTACGTTGCTCCCGCTCTCTCTTTTACTTTCTCTTCAGTTTTTCTCCCATTCATCCAGCGTTTCGTCTTTTTTTTTTCTTTAACTGCTTGCTACCCTTCACTTTCCGGTTCCTCTTCAGCTCCTAAACAAATTTCATTGCAGTTCGGTTAAGCGAAACTCCTCGCGCAGTGTCGGTTCGGAAGAGGGAAATCCCCGGGAAGAGAGCAACGTAGGAACCGGAAGGATGAAAAAAACCCGAGCGGAAGACTGGGTGGGTGTACAGGAGGGAATCTTCCACTCACCTTTTCGACTTTTGTTGGTGTGCCCATGCGTCGACGGACTCGTGAAAGCGTCCTCGAGACCAACCCTTTCCGACGACCGCAGTTCCTTTGACCATTAACAGTCAGCTTTTTAGACATTCGTCGGCCATTGTGCGAAACTTCCTTCCTCTTCTCTGCGATAACGCATGCGGATCTTTGTGCCAACGTATCATTCTGATCCCACACCAGCCGAGAATGATTTATGAAAAAAGAGCCGCTATTCCTGGAAACCATCGTGTCTGAGAGTATTTCGGGGTTTGACTACGAAATGACTGTCGAGCACTGTTGTCATGAGTTAAAAATGCTTTGTGAAAAGTTTTTTGTCGACCAAATATTTGATTTATATCCTTTATATCCTATTCAGATGTTTTTAAGCTAGTAGTAATTCAGTAATAGATATAACATAAGAGTTAACAACCACCACTAGTTACTCAATTACTTGACACATCGGATCGGATCCGCAGGCTAAAAAGACATTACCCTTTAGATTTAAGCACTAGATTCAACTAGAGTCAAACACACGATAAACACTTATTAAACACGACATAGTAACACGCCAGAAAAATTTACTTGTAATTCTGAACGAGAATTGATTGTAAAATACATCGAAATAAAAAAGGAGAAAAGAAGCTAGTAGTAATTTTGCTGTTTTTAAATATAATTTTAATTATTATTATAATGATATTTAATACGGGAGCCAGGAACGAGTGAAATATATTTCTGAATTTTTTAAAGTTTTTGATATGAAAAAACCTGAAAAAGTATAAAAAAGCGGATATAAAGAACAGAGAGAAAATATCAAATGTAATTATAAAATGTCGAGCAAAACAAGTTATCGAATATAGAATATCACAAGAAAACTGGAGAATCATCACAGTATATTTGAAATTAAAAGAGAGAGAAAAAAAAAGGAACATAAAGGACGTTTAGTACTTAAAAATATGTATATAAAATATGAAATGTGTATTTTCTGAAAAAAGGATGGAATAGTGAAGGAGCAATAAATCAAAAAGTTCGTTATTAAACCGAAAAAAAAGAGGAAACATTTGAAATATGAAATTTTAATGACATTTTTAAAATATCTCCCGTTATCAAATTTTAACATATTATCTATATATCTCCTGTATAGCTGTACTTGTAAACATTTATCAAAAATCGACTGTCAAAAGTGCCTACAGCTATTTGTTTCTCTCTGTACGATTAACGTTCCACGATGATTACCTTTTCGTCGGATTGTAATAGCTAGCTTCGAAGAGAGACAGCGGTGGTTTCATTTTATGTTTCATTTTTTCCTCGTGCAAACGAGAAATTAACTTCCTCGTCCTCTCGATGTTTACTGCCATGCAGTTTTCGATTAAATCAAAAAGCGAAAAAAAAAAGAAATGAAAAAACAATGAGCCGTGAGTAAACGCGAATGGCAGCGATCACAATTTACGTCGAAAATTTCTATTCTCTCCCATCTCCTTCGCTTCATCGTCGAAAAAGTAGATAAACGATACACGAGTGTCAATAGATTTTTCTTACCGTTGAAAAGCGCGTAACAATTTATTTTCATCGTCGCTCTATGCCATCGATAAAAACAGTTGCATTCGTCTTGGAACGCGTGGACGTTTATCGCGAATCGACGAAAGAAACTCGTAAGAAATAATTTCGAACATAAGGGGAAATACATTTATAAAGGATCGTTTGTTTCTTCCAACTATAAGTAATTTCTGCAGTTTCTATTTGAAAAGTGCACGACCAAATTTTTCTATTTCCAAATGCTAAAGATTTTATGAAAGACTCTCTCTTTGTTCAAATTCGATTCTTTTGTAATTCTACACATTTTAGAAATTTCTAAAACAGTCGTGTTATTGATATACGATTTAAGGAAGACTTTTACAGTAAAATGAAACACTGTTTCATTCATGAAATTTATCTTCAATGATTCATCTTTGACCCTAACATAAGACTACAGTAAACTGTTCGACGTAATTTTAAAATATTATTTATATACATATCTATTTTAGTATATGAAGGAAATTAAAGAGGTTTTCGTCTCCTGACATTTTTCTTGTTAAATAGCATAATTTTATTACGTAAATTAATAATACTCTGAACCTAGAAAATAGTTCATTTTTTAAATTAATTCTTTCAAGTATCACAGAATTAACGAATTTTTATCGTTCTTCTAATAAACGATGATGTCACTTCGTTCAAGTTTGAGGACGAAGTTTTATGACCTATTTGTTCTCTCACGATGTTTCTACTCAACGAGTCACCACATCGAAGTAACGACAACACTTCGGTCGTCCTCGAATCTCGACAGACAGGTGACTCTAATTCGTTGTAGATCACGCGCAGACAGTCTCGCGTTAGCGTCCTCGTCGCGTTCCTTGTATCCCCGTTTATCCATTCCCGAAGGATAATGCATGCGCCCATCAGTATTCGTTCGAACTCAATATTGGTACGCGGAAGGCGTGCCCGCCACGTCGAATTTCCATACAGGCCTCCTGCAGACGGTATGGAAATGCGAGAGTGAAAAACAACCAAGGCTGGCACTGTACCTGGCCGCCTCTTTCTCCGTCTCTTGTCGCGCCTCTCGTGAAACTCAAACGCAAATCCTCCGGACGACCGCATTATTTGACGAGACCGGTCTCGCTGAAAATTCCACGGAAACAATTTTATTCGGACGTGGTCTGTACCCTTGAAGAAAAGCTTTGCTATTAGGCGCATGCAGAAAAGTAACGACCGATACGTTCGTGTGAGTATTATCGAAACGAGATTGAACGCGGATACGTGGAAGAAATTAATCAATTAATTGAAAGTAACTGGATAGTAACTAGTAGATGGAAATTTGAAAGAAATAGCTGGAATTCAATTACGAAGAAGATAAACGTTAAATTATGATGGTTTGTGTATTTATGAGAAATTTAAAGTGCAAAAATGTACGAAACGTTAGACACTCTTTTATCAAAATATAAAAGAAATTGGTAAATTCTAAATGGACTAAAAGAGTAATGGGATGAACGTGAAAGTAGAATAAGATCGTAATAGTCAGACAGGCAACTATGTATCTAGCATCTGGTGTAAAATATCTCCTGCTGCCGTAATCGACAATTTATCGATAATACTTTTTACTATACATAAAAATAAGCACAATCAAACCTGCGTGATTCGTTTCCTCGTATAAAATACTGCGCATTTATTCGTCATTCCATTTTGTACCACGACGACATAAATAAACGTATAGATACTAAGTCTATGAAATAAATCCTTATTTCGTTAAAAGCACAGCAACATGTTCACGAGAAAAAGATTGTTCTGTATACAAGTTTGATATGTTAATACGTTCTGTTTTATTCAAAAGATACATTGTGAGAATTTGTAATATCGACCTGAAGAAGCCATATATAGAGGATTAAAGGGGACTGTCATCCAGCCGCGCCTACTCACCATCAACCGATAAAAACGTTATTCTCGACGTAGTTCAATAAACCATTATACGAAATTTCCTAATTTCTACATCTGTTAGTTCATTACCGAGCTTTCCACGTAGAGTTTCCCAACCGCTATTCTCCATCCTTTCTATCGGTTTTCGATCCGCCCTACGATCGATTATACAACCTGCATTCGAATATCTATGCAATCGAATCTTTAATCTGTACGACCGAATATCTTTCCAATTCCAATATCCACATTCATTCTAACTCTGTAGATTTTCATTTCGTTTAAGAAAGATTAATATTATCCTTATTGACAGTGGTTGTTCAAAATTTCTAGCTTCTAGCATTATACAAACAATTCTAGCATATGTTTTTAGGAAAAAAACAAGCTGAGTTATATTTAACTGACATTTGAAACTTGCGTTTTTTAATTCTGTTCAAAACTTGTCAACCGCGTCTAAATTTTCTTTTTTGTTATTTTTTTTTTTTTTTTTTTTTAACTATATTTTTACCACCAGTGTGAGTGACTAGTGGCGAACGGTCCGATATTTTGTAGAACAGAAATGGTGTAAGTGTTGAATATGTATATGTTCTACGCGAAATTTAAAAAATATGCTTTGTATATTTTTCTGAAAATTCCCTTCATTTTTCTTAAAACACACTGAAATGAATACGTTTGATTTGCAGTCGATTAATATAAAAATAAGATAGTGATATATAATAAATCTTACGTTTAATCATTGTCCTATGATCATAAATCATATGTCTGCCTCTTTATTTTCTCAATACATACACAACAAAGGTACTGATTCAAATGACCCGGCCAATATATGTACAGTAGCTTGCTAGCTGCCCATTGTCTGGCGCATCTTTCATCTCAAAATGAAGCAGCACTATTCCGGATAGAAGCTCCTTTTTCAAACTTCTCCTTTTCTTTTTTCGCGCGCAAAGTGCACCTTTGTATTCCCACACTATCGATATTTTACAACCAAATGGTTATCAAAGAAAGAAGTTAAAAAACAACTGAAAAAACGAGACAGAGAAAGGGAGAAGATAAAAACTATTTAAAAAAAAAGAGAGAGAGAGAGAGAATAACACACTACTGACTTTTCAAGTGATCGATCGCGCAATTTGTATTTTAGCTGGAATATCGTTTGTAAAGTTTAAACGTTTGTGTTGCGACGAACATTCGAACGCGTGTATTTCGAAAGTTGAACGCCGAAATGTTGGAATTGAAATTCACGAAGAAAAACAAACTGTGGCGGATGTCGCGGGGGTGACGTGGAGGAAAAAAGCAATCGACGAAATCGGATGGCAGCGGTGTGGTCAATTTTATCGGTTTTATTCGTCCGTTCGCTGTCGTTCGCAAGCATCTCGCCTTAAGCCGATAACTTCCTTATTCCGGCGCTCTTTGCAGCCATTTAAAGCATTTAAGAGATTTCTCTGGATCTCTTAAGGAGTGACAACGTTGGAGGGATTAGTGGAAAAGTAAATACCATTGAAGAAGACTTCACAATTTATTAAGACCGCGCTGGAGGAGAGATCTCTCTCGATTTCTTTCTAAGAATCGCTCAAAGGTCGAGCATAAAGTATCTGTAATTAAATTTACGAAAGCTCTTTATTTAGGAAAATATTCGATATTAACGAACACTTGCAAGGCGAGGTCTTGCCAGTTTGTTCGAGATGAATCGACGCACCGAATCCGCCCGGTACTTCTCATAGAATTACAGGAGGATTTGCTTTGAAATGTTTCGAATTGAATTTAAGCAAGTTTTCCCTTTAACGGAACTTCAGACACGAATAAACATATCTGAAAGAAGATTTTCCCCTGTATATCTTTGAAAGGAAAATACTGATTCTTTCGATGTTCTCTCTGTTAGGTTTCAGTTAGTTTTAATTCGCTTTCAGGAACTGTACAAAGTTTCTGTAACATACTATGGGTTAAACCAACGAATCTCTGTTCTAACTTTCATTAACGTTAAACATACTTATACACCCCGTGAAAGATAGAAGATTCGCCGTTTAAACAAGCAGTTGAAAGGATTTGGTTCACTCGTGAAATACCGGGCCGATTTCACGAAAATTTCTCCACAGATAAACTCACTACTGTTTCTAACTTTCATAATTCCATCACTTAAATACAACTATACACTTACAGCCGTATACGATAGGTATATGTACGTAATCTTATTTTCCCAAGAAACGACTTTTTATCATATCTTTTATATTTCATCTTCGTATTATTAAGTCAATTAGCTTCATTTCATATGTTAAATATAATCCCACTGAATATTCAGATTTCTCGCTGTAATGGACAATTGATTATTTAAATACTTTGGTAATGTCTACGAAATGTATAATTCTATTAAATACCTTACAATTTCTATATATATTTTCAGATTTCTTGTTGCAAACTTTACGATTATAATCATGATAGTTAGATCTCGTAACAGTGTTAATGAAATTTCAAAATGTTTTATGTCGATAGAAAGTGTCTACGAATATTCTCGCCAGCCTGTGTACGCGAAAACTCGAAACTAGAAGAAACATGAAAATAAAAGGAAATAGCGAGCAACAAATTTAATGCAAACAATGAAACAATTTTCTTGAACAGCCACCGTTTTTAAAGCTCCTTGTTTGACCGTTTTGACGAGTACGGAAAACAATTGAAAGCCAGTGACGGGTTAAGGTAACGCGGCATCGATTTTACCTGAATTCACAGGGTTGAATTCACCCCTAGTGCGTGATTCGTTGTCCGCGCTAGGGTCTCTGGGCTGGGTTTGCGGTCTTGAACGAGCACTTTCCTCCTGGCCGAATAACGCGAGCTTTTGGGCGATCGATGGCTCACCCTCGTAGATTCCTGATGCTTTGTGTGCCGCCGTGTATTTCCCATATACGTGGCACAATCAGCGGCAGGTGTTTACTCGGCCTGATTAACGTTGTTCCTCCACAGTTGCGCCTCGGCTGTGAACCACGTCTATGTATACCGGATATATCCGGTACGCCTGGTTTCGCTCGGATTTCAACCTGGATTTAACTGTCATTCTTTACGTGTTCGTCGTTTGCGCTTCGCGAATATAAATAGCCTTAATTGTTTCCTGGTACTCTGTCACGTACGTGTAATTATGGGAACGGAAATTACATTGGGAGATCGAGAAATAAACGATTGTTCGGGCTCTCCTTCGACGATGATGGACAACGTAGGATTCGTTTGTTGCCAGAGAACGATCTGCTGCTGTTTCGATGACGCTGTATGCTTGCCTCTGTACGCGATGAGGATTATTACGTGATGAAGTAGTTAGAAGCAAATTTGAATTTAACGTTCCTGAAATTAGCAGCAATAAGTGAACGCAAGATCGGATAAGCCTAACTTTTGAATTTTCCAGAGTTCTCGAAGCTTTTAAAATTCAAAAATTGCCAGCTCTTTGCCAGAGTTTTGTAGAAATTCAAGTTTTTCAATATCAAAAGGTTTGAAGTTTCGAGGGCTTAAATGTTTGACATTTTTTGAAATTTGACAGATTAAAAAATTAAAAAATTGAAATACTTGAAAAATGAATTTCATTGCTATTCGTTGAATTAAATACCGTCGTTTAATCCTACTTTTAAGCATGAAATATTTTGAAACAGTATCATTTCTCAACTTCTTCGTTCTAAATTGAATTTCTAGAATTGGACATTCCGTATATCTGAGATATACGCCGCCGTGTTGTAACGAAAATACAATCTGAAATCTAAAATGTATCTGATATTTCAAATATCTCGTATGATATTCTCTCAAGTCACATGAGAGAAACAGATTCTACGGATATTTTAAATCTGGAGAGTACAATATGAAATGGATTTATTAAAGTGTTCTGGGAAAATGTCGTTTTTAGAGGGTCACGTCGCAGATTGCAATAGTTCTCTCGGGGGATGGTTTAGCGGACGCGTGTCCTATTTCGGAGCCGAAAGATATGACTCTTCCGTTTTCCTTCTTGAAATTGCCCTCAAATATCGAAATCGTATACACAAAATCGACCTGTGTTATGCGAATGCGTTTAATCAATTGATCGATATCAGAGAATAAATATTTTATATAAATAAGACGGTTTCATATACGATGGAATTTAAATACTAAAGTATATGTATTCGATAATTTCAAATAACAATAGCAAATGGAACAATCGGTGAAGGTTTGGTAATCTATTACGATTTGGTATATACATATATATTGTACAGAAGCGTTGATACAATGGAGTACAATTGGATAAGTAGAAAGAGATTACAACATGCCAGGCATAGTTGGGGTTGGTTAATCCCAGTGAAAACCTAATGGATAAAGCGTCGGTAAAATCGCTTACCGTCGGTTAGTTTTCGCCATCCCTACTTGCCCGTTAGTGGCCGCTAGAGCTCGCTCTTAACAACGCCATCTGTTGGAAAGGAAGATTAATCGATCTGGGGGTAGTACGGAAAAATACATGGCTGTGAGTTTAGATGGCGCCAAAACGTATCCCTTGTTTGTTGTAACCCGGCTACAACATGTAGTCTATCGTAATTATAGTATACCTTTTAGGAACATAAAGACAACTATTCGATACTTTTGTAATATACGTTAATAGAGTTTCCTCGAAAGAAAGATAATAATAATGAGTCAATTTATAAAATTAAAAAGACAGGAGAATTGTGAAACGCTATAGTTAGAACCCTTTGAAACTTCTGAAACTATTTCAAAATTCTTTTCTTTCTTCCCCTGTTTTGATTCTTAAATTATCGATCTCACGCAAAAATAAAGCAACTGTGGAGGATACAATAGAAAACAAAACTTGACTCACTGTCAAGATAAATCACGAAATATCGGCATTAAGTACAAAATGAAATTAAGCGATTAATCAAAATACTCCCCCAAAACAACGAAAATAAATCCAGCGTATTTAATGGAGGAGAAATACGAAAACGCGCAGGAATACGTTGCCGTTTACGTAGCTTTAGAATCCTTAATCATCAGCAAGCTGAACGTGTAACAGTACTACAGAGAGGATAAGATGAGAGACGAGAGGAAAGAGTTTTACAAAAGAGTCTTAAATTTATCTTTTCGACGGTAACGCTCGTCACCCCTGTAAAAACTAGACAAAACCGATCGACAGTGGTTTCCGGGGACGACGGTGGGATGGCTATTACGTAAAAGCTTGCGATTAGCGACGACCACGCTGGTCCGGGATCCCTTTGATCGCGAAGCCGGACTCCGCGTATAATCATGCTGCTACCCCAACTTCTCTCCTCTGCCTCGTCCCTTTTTCTTCTGCTTCTTCTTTGTACTCACGGTGGATGGCGATAATTGTTTCATGCCCGCAGGAAGTAAAGCTCTTTATGTTGGGAGCTTTATTTTGCGGCTGCCGTGCCGGGCATCTAGAGGAGAGCCAGGATTAATTAATAACTATGCCCCATCCACTCTCTCTCTCTTCCCTTCTCTCCTCGTCTTCCTGTCTCTTTATTCTTATTTCCGCTCTATTTCCCTCTCTTTCTCCTCTCTTTCTCTTCGTTTCTTCCTATTTTCTCCCTTTTTTTTGTCGCACGACCTTCGTCGTTCTCATTGTTTTTCCACTTGGATCCTCTTCGTCCCTTACTATCCATCGTTTTTCTCTTCTTTCTCTCGCTTCTTTTTCTCCCCTTCCGCGACGACATTAAAGCTAATCTGCAGCAACGAGTTCGAGGCAGGCAGCCCGAGCGAAACCCGGTCGAGTGAAAATTAAATCAGAGCTTATTTGTCATAAGCGACCGTCTGCCTTTTTTATTCATCGCGGACTTTGCGACGGATTAACGCCGACCGCGCTCACCCGTCCGTCTGACTACCGCTCGACCGTATCTACTTGCGGTCGCCCACCGATGACGCGCCGACACCGTCGCGTCGCCTCCTCCTGTTGCTGTTCCCCCTATCGTGATCTGCATACCGCCAGGATTAGCGTATTAACTGTGTGAGATATACGTATCGTGTTGAAGCGAGTGATTATACGGGTTATGCACATATATTTTAACATTAGAAATATATTTCGCTCTATCGAATTCGATCGCGGATAAGAATTAAGTAAATTAAATTAAAATGCTGAGGAATTTGTTTGAAATTTTTGAGATAACAAACAATTCATAGCTTCTCTGATAAATAAAATAAGGATATATGCAGAATTCATAAACGCTATTAGCTGATATACATACGTATTAGTATACGTGTATTTCAGTAGTATAATGCAGTGTTAATCAGCTGTATAATCCACTAACAGAATTTAAATTACCGTTAGCCTTGTGTATACTTAGGACTAAGCGTTCTTGAAAAGAGATGTTCCATTCCTTCGATTGTGCAGAAAATACGTTAAAAAAAGAAGAAAAAAACGTTTGTGAGCCCACTGGCACTGTCTTCATCAAAATAAATGAAAGCTTCAAGAAATATCTTTATAACGATATCCTGAAAATCTATCTCTACATAAAATTAAACAGACTATAACATTTGCAATTGCAACACAGAAGCACGCACATTTTCCAGACTTCGTATTTTCCTCTGAAAACAGCTTTCACTTTTCCAACATCTCATCCAATAACTGAAGCCATACTTGTAGCCTGAATTCGATCGGCCATCTATCGAGACGTACACGTCCGCGATACCTCAGCGGCGATATAATTTTATATAACAAAGTATAGCGTGTAACCCTAAAATGCGATGAAGCCGACAAAACTCGAGGCTCGCGCTAATGGAAAATCTCGTGCAACCAGGGCACAAACTCTAACCACATCATAGTCGAAATCATGCAAACTTGCGTTTGTTCGAAAGGGGAAGGCCTTCCACCATTTTGCCTTTCTTCGCCTGCACGATTTTCCGATCGGATATTTGAAAAGCGATCGCGTTATCGAAGTATCGCGGCGGTCAATAGTTTCTGATCGGGGCAAACGAGCGCGAGTCGACATTGGTATGCACGATTGTCGAAGGGTGTCCGTGGCAACGCGTGTTATTTCGTGAAACGGATCTATTTTGAGGGTGCCTGACCCTTAAGTGATATGTGCCAGGAATAGGAAAGGGTCTGGAGCCTATGGTTGAAGGGGTCGTGCGACAAGGAGGAACCGAGGTAAAGCAAGCTGGCGAACGAATCGAGAGAGAACCAAAGAGAGGAACTTGTTTGCACTCAACGAAAGAAAGAATTCAACGTGGGGCTGATCGCACGTCCGGGCATCTACATGTATTTTCCATTCGTTTGGGATCCTCTCGATACGAGGAGACCGAGGCAAGGAGGGAAAAGAGAATCAGCGGCCGGCAAGGAAGAGGACAAGGGTTGGGGAGGGGGGCTAGAAACTGTGAGAAAGAATGAAAAAAAAAAAAAGAAAGAAATCGAGGCGCACAGTGTGGTCGATACCTTTTTATCCTATAGACCTTCGTCATCGACAAAGTCTTTCTCTCCGCAATACCTGTGTGCTCGTACAGTCTCGCTCCTTCACTCGACGCTATCGTCTTGCCGGAACTCACGACCTGGAACCTCGAAGCCGGCCACCCCTACACCATCCTCTCTGCCCACTTTTGCAAGGCACTTTTCTTCCGGAACGCTGGCCCGACAATCGTATTCCCCATTCCGCCATTACGTTCGTCCCGGCTGTTCCATTCCTTCAATCTGGCCGCGTTATATAAGGAGTTCTTTCCTGTCTTCTCTCTCGCTCTTTCTTCGTTGCTTTCTTCTCCTTTATTGTACCGCACCGCCACACCCGTTTCTCCGTACGTCTCTAACTCTTTCCGTTCTCCACCAGTCGCGTCAAGTCAGATTGGAAAGTGTGTGCTCCGTGGAGAATTCAAAAAGAGAGAAGAGTCAGGGGCGGCGTCGCCTTTACTTCTGGTCGGTCAACTCTCGAAATTCGTCGAGAATGTGGATACCTGTTGAAGGAAAGGCTCGGCTGTCTCGTCGTGCGCGACGTTCGATTATATTTTTTATGGGACGGCTTGCGATATAAACTTGAGAAATTGTTTGGATTTGCCTCGTCCCTTATCGCGGGATAGTTCGCGTCTTCGAAATTTCACAAAATGGGATGATCCAGTTTCTCGTCTCTCTCGACGTTGTCCGATTGGATATTGAAACCGAGATGTAAGTGGCTTCTAGAAGACAAGCATTTGTAAGTAATATTCTATTTCATAGATGGACGAAATATAAGAGATTAGTAAGATCGAACAAAGAAGACATCACAATCTTTTATAAAATTATTACAATCGCTAGACTACGGATATTTATGGCAATTCATATTTTCATGAACGTAATTAAAGAAACGAAACTTAAAGAGAGGTTTGTTTCACCAAATATTATAACAATTACTTTATCTTGCTAAATTTACGTATTTTTTCATATCACGATCACTGTGCAAATTACCGCGGCTCTAAATTTTACATAAATGCATAGACATCCACAGTCTAACGACCACTGTCACGATTCTAAAATAACCAATACCGATTGCAATTTCTGCAACCAACGACCGGATCGATATTCCTAACTGTACGACATTGCTTTTCTCTAGTTCTCCTTACTTCCACGCGGCAAAATCCGATGGTGCCGCCATGGCGCACGATCGAAGCTCCGGTATTGCGGAAGCGAGCGCGACGAGCGACAAATTCTCGCGCGCTTTATATTCGCGACAAGTGCAGACGTGCATTCCCGTAAGATTGGAGTGGAAACTTTCCTCAGCGTCGTTGAATATTGCCAGACTGTAGGTAGTAACGCGCGCGACGCCCCGGAACTCGACGTTCCTGGTTCGAACGAGGAGCGTCCGTGAAATCACGCGTGCTGCCCGCGACGCGGTCGGATACAGTGGCTGTGTGCAGCGTGCACGCGCATCTCGGTGGCTCGTAAAATCTGTAGCCTTTACTGCTTTGCGAGATTGAAGAATCAGGTTGTAAAGGGCTGAATCCGCGCGGATAAAGCGCGTCGAGGGGATGAGTGAATGGTGCGGTACGTTGCGACGAAAGGATACGTGTGGAAACCGGAGAGAAAGAGACGAGAAAATCGGCATAGTAGAGGGGGAGGGGATAAAGGGTGGTGGTACGCAACGAAGGGTTGGCCGAAATTGGGCTAGCGACGACGGTGAGGACGTCGACAGGTTTCATCGAGTCGGCGACAGGGAATGTTGAAATATAAAATAAATATCTTAAATCCGGCTTGATCCTGGCTTTAATTAAAAGTTGATCCTGGCGTTCGATACTGTCGAAAAGATTCCCGTGGCGCAATCCAATTTGCGTGTGGATAATTTATCAGACGGCCCTTTCAAACCGCCCGTTCATCTCACCTTCTCCGTTTCAAATTCGCGTTTCGTCGCGCTGCCAATTATATCGCCGTTGCTCTTTTAATATTCTACGTAGATGGATGTACATACGCTCGTATCCTACGTACGTAGATGTACATACGTTTCGATGTGCAATTAAATACAATACCTGTATTCGTATATGGCTGCCAATGCCCCCGTCAATTATTTCGTGGTACCATTTTTACCATTCGTCAACAAAAGACATAGAAACGATATTTGTGGCATCGGTTCGAACGGTGATTTCTTATTGGCTGCCACGACGTGCCTCATCCCCTGAATCCAGAACCTCTTGACAGTGGAAACTTACGAGCTTCCATTTAACTCTGGAACCGCGAATCCTCCTTGTATTTCATCGTCACGCCGCGAATTCTGTTTCAATTTTCGAGGCTCGTCTCGGCTTCTGCCTTCCGCTGCCAACGTTGCACTCTCTTGTCCCCATCTCCAAACTCCTACCCCCTCCATCATCGTGAGAATGCTAACGCGAAAATTCTAACCCAGGAATGCTAACTCAACAAACTATTCGCCATCGCAACCATCGAGAAGGAGGTAAATCGCGAATAGATCGACCGACGAAAAATCTCCTTTCGCTCTCGCGTTGGATTTTTGCGAGAAATCGCTTCACGCCCTGTCTCTCTCCCTCTTTTTCGCCGACTGGGATGGGATACGATCGGACGACACGGACCAGGAGACGACAGGCAACGAGACAGGATACGAGGGTAATCAGGGGGCGTGGAAGAGAGACAATCCATCAGCAAGAGCCGCTGCGTGGCTGTTACCCACTGCCATCGGTGTCGTCTGCCATTGGCAGACTTTCACCCCCTGGCGAGTACGCTAACTTCAGCGGTGGTGTCGAGTGAGACAGAGACTCGATGGTACGAGCGAAAGTTCCACGATGCGCTGCAACTGCGGTTTTTTTCTATTTTTTTCCTGTTCTTTTTTTTTTTTTTTTTCTTTTGCAACAACTGCCACGGCAATGGTGGCAGTCAGATGCAGATGCAGATCATCCGGCCGATGCGAACGGCCGACAACTGTTCTCCACGGCGCGCTGACAGTTCGTCTGTTCGGCACGTGTTCGAACGAGTTGGAAATTAGTAGGCGGCGGCTGAAGGATTTAGGAGAAAGTTGAACGTCGTTTCGGAGTTTTTGGTGCTTCGAATCTGCCGCTCGGCGAGATTAAATCGTGCTACAGACAGTTTTGGGGATTCTAAATTGAAACCATGTTAGCGGTGATGTGGTCACGTGGGAATGAAGATAAGCATTCCTGAATTTAGGTTTCTTTATTCTTTTATTTTTTCGTATTGAGCATTCTTTATAGTCTTTTTTTCTTTCTTTCCGTGAATAGAAATGTAAAAGTATTCAGAGAATATAAGATACTTTTCGTGTACAGTTTGGCAAATTTGTGTTCTAGGAAAGGAAGTCTGTCATACTTTATACATTAGATACTCTAAATTCGAAGCGAAAATTCTGTCGATTGTTGACTTACGATTGGAAATTTTCATCTTGTCTACTCTCTTTTACGAATCGCATTCAAATATTTTACAAAATGATACCTAAAATAGAATAATGAAATATAACATAGAGATAAATCAACAGTGTCGTGCGCAAACTCTTTATTTTCAAACGTAGAACCAAATCTACAAGAAAAGTAACTAAGGACAGATTATTTCTTGTATATTCTAAAGCATCGAAAAGCTTTGTCACGAAAGCAAACGAACGAATTACACAAATGTTCCGGCATAATTTCCCAACAACTCGAATCAATTAACATGACCAAGAGTCGGAATGGAATCATATCACTAGCAAAGGTATTTCCAACGTCACTGTACATAGCGTCCTCGGTTCCTGAAAAACGGCAGCAAAGAACGGTGGCAGAGTGACGCGAGACGATAGAGGTGTCGTAATGTAAACCGCAGGGTTAATTATCCACCGGTAGAGCTGTGACTGACGTATGTGGCAACAGCGGGAACGACCTGCTTCAATATTGCTGTGTTGACATAGAAAACAGCCACGTGAAGTCAGCCAGCCAGGTATGTCCGCGTTTAAAACAGTTAGCGGTATCGATTCGGCCTGTAAACGAGAACAAGAAGAAAAAGGCGTCTGACGTTTCACTGCGATAAAAATATGTGAGAATGTGGCGAATAACCGTGGTCACGTTTTCGTGACTGCGAATAGAGTGTTTTCAAAATGTGAGATAATTGAGAAAGTGATACAATGATAAGAATAATTTTTGTTTAATAGTCAAATGATTGATTTCACAATTCTGTGATGTAATTTGCTCGTCATATATTCTGTGATATAGCAAAGTTCTAAACTCGGTTTAGGTTCTATTTCTTTATAGATGTTCATGATAGCGTGAATTTCATACGGACATTCGTTATCTGTTTATTATTAAAAGCTCAAGCTCGATCCTATAGTAGCACGTATATGTTCATTAAACAAAATTGTTCCTTTTACCGTACCTTGTCACTTCTGCTTGATTGATCTGTGGTGCTGTATTGTTATTGCATTTACGAGACGAATGGTCTAGCGTATTATCTGTTTAATGCGTCGTGGCCCTGGAACATCACCCTAATGGGCTTGCAAACGAGAATAATCCTGTTTCACGCGTGAAGGGTTGTAGTAATGACGATAGCTATTCTTTGCCGCATTTGTCTTTTTCTTGCCCACGTTTTGCCCCTCGTTCACGATCGTTGGAACTACACTGTATGAAACTCAAGGTCATCCGACTAGATATTACAGCATCGACTATTTTCTCTTTCTTCTTTTTTAAATCCTTTAATTAAGCACATGCGTTAATTACCTAAAACTCGTTCCTTACTAACCCTTATCTCTTTGTCAAAATCGAATCTATCCAGCTGAGCGAATTCTAAACAACCCAGCAATCGGTTCCACGACACACGGCAAAGATTCATTCTATTAATTCTCCGAAATTACTACTCTACGCTGTTAATTATCTACTCTATCGCTAGCCGAATTCTTTGCTTCTTTCGATCTGAGAATATTTTCGACACGAAAAAGATACCGGGAAACTTGGAAAGAGCGGGCTTGCGTCGAAATTAATAATTCAAGGTCGACTTTCGCGGATAGAACGCGCTCGTAGACAAGAAGCGAAAACAGGGACAAAGACGCGGGCTCGAGAGCGAGAGTAACAAGATAAGAACAAAGATGGATGAATGAAGGGAGAAAGGTAGCCTAGTCACCGAGGAAACCTCTATGCATAAGCCAAGCTTTAAGGATGAGAGATACGTGTCTAACGAGGTACGAGGGGCAAGGAGTTGGTGCCGCGAGAAGAGAGATGACGGAGAGGGGTGAGACGCGAGGAAAATTATTAATCACGGCTGGGATTTCATAAAGCTCCGTTTAAGCTGTGCACAGTGCATCGTTTATTACCAGGTTCTCCGTGGAGGCTTTACGCAACCAGGAAATACACTGGTACTGGCTGCTTCTAACGGGCCCTCCCGTATATTACGTATCAAGGCGGAGACGGTTGATCTTGCCCGCTAGAATAACTTGCTCGGCCTCCTTTGCGAAAATTGAACGTCGCCGCCCCCGCGGTTCGAATTACGACCGACGACGTCGTCCGTGGTCCGTGAGCTTTGAGTAAACTCGAGGACGCGGTTTGTTTAGACAGACGGCAACCCGCCAAATTATATCGGGGGACCAGATTTCCTGATCCCCCGCTTCCGGTAATATTCAAGTTTCTAGAAACTCGTCGACTGTCGTCCCGTCATATCTAAATTTCATCTTGAGTCTCGTTAAGTTTCTTGTCTCTTTTGTGAGGCAGGCTCTTTTATTTGTATGTTATTCCTTTTTACGGGATCATGTCACCGTGTCCTTTCTTTATGCGAGCTAGGAAAGTTTAAGGTTCGTGCAGTAAATTTCTCTGTTTCTTTCGACGATTTGCGTCACTCGAGCGCGCTGAAAGGCAGTGTCGGGTTTCCCTGCTATTACTAGGGTTGGGTTCAACCCTTTGCTCTCTCTTCTCTTCAAGGATCCCTTTAGAAAGTACGCAGATGTTTGCGTATGCAGATATTTATTACATGGTACAGTTGTATTGTTCTCTTTTATTTATTTACCTGTTGATGTTTCTATACTTGTTCCGTAGTTATAGCAGTTATTCATATTGATTATTGTAACTCTGATAATGACCAGATAATTTCCTTTTGTTTCAGGTGAGTGGTACTTGCAGAATATGGTTCCTTTCAGACAACGATGTAAGTGATACTTTTGAGATATACATA
Organism: Bombus pyrosoma; assembly: GCF_014825855.1. Lineage (NCBI taxonomy): Eukaryota > Metazoa > Arthropoda > Insecta > Hymenoptera > Apidae > Bombus > Bombus pyrosoma. The sequence goes on from NC_057775.1 coordinate 15,990,960, forward strand.
TTGTTGAACCGATATAGATTTCTGAAAATACATTAGAAACTGCGTTTACGAGCTATATGAACAGCCAGCACTTATCTCAAAGAACATTTTCGTTATAATATGATTATCGCGTGAAAAGTCGGTATTTCGCAAGTAAATTTAATTTCAACGATACAAACGTTAATGATCCTTAATGAAATAATTAGTACACTTCCATAAACCCGATCTAAACAGGGCGCAAAAGTAGCATTTGTATTTTTAATTGCGAACAAGCTCAGGATAATTAACCGTCAGATTAAAAAATTAATTCTCAATTTTATATAACAGCAATAATTTTACATTTTGCCACACGAATCATATCGCGCCTAGCTTTAACATTCCGCAGACCATCAGAACAAATTTTCAACTTAAACAACCTACATTTTTAACATTCTTTTAACGTCGAATACTTTCGCATATCACGAAGTATTCTATGACATGTTTCTACCAATTTCATCAATCGATGACGATGCATCGTAACCTCTGCTTCATCGAGAACCAGTCGAGAGCGCTCTTCTGGTAACGGAAGCGCGCACGTGCGTTGTGCGAGCGCGTGCACGTGACACGCGAGGGACGGGATCAAGGAGGGTGGTTTTCCCTGTAAACTAAGTAGTACAGTCAGAGCGAGGTATCGAGTGAGGGGTCAGCTCAAGGCGTACTAGGAAGGGATTATCCGAGTCGGTATTCGGTAATTGCTGCTAGCAATTTACTCCGGCAAATCCCCATTAACCGAGCCGACGAACCTGTCGGATGTATTCCTTCACGCAACGATAACCGTGTGTGCGTACTCGTGTAGTCGTGCGTGTGCCACGAACACTTTCCACGACTGAACGATGAATCTAATCGAACGAAAGCTGAACGCGACAGGCGAAGTCTCCTTTGATTTTTATTCATAAGCAACGACAGATTTGACAATGCCACGTGTGGAAGCGCGTGCGTGTAGAAGAAGATGGTAATTGTGAATGACGATTGCGAAAGATTCTTGCGTGATTACTATAGATAGAGCGATGTGATATTTGAAAATGTTGAAAAACTTTAATATATCGTATATTGCTTGTGAAGATGTGAATTATCAAGGAATACCATTGCTGATTTTAGTCGATCACAGATGAATTATATTTAATCTTCATATGTACCAGTAATTGATATCATATCGTTTTTGTAATATAAAAAATCTTGAAACGTTACCGTGAATTAATCGAAGATCAAATAAGTAAACGGCGTTTTTGAGAAGTACACGAATGAAATATATTCACACTTGAATAAGATGGTTTGTATGATAGAGAAATCTATCTGTAAGGGAAATATAATTCTAAACATCGTGTACTGTTAATGAAACAAAGCTCTGTTGCATTTTATGTCCATATTTCTGTACGTAAAGATACCATATATTCTGTGAAATATAGTTTAATAACAATAACTCACTGAAACTATATTAACGTGTATCAATATATAAATCAAACAATCTCTCAGAAAGGTTTTGAACAATCTTTCATCTTAGTACAAGCGGAAAATACACCCTTGAAACTCCATTTTTTAAGACTTAAAAAATCCTCTTACGGCACCATGTACCAGCGATCACATCTTGTAGGCATTAAGCTCGCCATAAGACGCTACGTTGGTGAAGAAACCGACTCCAAACAATCGATGCTAGAATAGATCCCGTACGAGAGGAAGGTTAATACGACATGTAACGTGACGTTGAGTCGAAATCGAGCAACTCCCCGTACTATCGTGAGCTTGTGAAGCAACTGTTCCTTCGAGACATAGCGCAGATATCGCGGCAACGTAGGTCGGATTAGGATCTATCCTTTAGCCTGCCATTCCTTTCTCAAGTAACTTGACGGTGCTTCACGAGGAAGGTCCAAAACGCGGAACGACAGTGTGGCAATGGTTGACTGGGAATAGGATAGAGGGAAAAGGAGGAGCCGATTTCTCTGCATCTGGGGAAATGTGCCGAGATTACGGATCCAATTCCAATAAAGTTTAGCACGTGAGCCGACTGACAGCAGGCCAATTATTATTTAACCGAACTGGTTCCGCTCTTGAGCTTCCCGTTGAACCTGCTCAAGGAGAGAAAAAAAGACACTTCAGATATTCACGAAAATCTTCTGGAACGTGCCGCGAAAGAAACTGTCTCCGATCGGCTGTAGGATGGTGGAAAAATGGTAACGATTTATATCTGTCTTTGGAATTTCTCTCTCTTTCGTTGCTGCACGTGTACATGCAGTTACTCACGAAAGAATTCGAACATTTATAGAAACTTTATGAATGTATTATGTGCATTGTATGAAACATTTTACGACTTCAGTAGTATTATATTGAGATTCGACTATCGTGATTACATTGCTAAGGTCTGAAATGTTTAAAATATACATAGAAGCTACAAGATATTTAGCCAGATATATACTTCGATGAGATCATAATAATATTCAAACAGTCAATAATTCATTATATTAATAAGCCTCAATATTCAGTGGAATTACATTTAACGCTTATTATACGCTTCAATTGGTCATTCATAATTTACACTAATTTCTTTTTTAAATTTATGTTTTCATAATATATCGATATATTAATGATATCTCAAAATGTATCGTATGATGTAACACACATAAATACGTACATGAAAATTTCCTACAGCGAGTGTCCTAATACTTTCTTCAGCCACTGCACTTCGAGATGGAATGTGGACGTTGACGAGATTACAGGCGCAATTTAATTTATCGTGTAGCCTAAGTACAATCTTAAAGAACGCTTCTTATTGTCGCGTAATTGCTGAAGTTATTATTTCGAGCAGTAATTAAGCAACGCTGGTGTATCAAAGGAAGGCTTTTTTTGATCCTTTATCCGATAGTAACATCAAACGATTCCGTCTCCCGTTTGATCCTTCTTCGTTAATAGCAATAAGAAGCACGCGGCTGCGTTCCCGCTTCTCTCTATCGAACTACGATTCTTTTCCTTCAGCTTTTAAACGTAACCGTTTGTTCAGGCTGCAACGACGTTTCTTTTGTCCAATGCTTGTCGAGTTTTCCTTATAATTGAAAAAGGTGACGTTCCATAGATCGCATTGCTGTCATTCTTTTGCGCCGACCTATCCTTATGTACGCTATTCTTACAGTAGTTTACACTTTACATGTTCCCTGGAGAGACCGTTCCTTAGTTTTTCGAACTGTTCGTATTCGCGTCTAAAAAGGTTTCTAATTACGATACTTTAAACTGATCTCATCTACACGACGCCACGTAGCTTCATAAATTGGACAAAATTGCTTAACATCGGCTGTATGTTACTTACATCGCTAGCCACGCAAATTATATATATTTTGTCGTAGGAGACGTAATACATTGAAATATACTACACCATAACATTCAATATTTTATAAAATATTGACTTGCGCGTCTTTCCTCTATTAAATATTACTTAAACCATCCATATTCTTGAACATTTCTTATTCCATGAAATTTATCCGGTTTTAATAATTCTAAATAATTTAATAAGATGCGCTGCATGACTTGCCGATGCCACGGTTAACTGTCTTCTCCAAAGACGGTCATATTACGTTACTATTATTACTAAACATGATTACTGCTATGTCTACTACTAAACATGACAACTACTGAATCTTAAGCTACGATTATAGTGAATCCGTGTTCCGAAGAATTGTACGATTTTCCGCAGTACGTACAATGTACTAATCGAATCTTTTCAAAATTCAACAGACTGCTTCTCTTTCAATTCGATTCACATCGATTATATACACCGGGTACCTACCAATATTGTTCATCGGCCCGTGCCAATAATCGGCAACGTCCAATTAATATTAATTATTTGAGAGTTCTTTCACGGAGCGCGAATTTTTCGGATTAAACAGATCGGGAAACAACGAGAGCGCCTGGCAGCGCGAAATAGGGGACAAGGAGAGAGTTCATTCGAAACGGCGACATCATTGATCCCTTGTTCCGCTTTCTGGTTCGATGCTTAGCGGCGTTAATCAATACACAACGGCAGCCAGTCGGTTGCAATTTAGAGTGAGCGCAATTGTCGCTGGTCGCCCATCGCCGTTTCATTCATTCATTAGGCATTTTCTATCGCGTAGACGTTTTTCCGTTGCGTCGATGTTGTTTTCGCCTGCGCTCCAGCACTACCCGCCACGGTGTAGCCACGTTAATTGGCTTGCGGTGTCGGGCAACGCTCTCGTAATTAATTACCCTGGTGTCGGCTATACACCGTGATGACATTATGCGACGACATGTACGCGAAGATGGCAAAAGATTATCGGTAAAACCGGGCGTGTCACGGTTCCCAGGTTACGCGTACGTGGAATCGCCCCGCTATCTAATGTCTCGTAACAAGATCGGCATAGGAACAAGATCCCTGCAACGAGAGGTAGTCGAGCTCTTCGCCCTCGTTTACGCTCTCCGGTGAGTTCTCTCGCTCTAATTGTCGTCGATCAGTGCTCGATGCATGCTAAATTATATGGCTACAAACAGCGAGTGTCTGTTAAATTCATTCGACGGAGCTCCGTTCGAAATTGCTCGTCGAGATCTATTGTTGCTTTAGGACTAATACCGATTGATGCAATTCCCAATTGACTCATCGGGATCTGTAGCTCCGGGTCATATCCGATTCGATGAATTTCTAATTTATTGAAGGAAGGTTCGTGGTTCGTGAAAATATACGAAACATCTTTTAAAGATTACCTTTTCCTGAGCATATAAATAGTTAATTAAGAAAAGGAATTATGTTTTAATATCGATGGCTATGCTTATCCAGAATATCATTTTTGAATGATAATATCGTGCCTGCTCGTGTGCATATCGCCTCAAGATATTCATTTTTAGATAAGAAAATTATTGTACATTCTAGCATTTAAATAAATTAGTCACATCCTTCAAACAAATAAAATATTCTTCGATGCTTAATAAACGAAGATAATTTTCAATTTAAAACCAAAGACCGTCAACAGTGACGGAACAATGTGACGTATCAGCTAATAGTATAATTTTTCTATTTCTCAATTTATCTTGGAAGACTGGTTTATTTCTTTAGAGTCATAAATTTGATATGTCCCTAGAAAAAGGAAAAACATTTTCCAGTCATGCGTATGCACAATTGATGCCCGTAAATATTTCGATGCCTCTTTGTTCCGGACCCCGTTTCGCGTGCAAATATACCGCTCGAAGGCTTGCGCCACTACTATGGAAATTTATGTAAATGCAAAGCGAAATTCAATGAGTAATTTTTCACTTCGAAACGAATTAACGTTCCGAACCGAGAAAACACTCCCCTGCCATGGCGTAAGAGCGCAACAAACACACGTAATCAATTAACGCAGGTAGACCATCGACTAATCGTATCTTAATTGCAAGCACAAATTCAGTTGAAATGCTGTTTTTTCAGTGTTAATTATTTTTATACTAGTTAAATTAAATAATACCTACTATTTGTATCATTACACGCTTTTCACACGCCAGTTCAAGTTTCAAGAACTAGATGCTTCGTAACGCTATGCAGCAAACTTCCGGTATGACGAAAACGTTCATGGTTAGTTTAGGTTCAATGCAGGCAAGCGACGCAACGCTACCGTATGTCATATAGTAACCTGAAACTGTAAAAACTCAGACTAAGTTCGAAATTCAAAAAGTCTTCTGATTTCTAATCCGAGAAAGTATCCTTTCGCTCCAAAGTCTTAGAACGGTTTCTATATTTGCTTTAAAATGAGAAAAATTTAAATAACTATTAAAAGATCATTTGATTTGATACTGTATATGGTAAATAATATACATATAAAATACTGATATATCAATCGTATGATGTTTAGTAAAAAATACATGCGATTTGAAATTTATAATGTGTCAAGCATTGAAAGTTTATTAAAAATGAAAGGTACCGTAAAAGTGTACATACTTCTATACAATTGGTTCATAACTTAGCCATTTAACTTGTAATCTCGCTACATCTGTCTCGCGTTAACGCTTCGTAGTATTATTAGAAACATAAACCTACCAAATTGTACGATGTCATCGCTACGAAATCGCAGCCCAACATCATATCGCTCGTCTGCATCAGACCCGCACGAACATCGTCCTTGACAAACGTTATTTCACGTATGAAATTCTTTTATCGTTCCAAACGCGATGCTTAACCTGCATTAACACACGACGTGTCACAAAAGCAAATGATTTTGATATTTCTGCTAATATCGCGCCGTAATTCACGGTAATTCAATGGGCTCACGCGTTTGCTCGCATTTAATTTCTCATTTGTCGCGACGGCGCGGCGTGTCGTGATGCCAGCCACTAGCTACGAAAATTTTACTGTGAAATATAAATGCGACTGTTAATTCGTCCGCAGGTCCGCGCTTTTTCGGTCTGAATTTATTATTTAAGATCTGTCCCTACGCGTCCATGGCATTGCGGGGGGAAACGATGGCTCGTTGGTTGTCGAGCCTCGCTCGAATGGGCTTGCTGGAAGTAAAATACGAGCTTTGGGTCCTGTGCATTGAATTACAGTAACTACAACAATAATTTCAAACCTGCGGAATTTCTTTATTTTTTATGTTGCAGTAATTTCAATCTGAAGAGGAAACGAAATTTAATTTCATGGCTAATTTTATGGCGAGGTTGTTATATATTTTTAAACTATTCTCGAATTCCTCACCGTTTTTACGAGATTTTTAATTCGATCATTCGGGGAAAATTTTATTATGACTAAACGTATTCTAATATTCTGAAATAATTACTTGTTTGAATTAATTAGCAATGAAGTTAATATATTTATTGCATACCTAATACATATATGTATGTAGTATGAAAATTGTCGCAATAGTTTGAAAGCAACCAAGACCAAGACCAAGTCTGGCGCTTTAAATCGTTGTTAAGGTCTGGAATTGTCGAGTGTAATTATTCTCGCTATTAATATTATATTATCGTAGTTGACACGGCGGCAAAATTAGCTATCATACAATATATTAATACCTTGGCACCCAGTCCCATATTCCATATTAAAAGAAGTGGGACTTTTTATGCTTTCGTAGAATTAAAATGTATTACCTTTCTACTGTTTTTATAACCACACGTACCATTCGTATCGAACTCATATCGCAATTTCGACCTGTATAATCTATTTATATGTACCGTTATAAGAGAAATTGGATTAAATTGTCTAATAATATCAAAACATTTCAAATACATGGTAAAATTATAAAACTTCAACGTTTAAAGTTCCTTTTAACTTGTCAGTGCAACGATATTTTACAACATTATTCTTCGACGTTTTTTAGGTTTCATATTACTATTTTTCGCAAGGACATACAAATTTCTGTATTACACGTTTTCAAAGAAAAGTCACATAAAAGTATAAACAAAAAAATGTAATAAAATGTCATAAACTCGTTACAAGTAGCAAAAATAACTTCGTGATAGAAAATTTTCTAACCAACAGGAGCGAAGAGTCTCGGATTCTCTAGGGAAAACGTAAATGACCACGATCATTACAGAGGTACCTTTCTTGCAACGTCAGAGCTCAATGATTTAGCAATTCACCCCTTGCGAGAGTCGCGATGTAGACAATAACGAGACGAGTACACGTACCGACCATTCTACAAATACTTTGAATGACAGATTACTCGCCGGCTCGCCGCAAATCCCACGAAGATGCGTCGAAACTTTCGAGTCGCGTTGGTAGGTGTAACGTGAGCCGGGAATGGCGTTGGGACGTCAATCATGCGCGTCTCTTCGTGATGGTAACGGCGGGCTACCGCTTCCGTGTCGAGTCAGAAGTCAGGTATTAAACGTAATAATTACAATCGGCGTAGCCGCGTTGCGGTATGTTCACGTGACGACCAACGGGAGAACGATCGTTTCGTGGAAAATTGTGAAGCTGTCAAGCACACGAAAGGAACACGTTCGTCCTATCAAAACAAGAGAACGATCGATCAAGATAGAAATATATGGAAAAAGAAAGCATAAAGAAGAACAAGACGAAGGAGGAAGAGGAAGGGGATGTAGAACGGAAGAAGAAAACAAGGATAAAGAGAGAATCAACCCTATACAAGGTTAGGGAGCTCACGTATACGCGACATGCAAGGACGTATCGATTGAGCTACAGCGTTAGATCCCTGTTGCACGTAGACCAAATGACTACGTATTATTCCCCACTTACTCCTGCCGTTAGCTCGGCAAAGAATACGGGAACACGACGTGAAATCGCTCGCGTGCCGCATGAATCATCATTCATTTCGTGTTACGCGGGCTGACGTACGTGTCAGTGTTGTGCACCTGCAGCTAGGTCTACGTGTGCAGAAGCGTGTCCACGCGGTCTCTGAACGACGCCGGTCTGGTGGACGCCGGACTTTTATCTCTAGAATCGGTTTACATGACCGGCATCTGATAACACCGTCACCGAACACACCGGGATACCCCTTATTTACTTCGTTTTTACGCCGCCTATCCTCTTCCACCTTATACGTTCTCGCTCTTTTCCTCTCCTGGGTTTAGTCTCCATCGTAGTCCTCGTCGAGGGTACTTTCAGGGACAACCATGTAGGAGAAGCTGCGATGCGATCTTTATCGTCGTTGTAGTTGTCTTCGAAATAGTCCATCGGTCGCTGATGGAATTCCGGGGAATCGTTTTCGTTAGTGTTTGGAAATGAGGTTGGAGCGAATAGGTCGATGGAAAGGTAACGAACGAAGCTAGTTTGAGGACTTACGGAACGTATGGTTCATCTTATACCCGGTTCTAGACTGGAATTGCATAGTGTTATTGCCGAGACAGGAAGTTGCGAATAGGATGCTGGTCGATCTTCTTCCTGAAATTAAGGGATGGGATGTTATTTATTGCGTACCAGTAGGGCCATATCGACGTTGCTCGTGAAAATTGGAGAGGAAGATGTTTTAATGAAGCTTAATTTTGATTAGCTTTTTTCTACGTTTTATAATAAAAATAGAAAATAAGATATATAATTTAAATAGATAGTTTGTAATAAGAAAATGTAATAAGAATTGAAAATATGTCTGATTATAATATAATCATACGTACCTATTGTACATCTGGATCTTTAAATCTTTCAATCTTTTGTATCATTAATTCGTTGAATTAATTTATTACATGTTATTCCATCAACTAAATTAATCGACAAACTCTGTCTTTTAAAGTCTAATTTTCAAAATTAACAAGATTAAGTATCAGGAAAGGAATACAAAAACGGGACAGAATACATCCTATCTCTGAAAATCTAAAATATCTATTACATATCAGATTTCTCTTATCAAATACGCAAATACCTTCTTCCCTGACATAACCATCGAAAACACCATCTACGAGATTCGTCTCATACTCTATTCTCCCCAAACGGATTATTCATTACCAGCTTCCGGATAGAACGCGTCCCAGTGAAAGATCCCACGTGCAACAGCTCGACGAAGCGGATGATACGCTTAAATATCCAGTAGACCGGTGACAGTAGGAAGGAAGAGATCGCAGGACCGGCAAGCTGGTATCGAGGGTTGAACGTGCAAATCACGATTTTTAAGTGATCGTTACTCTCGTCAGCACTTAAGCTTTATTCACCGACAGACCATCCTAGCTATGTAGAGTAAGAAGATCGTAGCTCAGAAAATCTTTCTACTAGTACAGGCGCACGAGCTTTTCTCATTGGGCTCCTCGTCTTACGAATAATCGGGAAGATTCCAGAGGACGTGTTACGATGACAAAATGGTAGGACGGAAGACCAGACAGCGCACTTGGTTTTCAGGGGTTCACCACTGTTACGTGGTAGGGATATCAAACAAATTGAGTGGAGATCCGGTCGTCTGCTCGTTTATAATGATATCAACGCGTCTGTCAACCCTCTCTTCCCTCTTCTTCTCTCTTCGTTCCTGCATTTCTCTATTCTTTATTCCCTCTCACTCAATGGCCCTTTGTTTGCCTCTCCCTTGTTCCGTCTCGTTCTCTGTTTCGCTTTGATTTCGCGCCTCGCCGTTACCCTTTTTTCCCTGATTTTCCCACTACGTACCTCTTTTTCATCCCCTCCCTCTCAATCCTAACAACATCGTCCCTCTTGTGTATACAAACGATCGACAACACAGGCGCGTAGCTTGCACACGCATTTTGACGCGTAGTCGCGCGTGAACACGCACCGTATCGACGCGTTGCACAAAACTGGTATCATTACCGAGACCGAGCGTACAATGGAATCGCAGAACGTCATCGCGTTTCTCTTCTCACGGCTGTTGTCCGCTCGTTGTTCTCCACGAGACATCATTGCGCGGTGATTCTTTCATCCAGAGCAATACGCGAACGCAGAAGGTCGCGACGTCGACGATTCCACATCATCGCATGATTCTTGCCACTGTGTTTCTGTTTTCGCATTTGATCGCCAGAAAACCGTGTGTAATTCGCCGCGTCCCGTGTCGGAGGGAATTTTAACGAGCAGACAAATTGTCTCGTCGAATTGATCGTCAGTCGGATTCACGGCGCACGCGCGGTCAATAGCAGCGCGACGGTTTATCGACAGAGAAGATTGTTTCGCGTAATTTGTATTAATACTCGAAAGCAGTCTCGTTAATAGTTAAGCGTTCCGCATTAATTGCGATGCACTGCGGTTAATGAAATGTACCAGCCTGACAGCGTTGCCGTTTGACAATTCTGTGTGACGCGTTCCGTGTCATCCGCCGCGCCGGCGAGATCCAGTTTCCCGGAAACGTCGACGGCGTTTAACAAAAGTTCGTAACGAGATTTCGACGAACGCTACCATCTGTATATTTAATGCTTGCAAGCATCATAAACGTTTCGCGTAATTGTTTATTATTAGCACGTGCTTGGCTCGAACGAATGGTATAAATATTTATCCTTTTAACGGGATAGGATGCCGCGTTGGATGTCATTATTTATTCATTAAATCGATTTGTATTTACGCCTTTTATACATCGAAAAATATAGTAGTGCTCACTTGACTGTCACGCTGTGCTCGTTGCAGTAACGTATAATCAATGATAATGTAGGTACTAATGAGTCGCTGGAATGATAAAATATTTATATTTTTTACTTCACAGTTAGGAAATTATTGTAATTAAGTTAATGAAGTTCTGCCGGAAACAATTATAGCAAATATGTTGGTATTTAAATCACTTTTATACGATGATAATATATAGTTAAGGAAAAATATCAGACGAACGTTGTTATGTTAACAGTAAATATCTATCTACCACTCTCAGTAATTGTGACAACTCAGAGTATACTAAGTAATGGGTATGTGAGTATCGCTATAGCTATTTATAAATTGCGTCGGGCTGAACATATTTTTATAACAAGCGGGAAACATCACACGGTATTCCAAATGGAATTCAAATTGGAAACGAAATTGTTTCAGCCGACGTAGAAAAATTAATAAAATCGTTTTCCATTTTCCTGCCTGGCTGATCTCCCGACCCCTTGAAAACCATTGGACGCTCGGAAACATTAATAAAAAGAGATAATCTACCGAAATTGATTTCGTGTGTTGGTACACGAATAAAACTGTCCATAAAATAACAGGGAAATGCATGCGTACGTAGCTTACAACAGATCCTTTAAATTGTCAAAAATTTCTGCAAACACAACCAGAATTTCGTAACTTGTAAAACTTCTTGTATTAAGAAGACTTCTTAATAACTTCTATTTTACTAGCATACGTCATCTTTACAACACCGCAAAAGTGATACAGAATCGCTCATTACACTACACGAACGATTTCAAAAATCGACGAACATTGTTCGAGGAATCTCAATTTAAGACACGTTCAATTTCTAACCAATAATACAATCAAAACAGTATTCCAATCTATTGTTTTAACAACTCCATTTAACAACATTGTTCAAAAAGGATTTAAACTTCCAAATCTCAAAATCTATCATCTGCTTATAAAAACACTCCCCCAGTTTCCAAAGTCTGTGTCTTCCCTAAAGTCTCATTGATCTTCGCAACCATCTGTACTTCGCTTTCGCCCCTCAAACTTATCGCGAAAAACTTCTCGTCCCTTATTCGGAATGTGATTATCCACGGCGCGTTTTCGTCAATCGGGAAAAAAAATCTCGTGGAGGAATCGTAATCTCGTTTGAGCATCTGTTTAGAGTTTAGGTCCATACGATTACGTGGATCCGAAAGGGTGGTTTTTCGGGAGGATTAAGCCGATGATGATTTTTCCCAGGCGAGCATCGCCGATTTTGCTCGAAGGATTTCGCGACACGACACTGCTCACGGGCTCGAACGATGATTAATGACGTCGGCCTGATATATCACCATCATTTTTCACGCATAGATGGGAGTCGTTGATGTTCCCTTTGGCTCGAGTCCGCTAACGCACATTCACACTTCATAAATGGTGCGTGTTACATATATATATAGATACGTGTGATACGCATTCGTTGGAAGTATCTACTGCGACAATTAACGACTTGATTAGTGTAAAGAATGAAACAGGTTATTATGTATGAAAGAAGAAACGATGACTAGCGATGAATGAACGTATTAAAACTGAAAGGTTTTGATGTGAGATTTTGTTTCAAGCGAAAATCATTTAGAATGCCCATAGAGAAATCCGTTTTGGCAAATATTAGCAAAGTACACGTATACTGGATTAATTTTCAAAGCCGTTTGACGTTCATGCACTGTTCAGGTTGATATAGCCTGGAACGTTAATTGGGAATTTAATAACTTTTCAGTAAAATATTTAACACATGTGTAATTTATTTTTGTTTATATGATGTAACGAACATGTTTCGCGTGGGAATGAAATTGTTTCAACGTAAATCTTATTTGTAGAAATATTTAACATACATTATATGATATGAAAGTATTTAACAATTATAATAATATAAAATTACATAATGCAAAGTGAGAAAAATATATTTACTAAGAGAAAATTATACGGTAGACATTTGTTTTTTATAAAATGTCGCTAAAATTCAGTGAAAGAACAAATACGAATAGGTGGACACAGGATAAAATAAACTTAATGCTGGTACTGCAAACAAATCGGGTAAAATTTCGAACGAACCAATCGCCCGTGTGCCAATATTATCGGCGTGACTTTTCATCAATTTCTTGCACAATACTCGTGATTTATACCGAGTGGCGGGAGCGGGTAAATATCGAAAGCGACGAGCACGCGAGAGAAGCACTTATCGCGCTAGTCATCGTGAAATATGTTATTGAAGCATCTTTCTCGCGGCGGACAAGAGTAGTCCCACGTAGAGTCTGTCGTTCTGTAATTTACACACCAGAACGTATATTCTTGTGACGCGTCTGCACGCGAGAATCGATAGAGTCGTATCTCTCGTCTGCATTTCACCCGTTCGCTCGCTTTTTATGACTTTTCTACGAACGTTCTTCATTTTTTACGAATTGAGAAAAATCGTTATTTCAATCGTTATTTTTTGCAATTTTGAAATATCGTTTTGATAAATGTCATGTTTATTGTTTGATCGATATGCTTGTGGTATGAGTCAGTGAAAAATACTTCATTAAGTTAATTAGGAATGATGATGATAGTTTACAACAACGGAACGATATCTTGTACAGCACAGTCCACAAAAATTGCTAGCAGATCTTGTTTAATGAAGAAAGTTTATATCACGCAATAAGGTAGATCGATTAGAATTTTATAAAACATAAGATCCTAACCAATCTTATCTTTCTACCAAATAAAACTCTTGTTCAACTTGAAATCATCTATCCCTTCAACAAAGTCGAAAGATATTTAACCATCATGAAAATTATACGAGTAAATCGTTGCGTTTTCGTCGCGTTAAAAATTCGTTAATAAAAATTCGTGAAAAGAATGCGAATGAAGAAAGCCTGAGGTGTGTTTAATATTTAAACAGAGCGAGGGTCGGACTAATCCGCAAATCCCAAGAGATTCTTGTCGCTTAAACTATAACTTACGTTGCGTCGAGGAACTTGTCGAGGAACAGCCGAGTTTCTCGACCGTGTTTTTCTTACGACAAGTGGTTAACATACCAGGAAGCTAAAAATTCGTTCCCAGCGTGCAAAAATACGACGTCTTCGTTTTCTACAATGCGAATGACGCGCTCGTAAACGAGATGCCTTTAATTTGGCCAGCGAGAGACAAGCTTCATCTAGATACGGAACGTGACTAGGCTAGCGAGGAATTATTAAACTGGCTCGTAATTGAATCTGACTGGCTTTTGACCAGGTAGATACACATTCCAGGCTGCAGTCAATGCAGTGTCTTTGCTCTTGCGCTAAAAGCACGCATACACGACCGATCCCCCGTCAAACCACACGAGAGTCGACACCGTAGTCAACGATTTTTATTTTCCTCTTCTTTTTTCAAAAACTCGTTCATAGATATTCTGTTCTGAAATTTCTCTGGCAACGGTTTTCGTGACGTTAAATATTAACGCTCTAAAAAATCTAGATATTTGAGGGCGACCAGGGTTTTCATGTCATCGATGTTTTACGTTCTTGTTAGAGCAAATGGCCACAGGGTTAGTGATGCTTCATAGTAGGCCGAGTGAACAAATGTTAAAGTTCGAGTAGAACGAATATTGGAATTTCTGACTAGAAAAGTTATTTTCGTAAAGAAAGAGGTTTAAATTTAAGATAGGAAGAAGAGGATTTAGATCGCGAAAGATCTGGATAAAAACGGCTCTGACGCTGAAACTATTAAGTCAAAAAGATATGACCGAAAAAACTCTGCCTTGGAATCCCGACGATCAAGAAATCTTTAATCTTGAAAGTTTGCATTCAAGGATAACCTTGGAAAGTTTTGATAAAAGTTTTAAGAAAGCTAAGGAGCTTTAGAAATGTTAAGTTGACGTTTAATACTTGCTTGATATTTCCATTATTGATTTTATACGGATTGATCTACTGAAACAATATTTATTAGAGCATTTAATAGAACAACTTTGGAAAAACTCAATGACCCTGTTACAAATTCTTATTTATTTTAAGTAGGACAATTCGTGCACGTTTTACTTTAACGAGCAAACATTAGTATGAATATCGTGTTCGCCAGACCGCAGCAATACTTGTTCCACTACAGGAGATGCGAATGTTTCATGAATATACCAAGGCCGTTTAGTATCTCGCGGTACGTGTGCACATGAATGCTCAGAAAATTATGAATTTAAAAACTTTGCTTAATACGACTACGTACGCGATTCGGACTTGGAATCTTCTTCCGCTAAATATAAAGCAAAACAAACGTTGATCGTTCCCGCAATCCTAAATCTTCTCAGAATGCCTTCAACGTTAGCGTATATTCAAATATATAAATGCAAAATGTAAGGGCATGATCCCATGAAAATTCTATGAAAACATGGAATATAATTTTGTAATATTAAAAACTAAGACATATACTTTTGAAAAAGACAAGAAGGATTCGTCCCAAGTTAACATCCGAGTTAACGTCTTATCCCTCAAAATTGTTTCTCACTACACATTTCGGCACTCGAAACGCGTAAATTTCATCTCTTCGTTGATTTTACTATGCTATATCGTCTTCACCTACAGTACCCCTGCACAAAGAGGGCAGTTGGCGAATATTAGGTTCATCGTTTCCGCGAGGCGAGCAACCGAGTGCGGAAACACGGAGTGAAAGAAGGGGGTTGGCTGAGAAAGCGGGCAGACAAGGGTAGGGAAGGAAAAGAAGGAAGAGAACCGGAGTAGAAGGCGACGCTTTTCCATCGATGGAAGATTGAATAATTCAAAAGCGTCTTGCCCAGCGATTTTCAAACGGCGAGCGCCCACTTGTGCTTGCGGCCGCAATCCCTGGTCTAATTCCGCGTCTCCGAATAAATGCATACTATTAATGGAGAGGGGAGACGCTTTTACGTCTCGAATCGTATATCCAGCTCTCGCCTTAGCCGAGGCACACCGGGAATAGGGAATTCCTCGGTCCGATCTCGATATTCACGACGATCGTCTACGGCCTCTTTCGTCTACGGATAGGAAAATCGAAGGTAAGAGGTCTTAACTTTTTTCCTACAAGCTATGCGTGCACGGTCTGATATTCCACGTTTTCACGCTTCGATATTCCGCTGAAACTTTCCGTGGCCAGCCCATTAAATCGCATCTAAGAATGAAACGGCCCACTCTTCCTCTGGGAGAAACTAACTTACTTAACGTTTTGCGAATCATTGGAGTTAATGTTTCTAGAGAATTAATCGTGGTGTTGTTGAAAGAGGGATGAAGATAGAAGTTGACATTTTTTACCGTTTATGAGAGAGATTATCGAGGTGGGAATGACTAAGAATTAATTAGAAAAGTATATCTGGAGTTTATCTATACGTAGTAGTACGTAGTAGTACTGAAGTTTATTTATTTGTTAATCCTACTGTTCTCTTCACTTCTCTTCACATTTGCATCTCTTCAAATAAGAAAATACGAAAACTAAATGTCTAAAAATTATTTGAATTTTATCGATACCTACTGAGATATAACACCCGTCATATCCGAGAAGAACAGAGCTAAATATGATACCTACATATGCTGTTTTTGTAAAGTTGGTAAATTAAAGAATCATTTTGTTAACAACAGTACGCTAATCCATCTCCGAGTCTAATTAGTCTATTCGAACTTTACTGAACTTCAAACTTCCTATATCTTTTAGAATATTACATGCTCCATACCCACTTTACACAAAATTTCGATTTTCCCAATTAACATCCCTTTAACTATTACCGTATTCGTAAAATAGTTAACAAGGTTATAATTGCATATTGCTTTTATAAGTTTCACAAATTTAATAAAAAATTCGTTCACACGTTACAGCGATATTGTAACGCGAATTGAAAATAAAAATATTCGATAAATCAACCAGATGATACGATGATTGGATCGTACGGATCCAAATACGTATAAACCTAACGAGTTAAAAGAAGATAACAGAAGTACTAACTTTACCCTAATCGCACGCCTTCATTCACAATCTCTCCCACCACAATCGTGTCGAACTTACATGCAGCGATGAGCGATCAAAGCGTTCGACAACCGAAGAACCAGGGTCAAAGGTGTCTGAATCGTCGCGTCTGGTGCCCCGAGTGTCTCGTGTATCCGACTGAACGCACACAGTTACGCGCTGGCGCACGACACATGCAGCCTGTCCGTGTTCATCGCGTTGCAGCCAGTGCAGCACCGGAGGTTTTCGAACGTTGCGGATACAGCCACCCCACTAGACAGAAGAGCGTCTAGTGTCAAGTGGCAGCGCGGAGCCGAGGGATATCCTCGATGCCGCGGAAGAAGGGGAGGCGATGATTGTCGGCGAGAGGGATGGGCGAGCCCTGCGGTGGGGTGGCTTAGTGGTGAAAGGGAGCACGAGGATGGGCAGTAACGACGGCTTGTCGCATGCAGAATCGCGACTCGATGATTGTGATAAAACGCCGCCATTATTGTCGCTGTATAAAACTTCGTCGCACGCCTCTGACTTCTTCTAGTTCAGATTTTAAGGCTCGTACGGACACGTCCAGTAATTTAAACAATTTGCGAATAATTTAGTAACTTACCATGTGTGGACACTAAAATTTAGTTGAGCAGTTTGGTAAAAGGTCCAATAATTTAGTCGAATCGTAAGTAATTTAGTAATTTATCGTGTGTGAACACTAAGATTTAGTCGAGAAGATTGTTACACTCTACTATTCACTTCACCAGTTAAACCTGTAACTCAACTGTAGTAATCCCGAATTAATTACATGCGCTAAATCATCGACGAGCCTTTAAGCTCAGTCTAATTAAGATATTGGAAGATTTTAGGACATTTGAATGTAAAATGCGTATTGAAGGATTGATACAAGCGACTTTTTATTTTGAAGATTTGTTTCGTTGAAAGCAGTTATGGTGTTAGTAATGTTAGGAGTGATGTTTGAGATTTTAAAGGTTTGGTTTTAGAGGTTCGTAGAGGGATGATACGATATGATGTCGGTTTGAGAAGTTTAATGCCACGGTTAGGTTGGATGCTGGAGGATAAGTGGATTATGCCGCACAGTGTACAGACCATGTATATGAAATGTGTGTATGTACATAATGTCTGTATGCACATCATACATCGTGACGTTGAAGAATTTATGAGGGGTCTGAAGGTATTGTTATATTATGCTTTTTGTATTATATCATATAACATTCGTACATAACAGTTCAAAAATTAAATTCGCCAGAACTAGAATTGATCAATATATTTCGAAGTAATACATAGAATTTGGATAGAAGAAAAATGGAACTAATAAATATCTTTAACTTCGTACAAATTTAGAGACTACACTTTCCTTTTGTAAAAAAGAACCCATTCTTAAGTTAAAAATAACGTAAAATATCGACTGCCTGTTGAAGTTATCACGATACTATAAAATTCTCAAAAAACGCTTTCTTTTTCTACTGAGAATAAAATCTCGTAGCTTAAATAGCTCATCCATAAATCGTTTTACTTGAAAACCCTTTATTCAAAATTTATTAGAAGTCTTGTAAGAAAAATTCCATTTAAAATGGCCACGACATTTTACCAAAAGGGAAATGTCAAAGTCGCGGGTATTACCGTGCCTCTCAAACCCTCGAATCGAATCGGGCGCGGAATTCGACCATATTCTTCGAGGATTTGCCAAGATTTACAGCAGCGAATAAACTCGCGTTCACGCAGTGTTCCGGATTCTGTAACTGCATTCAATGCGCTCGAGCCTGAAATATGGGTAAACGTTACACTGCAAGTATTACCGCGTCACCGACGATGAAGGTGTTATATTTCCGCGCTGTTACGCGGAATCTCGCCCCGACACGCGGCTTACGCCAGATCCCCTGCAGTCGAATAGGTTCACGCTGAAACTACCTGAATATCGTATTTCATGTGTGTATATCACGCACCGCAGTTCCTGTTTCATTCGTGGCGGAACGTTGATTGGAACGCGATCTAGCCGATGCGACGTTCTTCTCTCGGCTGCGTGAAATTTTATTTGTCCCGTGAGTAGGTGCGAACGTCCACGATTCAACGAGAAAGAGCAAGAACCCTAGAAACGAGCATTTAGTTGATTCCCTTTCAGCATTAATTGAAATAATGTTGGTAATATTATTTTTATTTTCTAGATATTTTATTGTTGTGTAGTTTCAAATGAAGAGATGCTATGTTTTTACTTTCATACTTTACTATTGAATGTACTAGTGAACAATAGTTAAATATTAAATGAAGCATTTAAGTCATTGATAACTGATTGGTGAAATTGTTAAAAAAATAGAGAATGATTTATAAGTGTGCATTGTACAAGCAGGTTGTTACGAAAAGTTGAATACCTCGACTGTACAAAATAAGAAAATATCGTCAACTAACTTCTTCGAATAATTGAGATTAACGAAAGAAATTTGAGTTATGCAACAAAGAAGCTTAAGATTACAATAAGACTTATGAAAATATAGTGGCATCGCCATGAAGGAAATAATTGTGGAAAGGAAAGATTATGGTATTGTGACAAAAGTTCGTGAAACATCGTCTCGCAGTTGGCAAATGGTTGACCGAGACATTTCTTTATATTAGGCTCATAAAGGCTTCAGCCAGAGATTGCTACGTTTCTCATTCTCCCCAAACTCGTTCTCCGGTAGTCGCATGCCGAGTTCAAGCTAATTTTGCAGTACAATCCTGTGACGGTCTGTTCCTATTTTCGCATTTTATGAATTATTTGATATTTTCCTTTGTCAATGCCTATGACACTTGAAACGCCGAAGTCTGTGCGACTACTTCAATATCTTAATAACTTTAACATCGTCCTTGTCGCACTTTGTACATTTTAGAATGAATTTTTTAATGTATCGATCTATTCACCATATGACCACCTTTCAATTTTCCTCTCACCATCTAATAGTGAAATTAATAAAACTAGATAAAACATGCTAATAGAAATAAAGAAGAAAAGACCAGTCTGCGAATTTTTATATATTTTTATGGACACGATTAACGAAATAAAACTCAAATATTAAATATTATGTATTAAATATTAATAATTATAATAAGTACTCTATTTTGGATATTTTGTATATTTTTATACATTATATGTACATTATACTATATGATAAACGTAGTATAAAAAAGATGTACCACAGTAAAGAAAACACGCGGATAAATCGAAGATGAGGAAAAACGAGTAACAAGTAGAACGAGGAACTCTGGGCGACTTTCGTCGAAGAGGGCTAGAGATAGAGAGACGGTAAGTAAGCGAGAGAGACCGTTACTGTCGTATAGAGGAGTGCGCATGAGTGTACAGTGTAGAGAAAAGTAAGCAACAGGGGGTTAAGGGTGGCGAAATAGCGTTCTTTGTGCCCGCTAGTCTTACTAGCGTCTCACTCGTTTTATGGCGCTGCTCGGCCATAACGACACCCATTGCATTGTGCTCCGTATAAAGCGGTTGACTAAATCTGGGCCCTGGCATCGAGACCAGAATCTTCGTGAGCCTTTCCTCCTTTCTCCTGCGCCATTCGACCAGCCTGTTTCCCTTCTAATGTGCCAGATGACAAAAGAAACGAATCGGCCGTTCGCTGCCAACCTCCACTTCACCTCTACGCAAATGATCTTCCATCGTAGACCAAGTGGAAAGAAGTTTGTGACGTTCCTCCGCAGTGAAATTTACCGACGATCGTACGATATGGCCTTTCAGCCGAAAATTTGCCGCTCAGAGAAAATAGCGGAATGGGAATTGCGATATTGAATTGCTTCTATTAAAATTTAAGCCGTCTCGCGTTTTTACGAAGGTTATTTTTGTCGCTTTCACGTGGTCGTTTGAAGGGAGGGCTTTCTTTTACGGGAAAAGGTGTCAAGAGTTTTTAGGACACAAGGTGAGTAAGGTTGAAAAGGAAAGCGTTTTGGAATATTTTAAATTACTTTCGTTCACAGCGTTTTAAACTTAATTTGCTTAGTATTGTAGGAATGTTTGAGTAAAGCTTTCTCACTCTGCAATGGGAATATGTGAGTCATTTGATTTCATACTCGAAAAAGTCGATATATTTCAATATAAAAAAATATGCATAATTAATTTTTAATACTGGAGAAATCTAACGATTAAATTAGATGAAATTGAGTTTAGCTTTTGTGTGTATCACATAATCAATATAACGTTCGTCGTATTATAGTTATACCTAAGCTCGTATGTATCACTATTCGTAAGATTATTTAACAAAACTTACAATTATTTAAGCTCTGTAATGCACAACCTAAAGTTTTCTCCCTTTAAAAATTTCCATTTATATCATACATAAACCCTTAGTCGAAAGACGAATCTTTGAATACTTCTCTCTTTTATATGTATAATAATGAATATCATGCTTAACAAACTCGCAGAATATCAGACAACGGATTAAGTAGTATTAAACGCACTACTTTTTAATGGTTGGTCCATTAAAGTTTCACATTAACGCGTAAAAATATCGTAACGAGTCGGTAGTTCATTTTTTCAAGTATCAGATCTCTGGGGTGTTGCGTTTAACCACGGACGCGTCTAGCGATTATTTCCGGGCCCTTGGAGGTTTATATCCTTTCCCCAAGCTAGAGGCATGATAATAGAGAGCCGGTTGACGCGCCACTGTTTTTGGAACTGGAATTATTGCCGGTTCCACGAACGCCTGATTTACATTTATTGCGCTGCTTGCGTAATGGTGTCGCTATATCTTCGGTTATTCCAACTAATTATACTCCCATTCCGATAAAATATGACCTACGCGCGTCGGCCGCTCGTTTTGCGTTGGCTCGTCCCACGATTCATAAGAATTATCCATTGTTTTTTCCTGCAATCGATTAATCGGCGTCATTGTCATGTCGTGTTATTTCATTAAAATTTTGAATTCCGAAATGAGTTATCGGGTAAACTATCGTTCTCCGAATGCATCGATGCGAATGTGTCCACAGTTCGATAATTCACGTGATAACATTCTTTATGTTATAAACGAAACTTTGTTTCCGTTTGAAAGGAATTTTACGAGTTTTTTTTCTCTTAAAGAGTAAAAACACGCATTAGAATTTTGCTTGGTGACGTAACATCGTTCTTTCATCCTTTAGCAACTTCATGCTCGTAAAGTTTTTAAACTCCTCCGTGTTGTTAAACATGTTGGAAAATAAAAAACATTTCTATTATATCCTGCACATATGGTTTGCGCAATAAAATGAAAAAGAAGTCGAATCCAACTACAAGCGAATAACATTACGGAATAAAGAAAATAATTTATCTGAAATATCTCAGTTACTCCTGCAAGTCCAAAAACTAATTGCACGCGTGACAAGGAAGCAGAAGTCAAAAGAGACGTTACTCTCAGAAACTAATCAATCAATCTATTTCTGACATCACAAGCTGAAACCTTTCACGCGTTTGATCTATATCGTGCGCTGATCCACGAGCGAGAGGAAACTTACACACCGTACGATCCTGACTTGGAGATAATTTTCGTGGTCGACAGGTAATTACATTTAGAGCTGAAACGGACGGAAGACTCGGCTACGTAGTCAGAACTGCCGAATAATCCCGTTCCCGATAACGGCGGTGCAGATTCCTCTGGATGGTGGTCGGCCGCGTTCCCAGAGCTTCGGTTTCTCGGATCGTCCGCTGTCTCAGCAACCGCTTCGCCTCTTAATTGGCCTCGTTCGTTACGATTACTCGAACGATACATCCTTTTTATTGGCGACCGTCGTACTATTATTCAACCGCGAACCACTGCGCCGTCACGGTTCGTTCCATGGATTCCTGGTCAATATTTGATGAAGGAAGAAGAAACTTCGATAAAGGTTTTCGATTAATTTATCCTGGATCGTCATCCGCTCGAACAACGTGTACATTGTATGTCGAACTCTCCACGACCACTAGAGACGGACATCATGCTTTATTGCACATACTTTGAAAACTTCTATTTAGCACTGATCGCAAATTGCGTGAACAACCAGCGATCAATCGAGTGGATGGCTCGTGGCTTCGTCAAGCACTTTCCGCGTATGCTTTCGACGGTTGATGGCTCTGCATAGATAATGTGGACAATTAGTGCTGATCGAAACGACGAATTCGTCGGTTTAGAACGTATATCTTTGCGTTTTGAACGTGTTCTCGGTTTTTAAAGGATATTACAGGTTCACGTTTAAATGAATATAAAAATTGCATATTTGTATTTAATCAATTTGAAATTATTGAAGTTATTTAAAAATACAGGGAAAGCATACATTTTCTATTCATGGATAGTATACATGTATGACATAAAATACATGAAACCTTGTCATACATTTCTTTAATATACATGTATTGTAAAGCTTGTCGATGAACGATACCAGTCGAACAAGGGTTGAAGAAGAGTTAGCGCTTGAGACTGGATTTGCACGTATGTAAATATGTATATTATATATCTCCGTAAATTTCAGACATTTCTACATCTCGAAGGACAAACGTGAGAAAAAGCAGGCAAGGAGGATACAGAATAAAAAGGAATGGGAGAAAAGTTTTGTCATAACTCATTGAAGATCCGTGATCTTTATATTTATCCGAAACATCAACATATCTCTTTTTTCACTCCGACGAATCTTGTCCCGAATTGTTTCCGTAATCCACGATATATCGCGAATAACAAAGTCAAACGACAGAGAGCAAATCATGATCGGGGAAGGAAATAAAATTCGAACCCACGAGGCAACAAAGCAGCAACAAAACGTGTCGAATTTCCTCTTTCGATTTCGCGAGCACTATTCAATTTCCCGAGGTACCGCGACCAAGGGACATTTCTTCCCTCACCCCTTGCTGTTTTTTCCGAAATACTTTTTCTACTTCGTTCCGCCTTTCTGTCTGACACGACGGTGATTGCCGGCCGCAATTCCGCTCTCTGCTCGTTCGAGGGTTCGGTTGACTCGAAGCGAGAAGAAATGGCCTTGCCGCGAGTAACGTAGTTAGACGAACGCGTGGCCAATGAGCCATTTGCTCTCCAACCCCTCTGGGCTTATTTTTCCGTCTCTTCTCTCCGAGAACACCAGCCACCAACTGCCTTTTGTGCTGCTTTCTACTTTCGTTTCTCTGCTCGATCGTTCTGGTGTTGGATTGGTTCCCGTTAACGAGAGGCTGGTAATGGGGTACAATGGTTGATAATCTTGTACTAGATTTGGTTATTCCAACCATTCCAGCGCCGCTATGAGCTGTGATTCAGATATAATTGAGTTACGAAAGTATGTGTGTACGCCTGATGCAAATCGTTTATCAAATCAAGTTATTATTAACTGCTGTAGTTGGAAGAACTGTTTTAAATAACCAACTTGACAACAATGATAACATTTTTGTAACTTTAACAATCAATTGTATTTTTATAATAATGAAATTATGTGCAGTATATATTTAAAGCATTTCGTTTTCGCAGTATTGGTGTCTCCAAACAAATATCGGTGAATAATGTATCCAACATTTCAGAAGTATCATATGGAAAGTTAATATCGAACAACAAGTATCATAAATATAAAGTGGAATTTTTTCAGATTTATTTGGAAGCAAATACGTTTATTTCTGATTTAGCAAAGACTATGCTAATACGACTTTCTAAATCCTGATATGTATGGTACTTAATTGTTAATCCCTGGAAGAAGAATGTCTAACTTTCAATTGAATTCCAAATGTTCCATCTCACAGATGCACACGTTGAATCGTTTAAATTTTGAAACGGAGCACTTACCTTCATTCAATTCTCTTTTCCACTCGTCGCTTTCTCCCGTTGTTCTTCTCCACCTTGCCAAGCTGAAAGCTCACCTCGTCTCCTCATCCTCGAGACCAGTTACCATCGAGATTTGCCCCTTTTTCCGATTATCTTAGATTAAGCGAAGGCTCGAGTCCTTAGGACCGAAGATTTCAGGCCAGAGAAAGAGAGAAAGGGAAGTAGGACGTATCGGGATATGTCGGCTGTGAACCTAATCGAATTTCTTTTACCGCGTTGATGCCGACCACGCTTATCAGACGAAATTTCCCACCGTACCGAGATAAGTATTTTCTATGAAAGTTTAATTTATCGGCTGCGGAGCCATCGAGAAGGAATTCGTTCCATCGCATCGTCGCGTTCGCTAATGGCCGGTAAATATTGAATCGGCACGAATAATTAATTCCCTCGGAAATTCTAGTTTATGCGTCAGTGGTAATAAAAACTAGAGCAGTTATCGGGCTAAGGTTCGATCTGATCGACGACGTTTAACCGTATCAGAATTTAAATGAGAATTCGCGATCCGTTCTGTTTTAATCTCGCCGCGACGTCGCGATTGAAAATTACGTCTATACCGCAAATAATGCAAGAAACCAAACGTCTATTTAATAAGAACAAGAAATTTTTATTCAAAGTTCTAATTATGTAACATATTCGAGTCACGTTTCCTCTTTAATTATTTTAGCTCGTGACGTTTGTCTTATTTAAGTTTGCACTTTATCACAGAAAAAGGAATATTGGCGTCAAGTTTGCAGGAGCATTTATACGAGTGTTTATTCTGCGAAGTACCCTTTCAAGGGTCAAGCTTTTCGCTTTTTACGCAGTATGAGTATATTCAGCGAGAAGTATATAGTAGTTTCCGGTATAGTGCAAAACGGATTTATCATACAATAATTATATTAATATAATAATATAAATAACTTTATAATTTTAGAAAAATTCTAAATAATTTCATGTACAATTTTTGATTATTGTAATTTCTAAGAATAAAAATAGATACAGTAATTCGAAATTAACGAACGTTGTATTCGACCAACGTAATTAACATTCCCGTTCACTCACGGTCGTCGCTGAAATCCTCTTTAATCAAACATTTCGTTAGTCGATGGCCGGATTTTGTCGTAAATCGACGTTGTCGTGTGCAATGAAGGTCGAAAACTTCTTTTCGCGTTGGGCAAAGTTGCTGAGACGAGGTACGGGTACAGATGCGGTGCTTGGTAAAGTAAAGTAAATAATGATTAGGGCGATTTGTATTTTTACGTCGTGCCTGATTTCCGTTGGGTAAATATTGCGAGTTTTCTTAAGACCGTACTTCTGCTTTCCCCGACCACCGACATCGTTCTGTCTCCCCGTCGACTTTCCGCTTTTCCTCGACCGACGACGCCGTGAGTTTCGTCGAATACAGGTCTTAGGACAAGGTTTTTCCGTTTACACACGAGTGTTAAACATCTTTCTCGAACAGTTCCGAATCTGCTTCGTCTTCCGGGTATTTGAGAATCATTTTTCTTGCCGATGCAATCCGCCATCGTGGCCGCGTAGTCGGAACTGTTCTTTGTGAAAGGAATAAAGTTGTGATGATGAAGATTAAATGAGTGCTTACTGGTTGTACTGACAAAGAGGATTTTGAGATATAATTTGTAAAAAAATATTTAACAGATACAGGTATTTTATGACTGCACAGAACAACTGAACTACTGATCATTTGCAGAGATATTATCGTAATAAGTTCGAAATTGTAGACTCAATGTATCTTTCAAATATTACAAATTCTAATTTAATATAGCTAATTAATGATAAAACTATTAGCATTAACAATTTGGACAAAAATTATCTCTTGAGTCATCGTGGATATACGTTCTAAAATAAAATCACCTATTGCATTTTAAATATTGAGCCTAGAGCAATAGAATCCATCCACAAAGGAATCAGTATACTTAACTTAATCAGCGAAAGTAGCTGAACGATCCGCAAAACGCGGTTACGATAACAGGTATCTGTCCCACGCTACCGGACATTAGAAGCAGCAGAATTCCCAATAACGAAGCGTCGAAACTAACCGATGGGTTATAGCAGGATTCTGGAATGTAGTTAAATCGCACAAGAACGTTAATCGTGTGTCTGGATCGTTCGATGCTCCTAGAATGAAACAGTCTGCTAATTTAATTGAAGAACGGTATGCACCGCTTCGATGGTACGAGCCAAGCTATAAAGACCATCTCGTTGAGCAACGCAGATCCTCTCGCAAAATATATCAAATCGCACGCGAAACTTTCTAGCAAACAAGAAAAATGGGAATGGAACGCGTTCATCCGGGCGAGTAGTGCTCGATGTTCTACGGAAATGTGAATTGGTTGCCTTCGGTACCAATTTTTTACCCCTTTTTTCTTCTTTTTTCCGTCTCTTTTTTATTTTTTTTTTCTCTTCTTCTATGTTTTGTTCCGTCAAACCATTCTAGCTTACACGTTTGTAAAATCACGGGCGAAATGATGTACAGACACGATGTTCAGCAGCGACCGTTCAAGTGGAATCGGTTGTAGTAGGCTGAGGAGCCGTGTTTTCGTAGCCCATGCGGAAACCAGCGGAACATCGGTTCGTTCGCGTGTACGCGTGCCTTCAAAGAGCGATTTTTTATAGCTTTTTTTTGACGAGGGGCAAATTTTGTCGGTTTTATTCGATCGCTACACGTATCGTTGGTTGGCGCGCGATCGCGGACCACGTTTCTTTATTCATCTCCGTATTCCGAAATGGATACCTTACCAATGTAATTGAACGCGGAATACTGTGAAAGGAGTGAAAGGGATATTCTAGACAGGTGCAAAATTGGAGGCAAGAAAAGTGTGCACGAATGAGAAGTGGTTGTAATTTATATCTGTGTATGGGATTACATATTTCTGAATATCGTTATTCGTTAGAGACGAAATATTTCATTAAGCGTATGTATTAATATTACGTTATTAATTTCGTTTAATTATTAAATTATTATTTTAGAATTTAATAATTTCCAGCCACCAACCTAGTTTTTGAATTATCACACGAAATAATTTTTTTAAGAAAACATAATCAAATTTCCAGCAATATTTATAAATGTAATAATTATAAATACAATCTGTAGAAAATCTGTAGCTCAAACGTTATTAAATTTCTTCGAAATAATCTTTTGAAATATGTATGCACTTGTATCATAATAATAGTGTCAGAAGATGGATGGCTTTCAACAGAAAGTACTGTTAAATCATTATTACTAAACTTTAAATGGTAGTGAACTGAAATGAGACTAAGTGATAACGTTCTATAGTGCGTCTCATAATACAATATTTAATATTGATATGTTCATAATGTAAGGTATTTAAGTGTGGCAGAAGTATACTTTGTCTGATCAGTCAAGATCGTAACTACTAATTATCGTAATACTGTACATTTCGTATTAAATATTCTTGCCGCCTTCCCTCAAATAAATTTATGCAAACACAAAACACAAGTTCGTGTTCACACGCGAATATGGAAATTTGCATGCTTCACTAGGCCAGCGTATCATGTATGGAAAATCCTCCGAGAAATTTCAATTGTAATCAAAATTCCTCCATCATCTATGATACACTCGAGAGAGCATGCAATTTTTGCCAGATATTTTGCATGTTTAAGGAAGCCCTACCTTCGTATCGATACAACGTTTGCATTGGCATCAAGGAATCACTTATAATAGGAATTTTAATAAATGAAAAATCTTTTGATATAATTAACGCTACGAATCAAAATTAACTAAAATAACGCGGTGTAGATTTTATCGGTTATTAAATATATATAAGCGTTTTGTAAAATTAACGTCGAATGTTATTGAAATTAATTATAATTATCTGTGCATAATATATTTAGAAATATACGTATGCGTATACTTCCGTTCAAAAGCTTGGACAACCTGTTTTCTGGACGAAATATGCTTTTTTGTACATTTTTCTACGAAATATATTATAATCATAATTTTCATTTTTAGATATAATTAATTATACTTTCAATAAAAACCAATCTATAAAATCGGTTGCTTAATCAATAATAATTAGCAAAGCAAATATCATACAGTTCATTTAACCACTTTGATGGTTACTTAATTTCCAAATATTCTGATTATAACTCGCTAAATTTTCTCCTCTGATAAAAAGAAGCACCTTCTGTTTAAATTTCGTGCTTGAAACGTCCTTTTATCCGAGATGCTGAGAGTCGAGCTAACTTTTCCAGCTACAAATTAGGGAGTAAATGGCGCGAAACGGGTTGTCGCAGTATTCTAGAGGATATTGCAGCGATGTATCGCATTACTGTAACGCGAACCAACGGTCTCGCTCGTATCGTTGGCAATGGCGACGACAACGACAAGGAAGAGGAAGAAGAAGAAGAAGAAGGGCTGGAAATGGTGGAAGAAGTCGGAAGAAGAAACGAAACGGTCCAGGATCGCGGAAACTACGCTCGTCGGCCGAGTTTCATCGGATCCGCGTTAACGGCTAACTCGAAGCTACGTTAAATTAAACAGAGGGGAGATAAGTTTGGACGTGTCGCTAACTTTGCTCCTCTCGAACCACCCCTTCTTGCAAACTGGCCTTCTTCATCGTCGGCAATCTCGGCTGTTGCCACGTTTTAGCCATTGTCGCGATACGAACATGCCAAATGTTGAAAGTTACCGCTTGGATCTTTCGTATTATATATTTGGTATCGATAATATAACAGGGATAAATGTGTAGAGTGCCAGTAGCTGAAAGAATAATCTTTCTGGTATATAAACAATATTTAAAATCAGTGAAATAAATTTGTGACAACAAATGAGCGATTGAATTTGTTCTTAAATAATGTTATGCTCTAGCAATTGATTTTTATATATACTTTTAGTATGTATAATAACTTGTACATGTATGTTGATCTCTTTCATAAGAGATTGACGTTTGGTATTTAAATGTGACGTTTGATTTTGTTACTACATATGCTATCTTGTTATCAGAAATAGGCAAACGGAATTTAAAAAATAGTATCTGTTGCAAGAATTAATAAAGCATTAGTATAATCCAAAAATAAGGTGAAATCGAGCATACATTTTTATTACATATTTCGAATCCGTTTCAGAAATTTAACATTACGATTTTATTATATAAAATTAGACATTCATCTGTGGAGTATCGAAAATATATGAGCCTGTTGTAAATCGTTGTAAAATTTCACGATTCCCAGAAATTAAAATTAAATTTAATATTAGCGTTACGTGAAATAATATTTTATTACGAACGCAATTCGCATTTAAGCACAATTAGACCTTAACCATGAGTGTAGCGCGATATTACAGAACAAAGGGTTAGGTTACACTCTATATATGGAAAACTTGGGTGGTGTCGAGCTGCTCGATGCGCAGACATTATCGACATGCGCAAAAATAACGAGCCTCCTTCGGACTCAACGAACGAGAATGTATGAATAATAATAGGCGATACGTATTTCCGGTTGATGTTCCAGTTTAGCCAAAAGGGAAACGTGTTCACATTCGGTATCAAACTTGTTCCTGCCAACGATTCGTTCGCCAAAATAAATAATGATCAAAATTAACTTACTTACTGCAAGATTTATACGTTTCCATCAAATCGTTATTAGAAAATCGATATTCCTTATCAAAAATTTAAATTTGATCTATTAGTATATTGTATAATAATACATAGATATATTAATAGAAATAGAAATATAATGTATAGATGTAATAATAGAATATACTATATTCTAAGTTTCTAGCAAATGAAGACAGCTTTAATAAAGACAATCACTTCGCAAATTCAATCGATGAAAAATGACATAAGTAACGAGTAATTAACTTCTTCAATGAGAAGAAAATTTGCTCTCATGAAGTTCAAAATGAAAAAGTGAAGAAATTTGAAACATCGTATACTTAAATAAAATATTCACCCTCCAAGTCTGTCGAAAACAAATTCGGTCGAACAATCTAAAATTCTCTAGAAATTAATACTTGAACGCGTTTCATACAACCTTGTTTCAACTTTCATAGTCGCGGAAAATCCAAAATGTCTGAGAAAACCGGTCGCTAAGCCGACAGCGGAAGTACAATGACTGGCATCGTGGCCCTAACAGAGCCTTCGTATTTTATCTAAATGACGTGAAAAGGGAGGCAATGTTCGAAGTCAGGTCGGGTCGCGCCCTTAACATCCAGTCCCTTTCTATCCACTCACCCTTTCCTTCGAGGCCATCTTCACCCTGTCCGTGCGCCGTTTCCTCTCTCGAACTTTCGTTCCCCGTCTCACCACCATAGGGAGCGCTTTAAAACCCGTGGAACATCGGGGTCGAACTCCCTTCCCAGGTATTATCTCGTCGGCTGTTCCATCGCGTAATGCGGAACCACGGTATACCGTCGCATTTAAGGGCAAAAATAGCGACACCCCTCGTGGCCTCTCTTTATTCGTGCTTCGGTCCATGAGTCGCGGGGACAGGTGGAAAGCGTGGCGTGGAAAAGTCTCGTGCGTGCGGGACGCGCGAACCGCGGCTAATGGAGATGCTGTGTAGGCGGATCGTATAAAATTTTATGGGCATAACCCGGTCGCCGGTCGCCGGTTGCTCCAGAGGAGGGTTTCTGCTCCTTTATGGTCCTTTCCCTTGCATCGGGAACGTATTTCTTTGTAACGACCGTTCGTTAAATTTTTCAGATATATATGAACCATTTATTTGCTAAATTAATTAACTTCACGAAACTGAAAATGGAGAAAATCGATGTAACTGTATAAAATAAGAATCGATCACGAATGCTTTGGCACTAAAATCTGAAAACCTTTATAAGGCGGAGTTAACCACTTCTATGTGACATCTTCTATATATTCATGTTTAATCGAAAAGCGTGTTCTGGTTAATTAATAGTCTGAAATTATTTGTGGAGGAGTTAGATCGGCGCTGGGGTTATTTTTACCCTTGCAGATAGAAGGGTGTTGCGGACCCTACTTGTATTTATAGGTATGGAACACTTGAGATTTTTATTGCTTCTTATCATGGAAGTATAATTACTTGTTGTATGGATAGTCCATTATCTAAAAGACTGCGATTCTTAAGAAATAAATATAGTAATATAGTATGTAAGTATAATGCTACTAACAATAATATAGTATAATGTTGATAGTTATTAACTTTGCACTATTAAATCGTAAGATGATCATGCAAACGCCCTACAAAGCTGTAGATAATTTTAAGATTCTTTTTATTGCAACACCTACTTTCTTCAGTCAAGTAACATGCCCCAAAATTTTCTACGGTGCTCTAAATATACAACTGCTTAAATTTTATATAATGAATTTGCAATTCAACAATTTAATTCAGAATCGGGATATTGGAACGACGCGACTGTATAGCTAATATGAATTCTTTCTCTGGATTCATACGAGAAAGAAAGTACTCGAACCTTCGACCCTTATTGAAACCGCTTGTTGGCCACAGTTAGCAATGGATATAGGCCGCGATGTAAATGGTACGTAGAAGTGGCGTTCGACTAGATGGAAACTGACTCGACGAATGCATATCCGACGGTAAAAATTGGAATATCCTAGCGTAGAATACGAAAATCGACGGCGGAGAGGGACAACGTGTGATTTATATTCAATGGAGAATGGTTCTTCAAATTTTCGCCGGCACCGGGAAATCGACCGAGTTATATTGAACTACGATATTTTATGTAACTTCTGGCTATTTGCATGAGCCGATAGTTCAAGCGGTCGTACGTTTTATTCTGGATCATTTACATTTGTAATGCTGGCGAGTATATTTTCAAATTTCGATCAGATTGAGTCGTAAGGATTTGTGCATTAAGTTTTTGTGCTAGTTTGGGAATTGCTCGATAATTCCAAATGATCGAGGTAAACTATTCCACGATTTTTTAAATAAAATAGATGTTTTCCAAGAATATGTTCGCAGCCATTGCAATATTAGAATTTTAATCGTCGGGGGAAACTTGCATAATTTCTTAATACTTATCAGTCCTCAAGTCCTCTTTATCAAATTTGTATTTAAAAAATATATTTCCTCATAAACCACACGAAATAAATTACTAATGTGATTTGTGATAAACAATGGCAAAAATATTTTTTAGCTCTAAAGCTACAATCTCTTTAAAATCCTCGAACTAAAATACTTCGATAGTTCATCAATTTTCATAAAATCATCTAACTACCTATACTCTAAATCATTCCTTCATCAAAATATTTTCGAAAGTAAACTAACGTATCTTTGTCTTCAGCTTATGTCCGCCACCATCGATGAATCTAACCTGCACCGTTTCCCCCATCGTTCGAATCGTTTGATCCAACAATGAAGTTCGACGTCAAGCATCTTCCGACACGTTTGTTCTGCAAGAATCGAGAACAATGCGGTAGCTAAACGAATCAAAGTGTTCCTCTTTATTTCGGTCCCTGGAGAGTATCCGTTAATCAGGTACGTACGTACATGCAAGAAAGGTAGGAAGGAAGGAAGGAAGGAAGGAAGGAAAGACCCTCGCGTTCCGGTCCATGTCCACGTGCACCGGCAGAGCCCATTCGGGGCCCGGTTGTTTGTTAAATATGCCACTTAGCCGTCAAGTCGAGCGCGGTTAGTTGTTTGTTTTACTTGAAGCACTCGCGATAATTATTCATCGTTGCCTTTATGGCACGCCTCGCCCTTCGAGAGCATGCCAGCCGAGGAATAACGACGAGGTCCTCTCTCTATTGACTTGATGGTACTCGCTAGAGGCCCCCTGCTCCTCAATCGTTCGACTTCACGAAGAATAAACTGCGAAAAGGACTCGTTCTCTTGCACACTTGCTCCCCGTTATGCTCCGCATTCAAGCCGAATGCAATGTTCCCTTTTTCTGTCTCTTTCCCTTCCTTGATCCCTTGCAGCGGTGATTCTACCCTCTTCCCCGGCTTCTATCCTTTTCCTTTTTTTATCTTCTTTCTCCCCTACTCCAGATGGCATTGTGGCCGTCAAACGACGTAATAACGATAAGAGCGTTCTCTCGCAGAGAAAAGAAAAAGAATTTCTTGTCGTTGCTCGACCCAGGACTGACTGTTCGTGTCTTGTCGTGTAGCCGAGACACGAACGGAGCGTATTATTGTTTCGTTACCTACGAACGGACTTTCATCGATTTCTGTTTAGTTGAAAACGGCTGAGTGCCACGCTATTTCGTTCCATCATCGGCTCTAAACGCGACAACCAAGTAATGGAGGGAGAAAAAACGAGTCGAGGCAGAGTTCACCTGGGCGTCGATCGCTGATGGAAATGTTTGATGAAACGTGAAATAAAGACGATTGGAATGTCGAGATTAATGGCACGGACAATGACTAAGAAATTACTTCGATCTCTGTGTTCTTTTCAATTTATACTTTTAACGCAACAAAACAATATCAAAAATATTGCTATCACTATAACGTAGTACGTTTATTTAATTTGTAGACACTGCGTTCAAGATGTACATTGATCTTACAATTAGAAATCTTGTAAGCTGCTCTAAAATGTACAATATTTCATAGGAATTCCTTTACGCACTTTTCGAATAAATCTTTCAATGTTGTTGCTTCATTACAATTCTACAGTTTAAAAATCGCGCGAAGTATATCAAAAGATTATTATTAACCCTAATTATTACACATCGTACAATCGCTACAATAAAATCTGTATCATATTATTATAAAAGGGAAAAACAGGAAACTCTATTCGCTCTGTCACACTCCTGAAGATATAACAAAAAGATCGTCCCAATTAATCCCAACGAAATCTACTCAATCGTGTGATTCGTGTCGTATTTCAAACATACTTAACCATCCTCGTCGGGGCACGTACAATTCGCCGTATGAAAGCAACCGTCTCATAAGCATCGCAAAATAACCGGATCCTGGGAGGAACGAGGGGGTAACACGTTGTGGCGTAGTCGGCTCGCCCCCAGCGTGAAAATTCCGATTCGCTCGAGTGTACCGCTTTCACTCGTCGTTAAAGTCTCGGCGGGTCTTCATCGTCGCGGTTTAATTTCGGCTACAAGGCGAAACTTTCCGGCCGCGCGAGATCGAGCGAAAGCCATTGGACCAGCGCCGACGACGGACGATCCCCGTGGCCGAAGCTAACGACGACGTCGGGGGACGATGTTTGCGCTCTCTTCTACCCCAAAAACCTGAAAGGGTTCTCCTGTAGATTAGAAAGACCGCGGTACACGTATTTCGCCTACGAAAGGGTAGATTGGCTTTCTGTCTCTATTAGACCGCGTCTCGCCCTTGCTTCTACCTCCCCACCGCCAAACTATCCCTCCGACTATCTCGTGCCGTTGGCCTACCCTGGCCTTTTCTGGCGCCGCGATATTAACTCCGGGCCTTGTAGACTATCCTTTCATTCTCGTACGCTGGGAAATCGTGCCAACGACGCGATGCAGATAATCGACGATTGGCTGTTCACCGTGGATAAGCGACCTGCAGCTGTGAAATTCCGGCTGTTTGAATCAATTAAACCTCTATTTTTAGGTAGTTTTATTCTGTTTCTGTTGAGATACCGTGTAGATGTTTTTCTATTTTTACGGACAAATTTCGTACCTTATTACGATTGACTTTCTCTGTGAATTATGTGAAACTATAGGCCGTGATGATGTTACGAGGAAATAGAAATTTTAAAAAATATTTGGAGATTTTAGATATATACAAAGGTCATAAAAAGTGTTGGCGTCATTTTATTTTTTAACAAAGCATTTTTTTATCTGGTTTTATGTATTTCATTCTCATAGTATCAAATTTTTATAGTCATGTTAAACGACATGAAATGTGCTTGAATTGTACTGATTAATTAAATATAATACGCTAATACTTTTCGTATTATCGCAACTGTAGACAAATTTTATTAACCACGTGAAATCGCTGGATTATAGATTCTTCTACGTAGTAAGTATTTATCTTTCTGGTCACGTAGAGAATATTTTGAAACAAAATAAGTGAATACTTAAAAGGAAGAAATATATGGTTTAAATTATTTTGTGAATCCATTTACATACATGAAATTTTCTATTTTATTTTTTGCCATATCTATCTGTTCCGTGTTATCTTTAAATTCCAACAGCAATTCATTTGATTGCGCTAAAATTTACGATCGTTCTATTCGTATGTTTCAGATGGTGAGTGTTTCAGACACAAAATACGCAATTTCATGATTTCACAGGAGAATAATAGTATTCAGGTAAACGTTATCACACGAATTTTCCACGTTAGTTTTCACCGATGAATAGCTTATCGAAGCTGTCGAAGATTAACTTTTCAAATACCGTCCGCAGAAATGAATTTTATCAGGAACGCGTTGAACCCCTAACAAATGGTATTATGTTCCCCTCGGTTATCTGATCAACATAACTCAATGCGGCCAGTGACCACCGTAACGTGATACACTGACCAAAACAATGCATGCGTTTACGGCGGTTTACGACCTTTGATAATTACGGTATATCGATCATTTTAAATGAATTAAGCAAAAAGATACAATTATATCAATCGATGAAAATTAATATTCATAAATTTATCATATCAATATTGTCCTGTTATTTCGAACAATACCGGTAAATGGAGCAACTTAATCGTTAACTCTGTTACAATCGTCAATTATATTTTTTAACTCGAGTTTCGTATATCGTTCCCTCGATGGCAATTTTTTGCGTTAATCTCGTTCATCCGTCAAATTAAAATACTTTAAAGTGGTGCAGCCTTGAATACTTGTACAATATTGAAGAAATTGTCTAATTAGTTGAAGAACTTTAACATAATTTTTACATAATATTACAACTGGATTATGGATGTTTATGCAAATTTATATTCTACTTCACCAGTATAATTTCAGAAATGGTAGCTATATGGAAATTCTTTTCACCTACTATACATTATGATGTAGGTATAGAAGTAACTCACCTCAAATATTTGATATATGTATGTATTTAAATTTCCAAATATTTAACTTGTATTAAAATGTACAAATATTTAAGTTTGATTTAAAACTTATTTAAATTTTCAAATATCCAAATTTTCAAGTATTCATATTCAAATCTTTTTACGACTTGAAATTTTCCATTAATTCGCAAACATCCACATTCTAAGCACGACAAACGAATCGTTGCCTTAATGTATTCCTATTTTCGTCACCCTGCCTTATAATTTCTCTGTGCAACAAATTTCCTTCTCGGATATTTAACGTATTGCTCACGTTAACTATTTACGGACTAAACACTCAAAGGGTTAAAGACAAATCCTCAAGCCAGTTCCCAATTTCGAACTCGAAACCGACGGCAAGCACATACGCGTAAGCCGCGTTTCTCCTCGAAATCGTTATCGTCTCTGAGTTGCAGCAACCACGCGTGTAAACATTTTCGCAGTAAGCGTACCGAGGAATACGAAGAGTAATTGATGGGAGAAACCGCGGACCTGCGATTGAATGTCTCGCGATTTTCATACGCGGGACGGGCGATTGATAATAATCACGAAGCGTATTCATCGGTTACAAACGAGATTACTCAGGTGGCCGGTGCGTTGATCAAAGCAGGATTCCCGGCGAAATACTCTAATTGGCGCGTGCATGCTTTGCCGGGGAATTTGATTTGCTTTCCGTTTGACGGAGGTCCGCAGATTGACCCTGACGATATTGCGATCCGTGTACTCTCGTTGGTGCTTCGGGTCAGAGAAGATTCAAGGCAATCTGAGGTCTGTGCACTCGCGCGCTCGCTGCATATATGAATACCAACAGTGGAAGGAAGTTTATTGGGAGGTCGGGAAGGGCAGGATTACTCGTTAAGTCAAGTTTAGATCGTGGTTAATCTTAGCTTCCCACCCCCGAAGTTATCGGCTGATAAACAGGAAAACGATGTACCGTTTATATTTGCCCGCTTCTATTTGCGTATCGCGAAACCTGCAACCGGAGGTAATGTTGCGTCTATGGTTGATCCAACAACACCGTTTTACACCGACTATGGTGAACTTAAATTATGGAGAAAAATTTTTTATATTTCTTGTACGAAGATGCACTGACAGTTGAAATTTTTGCTTTATTGAATCTTTTCTGAGATTACTACTTTGCGTAAATTTCCGAGATTACTTGAAATTAATACTTTAACATTGGGACAGACTCATTGATTGCCTGCGCGAAATAGTCAAATTGCAATATTAAATATGAGATATACAGTGGTTTACGGAAGTATTCGAATACTTGTAGATACTTTTTATCAACGTATTATGTTCGATATACGAAACATTTTGAACTTTCAGTAGCACTGTAATGAAACCCAAGTTTGAAACAAATCTGAGAATATATGCATACAGAAATTTCAAGATATTTAGTTCGGGTATGTGTAAATATATTTCACAAAAGTTGCGTATGTATATGGTAATCGATCATCTATCATATTAATAAGCTTCAATATTCTATAGAACCATCTGTATACTAATTCTTTATTAAATATATGTCTGCAGTATAGGTTTCTAACTTCTATATACATTTACAGATTGGTTTCAAATTTTATCAATATAATCATTGCAGTTGTGTTTCGTGGTAGTGTTAATGAAATTTCAAAAGGTTTTATATAACACACACATATATAATAAAAGTTTTCTATGCTAAATGTTCAAATACTTTGGAAATTGGCAAATGGGCATCACGCTTTAAATTGTCTTCAATATTCAATTGTTTTAAGCCACGTTAAAGAATAAGAAATTTGCTGCAGTAACTTTATTATCTGAATCTTTCCTATGAATTTAAACTCTGGAAACGTATCTTGAAAGTTGCTGAAAGTATAAATTTATCGCTTGAAAAGTTAGAACTTGTACAATGCAAGATTCATAATCTTTCATCGAAGACTAACTAAAGACTATGACCGAAAACTGTCATTGGTATTAAAGTTTTATGCGCAAGAAGAAAGATAATAGACATTCTGAAAATAAGTAAGACATATCCATTTAGTTATTTCCAATAAATATAGACTAGAATATGAAATCTTTTCGTATTTCCACCATTCTTCAGATTTTATACTTATGGATTATTATTTTCCAGACACAGTATCTCAATTTTAGAACTGACGAAAGCGCGAAATATTGAAGTTATATTTAGTATGTCAAAATTAATTTCCAGGAATAGTGCCAATGGAATTACAAGGAAATTATTTTATTGATAATATGTTTTCCAACTGAAATAAGAAGAAAAATTTAACTTGCTATGTTGATGCTCACTAAAATATTTTGTTGAAACGAACTGGTTACAAAAATGTCCTAATTTATAGTTTCACGAGGAAATTTTTACGTGAGGCGAAACGAAATGTATGAGAAACGAAAATAAGAAAGGTCGCGTTCTATTTGATACACGCGGCCTTGCAACATGCAACCGAATTTAATGCAGAAAATAGGAACAGTCGCTATTCTACTCGGGAAGTTTGCATTCTAACGTTACTAATTACGAGTTAACTCTACATAGACACTTGAGTATCTCAAGTTTCTTTGTAAAATATCAGTTTCAAACTTAGCCGAAACTTCATGTTGCATCTCGTAAACAATTAGCGAATATGGGGGATAGCTTGAACTTGCGTGACATGTCCAAGATATCCGAGCCAGTGGATGTAACGTGTCTCTTTTGAGGAACATCATATCCTCTTAGCTATATCATAACGTCGCAGCACCTTTTAATAAGCACATAAATACTCTTGCAACAGTTTCACTTATAAATACTGTAACTTCGCGGAAACGTACAAAACGAGGAACGAAGGAAATGTTACATACAAATGACTACTATGGATGATAATTAAAAATGGAAATTCTATTATGCTTATAGATCGTGATCACAGGTCGTGTTTATAATAGCGTGTATTATCGTTGCAAATAAATTCATTCTAAAAAAAAAAAAGGAAATTTGTCAGAGGAAAATATTCTTTGATTTTATGATTCTATCTATCCAGGAAGTATAAAATAGAATGATTATTCTTCATCGCATCAGGTTCTATAATTCTATATTTATATAAAATCATATACAAAAATAAAAAGGAAAATTACAGCTCTTCCAAAAACGTCCCACATATATTCTCAATAGTTGCATCTAAACTTTGTAGCTTCTGTAGTACATCGAAACATGATCCAATATTTCAACACATTAGCACAATCTTCGATTTTCATTAAACATCGTAAGAAAAATGTCAACTTTCCTACTACACATGTATTGAAATAGCACCAAAGTCCCACCTAACGAATTCTATCTAACAATTGAAAATAAATTAGACACATGCTAACCTTATCTTGTATCCCGCTTTCGTTGAGGATAAACTGAACGATCTTGGAGGATGCGTATTAGCCGCGATTCGACGAGGACAGATAAGCCATCAGTGTCAGTTTCAGAGATCTGAAAGCGTCCACTCGACAGTTACGTTAAAACGGGTTGATATCTATCGTCCTGCCCAGCCGAATGTCCTGTCAGGACTTTGTGATCCCCATCACGAGAGTCATACACGTCACCGGCATACCCGGGCTTGGTCCGTTTCGCAGATAACTCATATCCATCTATATTAATTCTCGGCGGTCGGTGTGCATGCGCACCCTCGGAAATTAAACTCCGTCTTTGCGTTCTGACGTGCCTCTGATTGTCATCGATCTGAAATTCCGGACCTTTATCCGACCTTTGCGATAATTACGATATATCTTGGACGCGTTATTAGTTTTGGCTTGACAGGGTATCTAATAGAATCGACGGGCGCGGGTTTCTGTTATGATGAAACTCGTGGAAAGTCAGCGATGAAACGGGAGGTGAAGATTTCTTGGATGATGAAGATTTATTTTATCTGTTTCATTTCTTTGAGAATCAAGCTTCTGCCTTTTCTTCTTCTCATATAATCATGTCGTTTTAATTTCGATGAATTTCATTTGGAAACATATCAACATAGATATACCATATAATCAAAATTTTGTAATTCAAATTCTAGTGCTGTTTTATTCATACAGGGATATCTCCCGTTTTAAATCTTTTTTTATTAACCATTTGAAGCCTGTATGATGGTTTATTTCAGCTTACATGTTAAATTTTGCCTGGCTATATATGCATATATTAATTTTTATATACAATCTTTTTTATTCATACGTAAAATTATCTGCAGAACTGATATTTCTTGCTG
Organism: Bombus pyrosoma; assembly: GCF_014825855.1. Lineage (NCBI taxonomy): Eukaryota > Metazoa > Arthropoda > Insecta > Hymenoptera > Apidae > Bombus > Bombus pyrosoma. The sequence goes on from NC_057775.1 coordinate 16,031,800, forward strand.
GACTTTAATTGACAACGCTCGAGAACTTTGTCGGATCTCTCTTTCTACTTTGTCGAAAAGCCGGAATTGTTAATAATGTAATCAATCGATAAATCGACGTATGAACGCGTCGTTGTTCAGTAACAGAAGTTCAATCGACCGATGAAAGCTTAATGCCGGCCAACAAGATTATAACAAGTATACAGTGCGAATTCGCTAATAAAGTTAAATTCAGCCAAACATTGCCATTTCGTACCTCGTTACGTAACTTCCGTTCGTTAAATAAACAACCGGCACGAAAAAACGTAATCTTCGTCGGTTTTTTCGATTCAATTTTCGCAACAACCGACGCGTGCAACGTCGCTTTCCCCTTTACGCACTATGAGAAGAGGAAAGGAAGGAAAAAATAGCGAAAAAAGGAATGTTGCAAAAAGTATCGTTAGTTTTGTGTGAACTTTCATGCTGAGAGAAAAACTACGAATTTCATATTTTTTCTATTTTTCGTTTCCTAACTCCATCGATGCTTCGTTATTCCTTCTTCGTGAATGAAAATAGTTTTCAAACACGTTGAGTCAGAAATACGAAGTTTATAGAGTTTCTTAAGATCGATAAAATCACGTTGGATTTATCCACTGTTTGTTATACAAATATTTATTTGCTTCGTGATCCAATAGTATTATACAATATTACAATTTCGTTTAGATCGTATAACAAGTTCGGCTTCTCCTGACGAGTGCACCTAACTTAGAAATTGATCGCAACTTTTCTACGAGACTTTCTTCCAGAATTATTTTCCTCTTTTCGATGAAATGGAAACAAAAGTGTTTGCTTCCATATCGCTTTCGGCACGATGTTTTTACGAAACACGATAACTGAAACGGATACGACGATGTACCGAGAGTTGTATTATACACTTATGGTTAGTGTAATAGCGCAAGTTGAGACTCACATCATTGCAATTGCAGTAAATGTAACTTGCCTCGAGCCGATATCGCGAACGTTATTATTTACGTTACAACTAGCTTGTTTAATTTGTTACATAATTCAAAAGAAAGGGATTCATTGAATTATACTCGTTTCAGTGTTAATACCCGTAATCAAAAATAGTCTGCTGCGTAAATATAGATTTTCAACAGTGATTGGTAGAAGGATATTAATGTGGAAGTAAATAAATAATCAGCGCAGCAGTAACAGTAATAATCTGCTGCAGAAGTAATCTACTCTGATTGATATTAGGAATCATTAATGATGGATTGTAAAATCCTCTGACTAACTCTTTGCCTCTGTTACATCGATATATAATATATCTATATAGAAATTGTTATTCCACACAAATTCCCTTAAAATAATATTTAATTCAGAACAATAAGTTCGTTCGAGTGAGATGAATTTGCAGCGGAGATTGCTAAATATTTAATTTGTATGAAGCTAACGTAATACGGGATACTGTGATTAATCAAATCTTTGACGATAATAAAAGAAAAAACTACAGAAAATTGGAACATTTGTGCAATAGATAAATCATTGGTTTACAAATCGGTAAGCGTAAAATTGGTTATCGTAACAACACTTGCGACTAAAAAAAATTGAATTTACTCGAAACAGAAAATCGCAGGTAACAATCGAACTGCTCGTTTGCTTCGAATTATTTCCCAGTTCGCGTCCTAACCCATTTTCTCCGAGAACAATCGTTTTCCATCGTTAACGAGTGAATTATCAAACGGGTGCTCGCCTACAGGGAAAAACAATCGAACGAAGGGAAAAGGAGCGAGAATTTTCATAGATGCGGCGGGCTCCAATCGCGATACGTTATCGAGCGGAAAGCGCGAACGCCCGTCACGGCTCGTTCCAATTAACGGGGAGGCTCGTTTCTCATTTAAGAACGCTTTAGAATGCGGCGCACCGTGAACGACCCATCGACCCGGCAACAACAAACAATTTATACATTTAATAACCTCCGTCTTCGATGATATCGCGCCAGTTTGTTTGTTAAAGCTAATTGAACGTGCGTTTTAATAAACGCACGCGGTCAATTGAAAACGCGGCCTAATTGGCGCTGTTCCCGATTTTCGGGGCTTGCGTTTTCATGCGCGACTACGCTGCAAACCGCTTAGGCACGCTGCCCTGGCTTTGCGATTCTCGCGACAGCTTTTCGCAATAGCTAACATGCGTGAAACGTACCTAATTCTTTCGAAAAGGCACGAAATGGACGCGCATGCAATTTTGAAGGCCCGATTGCCGGTTTCCGGTTGGTGTAACGAGCCAGCAGCAAGTAAATCCGCGCGGTTGCACGCCTCGCCGGCCACGCTTCGACTGGCTTTGCTGATTCGATAATGGAATATTTGCTGGTCTACCTTTGCGTCTTATTCGATGGTCAATTGATTAGAATTTTTGCTCGCGATTCGCGGTTTGTGAAAAGTCGATGTAATTAAAGACGAGAGTGATGTTTGGTAGTGTAACTGAGAGACAAAGGTACAACGAAGCGTGAGGCAGAAATCATTTCAGCTTTGCCCTGATAAAATGAACTGCGATAAAAAAAAAAAAAAAAACGATCCGACGTTATCGAAACATCCGAGCAAAGCACAACATTAAAAATACAATCGATTGCCGAAGAATCATGAATATCATCTAATAATCATTGCGAAGGTTTAAGATCTAAAAGTTTCTTTATTAAAAATCTTCGCCATTTCGATGTTATTTTGATAGATGAATAGGAAGCTAACAAATTGTCCAATTCTAGATCAAACATAATTCTTCCATCCGTTCTGGTCGAAAAGTGAAAGTGAATAGAACCTGTCCGCTTATTCTCGAAGCTGGCTGTCATTAGACGCACAAGAGATAAAGTAATTTCAGCTGGATTTTATATCTTTGCAACAGCAACTCTCTAACGCGAACAAACTCGACAAGCTCGCGATAACAAGGCCAGTCATTAGTCGTTGGTGCGCCACGGGAAATAGTAGTTCGCACGTGCGCAACAACGACAACGTAAAGAAAAAGAAAACAGCGGTTTTAGTTTCTCTCGCGGAAGAGGACTAGAAAATTGTAGTGGGTGCACATGCACTTGGACGTACCGCGCGCGGAAAACCGTCATTCGCGTGTCGTTCGAGCCGGTCCGCTGCTGGTCGGTGTGCTAATTAAGATGGACGAGCCACCAGGGGGATTAATGACACCCGTCGAGTCTGCCTCCGACTATCGTTACAACGTTCCGCTCGAAAGCATCGGAATACTCTTCCTAATTGCCTATCGGGCAAGAATGTTTTCGTCATTGCTGCTGAATTAATCTGATAAGACGCGTATGCAGCGGGGATTAGACTGAGGAATGAAACGTAAATTTGTTGTACCCTTGTAACGAATTCATCGTTTAGCCTCGTTATCGAGTCGAGCAATTTGTTATATCGTGATTTCGTTTCATCGGGTTTTCTTGTCTTTAGAGATCGTACAAAATTCTGGTGGCATTTAAAAAATGAATAAATACGTATGGAAAGTAGAAAGCTTGTCTATAAAGGATGACAATGGTGTTAAGAAAGATCTGATAAACATAATACGGTAGATGTTTTCTTTTCTTATGACGCACATATGTTGTAACCTACGAATGTATTTTTATGAAGTACATATATCTTCTGTATTTTTCCTTGTTGTACCTTTTAATTTTATGATCTTATGATCGTGACTAAGTGGTTGTTGGATCAGTTGATTTCTGTGTGTACGTAATATTTCATATGTCATCTGATGTTGTATAAAATTACTTTGCATTATAAAGTACAATTGGATTTTTTGCTCCAGATTGTTGATAATCGACGTACCACATACTCTAAGGCATATAGGAACTTTGTAGCGTAATTTAGTTAATAAATTTTTATTTGGTTGTTTTATTACAATAATAAAGCCACATTGTCGACATATCTGGTTTTCAATTTATGAAATAAATGGTTTATGTCGTTTAGAGCGGCGAAAGAAGTCGAGTACAAAACAGTTTTCAAGCTGGACAGGTAGCAATTGCGTTATCTGAATGCCTTAATGTCGCTAGCTGAGATTTTATTCTATGTACGTCTTATACTGATGACGACTGAGTAACAGCGACTCACGCAACTGTGCAGCCAACTGATTGCCACGAAACATACTACAGAAAATTCACACACTCTTCATCTTTATAATTTCTTCCTGATCGAGATTAAATGTCGACATGCTCAACGATTACAGCTACCTGGAACTTTTCCCTCATCTTTTACTCTCATCTTCCACGTTCCTTAACATGCATCTTAAACGAGCGACGCTGGCTTGATAAATACAGAACATTCTTTCGAAGCAGGACACCGTCACGTTGAAAGCAAGCGCATAATTAATATACGAATAAGAAAAGTTAGGTCCGCCGGTATATAATATATTAAAGCGTTTTTCATCGACATCGTTTCAGACACATCCCGCTATAAATTCGCAAATACGCTTAATTCGTGTCGTTGATGGTTTTATCTCCGGACCAAGGCGTTGGCAAAAAGCAATTTCTTCCACGTAGTACATACACCAGAGATAGGACCATCCCCTCGCTATCAAACCTGGAAACGTATGAATTCCTACTTTACATCCGCTCTGTGAGTTAAGTAGGCCATATTTCCAGTGTGGCAAACAGGGAGACCGGGGAATTTATTACGGAACAGATGTCCCCAAAAATAGAAGAAAGGACATCGTACGCGCTGATACTCGCGTAGTAGATGGACGTATATTAATAAGGTTATAAAATCGCTCAATGATCGAAGTTGAAAATTTTCGATAAAAGTTAAGTATCAAATAGCATTTGCATCAGTTTTTTTTATATAAATTCCTATCAACGTTAATAATTCAACGATGTGTCATAAAGGCGACCTAATAGTTTACGTTTTCGATTATGCCATAGTAAAATCTTCATATTGAATCATAAAGCAACATTAAAATTAAAAAATCTTTAAGAATGCATCGATCATATTTTTCTATTTGTTGGTCGTCTTTAATCGCTGCGATCGTCGAAAGTTGGAAACTTTAACCGCTGACCGATTTTACGACCTCGCTGTGTCGTTTTCTTTAGGCATACGCGCAATTTTATGCTGTTTAACGACAGATCGATGGCATTCTCGACAACTTCTCCCTTCTGGCTAGATCGTATATCTATATGGAATGGTGCGCGATGGTAGAGAAGCGGTGCAACGCATATAATTTCACAAAATTAGATTATCCTTTAATGCATGCCGGCTATTCATAATGCGGCAGTTCGCGAACACGTTGCGGTGTCTAGCCTAGCATCAGAGTGCATATTCCTGTCTCATCGGGCTCGATTCGTTCGCATTTCCTCTTGCTGGTATCGCTCTGCTCTTGCCTTTTTGCATCCACGTAATGCGCGCTAAATTAATTCTTCGTGCCGTTAGTTGATCCTCCGAACCGATGCGAAAATGCAGGGAAATGGAGAGAACGTTCGGTTCATCGGTGAGAAAATAATTATCGGAACGTGACTCGACGCTGAGAACCGAGTACTATAAAAGAAACGTGTACGTATGTAACTGAATTTGATCGGTGTCTTTCAAGGAGTATAAAAGGAACAAGGGATATTGGGATTGTGTGGTGTTTGTTGAATTGGTTTATCGAACTGATTCTTTGAAAATAGAAGCTAAGATGTGGAAGCAAAGTAGCGATTTATTAATCAGTTGTTGGTTGTATTCGTGAGACTTTTAATGTTATTTGCAACTTCTTATTGCTCTTATAATTCCTTTTTCCTGGTAACTTTCTTCAGAAAATGATCTCAATTATCAGCTATTCTATAAATAGCTCTTGTAGAAAACGATTGCGACGAAATGAAATTATTGCTCTCATTCCCAGAAAGCAGCAACGCGTAGATTTGTTCCCGAGAAATCTGATCTCGTCATTTATAATAACAATCAGGTAATTGTACTAATATTTTATTAATACAGTAACGCATAACCTAGTGACCTATGTTTAACATTCATAATGATAACAAGGTTTATTTAACATTTATATTTAGCAATCTCTCTGATATTTCAATGTATATTCCGCACAAATATTCTACATTACAAGAAAAAGTAGGGAACGATATATTTAACAATTCGCATGTGTAATACTGACAGAAATTAAAATACGGATGTATCAATTTTCAACTAGGTATACATATGATAATTACCTATAATGCTGATCAACAATTTGCCTTAATCTACCTAACCCTCAAGTTAACATATCTAAGTCAATCTACCCAATTCTATACCGAATCTCTCGCTACTTTTGCTACTAATCCGAAATTAATATTATCTGTAGAGAGAAATCAATAATTATTTCTTTTATTTCCACAGATTTTCGATATTTCAAGATTAATGAGAAAAATACTTTCTCTAGGGTAACAAAAGAGAATTTTAAGATAACTTCTTTTCATAGTTTTCTGTCTAGTTTGAAATCTGCAGGATCATGTGCATATTTCATAAGTAACATAAAATCCCAAACGTAGTGATTGACAAACTTCGAGACAGGGGATTATTGTTAACTAAATTTAGAAAAACTAAATTTGAAATCTTGCCAGGCACACGTGAACTTATTGACTCTTTTCTAAGCGACTATTAAAAATAAAATTCCTTATACTAGAAACATCGAGAGACGATTTCAAACGTTGTCAAAAGGAGTTCAGTCTTTAAGAAGAGGGCAGGAACGTCTCATTTCCGCGATATAATGAAATTTAGCGACTGACGGAGTCCCTTCTCTCGGAAAAGGATATCGAGGCGACAGGATCCATTGTGCGGCGGTATGGCAGCAAGTTGTTCGCAATCGAAGACACGAATCGTAGTGCACGGTTGGAGAGATGATAAAAGACGAAAGGGAAACGGGATGGAGAACATCGCATTACGTACGGGAAGACAGGCGGTTGGAGGCTGGGACGACCCGTGTAAATCTCGTCGGTGTACCGGCGTGGCGAAGCATAAATTTCCTTTCGGTCGACTTCTCGTCCGACGCCTCTTACATCCACCTAAACGTTTCTGCGCTGGATACTACTTATCTGTCGGAACCGTTCTCGCGGGCTAACGCGTCGTTCCTTTTGTTTCCGTCAGTCGACATATTGTGCGTCGAGTGCGTCCTAGACGTTATCGGTGTCCCGTCGGAGAACACCGTGTATCCTTTCGCGGGATGCTGCGACATCAGATGCCTGCGGGCTGCTTACAATGCGCGATAATGTTGTCTGCTTGAAAGCGTTCGGGCGTTCTCCGTGAGAGCGATACACGAATCTGAAATTATGGTTGCAGAGGATGCGTGTCCTGACGAACTGTCGTTTTGACACGTGAAACGTTTGAAAACTGAGATGATGTACTTGTAAGATTGTATATACGTAGTTGACTGATTTGATGTATTCGTGTATTCATTAGAATCACAGTTAGAATAATAGTCCACCGGATACACAATATAAGACGCGGCGTTTTCGAGTTTCAAATATCACATGTTTTGTATGATCATAAATACCATAAAACTCGTAAAGATGTTGACACAGTTAAACTACGTTCTTGCGTACGCTGTAGCGAGAATTAGTTTCTATATAGAAGATTTAAGGATACACGCAGATGTTTTTGTTTGGCTCATGGAGAAGTTGATTGAGGATCAACGGAATAAGGAATGGAAAAAAGCAGCTGTGACCGAAAGATAACTGCTCAAGAGATAGGATTAAAGGATAAAGCAAGATTGGCCCGTGAAATTCTATAGTCGTGTCGTTGCTTAATTTAAAAATATTTAAAATAATAATAAAAATATTTTAGTAAAACACTGATATATATATAAGCGAAACTCGTACTATCCGTTCAGTTTCAAAATATCAGGCTTCGGATTCTTTCCAGTTCCTTGAACAACATTCAAACTTCACCATTAATAAACTCTTGTATTCAGTCGTTATCAATAAAACCGTTGAATCTCCTCACTCACTCACATGAACCATAACGAAACTAGGAAACGCGTAAATCTCGAGTGCAACTTACAAAGCACTTCGTATCGCTATCCCGATTGTGCAGGAAGGTCAAATACAATGATTCGTACGCACGGTGGCGAACAATTCGTAGCGGGAAACGCACGGAGGAAAGTGCGAATGCACTTGACGGTAAAAATTAAAGGGAAAAGGGTGCTCGCGCGGTGCAAAGTTTCCGTCGCGGGTCAGGTGAGTGCGTACCACCAGGGTACAAGAGAGAGAAGGAAGAGCGAAAGTCGGAGGAAGTTGGAGCGAGGGAAAAACGTTGATTCGAGGAAGAGAGACCATCATCGTAACAGAGAAAGAGGTGAGGGAAATAGGTGGAAAGAGCTCGGCCGCTCGACTCCCTTCGGTGTTTGTAAGCACTTACCCCGCGGCTTATTGTTACCGCAGCCCTCTTTGTCGGGATTTGTAAAAGCACTCGGTGCGTTAATTCCAGGGTGCCGGATGCGGCACATCGGCCGGGGTGCGCGCGCACTTCTGACACACACGATTTGTTTGCCTGTATTCCGACCGCTTAATCTTTTTTCCTTTGCCTATGGAACCGTCTGCCGCCAGAAGAGCCACCGGGAGAAGAGAAATAGCCACGAAGGTGCAAACATTTGACATGTAAACCGCAGCGTATGCCGGGTTACACGTACTGGACCCGGCTGATCTCTTGCGTCAACTAGGACGAATTATTTTTTTCAAAGTTGGTAATTGGCTACTATATGTTTGCCACGTGTGTGTTTCTGCTCGCATGCCTTTAATGGTCGTAGAAACGTTTGGATGTTTGACGAGGGTTTAAATAATGTTGGAACTCGTTTGGGGTGTTAGAATTTGAATATTATCATTCTGGTGAAAAGTTAGATGTACGTCTTTATACGATGAAATTTTTATTGTAATAACGTTTTAACTGTTCAGAAACAGAACTTCATTTTCCAACCTTCCTCTTTTTTCAACTTTTCATTTTGGCAATTTTCATTTCATTTTTTGGCAATTCCTTGCTTTCATTACATAGATACTTACACGATTAACGTTCAATTTCGAACAAATAGGTTATTATTATGTTGTTATATGTAAGTTATGCTTCCACAAATTCACTTATCCCAAGAAGATTAATAACAACAAATCCTAAGGTAAAAATCTGTAGCGCGACGTATAATATATGCAAATATATTCCGTAGCTATCAAAGGACAGGACAAAACCATGACAATCATCATAAAACTGTGACAATACTACCTCGATTTTCCAGAATCAATATCTCTGGCCTGGCTAATGCGATATTTACAAAGTTCGTTATTATGCCGCGAACGAGACAACGAGCAGAGAACGTGAGACGCTTTCTAGATCTGGCCAAGCGCAATCAACGTGCGATAACCTTAAATCGCTTCCAACAGAAATCGCACTCAGTGTTTGACACGATCGACCGGAATCAGCCGGTAGCAACGTGCTTGGTCCACGAAAGCTTTCGGTCGAGCATGACGCTCGATTTCCTACGACAAAGATCTGCTCTCACAAGAGCAACTTCTGCCCTCCGATTGCTTTCTTTTCTTCCTTCGCCCAGTGGCCTGTCTACCATTTCTTCCATCCTTCACCACAGTGTCTGTCTTCTCCTTTCGCAGCCTGGACACGTGTACGTGGGCGTGACGAGCTAACAACGAAGAAGGCTACGAACGCGAAGAGTTGCAGAGGGTTGGCGAACGTAGAAGCTTTGTCGGAAGTATCTTCTTATGGGTGAAGAAGAGAGTGGCGGTAACGCGAAGGGATTTTCGATATCACGCTAGAGCGACGCTGATTATCGGCAAATTGTTGCGATAAGTCGCAGCTTGACGCTTCACGGAACAACGAGAGCGCCCGGTTTTTATTCAATTGAACGATACCCAGCCTGTGGAACGGTGGACAGTATAACAGAGAATAAACGATTTTGTTAGCCGATCATTCTGTCGTCGATGAAAGAGAATAAAGTTAGGATGAATTTTCTTGAGGCAACCTGGAATGTTTATTTGAAAATATTGACGGGAAGTTCTTCGGAATTTATTTAGGAGTAGCTTCTTGAGATAAATTCGGACCGATTGTTTCTATATTACAGTACTGTCTGAGGTTGGAGGAAGTTTGTTTAATTTATTCTCTAAATAATTGCGCAACGGTTACTGATTTAAAGTAATTTATATATGCACTGCATCACATTCTTATACAAATTTAGAAATTCTAATTGGTTCATTTAAATCCTAAGTATAGTGGAAATCCTGACTATGTACTCTCTTTAAATTCATTAAATCTAATGAAGTAGAAAATGTCATTCTAATAAGAATTGAAAATTATCTAAATCCTCATGGATCTCTGCGCTCAAAAAAGCTGCCAACGCTATAAAAATATAATACAAATAGTTAGCTAAGAAAGTACAATTTATTATCAATAACTAATTGACCTGTTTAATTTTCTCTGAAGAACATAAGATTCAAACAAGTCTACAAATCTCACTAATCCCACTATGAAATTCAATCGTGCTTACGATTAGCTCACTTCTTTTCCTTAAGAACAACCTAAGCTCGTGTACCAATTACTTAGCCAAATAGGTAGAGCGCTCATATAAAATGGGCAAACGATATCGCGCGACTCGAAATTGCAAAGTACGTGTGTATCGATCGGCACGCGTATCCGGCGGTGTTATAAGCGGTAGCAGACTTTATTAGCTTTTGGAACGCGCATACCGTTTAATGTATTCCATTGTGCGGTGGTGGCAACGGTAGTGCTAATTCCGAAATTCCGGGTATTATGCCCTCCCGAAGTGAATTTCGACATTTGCGTACTCCGCGAAGCACGGAACGCCTTCTCTTCCCTCTTTTGCGGTAGTGTGTCAGCGAATCGGCCCCCAAACCGTTGAAAATCCGACTGGGAGATCCAGGCTGTCGTTTACGAGAGTCCATAAATTCGCGACATTTCATTTTAAATTATCCCGCGCCCGCCGCGTAATCTCGTTCGACCGAAATACAAGCCTAGAATTCGCGGACGATGTCGATATTAAATTTCCATGGCAATCGAAAGTCGAGCTGCTTGGAGATATTGTTGGTCGTAAAACGAGATTCAGTAGCAGGTCAAATTGTTGTTACTGCGAGTAATATTCATCTCTGTGTAGATAAGTGTCAACGCTTTGTCGGCAGACTGTCTTAATTGCGGACGACGATTTTGTTTCAATTGTGTGTTTTATATTCATGAAAATATTGAAATGAAAATCCCACTGTATATACGTATACATCTATTAAAGAGATTTCGATATTTATTTCTACATTATTGATTTAATATTATTTGTAAATACTTGTGTCCCATAGTTACGTAGGCAGATCTAAGGATCATAGTGGTATAAGTGAGATCACCGCTATTTTTCATATAATAAAGTTCTGCGTGTATTACTATAAAAATATCCATTATAGTCTTTCATGGTATGAAATTGTATTGCAGCGAAAGATAAAGTTATAGGTTGATTAATTGTGAAATTTAACGGGTGATAATTTTAAGAATTGAGATACGTGACTGAATCTAAATTCTCAAAATCTGGACTCACATCGCTGTGATTTTCACATCGCCATAATCTGTTGCAGTCGTTTCATATCGGATGGCACTTGGCTAGCCTCATCATTAAAATACTCAGAATAATTGAAACAAGCAAAGTGTGAATAAACTATCTGTAAAATATACAAACAATAAGTACTTCTCGCTATTGCGTATGTTTCCACGGAATTGACCTAGAAGCAATCGAGGATAAATATTCTTTTGTCATTATACACTACATATATCGTATATACTGTGCACCAGATTCAGTGAATTATTCAGTAGTGAAATTCAAATTCCTATGTGTCGACAAGCAATCGTTTCAATGAATCTAACTTACACAATACACGGATTACGGATCAGTAGATACGTGATTTGTGGCGCTACGGTTGGGTTTGCAGTACATTGTTCGGCATCTGTTCTCTCGTCTTTCTTCCATATTTGTCAATAACGTCTCGATGGGCTTCTATTTTAAAACTTAGCAATCACCGGTTGGTTATTGGCCCAGTTTTGCAGCGACGCGAGCAAGGGCTCCTAAACTCGACGAAGGCAAACACGTCATCGGCAGAGTTGTCTTTTCCCCGAGGGAAACGTGCCAACGTCGAACGTGGAAGTCTGTATACGTCGAAGAATCGACGAAATTCACGTTTTCTGTCGTATCGGTAATATCGAGATATTCGGCATTGTACGTTATGTAGAGAAGAGATTCGCGGAATTGAAATATGCAACGGGTTGTTTGTTCTGAGCTGGAGTATTCGAAACGCTGTCTGGATCATGTGAGATCAGATTGAACGGATTAATCAAACGTAAATTGGATATCACACAAGTGGAATAGATGAAGAAGCAGATATATATATCGAGTTATTTTAATTAACTATTGCGTCCTAAATTCGAGAAAAAACATCAAACAAGTTTAAACTAAGGTAAAATAAAGAGGTCTATATGCTGTATACAATACCATATTTTTTTAATAATAAATTTTTAATAACATAAAGAAGATCCTGAGATCTTGATTCTTGATCCTAGAATTTTTCTCTCTGTTCCCGAACATTGACTTCTGACCGTTTCTTGATCCACGTATCTGGTTGAGTTCTGGTCCAAAGTCCTATGAATCTCTTTTTGTTTCTTGGACTTCTGACGTTTCTTCACAGGGATACTTTTTATAATGTTTTGAGTTTTTGATTCTGTCTTAGATTAGATATAACTTTCTAAATGTTTTTCTTAACTTGCTTATCTTATTCATTGTAATTAATTAGTTAATTTAATTTAAAGCGGCAACCGATTTCCAACACGTTGCGATTAATTTTCACCCATAGTCAGACATTAGAAATTTCCAGTCTAGTACCTTTCGTATACTATTATTGCTTTCTATGTAATGGTGACGCAGGGTCTTGCAGGGTCTTATTAGAATTTCTCTTTGTTGTGTATTAGGTGTTACGGCACTTAGTAGCATAGCGCAGCAGCATTTCCCACGTGCAACCTCTTACACTGTCGTACTTCAGTGTAACGTATGCCACTCGAGACAATCTCCGTCGTAATAGTATTATTAAGTTGCAAGAATTGTATTATTTTAATGTAAATCGTAACTTGGTTACTTGGTGTCGTACTCTAATTAACATAATTCACGCAAGGATACGTACGAAAAGTATTGCTCTTGCTACATCAGAGGAGCGTTTTGCCTGCTTTGTGTATTAATAAAAATGAAGCAAAAGGGATTTTGGTTGTGGTTAAGTTTCATTCAAACTCAAACTTGAAAATTTGACGAAGATTGAACCTTACAGATGATTTGTAATTTCAGACTTTAAACGACGTTTTCTTTTCTTATCCAAAATTTCTGTAAATTGCACGAAGTAAATCTTCATATTTTTGAAATATTTTTCGGAAACATATTCCACTCTCATAACTGAAAAGTACATAATCTTCATGAACACGCTTCACGCTCAAGAAATCTTGTATCCCAGAACGTGTGATGAATATTGAAGATGAAGTTGCATCGGGGTTTGTCCGTGCGTGAACGTACACACGTAGAATAACAGGTAAATGTGTCATCCACGGCGACTTGCCGACTACTACGAGAAGTCTGGCAGACAATCGAAGCGAAACGAGGAAGCATTTGCTATATCGGAAATAGAAGTTCGAGCATTACCATTTCCAAACGTCCTCGCCGTTGTCGTCGGCTTCGTCGCGACATAATTCATCGACGTCGAGCGCCGTGCCGCTGAATTATGCCAATTAGCAGCAGACGCGATGAACTTCGCACCGCGGAGCGGATTATCTTAAATAGTCCCGTAGCGTACGTATCGAGAACCATGACGAGATTCAGACCTGTTAATTGACTTGCCTGTTCTTTGTTGAAGTTTCGACTCTCGGTTTCGGCGTGTCGTGCTTGCGTGTCTTGATTTGTTTGTATTTCGTTAATTAGAAATTTGATCGAGCGTTCCTTGTGTACTTGAAGAAACTTGAGTATTTTATTCCATGTGGGTAATTGTATTTTAAAAAAATAATTAGATATCAAGGCACGTGATCATTGATAATAAGTAGACATTGGGTAGAGTATGATGGAATTACTGTTACTTTCTTAGAAGATAGAGTTATTTGATACAATAACTTGTCGTTAGTGTTTCCTTATGTCACGCTAAAATTAAATATTCTTCAATTTTGTGTGCAGTTAAAAATTTCCTCGAATCAGAAGCTTTATGAAGATCAACGCATGAGACTTTCTATACTTTTTCTCTGAATATTTATGTCTTTACTATTAGTTAACGCATTAGAAAAATACAAAGCGATGCTAATCGCTGGATTAGATTAGATCAGAATTTTTTAATAATATTTCGATCTGCTTTGGGATGATTGACGTTATTTATAAGTGACGCAGGGCAGTAACCGGTTAATTACACGGAGGTATTCATAGATTCGTTCTTAATTGATATTCTCCGCTAGGAGAGGCAGCTTCTCTGTGCTAAACAATTAAGTTACGAGAATGAACAAGTTCAAAAGCAGCTACCGAGGTGAAGTAAACCAAACAATCCCGAAATAAAACAAGACGATTGAAGGATACTTCTGCAAGATGCTCGTAGATATCAATTATTATCGAGAGGTATTGGTTTCATTGAAATAGCGAGAACGATTGATTTCGAATTAAATCACTAACTATCGCTAACAGAAACGAGAGCTCGATCGCTTGGAGCGACTTGAAAGGGCTGTACAACGAGCTAAAGGAAATTTTATCATCGTAATTAAACGATCTTCTACGTTTGCCGCTATTCGCGCAATTTCGCTTTTTCTACTCTCTTCCTTCCACGAAGTGATAAACAACAAGAATATTGTATTCCTACTTTCTCGCCGGTTTAACTTCTTATGACATCATCCAGGTTAAGTGTGCTAAAAAGAAAATTGCTTCTAATTTGATTTCAAACTTCGATAGCTGAACGGAATAATTTTCTTGATATACGAAAGACCCGAGATAATTTGAATCCAGCGTGCCTACTTTGTCTACTTTATTGTCCCGTATAGCCAACTTTCACAATATTTAAAATTCCCCTGATATTTGGCGAATTTTCCAAATGACTGTTACAACAGTCTCCCCGCTCGACCTTATTCCCACAATTACTTAGACCGTGTTAAGGAATCTTGTTAGCTCGCACTTCGACAATTTCTCTCGGTTTAACGAGCAAGACTTCGCGATCCCTTAAAGCAGCCCACGGGCTCGCGTTTCCACGAACAGCTCCAGAAACAGGAACGTTCGACCATTAGAGCGGAATTTACGAACAGGAGTAACACCTAGTCGCGACTTCTCCGAACGAAAGACAAAGGGGGGGTCGATAAGGATCTCGAAGGAATCTGCATTGCAGCAGGCAAGAGTCTGTCGCGCGGAAAGAAGCCACGCAACCAGACCCATTCATCGCGAAATGTGGAATAAGAATCCGAAAAAGGGGAACGCGGATCCGGTCGTATGCAAATTGCGCACGTGGGAAAGGTAGGTTACAGCGAAACGTTAAATGATACACAGCTCGCTTGGGAAGAGAGGTTTTGCCTGGTAAATTTATTACCAAAACGGGATAGCGAATCGCTCGAATTATCACGAGCTGTTTCGATCGTTTAATTCTTCTGTAATGTTCTATCCTAATGTTCTTTTGTAATGTTTTCACAAGGCTATAGCAATTTGATGCGAAAATGAAACCTGGAACCTGATACAAGAACGCTTCGTTGAAAGATTAAAATATGTATAAATATCTGTGTTGTCATTGTATATATGCATGTACATGGTCGCTGTTGAATTTCAGTTTTTATACAAAACAATGAAAACTTAGCAACAATTTGCCGATGAGAAATTTACTCGTTTGGTTTGATACTGACTCTAGAATCCTCGGGAATAAATTCTGCTGCGGTCTGAAAGTTTTGATCAAAGTAGCTGTTTATTCTGTGTGCAGTTTGCGTTTTGTTCGGAGTATGTTGTTCGAACTAAGTCTGATGCAGCAACTCATAATATTGTACTTATGTATATGTTAAGTTTCCTATGAAAGATTAAGAAAGACGACATTGAAGAGGAATATCGATCAGAATAAAATAGAACATTCCTATACCATCTAATTAGAAACAAAATTAACAACATTCTTTTTATTTTTTTGTATCGATCTTTAATGACATTAATGTAATAAAATGTGCGTGAGACTATCCACAACTATTATACTATTATGTCCATAGCTATTACGAAGGAATGAAGTCTCATCTGATCTTCGTATTATGGTGAGGAGGTGTTGTGCTCGAAATTGCATCGTATTCATAACTAATACTAACATAGAGTAAGATCGATAAATGCACGTTATATTTAGAAGACGACTTGACGTTGGTAATATTCATATAAATTTTTGACGATGTCATTCAAGACTTTTCCTTCAATTCTTAACAGTAGCATATCAATATATGAATGATAGGATATATTTCCGTATTTTCTAAAATGAATTTCATGAAGATTGATGTTCATAACTCTTAATGACGAATTGTTGAGGTTATTAATATTATTATTATAAACAGAGAAACGCGTGGATAAATTGTAAGGTAGAAAATATATTTTAATGCAGAAGTGTAAGTACAAGTAGGAATATAATTTGAGCTGGTCCAGATCCGCACGCTAGCAGTGTTATATATAACTATAACTGAAAACCCCGAAGCCAACGTCGCCTGTCTACTGTTTATGGTCTGCCTTCGTCCCAGTCTTTTGTCGATGGCTTCAGTGCTTGAGAAAACTAAAAAGACCAGATGTAGAGTTTTCTTAGAAGTGGTGACCACTTCAACATTAATAAACGTATTATAAAAACAATCTGAGATATGACGTGTTTAATACATCACCATTTCTCCACGATATATAAATTATTAGAAGGCAGAAATCTAAGTTGCATGTAACTGGAAGCAGTTTTAAAGGCACGGTACCCTCTGAGATACATTAGGAGAAGAATAAATTGAAATGCTCGACGATATAATGGAAGGAAATTAAGATGGAAGAAGGAACCGAGGACAGTGTGCATAGATGCGTGCTTACGAGAGATAAATGGGGTAGGCCGACAAGAAGGGCTGGAAACTAGAGGGTGCAAATGAATGAATGACTGACTTGACCGCAGCAGAATGTACAACCGGTCCTGCTGCCACTTTTTCTTCCTGGAATTCGAGCTCCTCGACAATAGTTGGACGTGTTCAATGGGATGTGTGTTTTTGTTCTATAGCTACGATTCTTTTGATTCAATAGAAAGAAGCAGCAACGGGTTAAGAGAGTGCAGAGTGCAAGGTGTTAAGATTTATATCTATCGTTCATGAATGAACGACACTTTGTATCTTCTATATATTCGTAAATGATTAGTTTCGTGATAAAACTAGGATTAATTTGAGAATTATTTGTAATATATCTTCACAATGATGAAGATTTTCTTGTTATTAAAGTCATATTTTTTAAAATCTTCCATCATTTTCTATCAACTTAATTATTGTCTTATTTATTTACATAATATTCTTACTTTCTTTTTTTAATTAAGTAGAAGAAAAAGAGAGAAATTGAGAGAAAAAGGTACAAGTGAATGAAAATAGATCTAAGAAATATGCGAATGTCACGAATAGGTTAATAAGTTAAGGGAATTTCGAAACTAAAAACAAATATAGAGATCATTGAAATATACAGTATAGTTCCTTTCAGCAAAGTTTTACAGTCTACGTTAACGTGATAGCAGTTCATCGTGATGTTGCTTCGTGTAACGTTCAAAGAACTTCGGAGTAAATTTTCTGTTTAGCCCATTTCTTTGTTAATTTTTCGATGGACTGGTTTCCGACGGTGAACAACGTTCGTTTTCGCGGGAAAATATTCAAGACAAGCGAGTATAATAGTTCGTAGTTAACGTGCTCGTTTCCATCGTGCACGAAGGAACGCCGAAGCTAAAAGTAATCGCGCTTTGACTTGCGAATGAGCGAACAATATAACTTCATACGCAATTTACATATAATTCTACAAATTGAGTTTCTCACTGTGCAGTCCGCCGAGCCGGGCAAATTATAAAATAATAGAATCATTATGCATTTATGCAGATACGCTCGCAGCGAAATAACAGTGTCCCGCGAGCGTGCCGCATTTTCAAAATAATTGGTTTTATTTTGCCGCTCTTTCATTCCCTTCTAACAAGTTTTAGCCAATGCGAAGAAGGTACCAGCGTAAGTCCATTTTGCGTGCGAGTGGCTAACGCGGTATTGTATTTTGTTAAATAAAATTTACTTCAACCTCAAAGCGTATAACAATATTTGCTATTTGTCGAATAAATTTAAATCAATGTTTTTGAAATACCGAGTTTATTTGACTTTAACAGATCTGTGTTTGTGTCTTATTAGTTCAAAAGGAGAGACATCGATATAACTATTTTTATTAGCTTCTAGAGGGAATCGATAAGCTGAAAATTCGATTAGTAAAAATAGTAGATGATCGTGAGAAACGATTTTATGCATAATATAAAGTATAATTTAAAATTTACTGTGCTATATCATATTGTTCCAAACTCCAAAGTTAGAAAAATCATTTAATTTATTATATTCATCTGACTTGTATATTCAACAATTCTGTTTCAACAATTCTGACATATCAAACTTTGAAATGACAACTGCTCGTGCATTTATTAAATTCACCAATGCGATTTCTGATATGAACTTCGAGTAATGCTATCTCTGGTATCTTATTTAGAATATTTCTATTATAGTTAAATCTTTTGGTCAGAAACCACAGTCTCGAAACTATTTTATGAATGTAAGAATCATCATTTCTATGGGCTATACGAGCTGCTAGACCTTGGTGTCTGCACACTAAATAGCGATGGACGTGTCGTAAACTCATAACATGGTGCACAAGTAGTTGGAGGACACGAGGTCTGCTTACCCTTGGGTCTAGTCCTCGTACTTCTCCTTACGAGGTTGGCTGGTCCACGTCTTAGAAGGACCACTCAGGTTCTGGAACATCCACCCGTACGTTAACCATATTATCGTCTATTTTTCATAATATGATACAAGAACTGGTTCGATAGATCTCCAATTTTCTCCACATAAAATGCTTCTTTTTTGAAATTATCACACGTAAGATTAAGTTAGCGTGTAAAGAATGTGCAGAAACCACATAGTTGGTACATAGTTTCTACGTTACTACATAGTAACGTCATCAGAAGATACATCTATATCATACGGACTGGTCTTTTAATTTTTCGTCTAACGCAATATTATAATCGTACGATAAAAATCAACTGTGGACCACGGCAAATTTCCATAATATTCAAAATTAGAATGAACAACCTCGTCATGGCGCGGTCATAATATCCAAAGTAAGTAGAAAATAAGATAAGTAATTCGGAGGAATAATTCAAAAGTATCCAACTCTTGGCAGATAGAGCCGTGTTTCGCGGTCGGAATTGAAATTTTTGGCTCGTAAAGTCGGCCTGTTCGCGGTATCGAGTCCCTACAATACGCATGGTCTCAACCGCGTGTTCTTTTACGAGTCGATAAAAAATGCGATTTCAACCGGCATAAAAATGATTGCACGACGTATGAAGTGGGCAACATCGGCGGGAAAAAAAGTCACGGGTTCACGCGGGATTGTAACCAAGTTTATTACACGGAGACAAGTTGGATTTTCACGCTATTGTCTCGCTCACGGTCGCGTGTTCACCGGCACATTTTTATCGTGTTCAGTCTAACAATGAACGAGCCACTCGTATTGCCACCTGTTCCCGACAGCTTGTTGATTTCCGCGAATATCACGCTGTTTTAATCCTCGGGACGGTTGTCGTGCAACTGCGCCGCCGGTTATTTCGGCGTTATGATGTAAAGCCGCGTTAAACGATTTAACGTTGCATGAATTGCCCGCCATTAGAGTCGCGATGTCACTTCCGGAAGATCGAAGATTGCTAGCAGATTGTAAATCGAGTCAAAAGTCCGCGGTTTTCGAAATTTTTCTTGAAGAGAAGTTTAAAGGAAGAAAAAAGGCGATCCTTCGAATAGTTGATTATACTGAAAATCTTTTTGTCTCTTATGTTAAATCGTGTCCCCAATTTTGAGAAGTTTTCTTTCATTCATATCTGTTACTAGAGTTTCTTTGATTTATGAACGATATTAATATAGATGAATATCAAGTAATTCAAGTATGAGCTTCAATCATCTTGAAATAATCACATTACCATATTATATTGCCATTGAAGTCTCTGCATAGAGTCTTATGAACTATATTCATTCTGATATCTATTGAAATCACTTTTACTGATTTCACTTTATGGACGAGCGTTGGTGGCAAAACTTGTTTTCTAACAGTTCTTTGATTGATATTACTCGTAAATTATTATGTACAGAACATATTACAATTGAAGTAGTTGGAATGAGCTTGTACTTATTGTTAAATTGTCTGATAGTCTTCCAAATTTCATTTCTGATAATTCTAGTCAAAAATCGAATAACTATAATATTTTCAAGATCCGAGATAATAATTCACAAAAATACGTGTCTATATACACTTGCAATATTTAGCTGGTAACATATACTGTATGAAAGCAACTATTTGGTAATTCCATATCCGAAGTATTAACAAGAAACAGTATTTTAACCTAAAGAAAAAAAACTGTTCTAGTCTATTGCTAAAAATGTTGCTATTATATATCTGGTTGAAATTATTTTACTGAAAAAAGGTAAAACTGGCATGTCTTACGCGAAACCCTTTTGCGAAGCACGATGTTTGTTTTAAGCGATTTTTACGTTGTTGGTCGAACGAAGATTTATACCTTGGAAGATCCATGAAACCGATTAGCTTGCAAGCTCGTCACAACTCGATATCGCGAGTTTAAAATTGCATTTAAGCCTGTTAGCGTTCGCGTGACAGATCACCTTTAAAACTTATGCTTCTTCGGCTTCATCGGAAGGAGGGCATTCTTCTCGATAGGCAAATCGATCGTACTTAAGGGTCGCTGGGCGAATGTTTGCCGTCTATACGTACGATTACGATATGCAAGATCCATGAGCGCGATGTAGTCAGCAGGAGATTATGATTCGGGTCACGATACCGAGGAATGCGAGCTACGTAACGTATAATACGTTGCTTGATGCGTTTCACGCTTGGTAAGTACTTTTCTTTTCGCTTGAGAAAGTTTGTTCAGTGCATATAAACGTATAAAATATCGCTAATGATAATAGTCCTGCTTTTGACAGATTTCTCATTATCCCTTCATTTGCATAAAAATAGAAAGAACATCGCGCCGTTATTTCTCTCGCGATACTGTTCGTATAAATTCGAATACAAATTCTATATCATAGGAACTGTACAGTTAAGAAGATAAAATTTTATATCGAACACTACTCAAGCTCGTTTCTCGTAGATTATAATTTCCAAAAGGACAGCTGGATAAAATCAGAGACCTGTAAAGGATCAGAAATGCAAAATCAAGTATTCGTTATACATGGAATTCATAATTTCGTGGCTTAACAGCCTCGATTTAAATAATAAACGAGGCCGGCTAGCCGTTTCGTTAAGGCGCCCGCTTTCGTTCCGATCCGATGATCTTCGAGAGGCGAATTTCGAGTGGCGAAGCTTGGAAAAATTCGGCCCGGCAATAACCATACATTTGCAAAGTTAATCCCGTTGAAAATCGTGCCGTGAATCACGAACACGCGAGAATTTATTCCGGCCGCGTAAGTTATCGACAAACTTCTATCCCGTAAATCTACGTTATTAGTAGCGAACAAATTCATTTCTCGCGACCTGGCAACATTTTCCTCCACGTCTTTCGTGGCCACGATCCATGGGAAAGGATCAAAACTTTCCTCTGGGAAACTTAATCGACGGACGAAAGGTGCCATTACACGGCGAATTCTTCGCGACACATCGATGCTTAAGCTTGGTCAAAGTATAAACGCAATGTCTCTATGAGCTGGTTTAATTAAGGACACCGGTGGAGAAGACCTTTCCTTCGAACAGGTTATAAGCCAGGGGAAACGCTGAAATGCTTCAACGACCAATGGCACGATGCGTCCCCCGTAATAAGGGTAAATGAGAGATAATATGGCACTCTTCGGCCATACGCAGCTACAACGACGTGACTCGATCCTGGACGTAAATTGAAGGATGCTGTGTGTGTATGCGTGTGTGTATGAGAGTGATAATTCGAAAAATATAGGGTAGGCAAAGACCCATGATGTTCTGCGCCCCTTTTAGATTACTTTCCTTTTTTGCTTACTTATGTGGAAAGTGGCGTTAATTTATTGATTCTGACGAATAATGAAATACAGTTTTTTATTATGTCTCATATCATATTTTTTAATCTTTGATATAGGTAAGATTTCGGAATTTTTAATGATTTAACGATTTATTAAATTACATAATGTAAACTACATTAGTTTAAAGATCGATTAAATTAATGAAAAAGATATTCTTAAATATCTACTGTATATCAAAGGATGACCAACGAATTGTAAAATAATTTTAAGATTTATTTTAGTCCTTCGTGTATAACAAAATTCAGTAACGAATCACATAAAACAGTGTTGATAACACTAATCATTCGTTCATGTAATGAAGTTAAGGCTATCGAAAAGCTTACACATCTATCAGATTCTGATAACAATGAGATCATTTTAAATGTACATTTGAAACACTAAACGGTCATTTTAAAATATTAACACTAAAATGCAAGGTATTTCAATGGAATTTCTATCGGCATTTACACCAGGTTGGTACATTTATAAGTAACAAAGCAAGTAGCAGGCCGTACCAGAAACCTCTCAACAAATCTCCTCTCTCTCCCTCTCGCTCTTTCGACATTCAAATTTCACTCGTAGCTTTCCACCCTCTATCTCAATGGATGCTCTTGCTATTCACCAAGACTTCACGCTGTGATTCTGCAAGACCGCTCGAGAGATACGGAGATCAAGCAACAAATCTGGGGAAACGAGGTCGTATAGCCGCGCTTTTGTACCCTCGTTAGTTCGTTAAGACGTTGCACGATGGATTATTATTAAACGTCGAATCATAAACGGTACTTTCCATTTACGCAGGCGGAATTCGCTTTTTCTTAATGCTCGACATTTCTTTTCGAACCACGAAAAACCAAGATGTTAGTTAGTTCTTCTTTCAATGTCTCTGTACTACAATTTAGTGTTGTTGCTAATTATATCCATTTGCGATGATCCATTGAGGATAAGACAGTTCGACGTATTGTTGACCTGATTTCGTTAACTAGAACATAGCTTTCGTTTCAACTTCTTAATTGTTAAGATATACTTTACTTGCTTCATCGAAGATGAAAGCTCTTTCGTCAGCTCGTGACGCGTCTTTGTAACGTCTGCTGAAACGAATGAAACGTCAACTGTGGAGCCAGCGTGAAAGGGTTCGGGCCTTTGTACGTTCCTGATTCTGCTTGAAGTGTGAGAGCTTTGAATTTTCTTTGATATCCACATAACAAGAAGAATTGTGACAATTTACGATAATTATAATTATTATCATAGCGTGTATAAACGTAATATAATTATGAAAAATACGAAAAGTAGTCTCTATTTTGTGGTACAGTAGAACTCCATTTATAGTTTTTACAAACCTTACTTACTTGCACGTAGTTTCAGTTAGTGTCTGATTAAAACTTCTGCTGTCTGAATCTACTTGCTCGTGTGTAAACTGTTATATGAATGAAAAATCACTGTTAGGTATACGTATAAACTGTTTCTCCTACAACACGTTCACAT
Source organism: Bombus pyrosoma (assembly GCF_014825855.1). Classification (NCBI taxonomy): domain Eukaryota; kingdom Metazoa; phylum Arthropoda; class Insecta; order Hymenoptera; family Apidae; genus Bombus; species Bombus pyrosoma. Next base: position 16,055,523 of record NC_057775.1, read on the forward strand.
AAAGAGAATTCTAGTGCATGTTACAGGTCAAAGTGAATAAACACGAGACGACTTCTACATGTAGATCCAGTATGTAGCAGAATTGCTTTTGTTCTATCGTCTAGGAGCCTGTCTACTATACTAAGCGCGATTACAAATTAAATTGTAAAGCAAAGGGTTAATTACGGATTGTACGTCGCATCTACTCTACTTGTAATGTTTGTGAAAGAGAACTACATGTCCGACGTAGAAGGATTAAATCTTCGATGAATTTAGGATCGTGAACATTTCTTAAATGTTCTTCGATACGGACATTCTGGTCTTTTACAATTCTATTTCACTATTGAAATGAAAACGTAGAAACGAATATATATCTATATATGTAACACAGAGAAATGATTACGAATGTTTTGAGCGTATTAAATAATTCGGATACTCTGATTAACAGCTAAGGGAAAACAGAAGAGGTCTTCTTAATCCGAAAGTATCTGGAATGCCTTCAGGGGCGAAGTCCAGAATTCTTGAAGCAGTCGGAGCCAGATGCTACCCAAATTATCAACGTAAATGCCTAACGTCCCCAAAGTCCCTTATTAATCCGTAAATTAATTCCCCGAAACTACAGTATCATAACCGCTTGCTCGTCCGTAGTGTACCCCTTGCGATTTCACATTTTCGCTTATTAAGCGAAGCAGCCAGTTTGCCAGCGAGCTCATCAATCTTGAATGTCTTTCACATCTTCCGAATTTTTCAGTATACATTTTGCATACGAAAGCTATAAAAGCTATATAAGAAGTTGATAAAATAACGCTACGAATTTAAATTCCCTGATATTTAAATATTTGACTATTAAAACCTTTTAAGAATTATTAAACGTAAGTTTGTGTTCTTTTAAAAGATACGAAATTTAAGTTTATATACTAGACGATTTTTAAATTAAGGGATCTGATAAAGGGGATGCTAGGGTTTGTTGGATTCGATAAGAACAACACAGCATCTGGAAACAACTTCGAACTTTCGAAACAGACAATTTTGGAGAATTATAGGACTATAGGAGACCCACACCATCGACTTTAAGTTCGAGAAGCTTGATGGTAAGACTCTCCGACTCTTGGGATCCGACGAAGGTGATCGCGAACTTTTAGAAACTTGTTGAAGCGATCTGATGTAATGCCATTCGATACAAATGGTTCTAAACTCCGAGAATTTGGTAAAAGGAACCTCAAACACTAACAAGTGTAATCTAAAAGGAATAATTTCAAACTTGTACATTGTAAAAAAAGGAACTGATAATGACAATACCAGGTTGTATTCAAATACCAGGTAAAATTCAATAGAAAATTCTAAAGTCTTCAAGATCTCAATAACTTTTGGAAGTAACAGCATACGTGATCCTTTAGAAAATTTCCGAAACAAATATCTTGAGAATCTTTAAGTTCCTAATATTCCGAGATCCTTGGAAGCCTGTGGTTTATCGAATACCAAATTCAAGATCTCATCTATCGCATCTCACCAACCAAAAGTCTCCTCTATGAAATTGTTAATGTTGAAAATGCTTCCTGTCTGATTGCGTGAGATCAAAATCATTCGTGTCGAGTTTCACGAGTCTGAGATGCGCTCTATCGAGTTTCAAAAGTCCAGAATAATCTCAATCGAATTTCACGAGAGCAAAGTTATCTCTAGCGAATTTCACGAGCTCGGAATCATATCTCTTTAACCGAATCTCCTTTCTACCATATTCTTTATTGTCTGGGTTATTTCTATCAAAACCCAGCAACTTAGGATACTATTTATAAGATACTACTAGTTGGCTTTATAATTCTCACAAACCTTTCATAATATAGAATTATATGTATGTATATTATATATAAATGATCATAGATCATTGAAATTTGCAATGCTTTATTATTTTTCATGCCTGCTCCTGATACGTTGAATTCAAATTCCAAGAATAGCGTTGCATTTTTCGTTGAAATAATAACTTTTCTGTTTTTCTTTCGCGTATACACGAAGACTTTAACATTGACTTCAAATTCCAATCTCTACTAAATAAAATGTTACAACTAGAATGACCATATTTTCTCAATAAGATAGTAACCAATAATTTACATCTATACAACTATAAGACTTTCCAGTAGTTGTTAGCGTGACAAAATGATTAAGCAGACGATAAACATAAAAATCGCGCATAACTATCGCCGAAGATTTATCAAAGCTATCGTGTAACATTAACCAAACGCGATATCACAAAGCACAGTAGACACAGATACTTTCGTTAGGCTCGTAAAAGAGCACTCAGCTCTCGAAAGTAACAAGGATATACTTTCTTCGAGCGCGACCAGGTCGCCTTTTCAGGCTCGAAGGCGTCTGTATGGATAACGTCGGCAATTCATTAGCGCGCACCTATAGCCGATAATTGCATTTTCAGGCCATTTTACTAAAACGCTCGGCCCTGGCGCCTGTCTCGTCGGGAGGAGCGCTAACGTCCTCCCGTGCGAAACCAAGGGCCACCGAAAGGGGGACCGGCTAACTGCATTAACCTTTCTGCCACCCCATTGAGAGGTGCAGACAGAGCAACGGAGCCCGGCAGAGCGCCCAGAGAGAATCCGGTACCACTCAGGCGGCGGTCGCTTCTCTTCTGCCGCCGGTTAATTACGTTCAATGATTTTGAACACCGGCACTAAGCGAATCTCAAATCCGATTTTCATGCCTGACATTTGATGCACCGCCAGCGACGCTGTTGCCTTCTTATCGCCTGGTTTTTAAGCTATGAAGTTATCAACCATCCACATTCGAGATAACAGAAACGTTTTCAAAGTTGAACGTCTATTTCCAAATTGTTGATTTAGATTTATCGTATGGGCAAAGTAGCGATGTGATAATCGAAGTTTACGCTGTGACTCAAGAGATGATAAATCGATTGGTACTTTTCGTAATAGGTTTGATATCATTAATATTTTTTAAGTAATTGATGTTAGTACCGCATAGTATTTATGTATATTTTCATATAATATTTAATAAGTACTAAACACTTCAAGTTTTTCCAGCCAATGATTACAAGAACAATGTAACTAAACATAAATACGTTCAATTACACACACAAGATGCTCGATGACTCGAATTGAACAACTTTTTTCCGCTCACCGTTTGCCGGTATTCAGTCTCGTCAATTTCGTCGTAACCGCGATACACCGGTAGCCTAAAGCCATCCAAAACAAGCGGCAATCACGACTGCGGTTAATAATTCGAGGCCGCAAACGGTGCACGCGAGAGCGATAGATGGAATACCGAGGCGAGCGTGGTCGCAACGTAAAACCGCGGACCCGGTAAAATCCGGACGTTTCCAACGGCCAAAATATTGCTCGGTCTTGCCGCGCTGACGTGAAAATAAGTTTCGACGAATTAATCGGGCATAGAGCGACGGGTTCGCGGTACACGCGCGGCTGTGCGCGCTTTAACGCGCAGTCTCTGCGCTGCGGTCGCTCGCTTCGAGCGCGTAATATCACCGCACATGAATCATGAGGATCGACGCTGCTCATTATTTATTACGATCCTTCCGACGCGCGATGACTTCCATAGCAACGAGAGAAATCGCTTATTATTGATATTTTTTTATTATCTTGCATTTCTTCTGTCGAATATTTTTAAGTTTAATAATTAAGGGTTGAATTTGTTCTTTCGTTGTAATATAAAGATATTGCAATGTCTTTAAGATATTGCGTTAGTATTGAATGATTTTAGGGTATTTAAGATATTTTCGTTCTTGTAATAGTAGTAATTGTGAGAGTCTCTAGAATAATAGCAAATGTGATTGAACACGATTGCGGTAAGAATAAATTAATTTCGATGTTTATACGTCGGGAAAGAAGAGATTGAAATTGTAAGAAGACATTTCATACTACACGGCATTGGGTTAAGATCATGTAACGTTGAAAGATTTTAAGAGATGTCAAAGTATGGAAGAAGATAAATTTTATTATCTGTCGATAGTTGGAAATTAAATTCATTCTCGTGGGAGAAAACAAACGCGGCAATATGCAAGTGCGTATCCACGTTTGTATTATTTAAACAAATGGATATTTTAGCCGTAAAGAAAAATGGGTGTTTAAGCAACTTTATCGAAGGGAGATTATTAGTTTAACGTCGAATCGATTTTCGTGCTTTGCGAACCAAAACTTTCTCCGTTATAGCAAAGTTATAGTCAATTCCATTATTGCTGTTATATTATTCAATCGTTGAACGTTTCTCCAATACTTCGATACATTAGTAACTTCTCGCAGCTTGAAAGTTATTTACATGAGCCGCCGAACATCTTCTTAGTGAAAAACTCCTTCAGTATCTTCATGGACGCTCAAGTGCTTTTTGTTCGAATAACATATTCCGTTTTACAGAAACATCATTTACGTTTAAATTGTGAAACCATACACTTGAGATGCAAAGTACAAAGAACAAGTCATTTATTTGAATGAATAAAGATTGGTCTGTTTGTATGTTTGAACGGAATACGTACTATTTATTGACACCCGATGATAACAAGTATCTTGTTTCCAATTATCATTTAAAGAAAGTTGTTCTCAATGGAATGATATTTATGATAAATATATTTATTCGTGTGACAAATGATTTCATTTTCATGATTTCGATTTGACAAAGAACAGTCTTCTAATATCCAAACTTCGTAAATCCTTTAAATTTATATGAAACTTAGTCCTAACCATCGAATACAATTGTTACACAGAGACACTGTGCTTCAACAAGATTACATCATTAACGATCTTCTATGAAATATTAAAATATAATATTAAAGCAAACATACGAACGATAAAATCGATACAATTTGGCTCAGTCTTAGCTGAGTTCGGTATATCAAATAAATCAATCTAGTCCAAGCGAAACAACAAGTAACAGTATTACAAGTAAGAACAAAATTGAAAAGACTATTCACTTGACAATTAAATAATCCACAAGAGACAGACGTTCTCTCATTTGTCAAAAAATCATTCCATGGCTCGTGCTTACAACTGTTTACTCGAGCACTGTTCATTCGAGCCCCGTCAAATAGCCGGCGTAATGATTAAAACAATCAACGACCCTAAACCGGTGCTCGTTCAATTTCGCCGGGTGTGGCTGTTCCGTAACAAGAAAGCGTCGACTTCCGGCGACATTGGCTGAACAAGTTTCCAACGGCTGGGGCCCGCGGCGAAGGCAAAACCGTCGGCGAGGAGGACAATCTCGAATTTTCATAAAGCGTCCGTGTGTCTGGTACATTACTCACGATAATCCAGCCGGCGGTTGCTCTGCTTGTGGAGTATGAAACCGCAAACCAAAGCCTCGATGGGGACGAGAGAGCCTGGTGGGAAGGGTACGCCGTTGCTCGACCAGCCTCGCGTGCTTTACACCAGCGCGCGCAAACTTACCGTCCAAGTTTTAATTCAAACTTTTATTTATACGAATCGTGCATTATCGTAAGCCCGTCGGAAACGGCGCTCGGTCCGCCGCCTGTCCGCTGCGTTCAATTGCCACTGCCTCTCTCCCTTCTTTGCTTTGTGTCGTTCGTTGAGCTGCCTCTGGCCCCAGGTATTATCCCATGGGAGATTTTTTCAGTGGAATTTCCAACGACGCTGTGTTTTATAGTCGCATCGTTCCGAAAAAGAATGATTGTTTCATTGGTTTTCGATACTCGAGACGTTGCAGAGTGTTTCGGGTGTTTTCATGTTTCTTGGTGAAATTCTGTGGATCTGAGCGCTAGAGTTCGTGAATGAATCAGAATCGCATTGGAAATTGTACTGTGTTATAAAGTTATGCTGTTGGTTCACGTATTCACTGTGAAACGTACAGTGTTTGCTATGGCACTATCAAAGGGTAGTTAAACAGAGGTTATATAGGTATACTGAGAGTCGATATACAGATCATTTACGGCCAGAAGATCTGATTACGCTATTGGACGGTAAATTAAAAATTGTGGAGATACGGTAGAGAAATGGGGAAGGAATAAACAAAGTCGTACTCTGGTTTCTCACCCAGCTCTTTGAATTTAATTACAATTAATAAGCACGGATTCGTCGGAACGATTTTAGGTGAGATCTTGCGAAGCTGCGTACTGTTCCGGCTTACTTCACGCTCCGTTGGGATTTCAGGGACGTATTTAAGCGAGCAACCCCTCCCCATACCTTCCACCCTTCTGCTTCCTGGTTAGCATCGCAATCGTCTCGAGAATTTTTCTGCGATCTCGTGGCCAAGAGTCTCAATCCTACGCTGTATAACGAGCCGATTGCCATCTTGGCTACAGGAAGGAAAGAAAATTACGTAAGTCTCGGTTAAACTTTATCCGGTAACTGAAAATTATCGTGTATTACGGGGCGGTTATTAAAGCTGCTGTAGCGGATGAACCACATAAATTTCCAGTGTCCTGGAAGCGGAATTTTTTCCAACAGAATGATATCCGCTGGGGATGGAGTAGCTCATGAGGTAGCGTGGATTTATTATTTTAATGCGATCTCCTTTGTCGTCGTAGGTTCCTTCGACTGATATTTCTTAATACTTGCAATACTATTGAATCCATGGATCTGTGACTTAATTTTGATACATTGGTCTGTGATTAAATTTTTGAATTTTGTTTAATTCAATTTAAAATGGTTGCGTGGGAATATTTAATTCTGAATTACCAGATCCATCGTGGAACCATTTTCTCTTTTTAACAGCGTTCCCGTATGATACTTTTGCTAGTCACTGTAGAAACATCAGTGTAATCAGAAAATTGCCTATTAAATTCACATTACATCTCCATGATGGTATTGCCAACAAAGTTCCATCCTACATACAAGTTCTTATATTTCTTCCAAACCAACTCTTTTCGAAGAAAATCACCACTGCCAGATATTCCCAACCGCATCCTGCTAATGCGTATTATTTACCAACTGGACTTTAGACAATCGCAAAATATAAACGTTCCAAATACTTCAGAAATTACGTTAACGTCCAACCATCGGGATCTCGCTTGAATCCACATTGAAGATCAAGCGCGTTACGTCGCAGCCGTCCGTTGGCTCTCGTTTATCTAAACATACCGTGCTCGTGTTACATGAATCGTAATCACCAGGCGGACGAGTGACGTATTATCTGTAGCCGCGAGGAGAAATTGTATTTGCGACTGCGATTACCTAACGTCGGGGGATGGAATCAAAATCCATAACTCGATCGGTGTGGGATACAGGCGCTGGTAAACGCGTGTAAGTATATACATTCATACTGGCGTGTTCGCGTGCGCACTCACTCGCGTGGCCCGTCCGCTTCGTTCCCTTATTGTACATCAATAAAGCGGAAATGAGAACTGGGCGAACTTATGCTAGCGAATTGCCTTTGAAACGATCCGCTCGAATCCGGTTTGGGATCAGAACTGTACCTAGCGTATTTCAATTATTCTGAATTACGCGTGTTGTGCCGGGTACGCGAGCTTTTATTGGCCCCTCGAGCGGGTAACAGCGAGCCGCCCGTATTCAGGATCGGTCGACGAGCCGACTTACGTTTCCATCTTGGTTGCGACGCGACGTCTCTTTCGCCGTCGGAAATAAGACGAGATTGCGATTCCCGGAAATCCCATATACGAGCGTGACTGACAATAAGAGTATGAAATCCTTCGACGCGAGAAATCGATAATGCATGCGCCGCTTGCGATCTTCGTTATCGTGCTACGCGCGATTGGATGGGTGCTCTGCTACTTTGATTTGTCGTTTCATATGGTCGTAGGCTCGAGTGCAGGAGTATTATCGTTTAGGGTTGGGGTGTAATAGCTTGGTTTATACATAGCTGTTCAGTTGGGGTATATAATTTTTTTCCTTTTTTTTCATTAATTTAGATGATTTTCTCTTTGTAATATTTTTATATCGATAATGTTTCCTATGGAACCTGTGAAACTTTGATGGAGATTTACTTTACGTCGCACGAGTGTATTTGATTATATACAGATATGTGAAATTGATATATGATATCGATAATTAATTAGCGAGAAAATAGATGATCTTAGTTAGATCTAGATTGATAATAAATTTGAAGATCTTTAGTAGTATCGTAATTAGAAGAATCATAAATATGAAACAAAGGAAAGATTTTGAAATTAGACTCTTTGCATTTCAGTTCATTTATGTTATTAATACGTATTTAACTTAATAGACACAATTTAAGGACGAATTTACCCAAATTTCCTCAAAATTTATGTGAACCTTCTCCTATAACCTTTTTTATAGTTCTTTCTTCTGTAACCGGAGTTTAGGTTCGGATAAATCGCTTCAATCAACAAGAGTTGATTTAATCGATTTGATGATCGAATGAATTTCATTCCGATTAATAGAGTTCCGCTGTATCTGAACTAACATGAACGAACAAGCTTAACGTAATTGTTACCATGCTCCGTTTTCGGGAAAAGGTCGCGAGACATCGCGAGAAAAAACTTGAAGGGGCCACTCGTAACGACGTACGCGAAAGTTCGAACGAAGGAAAGGAGCGAAGAAGAAGTACCTCGGTGAAGACAAAACGAAAACTCGCAAAAAGAAGTCCCAGCCTCGTCGAGCGTTAAAGCCTTTTGAACTTCATTTTGCTCAGGAAAGAACCGTTTTCCACGGTTCTCTCGTCTTTCTCTGCTCGAACTTTTCGGCGGTGGAGCGTTCGTGATTCACGACGCCGCATCGTGTCTTAACGAATCATTCTTTCAACGTAACAGTCCTCGAATTAACAATTCATCAAGGAGGACGAAAGACAGAGAAATAGATAGAAAGACAGACAAGGATACACGAGTAGATTAACCGTTTCATAGTACAATGAAATAATGAAAAATTCAGAATGAATGATTTAGAAAATAATTATTTCGTTATCATCGAGATTTTGTGTGGTTTTGGTAATTCTCCTGATATCACTGAGACCGTATCGGTCTGTAGCATCTGATTATCAATGAAGCTACGTGAACCATTTCAAAAATTATGATTTACCTATATTTCTTCAAACTTCACTATATTTCAGTATGTATTATCATATTATTGTATTCATTCTTAATGGTAATATTCTTATAGTACTATATTTGACAGCTTCCCTGAATGTCTTTTAAACTACATTAGGTATGAAGGCGTTAAAAATATATTTCTTAGTTTATGTGATCTACCGAATTTGTCAAAGGTTAATTTTAGCGAGAATAAGGTGTAATTAACGAGGCACGCGCAAAAATTGTTGAATGAGGACTAGGAAAATGAGATATATGGAAGAAAAACTTTTTCGAAAGGAAGAGCTCGTTTGATTTACCTTTCGTTTGAAAGCTCTCCACGAATCAAAGGACTGACCCGGTATCCTTTCGCTGTCTTTCTCTTTCTTTTAATCATTTCAATTTCCCTTGAAAAAACGACGAACTTGGTTTACAAAAGCTCGCTCTCTACAGTTTTTTTACTGTTATTCGTTGCGAGACAATTTCCTGTGCGTCTGTCATGCAGCGTGCATGCACAGTTTAAGCGGAAAGATCCGATCTAAATTAATAATTTTCAACATTGACAAATCTCTCCTTTTCTCTTCATTATTCGTTGTAAATCTCATACAAAAGATTCCTATTAGTATATAGCGTTACATTCCATAAACATTTACGAAGATTGATTTATCCCAATCCACGCACAATAAGTTGTGTTCGTTTAAACAATTATAATCTTCCTGATGTGTATCTTTTAATTCTTAAATACTTATTCTTGAACATAATTCTGTTAATTATTTATACTTATACTCGTGTATCTTCTCGATCATGAAATATCGATATTAATGACGAATAAGTTTATTCTTCATTTCTATCTTCAACTTTCAGATGTACGAATCCTACAACATTGATCTGCAAAATTGACCCCGAAAATATTCGCAGAAAATACATAGAATCAACAGGAAGATCCTGACAGGAATATACCAATCGCGTAGTTCTAAAAAAAATCTGTTTCATCTCTTGACACGTTTGTCGTGGTAACAAGCAAGCAGACATGGCGCGTCATGACATAGGTAAATGATGAATCGAACTGTTGCAAGAGTCTGCAGACAGAATTTCAGTGAAATAGCGCCGTTGCGCTCAACTCTATCTATCACGGGGTGCGTTTATGAGAAAAACGCAGGGGGACAAAAATTCTGGGTAGTACTCCGTCAAATTAAGCCATGGCTCGACCATAAATTGATAGATGCCCGCCGATAGTTGCCTCTGCATTCATAAACAAGACATTATCGCGCGAATATCGCGATAATGCGTTTCATCCACCCACGCGTCGAGAAGAAATCCCCCTGAAGAGGATGGAACGATGAAGTTGGGTAATGCGAAAATAACAGGTCGAAGGATGAATCATGGTCGATCTGACTGCCGCCAGGCACGTCAGAGGTTGGCGATTCAGAAACAAGACTGCTCCCAGCCGACCACTGACCAATAGACGCTGGATATTTTACAAAGGCGGACATGGTCCACTCTGGATACACGTGGTTACAAAACGCCAACATTTTCTTGCTTGAAAGGCCAGATATCGGAGAAGAGTTTCATGGATCGCTTTGGGGTGATTTCCGTGATGTTTGAACGATTTGACAAATGGATGTGTGCCGAGGAAAAGTTAAAAGAATATTTGTCCGTCTTTTATTTCTCAAAGTTGGGGACGAAAGTTGGGAACTTAGAATATTGGTTCTTACGTGGAAGTTTGCGAAACAGGTCAAATGGTTAATGGATGTTTCGTTAATCGAGTAACTATTCGAAATAAATATAGTAATATAGAGAAATTTCGAAACGAAGTCAAACGAAGATGGATATCACTAAAAGAGCCTCCAAAGAATTTGAAACGTCCTATGATTATTGCTTTCTATAAATGCGAACAACAGCAACTGCCAAACTGAAGTCTCAACTTCCTCTAAAGAAACAATCTTCAAGTATACCTGCAAAACATTTCAGAAGTACCGATTTCATATATGACTTCGTCCGACAAGAAGTTTCATAAGATCTTGACGCCATGTCTTGTCTGTGTCACTGCCATAAAAGTCACATTCATGAATTTTTATTTTCACCGGCAGATTCCAGCTATTCTCACATAACATTGTTTACCACGTTTTCGTCTATCACCGGTTCCTTTATCAGAAAACAGGAGAGTCGTTCTCGGATCGATTGCAGGTCGTAAAAGGTCCATCGCGAGGATACCCTCCGCAATGACATATTTTCAAGCGACGGACCAGCTTATACTTAAGTCGATCGGCGCGACGTATCAAAGATAGCTCGAGTGTCTCGAATGAGACGATAGCAGGGAAACGAGTGGCTGGCTGTTATTTCGTTCGCGTTTACTGTATCATTAACAAATTATACGAGGCAACGATAAACGCGAAATAAAGCTGGGTCGGTGTAAAGAGATTTACGACGCTTGGCCGCGTTATACGACGCGTGGAAGCGTGGAAAAGGCGAAACTGGCGTTGGTGGCCTGAAGGAACAAGGAGAAAAGATCAGGATGCGTAAGTTGACCGAATTTCTTGCACTTGGACCCGCGACGTCGATAAGTTTACGACCCTGTTGGCTGTACACTCCTTTTCCGATTATCTTCCGCAATGGAAAATGTCAACGTTACCGTCCCAGACGTAAACCTCGCCAGGATCCTCGTTCTCTCGTTCCCTTCTGTTATTGTAACGTTTAAAATCCAGAGAATTTCTTTGCTCACCCGTGAACGTTCACGATCGTGTCGTTGCGGTATTATCTGACTATTGGCAACAATAGCTGCTTGAAATTGGGTAGAGGAGTAAACGAGTGTTACGAATGTCGTAGAATTACGCGGGACAAAAGGGGTGGATTTGGAAAGAAAGGAGATGGAAGGGTTGACCAATCTGTAATTTCAATCTTAAGAGATTAGAACAGTTTTGTGTGGTGTATGTACTATAGATACATATCATTTCGATTTTATTTTAACGCTTAGAAACTATTAGCTTCCTTTTCTATTTTAACTATAGTACGATTTTCTATATAGTATTTTGAGTACAGAAACAAGAAGGAAGATGAATGACAAATCATATTTCTGTTAAATGTATGATAAATTTTGCAGTTACTTCTCCTGTTTCTCATTGCAAAATAACTCATTTAAGTTAGAAACATTGACACGATTAATGTTTACTGTCTTAAATCTAAGAACATAAGCGGATGCATTCTTTCCTCCATTTCAAACTTTCCTCTATTATCAAGTACTTTTTGAATTCCATTGGATGTAAACATAAATGTATCTGAGACATTAACATAGCATTAATTCAAATACGCGATAACTCCAAATTATTAATTTACTTTTTAATCGAACAGTAATCTCCCGCCAAATTACATATATTTATTAAACCTATAATTTTGCAAACGAATTTTCCAACCAAACCAAAATTCTATCAAGCCAGTTTTCAAAAACTTGTCTCCGCAGCATCGAATCATCCTTTCAAGAGAAATCGCCCTGCAACCATTCCGTATCGCAACTTTCGCCTCGTCCCATACAAGCGTTATCGTCAACGTAAAGTTTAAACGTAACAGGACATAAATCGGGACGGAGATGCCGCGTAACGACCCGGTTACCCGGAATCGTTGCCGGCTGTTTTACCTTTTTCAACGGAGAGACACGAGCGCTTAACCGCGATACGAGGCTCATCGCAAAATGAAATTGCAGATAAAAGGGAAGAACGTTTCTCGCCGGGAATATTGAATGTCGTGTGGTCGCGCGACGGACTGACGCGCGTCGACTCGTTTTCATAAATTAATGCGCAATTATTTTTCCGCCGGAAAGGAATAATGCCAGTGACACGACAGGGTCGAACGAGAAGCGACGCATTCGCGTATTTGTTGGCTCTCACCGGCACATCGCCTTTTGTCCTGCTCGTATTATTTCTCTACACTTCCGCAAGAACTCTCGCGTAAAATGTAACGTAACGAAGTAATTCGTTGCTTTTTGGCACAGTGGAAGTTGTAAATTAAGATCATAGAGCTTGTAGAGATTTCGTTAAAATTGTTTTTCCTTTAGTGTATTAAGCACTTGCATTGATATTGAACGTTTCACTTTAATTAGCTCCTACCAGATAAGCCACTTTCAGAAGAGAAATTACATTCGTACAATTATATATCGTACGTAATTATAACATAGAAGAGTATGTTCTATCTGTTAAGACTGGAACGAATTGGATAAAATAGGATGTCGAGCTTAATATAGAGGCACAAAGGGTTAAATGAGGTATAAAATCGTAATATTCTCAAGCGGGGAATAAAGCGTATTTATATAAACAGAATGAACATGAATTGGAAGCAGAAAAGATACATCGTAAGAATTAATGTAGCGTTATTATAACAAAAATGATCAAATTAAGGAAACTCGAGAATACTAGGAATACCCCAAATCTATGTCCATTAAAGCATAATCAACCTAATTCTTCTATTAGAACAAATATTTGTCATTAATTCATATATCTAATTGCTACAGTAAGCCTTAATAATATCAAATTACCTTTTAACGTGTGGTCACACGTAATCCCTTTTTGCACAGAACCTAATCGTCTGACGATTTTAATCCTGATTCTTAATCATAATATTGACCCAATTCTCCGTCTATTTCCAGTTCGCCCGATACCGAGAGAGCAATTAATTAACCCATAACCTGAAACTATTACGCATCACGAGGAACGTTAGAAAACGATCGACAGGTGATCGAACCATGCTAAACGGCTTCCATATTATTCAACCGTAGCGCGATTGGTTTCATGGAATATTAAAATTCAATTGAACGAGCGCCACGTCAAGAGCGATACCAGGCTAAAAATCTGACGGATCCGTTTCGTAACGAACATCAAAATTTGCCGATGAATATTTAAACACCTATTAGCTAAACGGCCGAAATTAGATGGCAATTTTGATGGGCGTTCTTCGAGCTGATCAAATATGTACACGGGTCGGAAGTACCTCCATGAATGATAAACGAACACCCTCCATCATGGTCACGAGGCAAAACGTTCTTCCTAAATCCCTGGCGAGGCCGAAGAAGCTAATTCGGTCGGGACAGTGTGTTCGATTGTCCGTGATAATCAACCGGTACCCTACTTCGACAATGCCGACATTTTTCCTTGTTCTTACGACCAGAGAATGAACGAACGCACCCTAAAAAACCATTTCAATCCGAACACATCCAATGGAATCATCAAAAAAGGAAAAGGAATAGTGGGAAAGGTAGATAGGGATGGATACGAAGAGAGGGAAATTCTGAGGGGTGGATGAGCTGCTTACCGGCACGTAACAAAGGACAAGCGCTCGTTCAAGTAGCGAGCGTACACTTTAATATTTTTAAAGTACGTCCGATCCTCTATGAAGGGTCTTCCGCTAACGAAGCAGAATCGAAGCGACGAGCCGGAAAATGGAAGGGGTTGCGAAGAAAGGGAGGTCGAGGTCGTGTAAGGTAGACCTAAAAGGAGAGAGAGTCTTTGGGGGTTTGGATCTCGCGGCCGTGTTGTAGGAAAGAGGCGTCGCCATTGGGGATAGAAGGAAAAGGAATCGCGAGCAAAGATATCGAGCCGATGGCGGAAATAGAGAAGAGTTCGGCGTAGCCGCGCGCAAATTAATCGTTTTAATGCACCGTCTGACATCGTAGTCGGCTGCTACGAACGCATCGTAGCCTAGCACCGGCTTCCTAACAGCTTTTACCTCGATATGGGGTGTATAGGTACCTTTATCACGTTATCCCGTTATCCCGAGGCCGCGCTTTGAGCGAGATCTCGTTCTCCTTCGAGACGGTTCGTGACTGATGGGAACACTCGTTTGAACCCTTTGTCCACCGCCTTGCGTCGTCTTCTCTTCTATAAAGATTCTAGAAAATTTGCAACGAGACGCTGCATGAATCTTTTCCTTTTGCCTGAGAGTAAGGTAGTATTATTTGAGTCAGAAGGATACGTAATTCGGCACATTGGTTGGGAACAATTTTCAAGCGATCCACGTTTGAAAACAGACTATTATTTAACTTGTTATCTGTGGTGTGATAAACAGTGAGATATTATATTGAAGATTAACTAAGAATCTCATAACATACAAGTTTAATCATTCTGCGCAAAGTTCAAGATTGAATCTTAAGATATTTAGGTGACTTAAATAACGTCACCTTACTATATCCCTTCTATGGTTTCATCGGCTAGTTGCAACAACCGTGGCGATGTTCGCTGACGACTTCCGACAATTCATTCGAATCCTTTGTCCATCACTTTGCATTCTCTTTCATTCGATAAAGATTCTTGAAAATTCGTAACGAAACGTTAAATAAATGTTCTTCCTTTGTTCTATCTCTTTTTTCGTGATTTCAGCGATGTATCACCTGGTTGAAACAGGTTTGGAATAAATCCGGGCTTAACTGCGACGAACATGGCCGTGTTCATTCACGACTTCCGACAACTCATCCGAACTTTTAATAACGTCGCTGTCCGTTTCCATAAGTGAGTTATCGGGATGAAGTTTCGCCTTGTTGCGCGTTTGAATTGCCGCGAGTGGAGCGGCTCGCTCAGAGAAATTTGTTTATAGGTGATGATTGCATAATTAGATCACGCGAGCCGGCTCGTGTTGTTCAAAGCAAAAACTGGCGACTGTAACTCGTACATGAGACGTATAAATCTGGTTAATACCTGTACTAGATTATAGTGCGTATGACTTCCAGACTTGCTTTATTCACACCATTGGATTGAATTATGTGGAGCTACGGACGAGGTCCTGTTGGGATTAAGACTGACGGTTTAACGCATATTACTCTTAGAAAATTCATAGAATGTAAGTTTGGAAGGGTGAAATGAATGATATAATCAAATGGAATAGTTGGTAATAATTTTAACAATGATAATTTTCTCTTCTTTGTACTTAATAGAATATGATATAGAGCTTGGCACAGTAACAAAATAATTATTTTTTGCACAAGTCTTATAAGAGAAAAGGCAGTATTTAAAAACTGAATATTTCTAATCGAATATTCCTAATTGTATCAAAATTTTCAAGCTATTCCACACTAGTTTCCATCGTTCATTTAAAAACATATATCACATACAGGAAGTCTGTCCTATACGTTCTTATTCTACTTCGCTGTCATTTCGCTGCGGAAATACGTTTCGTCGAATACGTCACGTCAAATCGCGAATAATATACTGGATCCCATTATATTCCACGCGGCGTTAGGATTTCCGAAATGACAAGCCGAGTAGCCTACGAATGCGCTGCCGATCTCTCGATGAGCGCTGTTCATCATCCTTTTCTTTCTTTCTTTTTTCTATGTATCTTCGTCGTATAAAGTAGACGCACGATTTTGAATGCCTTAGATGATGGACTTACTCAGTCAGTGAAAGAAATATAAGCAATGTTTCATTAACGTGCGAGCAAGGATTACCGCGTCTACAGAATCCGCAGACAGAAGTAATCAAATTATATTCGCAGCGCAATCAGCTTCGTGAAAAAAGGCATCACAACTGGCTGCCAATAGAGACGAAAGAAAGAAAAAAGGAAATAGGAAGTACAAAAGGAAGAAACGTGTGTGAACGTTGTCGGATGGAGCGAACTGTCGAAGTTCGCGATTCGAGAATTATTTAAGAGAATTTAATAAGCGCGGTCATAGAAAAGGGAAGAAGATAGAACGAACGAGAGCCTCGGAGGAATTCTAAATTCAATTGTTACTTGGTGCTCGTGGAATGCATTTCGCAGCCGTTGATTGATTCTCGAACGTCGAACGATTCAATTATAAAAGGCTATTGTAATATTTTTCCATTTAAAAAACCAGGCTTACTTGATATTGGCAATTACGCGTGACTATTTGCGTATTGTAATGTCGTTGCTCGTTTCCACGGCAGAGAGAAGCACTCGAAGCAACGGAAATTCATTTACGATCTCCTTCGATCGGTCATCGACGATGTTCGATATTAAATTCTTTAATTGTTTGTTAATAAAATACTTTATTTTAGCTTCTTCTTTTTTAACTTGTCTTCTTGGTCGGGGATCAGGGAAGGGAATATCGCGAGTATAATTATTATTCATACCTATCTTCTTTAGCTCCTTTATGGATTTAATGGAAAATTGGAGCATTCGTTTATTATATTTTTATTACCAACCATATTTTTACCTCGTCAGCACAAATTATGCAAACAGTATAATTAAATTGAGGTACTTTTATGAATATTTATCGTACTTTTTATTTATGCAAAGTTGCTTTACAAACGAGTATATTGTAAAAACTAAACATTAATGTGCAAAAATAGATATTCTAGGATATTTTATAAATAGATATATACAAAGTAGAATTTTATTTATACGAATTCTACTTATTTGAACGAAATCTTAGCATCCGACTAGATGAAGTCTGGATTGAATACTTATTACATAAATGAAAAATTACAGGTAATGGGGAGAATCGGTGAAACTCTGACAAGTTTATATAAATAAAGTTCTACTTTATTACTTCGAAATAGAGTATAAATGAATAAATACAATATACTTTCAAAATTACATGTTTATACAAAAAGATATCCTATTTAATTGATAGAAATTTCATTAATTAGTTGTGGAATCTTCTCTAAAGCATCGAATCGTTTCGCGTTTTCTAATCGGGGAATTCTCGATAGCAAAACATGGAGTGACGCGTTTAAACAACTTCACGCCAGCCGGCGTGAATGACCAGAACGTGCAGCAGTCGTAATTGGTCGGATGATAGAGTGGAAATTAACGATTGCAAGTTCGGGAGCGTTTTCAATAGCCGGAAAGTCTATTTCGTGTCCGTAGCAGCTGTTCAGAGACGTCTGACCGCGGATTAGTCTTTTCACGAACGAAGACTACGGACAGATGTTTCCAAACAAATGGCCACGAAACTTTCTATAACTGAAATTAATGATTTATCATCTCGTAAGCTTTTAATAGCGAAAATACGGCAACCAGCCATTAAATCGGAAATGTTCATTATATAAATGGATTGTAAACTTTCGAACGACGTGGATAAATATGCCTTCTTTGTCTCTTCCGATGGTGTAGTGTCTCTCAATTTTCCTGGATTATACAGCCGTTCGTGTCTATGTGACGAACCACATTTTTTAATAATCGTACATATACATTCATAGTGTGATCGTAAATGCTTGCATAAAACGTTGCAATTTGGCGAAAAATTAACTTCATTTTGAAGGTTAATCCACCGATTAACTTGATTTTTGCAATTCCCTGTTCCATGTCAGATTTATATCTTCATCGCATTTCGTTATCAACGATTTAAGTTCATAGAAAAAGATAGTTTCGTAATAGCGTTTTCCCGTGCAAAATCTATTACGAAATTCGCCCTGGTGCATCTGCAAGATAAAATTGTACAGTGATGCGATATAAATAAAAAATGTTAAATATTTGATGGTTAAAACGACAATTATTGTGAGAATGATACGTAAAATCGCAATAACAGTTACTATTGCTATTAACTGTGTAGTATTACTAAAACGTTAGAACAAAGTTGAGAATAGTACATTTCTCATAATGTATATGTACTATTCCTGATTCCATGCAAACACAAAATTTCGAAACTATTTCGATTATAGAACATTCTCGTAATTCGTTTCGTTTAATTATCGGTTACACATTTACATTATCGTTGATCGTTAAAACTAAGTTCTCTAGTACCACTACTCGGTAGAACACACGTACATGTACATGCATGTGCAGAAAATCACAGATACACAAGAAACCACGGTTGTTTCCCAAAAATAACCACGGCCGATCGATCCTACCAAATCTAATTCCTTCGTTCGCTTCACGCTTCCCATAAAATTCACTGCATCCCTTCGATTCACACGGCTGGAGTGTGAACTAGCCGAAACTCGAGCCCTCGAGCTCTCGTCGAAGACGAGAACGCTTGCCACGTTGGATCGTCATAAAATCGCGTCACCAAACCGGTGAACGCAATCTACCAAGTAACTAACTCGGTTACCAAGCACTTGTACACCACCCGACGTCGTCGTCATCTCTCTCTCTCTCTCTCTCTCTCTCACTCTCTCGTGCTTCACGACATGCGGTCGCGACGTCTTCGTCCCTCTCTCGGGCTTCAACCCTTTCCTCTCTCGAGGACCGCTCTCTTTGCAACGCTGCTGGCGGCGCGTGTACCTGCCCATTATGGCTAAAAGCGTAGCACACTCGATTATCACGTCGTCGCGCGTGGCTGAAAACTGAAAATGCCGTGGGCCTTTGACAGTGTAAGAGCCCCTTCGTACCGGCGATAAGGCATTAGCCACGCCGTGAAAATTCTGCTAACAGCCTTACCGCGAACTTGCCGATGCAGTCCCGTCGTCGCCATAGGTCCTGATCGATCCCAACCGTTTTCGGCATACCAGCTAACGACTATTTCCAACCGTAGACAGTGATCATTTCTCACCTGTTCCTTGCAAGTACGCGAGCTTCTGTAATGATTTATATCCTCGGGCTACGATGAGGTTTTCATCTAGTTCTGCAATGTACATGGTTCGACATCGAGTACGATTTTGTATACTTTTTCGATTTGACATAACTCGTAGAGATAAATGGCAATTCGCTGATAGAAAGATACAATAGTATGTGTATCTGTTGGAAAATTGGGGTAGTGGCCAGTTAATTCTGTATTTTATATTTTCGATATATTTGAGATTATATGTCAGTTATTTTAAGGGAGCCTGTATGTTTGTTCTTGCGATCGGATTAGAGGAGTAAGTTAAAATGCGTGAAGTATTTTAGTGGAACGTTAATTTCATCCGTAATGTAAATAATTTGATAACAGGATTTTTTCCTGTAGTTTAAAGTACATCGATAATCAGATACGAGTTTGAATCTGTACAATAATTCTATTTTGTACTTGTTTTCTCTATTAGATCTTGCTTGTACGACATTTCTTATTTTTAATGAAACTTTATTTAACATAAATTATAAATTTCATACTGCACGCATGTCTTGGGTGCATTATTATACAATATTAAGCTTCCTTCCTATGACATAATACACTTAAAGAGCCAATCGAACGTATCGGAAATTCTAGTTGAAAAATACTAAAGAAGAAATGTTTTGACGCCGATGAAAATCTGCGTACACATTTAGAAGTCTGAAATTAAAATTTATGTCGCCTTCGTCTTATTGTATTTATGAGTTAGAAAAGATCGTTCACGGCAGCAGAGCTCAGCGAGAATTTGCATTTGAACGCGTCAGCGAAATTCTTAAGGCGGCATATACTTACCTGCCGAACGGTAGGTTAAGAAAGGAACCCTCGTTCGGCGGAGGTTCAACCACACCCTCGAATCATTATTAGGAAAGCTACACCGTTGTGATTTCAGGGAAAGACGACCCTTCGTTTTCGAGGCACGAGAACGGGAACGTCGTTTAACGACGTCATGTGCTTCAAAATCCTTACAACAAAGTTTTTGTTTGCACGAAATCCGAGACCTTTCCCGGGTATCCTTACGGAGCTCGTAAGGAATCCCTTGTAAAGGGACTCGATAATGACGAGACACAGTGCTCCAGAGATAAAATCTTGCCATTGTATCAAAACTCTGTAGCGTTCCTTTTTTCGAACATCTTAATTGTCTTCATCCACGATTGTACAATAATACTTTTAAGGAAAAAACGAATGGCATAACGTCTTACTTGTAAAATGTGGAAATATTGCCTTTTTATTTTAATATTCTTCTGTGCCCTGATTTGGTAAAATGTTGATAGGCCAAGTTCTTTCCTTGCGTTTCCTCTTCACGTTTTTTGTTTATTATTGATGGTTTTGTATATGATTGATTGTAATGCAGGTTACAGTTATTAGTAACGAATTCACGATATTAATAGCGATGTATGTAGAATAGTCTTCACGAATCTTACATTAAGCTAATAAACCTCAGCCAGGCTGCAGATAAATAGTTTATGTCAACATAAATGTACTTCATCCTTTGCGGTGTACTCGTGTATATATCTTCACTGACGCTTATACATCATGCTAACAGTTAATTAAGCGAAGCAGAGACGCGAATAGCGATTAAATGTCGAAACCTAGCGAACAAATCCTGTTTGAATTATAGTTTCTTCTAAAACAAATTCTTATAATCGAATTTCGAACAAAAAATATTAACGATTATAAATTATCATAAAGTTGCAGATTTCCATCGAAAAATTAAAAGGTAGAAAAGCGAATTCCAATGAAACGCCTGTTCGAAATGCTCTTTTCCTTCGATACACGGGAAAATTGTAGCAGGACAGCAAATTCTCTGTCCCCACGGAGATGCTTTTCCACTTTGCTTTTTATGCACCTGTCACCTCACACCCCATGAAAGTCCCTGTACATCGAGCGTAACCGCACAGCTTTCAGAAACTTCAAAGACTCACTCAACCGTCAGTCTTATCCTTTTACGTTCTTTTCAACATGCGCGCGTACTACATTTTACCTGTACATATATGCATCAACGTAGCCGCTGTAACCGCAAGCCGTCCAACATACTGATTACAATCCACCGGTAGCTGGAAGGAACGTCTTACTCGACAATCGGCTACCGGAGAATTGCACAAAGGACGAAATCGCTTGTGGAGACGTTGATTTCTGACGCTCTCTCGACCCGTCACTTGATGCAATTGCGCTAACGAGACGGCACCGCCTCGTGAAAAACAGAGTTGCGAAACAATTTGGATCGAGGTTAATAAATCGTGACGCCTTCTTCATGGAATAACGTATAATTGGGAAACATACCGGAGGCGAATGAAACTTTTTTTAAACGATTCATAAGCAAGTAAATAATTCTTCTAATTTTTGTAATCGCTAAATACCTTCATACAACGTTCTTTTATTCTTTATCATTTTGAGTATCAGCTCTTAATTTTAAATTACAGTTGATTTAAAGTGAAATTTATGTCAATTATTTTCGCAGAAATCTTCTCGGTAAAACAGATTACTAGGAGAATATTGTTACATATTATAAACGTTCATTTATCGAAATATAATTAATACTAATTCCGCTTGCAAAATCTCATTGGAACATATTTTTTGCTCTGATTAATTCTTCGTGTATCCCTAGCAAAACTTCAACGTGACTGAAATACCACTCTTAAAATAGTTTCTTTGATAAAACAGTAATTAACTCCTTTCTTGGAGCCGTACGGATCTTCATTAGCCGCTAAAAGGATAGTCTTGGAATAAATAGTTTTTGCAAGTAATATTTAATCGGCTGGCGAGGATGCAGAGCATTAAACGTGACCAAGAAAACGACGACGATGAATCTCGTTTGGTAGTCTCAGACACGAATCCTGCAGGACCCTTGGTCGTCTAGAATCGAGATTATAAATATTGATCCTGAGCGTCCTTCAACTTTGAGTGCACTCGAGGAGTCCCTCTTGTCCCGCATTTCTATACCCGGCCGTACAGTCGAGGGGGATTCTTCGTGGCGAAATTGAAATCCGAGAGGTTCCTCCTGCTCGTTCCGCCAGAAAGAGAGTCAAAGTCGCTCGGGCAAATTAAAATTGTAGGGCACGACCGTGGACAACTGGCCTTTGATGGCCGCGCCAACGGTCACGGATCATCTAGTCTGCGGAATAAGGAAGAATCGCCGTTGCCAGGCAAGGCATTTCTTTATGGGGGTTGCGTCGGGATGCGTTGAAGCCTGGAAAAGGGACGTCAGCCTCCTTCGAGCTGTGGACCTTCAAATCCGCAGAAATTGGACGCTTTATAAATGGATCGGAGGTGGAGATTAAATAAAATCGCAGTTTGTTGTTATAACACTATGTTTGCTTGGGTAAGATAAGGTATATCTATGTATTTTAGATTTGAAAATAAACTAAGATAAGGTCAGGGAACCTATAATTATCAACGTAAAAAATTGTCTTGGTAATTTTAAACGTAGGGAGAAATTATTTAATAGTTCAAGAACTTCGTTAATTATTATTAACAATTTAAGAAATAGTAGCATTGTGAGTCTTACGACGTGCGCAGAGAATAACTGATTTCATGAAACGCTTCGATTCCTACATCGCTTGTGGAACGAATCTCAGCGCATCTTAAGATTATAAGTATCATAAAAACATAGGACTCTACGCAATAAAAGGGTAGAAATCTGATTTTGTTTTTTAATAATAACTATGATTGAACAATAAGTGTCTGAATTTTTTCTCTTTGATTTTATAACCAGTAAATATTTTATACTAGCAGCGACGTTAATTTAAAGTTATCTTTTATCCACCATTATCCTTTAATAAAGTTCATACCCTTGAGAAGAAAGGACAAACTTTACTCAGGCTTAAAAAAATAAAGGAAATTCTTGATAAGGGACAAGAGAATGGAGAGAATAGAGGGTCAGTAGCCTAAGCCGGGTTGAAGGACGCAGACTTCAGAAGATCAGTGACTGGCGTTAGGCTGTCCGTCCCTTCGTCTCGTTTTGCCCTCTAAATCGGTTTAATCGAGCTCTCGTTAACTTCGTTATCGCTAATGCCCGTTGCAATGTAGCTAAGTGGCTGTTGCTGCCTCGAGCTGCACTGCCCTCCAGGCTCATATCCTTTGGCAATTACTTTACTACCGCCGAAGTCCTGATTCAATTAATCAATTAACGTAAGTTCATTCCGAGAGTGATACGCTTTCGGTTTAAACAGTCTGGCCGATATATCGTTTCGAAAATATCGTAGTTTTACATTTCGGCAACACAAGAACTACGAAGATTTTGTAGGAACAAAATTTTAAAGATCTTATCACTGTTCACAATAGTTGGAATTTGATGAAATCGGATGAAAATTATAATTGTAATTTATTTTTGTATAATTCATTTGGGAAATTATAATACGTATAACATTAATTAATACAGTGTTGTAAGTATGTAAACATCTATAGTGTGAAACTCAACGAGTCTCCATCAACATCTGAGATACTGATTAAATAAAGAGGAGTCAGTCAGGACAGTCGGAGTGGAAAATATTTGACACTGTATAAAATTACATAGCGATATTGTATTATAATATTGTAATTATAAGACCATGAGTGATATATAAAAATAGTATATTCGGTATGACACATAATAAAAAGCCATTACAATAAAAATAATTAAGCAAAGAATCTAATAACATACATCAATATGTGTGTATTCTAAAGAGAATATTACAAGTTCTCTAATTTGCTTGCTGGATTACGTAAATACTGTTAATTCTCATTCGACTAGAGCTTAATCGTAAATAACGTGTAATACCATGGAAAATCACCTTATTTGTACTTCGTAGCTATGAGAACCCTGCAAAAGTCAGAGTTTTGAGGATGACCGTCCTAGAAATTCCAAAACGGTGCTAAGTTGAATCGATCGTATGAATCGTTTTAGTACGCTGAATCTGCATCAGGCCTTCAAAGTGCAATCGAGTTCGCCGATTTCGAGAGAGCGTGAAACGTTACTCTGCTATTCAGAGATGCTATAGGTGTTCTCTTCATCTTCATCACTCTGTCCCTATCGTTCGTCTGTTCACCACTCATCCTCTTCTCTTGCCGCATGCAATTACTCTGATTTCACCTTCAGAAACGAGTAATTACCGTCTCCGGGCTAGTTATAATTAATAATAATGAATTCGACATGTATTCGTCAGTTTCTGTCCTTTTCCTAATTTCTGCGTTCGTTAGTCGTTGTCTTTGTCCACTTCCTCTTAAAGTCGTAAAAGATTTGGGTGAAATGCACTTTTAGTAACTGCGTACAGAACGTAGAAAGTGGCAAGGGAGATGCTTTCAAATTTAATAAAAAATCTTATTTTACAGTTAAAATCACATTTTTTGTGTTTGATAGAAGAGCAATTTCAAAATTCAGAATCTATCAAGTTCTTGCTTTTTTCAATCACTTCATATCGAGACATTTCTTCTTAGTTACCAAAATGACACGAAAGTAACAAAAATAACCGAAAATTAACAAAAATGGAATTGCAATATTTCTTCTGTGCGGTCTTCATAATTCGTAAATCATACTTTACATATAATTATAATTCATAAATCATAATTTAAGTCTAATAGATAATATTATTTGCATAATACGGAACCATATTTATCCAAAGAAAAGATGAAAAATTCGCGAGACGTGTTAGAACGCAGCGACGCGTCGTTAAGTGACGCATTGAGTTCACTTTCAGTCTCATTCCGGGCGCGAATTTTGTTGCCAGACGCTTCTTAGGCCATGCGTCGACTAGAGGCGTATTTTCAAGTTGAGGTAAACGCCACTGCCAGAAAAGTACATTTCTGATTCCCGTGAATCAAACCTGATGAGCTACTAGAAATGAGCTACATTGTTGCGCGAAGTTTGTGCCCGTAATTTTGTCATACTTGTAGCTTCGAACAGGCAGGTACTGATAAAACAACGTATTGTCGAGAAATTTTGAACGAACGGCAAACTCGATAAACTCAAATATTTCCAACAATTTTTCTGCTTAAAAATAGAAGCGGCTGCTGTAGCAGTTAAAATAGAGCTGGTAAAATAAACTAAAATACAGAAAACTAAAGCATTGTAACGTTCGCCACATTGTTACAGCGTTTTCAACGCTACATTGCACTCTCCCGAAAATAGTACAGGTTCAAAGTGTTCGAACATTCATCGAACTATCACATTTTATTGACACTGTAACGTGATACAGCTAGGCATTTGTATTAATAAAATTTTAAATCAATATGAAAATGTACATATATGAAAGTCATAAAACATTTACCGCAAACATATATTTACCAAAGAATTAGTACAGAGGATGAACAGGCATCTTAAATATATAAGCAGTAAGGATGGTCCAACCGAATATCGAGACTCATTGATCGTTTACTTACAAATACTTTACTTGTACTAACTATTTTGCACATTCGGTGTACATTTTCAGTACATTTTCCTTTCGAACTTTACCAATACAATTATGAAAATCGTGTGTCGTTACAATTCCAGTAAAATTTCAAAACGCTTCCTATAACATACTTCCACGAGCTACTCTATGTTTCATTAAATTAATATCCTTCCGATTTTAAAAGCTTCAGCAAAAGCCCTCTATCGAAAACGAGAAAGGAGGAAACCACTGGTAACATAAATATACCTTCGCTGCGTTCGACGAGTACGAATAATCCCCGTCGGCAGGAGACAGCCTTTAGGTGAGAAAGTTTTGATTTACGATAGCAGGTTCGTCCGATACCAAAGGTCAGGACCAGAAACGGTGCAGCGGGAGAAGTTTACCGGCGACCGAGAACGCTCTATTAGTATCTACCATTCGTTATTTTCTTTCCTAGTTCGCGCAACCATGCAAGAACGACGAAGAAACATCCGCGAGTTGGTTAGTAAGAAAGAACCGGATTCCCGAAGGATATCCGTTCGTGGTTCATGACACTCGGCTTGCTTTCTCGTCATGGAAAACTGGTTATTGATACTGCACCGGGAACTTGTTTGGAGAAGGAAGAAGAGGAAAAGTTTGCGCGCCGGTGTCGGAGCATCCCTTCCGGTGCTGGGTGCTAGCCATTGATAAAAACATATTTGCCCGGGACCAAGCGATGTTAACAACCTCGCGCTCGTATCGTTTGTCATTATTGCCGTTACGTGGCGGGGGACTCGATCAACTGGCGAACGAGTACGAAAAGTTTCGCGTCTAAGGAAAGTTCGACGCTGTCACGGACCGTGGAACCGATGAATCGTGATTTTCTCGATAGTGTCTTAACTGGCTCGAGTCCGAGTGTCGAGGAAAATCTTGGCCGATTGCCGACCTTTGATCTCTCCTTTCTACTGGCTACGTAGTCAGAATTTTATTAAGGAAAAATGCAGGGGACCGAGACAATCAGCTACAGTGTTTTCTTAATTTTTCATTTATTTTAGTCTTTCGTAAATTGTGCTGCACTTAAGATGATTGTTTTAAGTTTCTATACAAAGTCAAATGGAACAAACGAGTTCGTATGAATTTATTTTCGGAGATGATTTATTAAAAAAATTATAAGATATAAGAGATAAGATTTCATCAAGGAGAACGAATTGATATTGTACTTGTAGTATGCTCATCGAACGAATGCCTTGAATGTTTGCTGTTAATTATTACCGATAAGTAATTACACGGAGTTGAAACAGAGAAACATTGTGCAATTTCGCTTAACGACAACGATTTTTTCATTTCTTACGAGGCAATAGGAAATTGGGTTTGGGTAGAAATGAGAAAATAATACGGCGAGCCGATTAGTGAGGTTACGTAACAAAGCTTTACCTTTGACAGGTGGTAACGTTTAGTAGTAGAGCACGACGGGTTTGGATGTAGAAATCGATAGTTGTACGGGAACTTGTGTAAATAGAGATTAACGGAAAGCTTTTGTGTGTAGCAAATACTATGGGTGTTGCCATAACATCAATCGTCCAATGCTAAGACCGATGTTTGAATATTGTTGATTATTGAACTTGATCGCTTCCGTCATCATGCACATGGTCGAAAATCTCTGAATAATTTTATACAAATAGTGATCGAAACTATTATTCAAATTTTAGATTGAACTAAAATTTACAAATATTTTGAGACATTTTTTACATAGATACGTCTATGTACTATTTACAAATGTGTTCCGAGGATCAGACTTCACCTTGTACATAGAAAAATCCGATTCTGTTGCAGTGTTTGAGTGTTAGCGCGATGGATACGTCAAGGAATCGAACGTGGCTGAGAAGAATGGCTAGTCTGCTCTGGCTCGTCTTCCTATTTGTCGGAGTTTCGGCTGGAACTCTAGAGAAACTGCACGAAGGTGAGTTGGTAGCGTTATGTCAGCCAAATTCTTCTTACTGTATAAACAGACGCGTATTAAATAAATATTTTCAATCTGTTCCACGTAACTGACGGATTTCTCCAAAATAGCTGATATTATCGAAGTTAATAATTATACGGGATCGTGTCGCACAATAGGCGCAACGCCATTATCCCGGCCTTGTCTGTGAAAGTGAAAAATATAGACCGAAAAGTCATTATCATTCCTGTCCCTGACGCGTACCTTTGCACGGCGTCACCGACAGCGTTCGAGTGACGATGATAAATTTCTGTTTAATGTATTGAACACCCCGTGAGATTTATTACGTCTACAATAGCAGGAAATCGGTCTTTATCGATAGCATCGCTTCACGACCCAACAGCGTTGCCAACATTCCTGAAATTCCTTCCAAACGCACTCACGAAAGTTCTTAAACAGGTTCTTCGCTGCGCTGTATTCAAAACGTGAATATGCACACTATGCACAGAAACGTTTAAACGGTCTTCAAAGGATAAGGAAAACGTCGAAAATGTATTTACAGCTCGCAAAACGAGCAGAGATAATCGTAAAAGAAACGACGCTGAGGCCACTTTAAACCGCGGTATGACCACCGATATCTTTCGACCGCTTTCGTTCCTTTAGGCTACGATCTGGTTATCCTGATTTCGTACCGCGCCGTCAACGAGACACGAGAAAGCGTTAACGATCGCGGGACAGCGCGTGCGGAGAGCACCATATGATTTAACCATAAATTCGATCTGCATAACAAGGCGACCCCTCATGAATAAAGTCATTCGTATTTCGATATTAATCATGCCTCGCCACGCCATCCGGAACAACGAGTTTAGAGGTCTGCCCTCCCTTTCATCACCCGCCTCTGTTTTCCTTCTCCGCTCTCGCGTTTCACGTGAAACGCGCCTCTGTCAGAGGCCGACGCGTCTCTTTCGCGCCGTCTGCTCGCCTCGTACCATCGCTATCGAAAATTTCAGTCTCCGCTCGCCTGTTCATCACGTTCAAATGCGTAAGTGTTATTCACCGACTGAACCGATCGTTCCTTTATAATTAATGACGCTACATGTTATTGGTTTTCACGGAAGCTGAGAATTTTGTTAATGACATTTATAGTGGAAGCGTAGCGAAGTGGATTTGCGTTGTAACGTTTCGTTAAATAATCAGAAGAACTGTCAGGATGGAATATTACACGTTTCCCTCTTTGAACCATATACGTACATAGATACATATGTATATCGTAGGAATTAGGTTAAAATGGGTCACTGTTAAGTAAAATATATTAGGATATTGGCAGTAAGTGAAAGATTCGGCTGATATGAACGAAATATAACGTATATTTGAGGAAGATGTGAGATTCCTGATGTTAGAATTAACAAGATATGTTACGATCATTTAAATACTTTCACTAATAACGGTAAAAAAGATCGAAACTAATTTGCTATATCGTCTAATCTTAATTGAAAGTGTACATTTATGACGGAGACTCATGTAGGATTAGGCTGTAACCTATTAAAACGTTAGAGCATTACTAGAAGCATTCTGCTTCTCTAATTATCTTATCTCTCTCCGACACCGATAATTTCATTCTAACTAACCTTACCCAACCGAATCGAAAAATCCCTCCCAACCATCTCCGATTCTCAACTTAACCCGTACTAAACTCACAAACCAAGAACCGCCCACGTACATACGTTCACCTGATTGCGCGAACGTACCTATAGCTAAAGATGCATATTTCCACGACTAGGATCCAAGGAAACCAGAGCAAAGTAATTTCTGATAGCGGTTAGGAGCGGAAAGGATAAATGTATCGGGTGTACCGAACGTAATTAGAAACATTCGAGGAAATGGATTGTGGGATAGGAATGCGGGTTTTCGTTGCTCGACCAATGGACGCGACAAGCGAAACGGTTTTATCGAGTTTTCCAGAGAATTATCTATCGCGACCACGGTAGATAAAGTATCTACGTCTTCCGGCCGATAGGTCCTCCACTATTCCCATCTCTCTTTTCCTTCCTGTCTCTTTGCTCCTCTTCTCTGCCCGAGTATGCCTTCCCCTTCTCCCTCCTTTCTGTGAAAGCCAGCAAGCTCCGTTGCAACTTCCGACTGAATAAGCATCACCTCACTTCCGTTTCCGACGATGTAGCCTTTGACGTAATACGTGCGCCGTTTTCTGTGTCCCATTGCCTATCCCATTTCGTCGACCTCTCGTTCTCTTTCTCAGTTACCAGTCTGCGTATCTACTTCCTCTTTGATACTTCCCTTTCTCTTCCGGCCTTCTCTTTCCCCTTTCTGTATTTCTTTATGGATCCACGAACTATTCTTTGCGGTGTTACCATTATTGCCGCATCTTCGTCCGTGTCCTCGGCTTCTTGTTTTAATACCACTCATCGAACTTTTCAGCCACGTTGTTTCTCTTAAGCGATCTCCCTTTGACATTGCTTTTTACGCGATCACGCAAAACGAGTCACTTAACGCTTTGTCGATTGTTAGAAGTACTTTGCTGGTCGTTTTGATATGAAAGTTTCTCGAGTTTTTTAATATTTATCGTTTTCAGCGATCTATCTTTCGCGTTTCGGTACTCCAGTTTCTTTACGCGGAATCTTAACTGCGAAATTAACGACTGACTGTTGCCGGGCTTGTGTTATTGCATTTACTCTTGAAGCACGTAACAGAGTCAATTTCTTTGAGATGTTCAGAGAGAAATCTACTT
Organism: Bombus pyrosoma; assembly: GCF_014825855.1. Lineage (NCBI taxonomy): Eukaryota > Metazoa > Arthropoda > Insecta > Hymenoptera > Apidae > Bombus > Bombus pyrosoma. Next base: position 16,085,943 of record NC_057775.1, read on the forward strand.
TTTCTTTGTTAATGGAAATATATTGGTTTCGAAATTTTTTACAATACAAAAAAAAAAAAGGATAAAGCAAACGTTTAGATTGTAATTGAATCCTTTGATGTAATTTTGTCATTAACGTAGAATGCACTACGGATGATATGCTGCGTATTAACGTAACAAAAACTACTGAGCGTTAGACAAGATGCGTTGCTTCCAGCAATATTTCCATCTACTCGAATACCTTTTTTGTATTGCTTTATAGTGAGATAAGTTTGTACGAGATGAGATGCTAATGGTTGCCTGAATTGAATTATAAACGGCAAATAAAGACAGAGTATCTGCTAAAATCTCGTTCCGTCTATTTACCGTCAGAAGAGGCGCATTAGAACCATCAAAATTTGTACATCGCTGAACGTTAATTTTCTACCGACGGAAGGTTAATTCCATTCCACACAAAATACCAACGCGTTTTCAATTTGTCGTTCGAAAGCTAGAGTTTCATGTGTCAGGAAGAAATCTCGGTTACGTTTCTCGTAGAATACAAATGCGACGTTCTTATTTTCTACTCCATCATAGACAAACTATCCGACGGAAGTCCTGTGTCGTCGCGTTATTAAATCTTTCCACGACTAAAAATTGAATTGAACCTTTTGTTTTCGATATCCGTCGCGAACTCATGCTCAGTTTTCCGTGATGTAAAAGCTAAAACGGATTATTCCTTTTGTTCGAACTTAGACAACGCGACATCAAACGAAGCCAACGATTGCTTGAACTGCTGTTTAAAAGATTAAGATTGAACACGCTCGATTTTACGGTTGACAACGTTGATATGCGGTCACGGTGATCCTGTTAACAGATTGATCGCTGGACGAATTTTATATCTGTGTACTGCACATAGCGTTGATGTATTGTCGTTTCTTTAAGTACAATAAATTGTTATACTCCAATATAATATCTTATCAGACAGAAACGTTTAGTAATTTTCAGAAGGTTGTACTATAGGTTATATATATGCTGGTAGTCATGAAATTATATGTTGATTGTATTATATATTGATTGATAATACAAAAATTCCTAGAATTTTATAGATCTCTTAGAAATAGATTTTATAGATAAATGTTCCATAGTGCATTTCACATTTCAAATTATTATTATAGTATTAACAGCATTATAAAGTTTACGAAGATCGAAACATTTCAATTAATTCTGACATAATTGGTTATCGGTGGACCACATGGCGTCACTATCAAGTTTAACGCCAATCACTGGTAAATCCGCAACGTTCGTGTCAAAGATTCTACGAACGTCCCTCTATCGTGTCATGTCAGAAACATACAAAGGAGATATACGTAGATATTAACTGCATTATAAATGAAAAATGACAACAATTATGTGGACTAACAAGATAACAGCGATGCATCAAACGAGCTTAATCTCTTTCTATCGCGATTCTGATAAAGTTGCTGGTTTTTTTTATCGAAGCTAGACACGCATCTGGCCGCAGCTTTATTTCTTCTCGGAACGTGTTCCACGCGTTCGCCGATCCCGCTTCCGGTTTCCGCTAGACTTCCGGCTCGACGGCATCCGTGAAAAATTGCGTTTCGTCCGCTATTGCCTGACCGGTGAAGCGTTACGCCGACTGATGACGCAAGCCACGATGAAATCTCTTCTCTTACCGACTTACGGTTCCATTTCCCCCCTCGCTCAGGAGCAACCTTTCGTCCTTTTGTTTTCGTATCCGATGAACACATGATCCCGGTTTCCGGTGTCCTCGACGGGCCACGTTCTCCTCTTAGTCTTTGCATCCGACTTTTTTGAATTCGTCCTCGGCGTTGTATCAGAAGATGGTATGTCCCCACTCTGCGCGGAAACGTCGACATCCATCATCCGAGGAAACGGAATCTCAGCACTTGCTCTGCCTCCGTTCTGAACGATCCTGGCGACTGTGTTGGCAATGGCTGTGAGACAGTGGTGAGCGATCTACCAGATGGGAGATAATTTTAATGACAAGCTTTAAGCGGAAATACGAAAAGAAAAGTACCGTTGGAACTAGGTTTCAATGTTATCTTTCATCCTCATTCTGAATTATGGCGCGAATAAATCTTTGCTTCTCGCGCGAAAAATGTTATTAATTTTCTGGTAATATGTATAGATAGAAAAAGGTATCGTTGACCGAGAAGTAAATATTTGGAGCGAAATCAGGGGAATGCAGTTATCGTTAGCGGATAGAGGAAAGGCAATTTCGAGAAGAAGACATGGAGGTTCGCATAAATTTGACGGAACACAGCACGCCATAAAACCAACTGCAGATTGTATGCGCAAATGCAAGGTGCATGTTCTCGTAGTCGTTTTTGCCAGCGTCCGCGAACCGAGCCAACAAGCTAGGCATCCTCTTGCCAACACTGTCTTTCGCTTCTTATCTCGCAGTCGTAAAGTGCATTCGCTCTTGATAATAGTACGTAACGAAAGGCGACTCTCGAATTATCGCAATAACGCACTTTGCGATACATCGCCGGGAAACATTCCGCGCCAAAGGAATTCCCCTACTATATTCCTGCAAGTAAATGGGTCCATTAAGAAATTTAATATCTTTCAGTACGACTGCAGTGCTGATATTAGCAAATTGCGTACTATTTTTCGCAATATTTTCATCAGATCGGAAAGGAAATGATTACATTCGAAAATTTCAATATATATCTTTCATATATACTGAGATATATTATCAATAAATTTAATAAAATATTTCTATCTGTATTTCCTATCGACGAAAGTTTTACGTTAAATACTTGCAAAATTTATTCTCGAATATTGCTAGCTTTTCTATTCATCTCTTAAGCAGGAATAATCTCGTATTTATATTTCCAAAAATACAAGATACCAGTTTCTAACTTCGTGGCTATAGATATTCTTGATTAATGAATGATTGATACTGAGCGAAGAATGATGCTATGAACAGATAGAAGGATAATCGTTTTAAATTTCTACGAAGCTATTGCACAAATTCTATCGCAATTAATATGGAAATGTTCGTGTTCGTTCGTTGCTAACCGAGATCAAACGATGCTAAACCTAACGACGTTCCACCAAAGTGGGAAAAAGGAAATCAATTTGTTCTCGCGTTTCAATCGACGGATTAGAAGTTTTCGGGTATTTTTTCCCCTGAATTCGTGGAAATCGTTGCCAGGTGCGAGTTTATGCAAGTTGCCGGTTCCTGTTGTTCCTGGTGATTGGAAATCGCTTTTGTCGTTAAGCCAAATCGCATTTCTAGATTGCCTCGTTACCTCGAGCTATTCTGGACACCTCGGACAACGCCAACACGAGAACGAACGAGAAGGGATCGGTTAAAGCCTGTATTGCGAAAGCCTCGTCCAATTATCAGCGTCTACAGGGCTCAAAGCAGTCGCTCCTTTATTGTGTTTACTGATTGCTGACGACGCTCCCGAAGGTAGCTTCGCTTATGCGGAAGCACTCAATATCCAAACACCCGAATTTTCAGTCGACCCTCTATTCAGAAACGTCGTTCTCCGCTTGCATCAATACCAAACTGGGATTCCGTTTAACTTGGCGGCATATCAGTTTTAGTAAAATTGATGCACTTGCTCCCGAGCACTACGTAATCCTCTGTTATAACCAGATAGAGGAAATAGGCAAACCTTCGATGAATTCCAATTTGTTAGTCCTTTTATCCCATTTATTTGATTGGTACACGAGTACGAAATGTCGTTTTTAACTCATAAAGAACACATGGGAAAACCATGGTAATTCATTTAAAAGATTTTACTTGCTTACCTTTTTACCTTTATGTCATTTGGTAGTTTCAAAAGTGAAACGATTAATATTACGATATATTTAATGTTGCTAGAATTGACAGTTTTGGAATCTTAGGATCAAATAAAAGTATAGTTCTGGTTACATGGAATTGATTAGTGAATTTTAAGGTTGCATATTATGTTCTTTCTTTTCTTTATGTTTATTGTATTTATTATCAATATAATATATTGTATTAATCTCATACGAGAAAATATTCTGATCGAATATTCTCATTGTTCATGGTAGACAATATTTAACAAAGTTTAGGTATTTTTGTTATAAATCTTCTTCACATCGAACATACGTAATTCAAAGCAAATTATCGATAATATAAAGAATGAGTAGTATAAATCGTCAATTTCAAACTTTGAAAAATCTGACCTAATATATTTCGTAAAAATATATTCGATTTTTCACTGAATTTTCGATGATCGTGGAATATTTAACTATGCAATGCAATCAGAAAGGTTCGAAACTCCCTCGCTTTTATCAGATTCATATTTCATCGGACTATCAAGTAGTTTGATCGAATTTTCGCATCGTCTTATCGTTGCTTCTCCATGTACCGACTGACCGCGTTAGCAGGTCAGCCAAGCAACTTTTAAATTTCCCATGCACGGCGATACCCGGCCATTGGCATAACGAGAAGGAAACTTGGCCGACAGAGAATCGAGCCGTAAGTGGAATGGGGTGGCAGAGGGGAAAAAATTCTTGCGAACTACTCACGACGGAGACCGCCAGGATGGAGAAGAATAGCGAGCGTTGAATAGAAAGACGGCGGTGGAAAGTTCGAAAATTCGTTGAAGCGAGGCCAAGTCCGACGTCGTATACAGAGGGCAGAAAATGGCGGACAGAGTCACGTTTGTCTTGGAGTTCTTGCGGGGCTTAGCGTCGCTCACCCCCGTTGCTACCGTTTGTTCTTTTGATTCTTTCCAGTCACTTCACCGCCACCGTCGTCCACCTACTCTCCGCCGTTACCTTCCAGAGTAACCCCGGCAATCTTTCTCGAAAAGTTTGGTTATTTAATTTCCTAGCCGCGGTCTGCCAGAGGAGCGCCGTGTCTGCTCCTTTTCCCTATCCGCGTTAAGAGAACGTCTATCTCGTGTGCCCCCAGATGAACATTTTTTCCTTGTCAACCCTCTTATCGCGTGCTGCAAATGATTGTCGAGCTTCGTGAACTCCCTGTGAACAAATTACGTTTAGATTGATCAGTTTAAGGGGAACGTGACCTCGCATTAAAACTTCTGCATTTCATAGAATTATTATTATTTTTTTAAGTAGAAGTTAGTAAAATTATAATAGGACTAGCAACGATTAGAAAACAAATTTACAAATTATCTATCGTAAGTTTCGTAACTTTGGAATTTTTAACGAAACTGTCGCGATATCGTTTCTTCGAACGAAAGTAATGCCACAAGTGAAATTTCGCCGGCTGAGAAATATTTCACCGAGAACGGAACGCGAGATAGCGTTTGATAAAGCACGCGTCGATATCGAAGAGACAGCAACATCGCAGAGACGGATACCCGACGGAAAAATAACGCGTCGTCACGCACAGCTTCTCACGATTACGCGGTCTCGCACGCGACGAAGTCCCTCGCAACGATTTCTCGGAACTGTCCCTTTCCCCGACGGTTCTTTTGAATGCTCGTTATCATGCAAACGGCGATACTGCGAAAAAACGTATCCGGTCGGGAGGGAGTTTCGAAGGAACGCGTATCGGCTTCAATACGGAACAGCTTCTTCGCGACTGCACGGATAAGAATCTCTTTGGCCACTTTATAGAATCGCGTCTGGTCGTCGCAGGGCTTTTTCGTCGCGCCATTCAATAGTCACACGCTATCCAAACGAATCTTTCGACGCAAGGGTCCACCAGGGAGAACGTTCGTTCCGGATATTCGTTGTATATACAACCGTCTCGATGGAGCTGTGCTTGCAACTGCGATCCTTCCACTATGTTCGTTTGTATACGTACATGTTCGCAAACTGTGTGCACGGACATACCAGCGCCGACGTATAATTCAGTTTTACCCTGAAACGACTCATTTATATGCGTTCGTTTGATTGAATCTCTCCCGCGTAGCCCTGACTCCCTCTCCGCATCGTTTCTTTCCTCTTTCTCGTTCCTCCCTTTCATCTCGCTTCCACCACGCAGATTTCCACCCTGTCCCTGTCTCTGTATTTCTTTCTCTCTTCGTTCTCTTCGTTCTCTGTCCTCTGATCCCTTCCCTAACTTCTTCTCTCATTTCGACTCTACCCATCTCTCATCTCTCTTGCCTTTTCTCTTGTTACCACCCTCGTCGACACCAACGCGGTTAGCTGTTTCAATTTCCCCTCGCCTCACAAAACTGAAAGGCGTGCCCATCATCTGCCGTGTCCTCTCGCTACGCTTCTACTTTTCGTCCTTCGTACACGCCTTTCTATCTTCTGTTCGCGCGATCGTCGCCCGTTTTCAACCGTTCCAGATAGTCCACGCGACGTCTGTCCCCGTCTGTCATGCATATATCGTTTATAGTTTATAATAGTAGTCTACGTTGTTGACGCACGTTTGGATAGGTCGATGGAATTTGATCGTTGCGCAGTACGATTGTTTGCCCGGTGTCGACGGTTTTCCAGGAATTTCCAGCGACTTTCAGCTTTCTGTCCTGTTTATCGGTTCGTGCTTAGAGGCAATTCGGGTTATAGAAGCCTGCGAAACGATCGTCTGGGGGGGAGTAATGGCCAGTTGATTCGATGGAACTAGCTATGGATTGCTTCGACTCTGTTAGAAGCCTCTCGCGTTAGGCTCCGTTTAAGTTACTTTTTACAGGTTCCCCGATGGCGATGATATAAAGTTTCGTTGGCAAACTTCGACCGAGTAGAAGTATCGCTCGATTTGTGACCGTTTATAGAAATCGAGAAGGTAAAAAAAGGAGAAAAAATTACGCCTATGATATTTCTTTGTATATATATATTTCCTGCCATACGCTTTTCAGGAACACGTTCCATTTCCACTTATCGATTTTGCTGTCACTCAGGCTCTCTTTTACCGTCGAAATTCAATTTGTCACGCGGGCAGGCAGCTTACTTAAATTGAAGTTTACAGCACTTTCTGCCAGTATTTTTGTTTTACATCGGAGCGCTTCGCATCTTACGCGGAATTTTCACCGTAGACGCGCGAGATAACGCAATTTCGTCAGCCACCGGGGTGGAAACGCGTAAAACGCGACTGATTATCCGGCAGGAATCGAAACGACGAAGGGTTTCGTGGGAAGCGGGCTTGATGTAGTTCGGGATGTACGACTAATGCAATTATATCTCCACCCTCTGACTTTCGGTTCATGAATATCACCGTTTGATTTGTATAATGTCGAGTTATTGTTCCGGATTCGAGGGGAGCAACCATTTTATATCGAATATCTTCAACTAAATCGATTTCAGTGAAACGTGAAAACGTACGAAACTTTCGAGAAAATACTGTTTCGAATTATTTGAAAAAAGAGGATAACTACTTTCGTGAAACCTATCTATAGTTTATTTTTGAATTGTGTGATTTTTTCCCTCTGAATATTCGTTCGAAACGACTTCTCCGTTCTTTTCTCTCTTTCTCTTATCCTTCTTCTTTTTGTGATAAATGTATACTCGATAAAATTACGAGAAAGAACCACCTGGATGAAGCATTAATTGAAACGAAGAAAAGCTTTTTTTTCATGCATATTTCGTTATAAATTATTCAATATCGATGTCCTTAACAATATTACGGTGGACGTGGAGAGCGAAGGAAAGTTTGAGAATCATTACCGTCTCTGTTCGTGTTACCGTAGCGCCTTCAATCAAGCTCCGTTGTCTAGACAATTAACCGGACGGTCGATGCAATTAAAAGCAATTGTTACGAGCGTGTGTGTGTGTGCGCGCGACCGCGACAGTGCGACTGGGAATTAATGTTCCTGCATTAGAACAAACGGATCGCTCGCCAAACTCCCAGGATTTCAATAACAATTTTATTCTACTGAAAATTCATTTTTTATCCATGTGCCGGTTATCGACGCGTAAATAAATAAATTAATTATTATATAATCGGCTATTTCGCTTTGTTCTATTCAATATCAGTCGAAAACGTAACAAGATTAAACGAAATATCAAGTTTCCTATTGGACATCTATGTATTACATTATCCGATTTTTCTCTATTGTAAAAATATTTAGGTTGTCTGATCATCGAAATAACGTAACCTATTTTATTCCCACCTCGATTATAAAACCGTATTTAATTTTCCAATCCTTCCAATAAATTCTTAAATTCTAATACCACTAATCAGACATTAACGTTGCACAAAGATTAGACGATTTTTATCTTTCATCGATCTCGTCCACGATCGCTTTCCTTCCTCCGTTAATCTTTAAACACTCAAGTCTTTTTTGTGCTTTAAATGAAAAATGGAGGTTAGAGAAAAGCAGTCCTTTCTTCGATCTTCATTATACCTGGATGGGATTTTTCGTTTCCTCGTTTAACCGGCGTAATTGACGTCTCGAGGATCGGGAAAACCTCGGTTATCTCGGCGGCACGCATCGATCCGTCCCGTCGGCGCAAAACGCTTTTTAGGATAGGCCGTTTATTCCGGTTGCTTGCCGGCCTGGTGACTAATTACTTCGGTTAACTGCTCGTGAAAAATGCACTACTGGCCGAATCCCCTGAAACGGAATGTATAATCAGGCCGGATTGCTCGGCGATCGGAGCCAGAGAAATACGCGACGGGGAACGGCTCGATCGTTTCGAATGGACATCACTGTAATCACTGGTAATGCAGATGGCGGTAGTCCGCCGATGGGCGCATCGACAATCAGCTATATAATTAGCGAGGCCTCGCCCACCAATTAAGCTGCATTCATTGGGCGCGATCGTTAGCCCCGCCGTAAGCATATTGCCGTGAAAAATGTATACACTGTTCGCTAAACGTTGCTTAACACGGTCGTTGACGCGATTATCGATCCGCTGATGAAAAATGACAAGGTATCGTTTCACCTCGCGAGTATATCGATGCTTTGTTGATCGATGCTGATCGTTATCTCGTGGAATAAAAATGAAAGAGTAAGAAACAGTATCAGAGATGACTTAGATATGGTCCGCTACGAGTCTAGTTGTCTTCTCGTTTTTATATCAATAAAAAGCATAATTAGATTTTATATAGTGCACTGGTGGTATTGTGTTGAAGAAAGAGTAATTTTGTGATCATTCCTTGTTCTTGTTCGGCACTGTCAACTATCCTAGCTAATGCAATACTATCGATCTCTGCGATACTGTTACTTATTCTGTGTTAGTTATTTTTGGGGGAAATTGTGGTAACGTGAAATGGGGTAAAGTCACGAGGGAAGTGGAGCGACTATGCCAATTCTTGGACTTTGTGTGTGCGTGTATGTATGAATCTCAAAGTGACAATTTTTCTGCAATTCCACGTTTAGTTTTAATTTAGGTCGTTTTCTCTTTAATTTAGTTCTGAATATAATACACATAAGCGAACAAAAGTGTTAGTGAACGGACGAATTATTATTAATAGTTTCTATTATTCGTTCGTCTGCATGATGAAATGAATTTGTTATGAGCTGTTTCATGAGCTGTGAACGTTTTCAAGACAGTAGTATCTAAAAGTATCTAAAATTGCCGTAGAAATCATTGACAAGATTAAAACTAATATCGAGACCAGATAAGTGTAATTCAACATTGACGTTTGTGTCTTTTAAATATTAAGAATTAAGAGAAGAACGTTAATACGTCTATAGAGAGACAAATAAAAATAGAAACTAAAATTTGAGATACAGATAGAGATAATCCATCGAAATATTATAGGTCGAATATTAATTAAACACTGACAAAAATATCAACCGAACAATTTCCAATGTTTAAAGTAATTTTATTTTCCTCGATCCGCTACATTAAACACACGAGAACGTTGGGACACCTAATTGTGGAAACACTCGCAGGGACGCGAAGCGTAAAACCATGGCAAAACTAAAGCTACAGGAAGAAAGTTCTCTGCGGTGAAACAAGCGGGTCGAAAGAAATCCAAATTTCATTAACTGGCGGATCGATCTTAGCCACAGAGCGGAAAAGTACGCAATGGAAGCAATCGAACCTCTCTTTCAAGGGAATAGCACGGTCTTTATCGTCTGAAAAATCGAACAGCGAAAAGGTTCGCGTTCCTGTGGTTGCAACGTACGACATTAGCGGATACCTATCCCTCGTCGACGTTATTTTGGAGCACGGTAACCACAGCTCGTCCGGTAATCCTGTTCACGAGCTTGAAAGCTCTCCTCTCTTCTTGCCTCTTTCATTGCGCGTGGTTACTCGAGATCGCGGTCATTTCGAAGGTTTGCCGGGGCCACGTCGGAAGAAGAAGAAGAAGAAGAAGATTCCCTCTCGTTCGCCTTATCGAGAACGATTCTGCTCGACGAGGGAGCTCCGCCTCTCGCGATTACGCTATACCGACTTCCATTCCACTCTTTCGATTCTGTAAAGAACAAACAGCCACTGAATCGCGACTCCATTCGCGCTTTACACGCCCCAGTTTCGTCGTGATCGATCTTTTCTCCGTACAGGATTCCTCCTTGACGTTGTTACAAAACGACCGCGATCCGGCTGAACGATCGCGATGCTTCGTGCTGCCCGCTGGCATTCCGATCGAGAAAGAGAAAGTAAACGCGCTTATTTCGTACGGTTGAACAAGATGTTTGTAAGATTGATACAATTGGTGTGCGATAACTTTTCCTTCTTTTAAGGAGGAACGTAAAGATATGGGATTTTAGAGGATTTATAAGTAGGTATCATATAAATGTTTGTGTCATGTTAGAACGATGAGGATTTATAGAGTAAGGAGTATATTTTCTATTTAAGGAGAATGATTAGAATTCTTTAATTCTTTCAAAAGTTTGTAAAAGACTGTACGGTTGATTCCTATAATCATTTAATGTTGGATAACGTGAAATATTATATGTGCTAAAAACAACTCGATCTATTACGATTAATAAAGCAGTTCTTTCATGATCAATCTCAATTTTATATTCAACATTATGCAGGAGCGTTTATTGATAAATAAAACATACTAACTATATTTTACACCTTTTACAATTCTTCAAGAAGACAATGGGAACTCCTATCAATGTTTCAAGAAATCGATACGTTACACTTACGAAACTGTAAAAATCCATGCGCGCGCTAAACGTAAGCTCGTCGCCAGCATCGATTACATTTTCCAATAAAGTCGTTCATAAATCAGATTTCGCGCCCGAGACACCGGCCCGGACGTTAAATTCACCGCGCAAACTTTCGCGAGAGCCTCTTGCCCTCGCCTTTATGAAACCGCTATCCGAAAGGCGACAACGTGGTCCGGGCGGGGTGCAACGTAAAAAAACCCCATCGTCGTTCTACAAGGTTCATTTTATCGAGGGTTGGCGTGTGATCCATCTCTTTTAGACTCGCTCTACATTGCGTTCCCTGTGAGCCAACTATCCCTGACCACGATCGCGGACGCGCCTTGCAGTTTTCGCAGGGATGCGCCCGGGGAAAGTGTTCCACGTCGAGACGTCTTTTTCCCGACGTCTAATATTTTTGTTATTATCCCCGGACGTCTATCGCATCGATATGGAGGATGTATCGGCAGCTGTCGCCTCCGTATAAACGCTAACCGTGTGCGCGTACACGCACACATGTACACAGGCATAAAGCTAGAAGGGACTAGGTTAACGTACGCGTTCCATGACGAAGAGAGAGTTTAATACGGACGGATGACCGTAAAGCCCCGGTTTCGCTAGGCAAGAGGAAGGTCGAGAGATATATAGAGGGTTGGGTGAGGCAGAGAACGAAGAGAGAGGGTGGCATTGGGGCGGTCCAGGTGTCGATATAATCGAGAGACTTGCTCGTCATCAAAGTGCCCCCGTGGTTCTCCTAGCGCAGCCCAGTAGCGGCAACACAACGGCTACAACGGCGAAGCTGGCGGCCCTCGTTAACGCAAAAACGCGAGAGATGATGGATGGATGCTAAATTGCATTAATTAAATCCACCGTGACACCCTAGGCCGTCAGCCTTGGTATCACTCGGCGGCTACGGATCGGGCCTGCTTGTCTGTGATCGAGGTGTGAGCCGTTTAAAGGGGTATGGGTCACTTTGATGATTATACCCCGTACAGACCACTCTCATCCCCTTTCCCCGTAGACGGTCTTCCTGCTCCTTTCTACTCCGTCTTCGGGCCACTCCAACCTACCAGAGAGCCATTCTCGTAGCCCATCCAGACCCGTTCATAGTACACGTACCTACCTTAGTACTCGAAGGTTCCGCGTCGGATCTCCGGCTGCACCGACCGAAGCGAAGACGTCTTAACTATCAAAGTCGTTCCCTAGATTAGGCCGCAATACGATACGATTCTGGCAAGAGCACTCCTAGGAGGATACCGGATCCTTTTGTCGTTATTGAATGACGACCTACTCGTTGTTTCGCCGACGAAACCTTGGCACAATTTCGCGCGCCTCTATTGACTGGTTTCCTTTGATCGTGATTCGTTTAGCAGTTGCAGGGCCCGAACTCCGCGTTCCTCTGTATCGGAAAGTAATTTTCTTCTCCGCGCGAATCGATCGGTCGTCTGGATTGATTATTCGCAGGTTTTTTAATACGCAGACTCATTGCGGAGTGAAAAGGACGATTATTCAGCGATGAAATGTATTTCTCTCCCGGATGAAGTCAATTATACCGGCAATCGTTATGGATTTTTTACTTCCAGTGACGCGCAACACCGCCTGGAGCCAATTCTGCGTTTATTTAAATTTAATAGCTCCGTGGGGCGCCACGCGATCTTACTCCGAAGAGACGTGAATCGAATGAACGCCTCGTAACACTTTTTCAAATTCTTACCTTCGTCTTTACTGAGTCATTCCGCAAGACCTTACGATACAATGTTTTTTTTTTTATATAAAGCAACACTTACTCTGAAAATCCTTTGATTTTATTAACATTTTCTTCCAAGAAATGTGAAAAATGGTGCAAATGGAATTTAATTGAAAAAGTATCATACTCACATTTTATAGGTTTTATAGGTCGTATAAGATCGTATCAAAATTATTCAAAGTTATCGAAGAAGACACCAAGAATTAAAAATCAAGTCAAAGTTGTATATCACATAGTTATGTACTACTTACGTAGCCAGAATCTTCGCAAAGTTATTCATAGACAACGCCCATTTTCTCCCTTCGATCCCTCGTAAATCTTTGGTTCGATAGGATCGAGAAAGAAGTACGGCTCCGTGAGGGTGAAATATCATTCTGTTTGTAGCCGTTGTATTTCAAGTTCGGAGGGAGGAAATTAAATGAGATCATCTTTTCGCTGTACCTTTTGGAATTGCGTCCTACGCTTTGATGTTCTAATTTGATCCGCGTTGACGCGGGAAGAAAACACGGGGTTAAGTGGATTTCGTCGAATAAAAGAACACCGGCGCGAGACTCGTATGGCAAAGTAAGACATTATCCCGAGCCAGTGGCGAGAGGAATCGGTCGGATTCTGTTCTTCGACTTCGCGAACGAGATGATGAGATCTCGATGCTGTCGCGTACCATGTGTTTCGCCGCGGAGATAAGTGAGGGTTACGCTGCGTGGATATTGGGTATAATTTAGTAGGTTGAGGCCTCGTCGATGTTTCATCAGCCGGAAGAAAGAAAAGGGTAGACGATAGCAGAAGAAAAAGGGAAGTTACGTCTGGTGTGGTATCGTGCAGTGTATCATGTCTTGATTATTTCCAGGATAAACGCGAATCGAGCGTGTTCCTCGGCTAAAAATCATAAGTCGGAATAATAAAAAGCAAGAGATTGGCGCAATTATCTCGCCACTCGCATGCTCGCGTGCACCAGTTGGATGGGAACCGTTGCCTTACGAGGCGTGGATCGATGTCGAGAAGCAATTGGGACGGTTAGTTTGTCGCAATTAGAGTTCGTAATGACGATCTAATGATCTCCGTGAATTGCGTTTCTTAGCCGTTGAAAGAGCGGCGCGAAAACGCGGTTAATATTTCATCCCTGTGACGCGTAACAACGTCCAACGATTAAAAGAGGAGGAAATTGGGTCGACGTAATTGTTGAATTTTTAAGTCGACGTTTCGCTCTTCCCCTGCCGCTGCTTCTTCTCTCTCGTTTGATGAACGCGCTGTTTGTTCAATTAGGCCAAGAGATTCGTTACCCGCGTAAATCATTTTTATTTTCATTGAAAAATATTACACCAGGGACGGAAACGCGAGAAACGGTAAAATTAGAGTGTCATGAGGGGACGCTTTGCTATTTAGGGGGAAAAGCGTGGAAATGCATTTTGAAACAAGCGGAAAAGACGAAAAATTTCTACGCTGACAGAGCGCAACGAAACGCAAAGGAAATTCTGCTTGCCTCTCTTTCTTTATATCTTAACTCTTCCTCCATTTCTTTACCCGCTAGATTTTGTTGATCTTCGCGGGTGACAAATATTTTCGAATCGTACGTACTAAAGAGGGATCCGTCGATTCGCTCTTCGGAAGCGACGAAGCATGGCAGCTTCAAAGACGCACAGAAGTACCTTCGCGGAATAAGAGGATAATGTGGACTCGATTTGGCGTTCTTGAATATTTAATATCTCGCGAAAGCCTTCTCATCGCGCGGCCGCTCTTTTTACGACAAACCAACCATTTGCTCTTGTCGAAGCGGAACTAAACGAAGAATCCGACTGTGTCCGATGTAGCATCCATAGGATACGCGACCGATCGTCCCTTCTTCTGATTGATCTGCCGTCATGGTGTTCAAGGAATCGTTTAATACCCCCGGATTTTATGGTTTCGCGGCTGTCAAAGGATCGTAAAACGGGAACAAGAGGGAATATGGAAATAACGTAAAAATATTTCCACTGGAAATACGCATTCGAACAGAGGCGAAATCGTTTTATTCGAACACGATTAAGTATACGAATACGTGGTTATCTTTTCAGTCGTGTTCTTCTCGAAACTTGATTTTTATCTTCTCTCTCGGATAGAATTGAAATACAAACGCAAGCGGAAGTTCTTGTTACTGATACTATGTACTTCGGAAATCGTTTCTAATAAAACGGTATTTATGATCTTCAAGACAACATCGAGATACTATTATTGCCTCAATCGATCACATATAAAATTATATCGGTTCTTCGTAATACAAAGAACTGTTTAATTTATAAGATATTGCTACGGCATAAGAAAAGAGACATATATTCTTTCTTGGTCATAAGGACGAGATCCTATTAAACTGGGTTTCACACGTCTATAAATCAAACACGAAACATTAAACGGCAACTTAACTTTGCTAAAACTTATCACATCCCCCTTCCCTCGAATCGCGTGTTTCTGCATTGCACGGAGGTCCATTCAGGCCTTCGTCGTTCCATAAGTCAGAACTTCCATGGGAACTTGCTGAAATTTAACCAGGCGTCGGGAAATTCACGGAGCCTCCCCCATCAACCGCATCACGAAATGCTGTCCGGCAATGAATGCCGCGGAACAGCCAACATTATAATGCCTTCTTTCTTATTCAAGACGAATCGTTCGTAAGAAGTTCCAAAGTTAAAACGCCGTTTCTCTCGGATATGTCACTCATCTAAACATGAAAGGGTGTATTCTACGTGCTCTTAGGCGAGAACCATTGCATTGCACTGCTCAACGGCTGCTTTACCCATTTTCGATTACGTTGCATTCTGGAATAATAATTGCACACTTGCCAGATTGTATAATAATTTTGAGTGTTTTGGATAATGCATTTTTTCGTTGATATGTGGAATATGTATATACATGGAAATGATAATGTGCAAAAAGGTCTTGGAACTAAATAACTTAGAAATATATATTTTGATGCTTCATCATAAAAACATTGGCATTTTAAATAAATTATCTTGCATTTTCTTTTCGTCGTTATTACCAAATTGCAATAAGCGTGTATTCTTGTACAGTTAAATTTATTTATTGCCTTATTATACATTAAAAGTAAACGTAGAAATATCAAAAACTTCTTTTCTTCTTCAACAATAATTCTAACAAGTAACTTCTGTGACTTCTTCTTTAGACTAAAACTGCCATAGGGATATAGTTCAAACGTTGCAACTTGGTAAGTAAATTAGTCCAAATGCTTCTTCGACAGAGCTCTTTGGCAAGAATAGAGATTCTGGTGTCTGCATGTGTCGTATCCTGACAATTTATATTCCAGATACTAACCGCAGCAAAAGTCACGTCTACACGGACAATACTTTCAACGATCTTCTTTCGAAACGGAGGAAAGGTTGAACGTTCGCGCTTAGAAGCCACGCAAGAGAGAGGATTCGTTGGCCCGGTAAGAAACGACAAAGGAAAAGGGGTAGGGGTGGCTCATGCAATTCTAAACTATTTCAATGAAATGGGATAGCGGTTGGTAGATTTGTTGGTCGCGGTGCAACCGGCTAGTTCCTAGACTAGAAGACAAGGCAAAAGGTGGAAGAGAGAGAGAGAGAGAGAGAGAGAGAAAGTTAAGAAAAGCCAGGCTTCTGTAAGGACTCGGCTCTCTTCCTTTGTTCTAAAATTCTTACGACTTCCCTTACGTCTTGCTAGGTCCCATTCTCCCTCTTCAGCGAGGACAACAAAGGGAGTGGCCTGCGTCAAGCATGGTGGTAATGGCGGCACCGCAGCCGCTGGATGATACAAAATTGTTCCTTCTTTCGCGCTTGGTCGGGGAACACTTTGTAGGTAGCGAAACGGGCCGGATATGCCTTGCAACTTTCTTTGCCCGTCAGCTCAACGTTGGCTCAGCTAACTTCGAGGGTTTTTACATTAGCATATCGACTTATTCATACAATCCGCTTCTCTCTTCGTGTTCCGTGACGGATGAACGCGCGCGCAACATTCGTGCTCTCCTCCGGGCTATACGGGACCGTCGATGATCACGCCGTTGAAGACGTACCACGCTTTTTGAGGGGCTTTGAATTTCGCCTTCGACCCTCAGGGGAATACGTTACGACGTGTTTCGATACATTGATTTCGTTAAGTTCGAGTGCTGACTGCCGCGTCCTCGAACCGTCCTTCGAAACACAATATTAACTTTTTCGAACCATAATATGTAAAAAATTTAAATCATGTTGGTAGACTCTACTTATATAAATATGGAGTGTTTTCCAATTGTACATGGACGTTTCACGGGGTTAATTTAGAGTACAAACTTAGCATCATTATATAGTACGGACAGTTTGTATTAATATTGGAAAAGTTCCACGTAGTTGAACTTTGTCGAAACAAAAATAGCTCTATACGCCTATTATAACATTTGCGTCATCTTACACCATTAAACGCGATCGATATGTAGATCGCAATTGTCTTTACACACCGTATATTAAGGGTTAAGTGAATGCACTTTTCAACGATCGTACAAGTTACTTGTAAAGAGAAGAAGGAGTTGATACGAGTGTCAAGGACTCGAAACATTAGACACAGAAAAATCTGCAATAGAGGGTAGATAACAGGGTTTCACGATAAATCGGAGACACTTCATAATTCAAGCCTTCGCAACGAGAGTAGAACGCTCCAGAGAGTCCAATTCCGAACAGCCGTTTCGTTGGTGTGTCCGTATTGGCCCCACGTAGTCGAAAATTTTTCATACGAGCTATAAAAAGCGTCCCTGGGGCGAGGGTTAAGAGAAATATCAGGGGTGATGGTTCTTCGGACATTCGTTCAAACTGGTAGACGACGAGCGACTCGGATTGGAAAGAAACTAGCGTGGATCATAGAGTCGCAGAGCACGAGCAGCGCTTGCCGACCGTGGCCGAAGTTTGCCGAGCGCGGCCGACCGCCTGTGAACGCGGCAACTCGCATACGACTGTACAGTCGTGCCGCGGCCTCCATAGAGGGAGGTTTATACAATCTGTGCCGCTCACAGCGTTCCGTTTCGTCGTGAGAAAGCGTCGTAAGACGCGTGTTCTATCTCGACACGCCGATGGACATAAAACCATGTTGTGACACTTGTACGAACGATCGTTCGACAATCGTGATGTCACGGGATTAAGGAAAGGCTGGCTCGTTCGTGGAGTAAAATTCGGCGACTCGATCGTGGGCCGAGCAACAGATGTGACGTCGCGGGACGCGCTCTTTATATTTAGTTGCCAACGATTTCCTCGGTTGTTTCTTCGTACGCACGAATATATACGTATACGTTCTCGTGTGTCGGTTCAACGATCGCACGCGACTGTGTATTACTTCGACAGTGACGTAATATGGCGCGAACGAAAGTGTATCACGGACGTCAGTGACATAGAGCTTTACGTCGATAGAAGGGTTAGGTTGCATGTTTAACCGTTTATCATAGATACAAGCCTTGAAACGATTCAGAGGTATTCCGTTCCTATTAGCGATCTTTACTTCGTAACTTTACGTGTACGATCACGTTCGTGTATGCCACGTAACATAGAAGAAGAAAAAAGAGAAAAAATAAGAAAGAGAAAGTGGAGAATCTTGAGCGATTGTTAGGCCTGTATCCGGTGCTGGCCGAACGACCCTATCTCAAGGCCCTCTACCTGCGACTAAGAATACTGTAAGGACACGAGGTACTGGCGCGTCGTTCCTGAAGCAGGAAAGAGAGGCACAGGAAGAATTCCTTTGTCCTCGAGGGCAGAGTTGGTGAAGCTGGTGGACGAGAAGCGGCGAACGTAGCGGCCGAAGTGGAAGGGAGAGAAGGAAGCACAGCACGCGGTCGAGTTTCTACCTTGTCGATCGTATATACCTGGCGTGCGTGAGAGAGAGACGGCGCGATCGTTGGTGAGTGAGACGGACAGTGAAAACGAGCCTTGTGGCATCGGTGAACGTCCGTCAGCGCGTTGCCAACGGCAAAGGGCAACAACCACGCCGTGAACACAGATTGTAGCGCGCTGTTAACCAAGGCCAGGTCGAATTTAACGCTACAATACGCATTTTCACTTGACAGTGACCTTTCCTGTTCTCTCTTGCGATTCACGAGAAATTTTCAATCGGTCTCGATACACGTGTTACGCTTTGTAGTGTAATGCCTTTGGTCGATTAGCGTCAATTGTGCACGCTTTTCGTTTGAAATTCGCGCTTCAAAGTGTCCAGCTGGGTCTGCGTGTGCCCTTTCCGTGAATCGTGCCCGAGGATGCAACGACGAAGATTACCGGATGCCATGTTGCTGCTGGTCAGAGCAGCTGTTCTCGCAGCTGTCTTGGGACTGTTCCTGGGATCGAGCCATGCAAACAGGCCCGCCGGTGCGCATCCCGGCCACGCGTACTTCGAGCAACCTTGCTGCGGACGCTCTCATCTTAGGCATCATAAAGGTTAGAATCCTACATACACAGCCTTTTCCTACTTTTTTCTTCGAATAGGTGCGGTACGATTCGTGTGTTAGCGTAGATAGCGGATATGCTGGACGTGTTCGGGGAAACGATCCTGTGTTTACATAAACGAACTGTATCTCGTAGTTCGAGCGATAAGTCGAATAAATTCTATAGAAAGTACTGTTGTGTGCGAGCGATATTACATATATATGTGGTGTATTTTGAGGTAGTTCTAGGGATGTTTTCTTCGATGGAAGAGGAAGGTTTTAACGTAATTCTTGTGGTATAATAGGAAAAGGTTTCTGAAAGTTGTTTAGGTTATTCTGCGTTTAAATAAAAACGCGCAATTTTTGTGGTATATCCTGTAGATGGAGTTAATACGTAGTTTGTAGCATAATAATTATGGCGGTAAAGTACAAACTGTGTCGGTAAATATAAATTGCTTTAAGATGAGGATTTTTAATCAGTATAATTAACAATCAGCCGAATCGATAGATTTTCTCTCTATGCTGTTTTTGCTGTTGCGCAGTAGGGTTTGATCAAGTGTATATTTACAAACAAGTGGTTCGAAAATCGTATTTCTGCATGTTGTGTTTACCTTTGTATTATTAAATCAATGAAGTGAACGATCAAATTGAAATTTTCTGGATAAAAGAGTACAACAAAAACAATTATCGGGCGTTCTATATTCTATACTATCAAACTGACTGAAATAAAATTTCGCCTATATTTATTATGCAACAACATAATATAACTTGCAAGTATATGTCTAATCAAATTCAAAGAAAACACAAGGCTCGCGTTTAAGATTCCAAGGAATTGACTTCTATTCTTTCGAGTTGAAAAATTCCAAAAGTGCAAGTTCGATTCAATTAGAGTATTGTGAAAGATTTTGAAGTATTTAGGGTATCTAAACAGACGTGAGACACGTAATACGATGTTAGATAACCAACTTGCGTAGTTAAAGTTACACAAATGTTTTTATCAGTTTGGAAAATCTTCGACTTGGCCAATTACTCACTTAGAATTCCCGAATCTTTGTTTTAACGAATTTCTCAGCACGTGATGTAAAGTTCCTTCGGTGGTTATACGTGATTTCCTATGATTTCAAGAAAAATGTAAAATCACATTAAACTGCCTTGAAGTGTATGTAAGTAGGTTCGCAAAACGGAACATTGGAAACACGGAAAAATTGAATTTGGAGAACACCCAAAGTATAATAAAAATCGGGCTCGGCCATTTGCCGCTATACGAAACGTAATACCTGTCTCCTGTAAGTTGGAAAAATCCCGGGGATCTTCGAACGGATTTAAACTTTCAGTTCAAGCATGTCTGTTTACCGACTCGCGTTCAGAATTCATCAGTAGGGTACACAGTTTGTCAATCTTCCCTTAAATCCACCGGACGTTCTATGTACGTCCCACTGGCGAAGATTTTCACCAACTATGAAACTTCCTTTCGACCACTTGTCTCCCGAACTAAAATATCGAAAACTTTCGGCTGGCAAACTTCTACCGAAACGTCGGGCATTAACGCTTCGACATGTTCGATAGCTAGCGAAAGCTGATTCACAATGCGCTTTTCATTAATTACCGGGTAATAATGATTTCGTTGCATCCGTCGCCTGGTGCCGAGTACTCGTCGGGAAATCTCGCGGAACAATGTGTCGTTACTGCCACGTAAATACCCTTTCATTAATTAATATTATGAGTTTCACTTCTGTCGACCGCTCTAAATACCAGCCACCCTCGCGTTCATGGAACAATGTGGCCCGCAACCCGTATAAATCGCCAACTTTCAAACATTCCACATCGTCCGGTCGGCCCTTGCCTATAAAAGACCAACCCACAGACACCCTCGGTGGCTGAAGGTTAACGAAGTCTCCGATGGTGGTTTACTCTTGGAATTTTCAATGGTCGCGTGAAAAAAAAAAAAAAGGATCGCTTTTCGCCACCGGTATACATGTACGAGGACAGTAAGGGTGGGATTAAAAGGGTGAAGTTTTTTCTTTAGCCGGAAGGGGGTGGCACTGGCGGGGTGGACGGCGTAGAGATAGTGACCGACCCCCACACGCGTTCTCTTTTTCGCGGTAAATCATTTAGGAGGACACGCCGGTACGAAAGGGACGTAAAAACGACGTAGCCTGGTACCGAAAAGCCCGTTAGCATACATCACCAATATTATCTCGGGGAGGGCCCTGCCACACGATATTACCGGGGCTTAGAACGCCAGGACTGACTTCATTATGTGCCGGGGGAGAGAGAACCGTCGAATGGAATGTGGAATGGTTGGTTGGTCGGGCAGAGCCGGCTGCTGGCTGGTTGCTTGGCTGCCTCTCTGCCAGTTGAGAGCCACCGAACGCAGGCCCCTCTCTTTTCCACGTATGCATACTCTTCGTCCTGTACATGCACGAGTTGTGTTTGGAAAATGCGTGGTTTAAAGGCGTATGAGTTTCGATGGGGATGCAGGAGAAAGGTAGCAGGTCGAGGGTAGCGGTGCCACACGTGAGAAAGGTGGTCCATCGGTGGCGTTCTCGCGCGGAGAGCAACGGATGGAAGCTTTCCGCAAGAAATTTTTCAACTCGCACACCGTCGACCAACAGGCCAGACGAGACACGAAATTCTCGTTTAGTTTTTTGTTGGTCGCGCGTTTCGCTTTCTTTGCTCGCGCGAACGTAATTTTAATTGCGCGGTTGTCCGCCTTGTTATGCGAATTTGCTCGCCACTTTTTCCTCTCGTTCCACGCGAAATTGCTGTTACCGAGGCCGGAGGGAACACCGAACCTCTCGTCGAGTTTCTCGTTTCTCTCTCTCCCCCTTCCTCTCTTGGGTGAGTTCGTACCAGGTTGGCCAGGGGCGAAACGAAAATTTTCACCCGTTCTCCTTTTCGTTGTTGATTCCACGCTGCTTGCTTTATCGCCTACGGTTGTTTCTCGCGTGGGGGTTTGTTTCATTATCGGTTCATGGAGCAAATGGATGTTAGGGGTTCTCGTAACGATGATGCTGAACCCTCGATCTCTCGCCCGATTCTCGGACGAATGGGCCGCCTAATCTTTTGTTGAACGATTCTGCGTTCGGAGTATGACGTTACATATCCTGCGTGCTGCTAAGCTGCGTAACTGAAGATATATAAATACCATGGAAGCGTATTCTATGCGAGTTATTGTAACGCGAGATCGACGATAAGGGGGCATTACGTGCTGATTTCTGCAGAGAAATCGATGTTGATAACGTGCTTGATAACAAACATTCGTGGCTTTATGGACGTTTTATAATGTGCATATAGCATGTATATAATGAAAACTTCTAATGCATTTTATTTTTTAAACATTTCATAGTTGACATGCAATCAATTTATGTGAAAAGTCTTTTCTCTAGTAACGCGATAGAATAACGTATTGAAAATTCCTGTTAGCGCAGAAAACAAATTTACATAGGGCAGAGTTATTTTTATTGTAACGTCGTTTTTTACAATTACCTTTTCCGCGAGTGTTTTAAATAGCGGAAATGCGCGCTACTGGATGCAGAACACGTCTACTTTTTCATCGCGCAAAAACTGGAATATATTGCAAAACCGCAGGTCATGGTTTTCCGTTATTCAGATACCAAACAGTACGTTAATTTAATCCGCACTTGTGGCTACAACCGTACGCCATGATACGATCATGAATCGTAAATCCCAAGTATCGAGTCTCTCTGGTAACTAACAGAACGGATATTAACTTCGACAAGCTTCTCAAACTGACCCATTGATCTAATTTGTACGCACATTTCACGTGTAACGTGTTCTGCCCGTATATCCACCTAAGATGAAATGAAATTTACGCGAAACGTGTCTGACTTGGGCAAACACGGTTTTACTCCCTTTTGATTGCTAACTTGTCTTTTTCTTAATTTCGTAAGTTTGTTGGTAGCAGAAAAGTTGTCGTTGTACAAAGTATCAAAGAAGTATCACAGAAGTACGTGAATTAGAAAGTATGTTGTATATGAAATTTCTGGAAACTTTTTGTTTCAAATGAACGAAGGATAAAGTTTAAGAAAGTCGGAAGATAATCGTAGCGGTTAATTCCTTTTTACCGGTAAAGATAAATTGTGGTTCTTTGGTCGCACGATTTATTCTAAGGTAACACAACTTCTGAGTAACTATCGTTCGAGGAGAGAATTCACAAATTCAAGAAGAAGTTTCGCTGCTAATTTATCAGATCTTTATAATTCGTTTATAGACGATGCAATCTCCTTTGATAAACGGAAACTTGAGGTAGTTTTGAAAAATAACCCGATTGCCGATCGAACGGCAACTCCTCGAGCTGTTTCGAACTTCGTAGACCTTCGGTCGAAGGAAAATTTTCATAGTCGGAAATCGTTCCATTTAACGAGCCGTGTCGCGAACTTTCTTAGAAAGGGTCACGAAATTTTATAAACGAAAAACTGACCCCGACTTCGATAATTAGTCCTGGCACAAGAGAGCCTTCACCCTCTTTCTTTCTTTCTTCCTCTATTTTCGCCCGTTTTTTTCCTTCCCTTTCTATCTGCTCTCGTGCAAGATTTGCTCCGACTCCTGAATTACCCCGCGTAAATCCTTAATTCGACCGTAAACTCGAGGAGCTTGCCGGGATACTTTCTTTGCTCTGTCTAGAAATCTACGAATGATGTTTGCGTAAGTATCCAGGTAGAGAGAGAGAGAGAGAGAGACAGACAGACAGACAGAGAGAGACAGAATTATCGAAAGGTGGTGGCGGATCGCGGAGTTTGAAAACGAGAGAACCGGCCGACAGTCTCGATGAGAGAGTTTTCCTTTGGTCGTCGCCAAACGTCCTAAAGATTTCGAAGATTAAAAGCTAGCACATTCACTGTCCTTCCTACTCCCTCTCTCTGTCTCACGAGGTTTCGTCCGAGCAACCCTCTCGAACGCTCGTAAGGAAGCCCGACTGGCTAATGAAGGATGATAGCAGAGACTCATCTACCATGCGGTATTTGAAGCCGCGCATTCCTGTGGTCGAGACCACGACCCCCCATGAATGCCGAGACATTGACTTTGCTGGCTGTGCTCCGGAAGTTGGAACGTGACTCCTCGAAGCTTTTGGATGCGGTCTGCTCAGCCCCATCGCGGTTGAATTATCCCCTTTGAAAGCCTCTTGCGCTCTACCTCCTTCAAGATATCCCGTTGAAAGAGTTACCGATCTTCGGCACGTATTCATCCGAGAAATCATTAGCCAACATTTCTTGCCCGGTTCAGGCTGTTTGATGAGGAGGAAGATTTTCGTTCTACAGGACAGCGGTGAAAAGATGCTGAGAGAAGGTTAGATCGACTTGGTTCTTTCGCGTATTAGTCGCGTGCCATGTCGACTCCGTGTTTTTGCGTCGGCCGCGAACTGCAAGTTCCTCTTGCAAGTTCTTGAAACCCGCGATGAAACGGAAACGCGGGAGAAAAAGCTGGCTGTAAGAGTTGGTAAAGGCGCGCTACGGGTGGCTGTACGAAGGGTGGACGAAGTCTGAGGGCGAGGAAGAGGGAAAACGGAAAAAACGCAACAAAACAGCGGTTATTTTCCGTCTTGGAATCCATAGATCGTAGAGAAGTCTGTTTTAAGGTGGCGACGCCAGTCTGTCCAGATCATTGGCTCGATGAAAGAGCAACAACGCGGTAAAAATTCAAAACAAATTCCTGTCTCAATTTTTGCCGTTGGTGTGTAGCAAATTTTGTTCTTCTTTAAGTAGATTTTTGTGGAGTGAAATCCAGTTTCTTTTTATTGATTATTAGTACAAAAAATGGCGATTATTACTATTAAAAAACAGTGTTCCTTCTGAAGATTTATATTAGAAATACGTTGACCCGTATTCTTTTGCAGAAAAGTGTTGTACGAAGAAATCTGAAAGTAAGCATAGTGCGTATAATTTAATTGTGAGTTAAAAAATTAGAGGGCCCTCCTCCTTTCTGTTTGAACGATGCTTTCAAACGCATCCTCGCACGGCGGCTGAAAAACAAATCGTTTACGCTGCGGTGGTTTAGGAAACCATCGGGATAAATTAATCGGCTCGCCTGGGGCAATCCTCCTAACTCGAGCCTGGGTAGCAATTAAAAAATAATTTCCCTTAAGGAACATTCAACCAGACCAAAGAACACAGTGTGAGTTTTAATTAACATGCAGAGGAAGCTTACCCCCTTTAGTAAAGAGTTACCGCGTCGAATTAAAAGCGATACTTTGGTTACGTGTACGCACTGAAAGTTCGACGAACAGTAACAACAACGACAGCTTGTAGAACGGGATGTCCAGAATGAGGGAAAAAGCAGCTTTACCTGCATTAGCTCGCGTCTTTTCTTTACTTTAAGCGAGATCCGGCCGCGATGTAAGCTTAGCTCGTGTTTGGCGCATGAAGCGCAAGGCAAAAAGGTTGGGATAGGGAAAGCCCGACGACGACGAGGACGGGAACAACGAAAGAGGAAAGCAACATCGTGCTGGCCTTGTCGGATATTCCAACGACAGGATTACAGTCACCCTCCAGAGTGCCTTCCTCTTCTTTTCTCTCCCCTCCCTTTCGCGTGCCATCTCTTCACTCTCAGTCCCCTCTTGCCTATCCTCTTTCTCTTTATTCCGCTGGAAAACACTTTGTAGCCGGCGTGTAAACGTGCGAAAGTGCCCTGCCAGAGCGCTCGACGAGAGAAAACGATTCCGTGAAGCGAGACCAAGAGAGCCCCGGTATTCCGGACGACGATAAAAAGGATAATGAGGATATAATGTGGCGCGCGGTGTTCCGGATGTTTAGGCGAAACGCGCGTTATCGCGTCCAGCTGGTTAAGGTGTTCGTGTAATGAGCGTGCAGAAAGGAGAGGAAAAAAAAGGAGCATCAGATTGCGTAACCCGTTGCTGCCGCCATGCGCCAACCGTACTGGCTTTTACGAAAGAGAAAACGCGCATCGTGCCACGAGGCTCTATGGTTCACTGGAATTTTAATGAAATTTTTGCCATCGCCATTGGTTGGTCAGAGAAAGGGATAGGATAGCGAAAGAGAGAATCGCCCTTTTTTTCTCGCTACCAAAACGGTTCAGAGAGCATCGATTCCATCCACTAGTATATATTCCTCGATGGACCATAGCATGGAAAATAGACGCCCCTAATAGTCGTATGTTCGTTCTGTTCCTATCGACACGATTTTCACGGATGCAAATCACATCTGTTTATTATTTCACGAATGGTGCATTTGATGAGAGAGAGAGAGAGAGAGAGAGAGGAAGAGAGAGAAGCTTCAGTCAATTCGTGAAATAATGAAACGTTGTTTCAATTGTTCGGTCGGTGTGTGCATGTGGACCATGCTGATCGAAACGTTGGAAAACCTGGTCAGTTTTTTGGATACATTCCTCAACGCAGAATTTTGCGCTGAAAGCACTGTTAATTCACCGTTTAAATCGAATGAACGTCGTATAATCGCGTTCGCGACTGGAATAGATTTCTCGTACGCTAATTCAGGAATTTAATGCGCTTTTATATTCCAAGCTTCCACGATAACGCGCAACAATGAAAAATTCTTTCTTCTCTCTTATTTTTTTTTCCCCACCTCCAAAAACATATTTCCATAAAGCACCACCGGGAAATTATTTCAAACGTTCATTCCGCTAGAATTCCGCTTTATTCAATTAGAGGCATTAAGGTATTAACGACGATAAAACACGCGGAGCGTTTCTCCTCGGAATTCGAGCGTGTTCGAAAGCTTCTACATCTTCTCCCCGCGAAACGGGGTTAACGTTGAAACTAGTTTCTCCCCGAAGACGCACGCCGGCTCGAAACGAAGGAAAACGCCGGAAATGCGCAAGTTTCTCTGCCCAACCGCGACTACGTTGAAATAACAACGTTCGCTTCGCGTTACTTTTCTCTCTCGTGCGAAAAATCTCTTGCCTTAAGTCTTAGGTTTATGGCAGTCGTTGGATGCGTCGTGTTGTAAACTAGCCGGTATTACGTTCTCGCGCGCCTTACCGTTCGAATGCGTTTTAACCGGCAACTTCTTCCTTTGCGTGGACGGTTTAACGAGATTCTTCTCGCTGGGGACCCAACGAGATATCGTTCTCATTCAATCGAAAGTTTCCCTCCCTGAACCGGCAGCTCAGAAAACTATACGGCGCGACGTCCGTAGATTCAATCTTACGTATAATTTATAAGAGGCGTGATTCGTAAAGCAGCTTGGGCGCGCGATTTTTAAGACGATGAACAGTCGCGATTTATCGCAACGGAGCGGCAAACAGTGTAATTAGAGGGGAACATTAAAAGGCGAAATGTTCCTGGCCTTTAATCTACGATAGCATGTATCAAGAGTACCTTATGTGAAAGAGAGTATGATTTATTAATGTGTTTGAAACAAAAGGATGGGAAATTCGTTTCATGTTTTACTTTTGAATTTTATTATTGAATTTGAATATTAATTAAGTTTGACATGTAAGCCACGTAAAAGGTACTAAACTAATAAACAATTTTATCAAGATAAATCGTTTGGTTTCTAAGAAGTTAGACACTGCTACCAAACTTGAGTAAACAAGGTATTTAGATTAGATCACTTACTGTAGCCCATATATTTCATAGCGAAATATAATTAAAGGCGATTGTTAATATGAATCTTCTTTCCACTAATCTATTATTCTCAAACATTTCTTCACGTTTGTAAACATTCTGTACCGCATATTATATCCCAAAGCGAACGAACAACGCTTTAAGATAAGATCTTATTATCCACCTAATGTAGCCAAAAGATATTCAATTTTTTCTTATCAGTACGTTAACCCTCGCATTCATATCATGGATACCATTAACGTCGAAATACCTTCGAATAGATTGTCAATCACCGCACACCTGTCTCTAAATTTTTTAACCTGTTTAAAATCTTTTCACGTATTTGAAATTATCTGGTGTTCGCCTCACACCTTCGTTCGGTAGTCGATATCACTTGACGGCAGGGATCTTAGATCTTCCTCTTCACCCTTATTCGCGTGGCGTTAATACAAGAGAAAGGTAAAATTGAATCTTGCTTTATCTCGAGAAGAGATATTGGAACGAAGGCGGAGCTTCTTCGCAAGGGACCAGACGCTCCCTTCGTGGCGCGCGTCGCTCGACTGAATAAATTGTTACAACCGCTATCAACAGCTCCGCGATACGAGCATTCTCACCCTTTTGCCCGCCATTCTGCTCGTATTCGTTATTTCCAGATCGACACATTCATCCACTCCTCTGTGTCGTAGAAATTCTAGGCTACGATCTTCAGTTCGAATTTCCTATTTTCGAGAGTACGGGATATGAGTCGTTGAGTGTGATTTTAATATTCTTTCGTATTGAAAAGTACAAATGGAATTAATGAATAGAAATTTGGATAGAAAAACAAGTTTGGAGATATTGTATTGTTTTATGAAATAATTAAAAGTTAATTCAGTAGGTGAACATTTTTAATATATTTTACATTTAAAATATCCTAGTTTTGCGGTCGAAATGCTAGAAGCATTTTACCATTATCTATTATTCTCGTTTCTTATTTTCGTATTAAAGATTCTATTTACCTACATCATTCTTACAATTACTTATTATAATAACAAGACAAACATTTTCCATATCTTCTATCGTTATTATCGTCACTGCTTTTTGAAGAGAATTTTTCTTTCCTAACTGTCACAATTTTATCAAGCATTCTCTTGGTGATTTATAATCATACTATCGACAAAACAGCCACTTCGAAGCCCGTATCTACCAATTCCTAATCTAACTTTCTAATCCACACGAAGAAGCATCGAAAGAATCTTGAAATGAGATTCTATCGCTAGAATTTGGCCTTTCCGGTAATTTCGAGTATTCTGGTATATTTCCGTCGGCGCGACGCGGACTCTCAAGAAGCCAATTAAAAGAGGCCGTCTGGAGGTCGACGAATTGCCTTATCAGAAAAATTTCAAGCTCACGCAGTCGGAGCGCGGTGGTGGGAATGCGTATAAATTAACTTTACGTAACGAACGACGGCTGTCGCGAATACATACACATGTTTTCAGTGAGCTGTCGCGGCGACGACGGTGCTTCCGTTTTCCGTATACGTCTGTCCGTGATTACGGACGAGCGTACGACCACCGCGGCTCACGAACCCGCTCGCCGGGACCTAATTACACTAACGACCGGCAATAAAAAGCAGCCGACGCGGCGACGTCGCGGAATTCGCGCGCAATTACCGCGGGATTCGCGAGAGAGGGGTCAGGTATCGCGTACACTTAGCAGCCACTCGAGAGACTTTCGCAGACAGAAGTCCTTTAACCCTCGCTTCGAATCGACGATCGCATCGTCGAACGCGCGCCTATCAACCGGCTCTAAGTAATCGCGTGCGCGTTTATCCGGCAATCGCGTGCGTTCGACGACGTGCAGGAGACTGTACTCGCGCTCGTTATGCGCAGTTGGACGCCCGCGCGCTTCAAATTGCACCGATTAGGACAAAAGAGGAATCACCGATCACTTCTATCTTGAGTCTGCTGTTGCAAAATTCTACTGACGTATAATCGCGATTCCAGTTAACCATACCGCTTATTATTTCTCGGTTTGTATGAGTTTCGGTTAATTATCCCGTGGTTCAATGGTGAAACGATTTTGCGATTGTGAGACAGCTGGTAGTTAGAGATGGAATGGTGTACTAACTTCGATCTGGTAATTGATAGGAAGGTGAAAGGTGAGATTAATATTGAATTACAGACTGAATGTAAGAGAGATGCAGCTTGGTAAGGTTAATGGGATTTTATTGAGAATCGAGAGTATTTCGAATCTTGGGTGGGAAAGAGAAATTGATATGTCTTAATACACTTTTTATTTTTATCTTGGACTGTGGTAAGTAAAGAAAACATTCGTGAATAGAATTAGGAATAAAGAAGAATTATAATATCCATGGCGTTCATTTTTTTTTTATCGTATTAGTTTAATAATCCTATGTGGCTGAAAAAATGTTTCGCCAAGAGCGCAAAGGATGTAATTCCGCGTTATTACACCGTAATTGGACCTCGATATAACTTGACGACTTCGAGTTTATTACTACCTCGTAGTGCGTGGAAGAATGAAGTCGTTGAAAGGCAAGCCCGTTCCTTAAGCACGAAGGGCCGTTGTGGTAGGTTAATTATTCCACAACTCCGGTTCCAGGTACGTCCTTCCCCTGCGTATGCATCATCGTTCTCTCGACCCCTGGGTATTTCGCATATCATAGATTTCGTATTGTATATTACACTGTATATTTCATATGTTATATTTGTTTCTTGAAAGCCATCATTGAATGAGGAAATTGTATGGAATGTAGATTGTTTCATGAAACATGTCGAATTATTTAACGTTTATTCGCATTCAAACGTTTGAAATAACTCTCAAATAGGAAAAGTTGCATTTTACTTTAAAAACTTGCAAAATTTGAGATTGGAATTTGTTTCTTCGAAACCATTATCGAATCAGAAAATTCCTTCCCTATGGCCGCAAATGAATTCTCTCATCAACCATGTCGAATGATTTAATGTTCATTCGCGTCGAAAAGTTTGAATTATCAGAAAGAGATATAAATATTATATATTAACTTGGGAACTTGATAAAATTTGAAATTAAAATAAATACATGTTCCAATTTTAATAGGTATTTTTCGAGTATCTTGCGAGCCTCGTTTGTATAGGTACTTTATGTCTCATTTAGCGTTTCGCACGTTTACTCGTCCGGATGAGAGACTCTCGCTCGTTCACTCATTATTCACATACCAACACAGATATACCTCTCATTTGTCGATAGCACTCGTTTGTCACGAATCACTCATCTCATTCCCGCTTTCTCTCGCTTTCGTTACGATGTTCGTTACACAACCTGATGCTGATGAGTTTAAAAAGCCTCTTACGCCCGAGTTTTACCAAACGTATAAAATCAAGCAGGATTAACGAGCTAAATATAAGGTGTCAAATAATTCATATACCGATTTACATATTATTAAATCTTTAATGCCTTTCGCGAAGGCAGATAGAAAAGTTTTCGGAATCGCCGCTAGGAGTTGTTTTATTTATTATTGTTATTGTTTTTGTTTATTATCCTGTAATACTTTAGTTCTCGTAAACCACCAATCTCCTTAAGCATTCTCGTTAATGCTTTACTAAAAACCACGGGTAACAGTCCATATGTTTCGAGAATATTACGAGGAAAAGGGTGAGGAGTTCGCGTTGGCTCGTTTTGGTAAACGAACGATATGTGGAAGTTACTCTTTACTTGACTAGCGTGTCGGGATTATGGTTTCGTGTCAGTCGAAGGTAGAGTGGAGACGACGAAGCATGGCGCGAGGGTGAGCGAAAAACGTAGCAACAAAGGGCAATTGGAAACTGGTCTTGCCTCGAAAACGCGGTATCGTCGGGCCGAAAAGAAGTATTATAACCGTTGCTACGGGGGTAATAGTCGACAGGGCCAGTTAATGCCTCGTAATGGCTGAACGAAAGGGGCCACGATCGCCCCTCGTAACGACCTGTACCGGCGTAACACGACCGCATGGCCCCATCAAATCTGATACCGGTGTACAGGCGTACTAGAAACATGCTGCCGTGGCCGAGGCCCCGGAACCCTGCTTGAATAGTCAGAAAAAATGTGTACTACATTCGGTGGAACGGGCTTCGTGCGAAACTTTACGGGTATCGCAGGTTGCTTCCGCGTGCACAGTGCATACAAAGTGCAGACAAAGGGTCACTAGCGGTAATTTGTACTAGGTCTAATGACAGAGAGAGGAGGAATTAATAGTAGGTGTTTGAGTTTGAGAGGAAGCTTGGGTTCGGAGATAATAATGTGTTTCATGGTAGGGTAAGATCGTTCTGTTGAAAGACTAGTGTCTAGAGGAATTATATGAACCTTTCACAAGTCTAACTAATAACAATGATTTTTATAAATTTCTCAATTTCGTTACATAGAGAATACAATTAATGTTGAGGTCTCTAATAAAAAAAAAAAAAAAAAGGATAACATTTATCACAAGTTATGACAGAAGTTAACTTCTACAGGTAAAGGTAAATTCTACGATCAATTGAAAAAATATCATTCTCTGCTTCGCCATTGTTCCATATGAATGTGCTTTCTGAGCGGCTTGTATAAAGAGGTAAAAGTTTTGAAGAGTTAAAGCTATGTGTATATAAATAAAAATGGTCTAAAAATGGAGTGTATTTAGAGATTCAACTGAGCTTAACAAATTAAACGAGGGTATTTTAATCTTCATATTTTCGAGATCCTGAAAGCTTGTCCAAATAGAATTTCACGCATGTGTACACAACTATACAGTTGGACTACAGTTATAATTACGTAAAACTTTATTGAATAAAGAAGAATAATTAAAATACCATCACGTGTTATTTAACTTTAACATTTTACCATTGCATCGATAAAAGTCGCCCACATATACCGGAAAATTTCTCTTAGCTTTGTCCGTACTGCGAAATATCGCTTTTCCATCTAACTTCGGCGAAATGAATAATTTTTCCGGAGAAACTGCGGCTCTACCATAGACCGCTGGTTCATTATCTTCGCCGCTACTAATAGTTCTAATTGCCGACAGCTTTTAAGGGAACGAGCCTGGAATACTGTATGAAACGGCGACAGGCTTGTTTTGGTGTACGTGCGCGAAACTCGCGTGAAAACTCACTGCTCCTCTTTCAACGTTCGCACGGCGCTAGCTGCAGCGCGCTGCATTTCTTAATTGTTCCCTAACAAGAGGAGTTGGCACTTGGCACCGTTTGTTGGCCTGCCTCACCTCTTTCAGGGCCCTCGACCCACTACCATGAAACAGCCACCAGCCAGGGCTCGTACTTCTTGTACTCGCCTTGGCTAACCTCGAAGGAAACAGCTTTCCTCTCTAACCTCTCTGTCTTTCGCTTGCTTGCTGTTACAAGCGTGTTACAAAGTGATTAGTCGAGTAATAGTACCGGCTAGTCTCTGGTTGTGGTATGTCGTTAATGTTCCGTCCGGACTTGCAGCTGCAGTTGCACTTCGCTTCCGCTTCTTCAGAACTTAGACACGCGACCAATCGGCGGTTGCCATTGGAAGATTTAGAGCAGAATTTCCGTGGTTTGATCCTTGTGTGACCAAATTGAAATTTCGATATTTCGTCTGATTTCTTTCGCAGCGAATGTAACGTGGAGCTTAGAATTTTTGTCGAACCTTTGTGATGGATACGTTTTATAGAAATAGTCGGAAGCGTTGTTTCTTTTATAAATGAAATCTAAGATTATAGAGGAAGAACTTGATAGATCGGATTTCCTATGTTTTTGTAAACAATTTTGAAGTTCAATACATTGTCGATCAATTAGATTTCTTTTTATTTGATTTTGGAGTTAGATACGTGTTTTTTCATCCTCTTCAATATTTTTAACACGTTGCACGTTATGACACCAGAATAGTACTTGCCTTTCGCTTCCACAAAGTTTAGCCAATTTAACAATTTTGCAAAAAAGCTTCAAAACATCTGTATTCTCTGTATTAAAATGCATTTATTTAATAATAAAGTGACATAAAAACTAGAAATTCAATAAAAATGTAATTCCTTTATTTTTTATCTGTGATGATAACCATAATAACGATGACGACGATGATAACGGTCAAACGATATTTAGAAATAAGGATTTTTATCCTTCATTCAAGAGAGATCTTTTATTAATCGTTCAGGCTTAGCAGATGCAAAATCGAACTTTAATTCTGAATAAGCAGTTTAATTTCTTGCATGAAAAATGTGAATAAATATTAACACAGTATGACGTCATATCTTTGGCTTAATTGGGTCATTTAATTGCAATCTGTTAAGATCCCGCATTATAGTGTCATGTTTGACAAACGTTCTTCGAGACGCGCAGCTGCTGCTATTTCATTAGAATTAACGATGCGTGTAAAAGTTCCTCATGCACGATTCCCTGTTCACACGCACCTATGTAGTCGATGCAGTTTAGGCTAAATTATTTCTACGTTCGCGATGTTATTTATACAAGCGTATCGCGCGCACGTGGTGTGATAGGTTGCGGCGAACACACGGTTCCGTATGAATGATTCAAAGCGTAGGCGGCCGAATGTAAATGGCTTGAACGATCGATAAATTTATTAATTGTTTGCGTCAGCGATTCAATTTGATTAATTAATTCGGTCATTCCATTGTTCCGAGCAACGATAATTTCATTAATTTTGTAACGTTCGCGTGGAAAAGATAGATATCAAAACCGATCGGTTATTTCAATTTTATATTTTAGATCTGTATTCGTTTGCGGCCTGTTTGCAATAAAACACAGCTTTATTCATTTTTCGAATGATTTCGTATATATGAAGTTCTGTTTCGTGTGCAGTTAACGTATTCTGCTTTTGGTTAACCTCATTTGAGTAGACTCGATATTATATACGATATTATTCGTCATTTCCATAGCTGTTGATCATTTTAAATTCGTTTTATTCAAATGAAGTTATTTCAATTTGAGATAGATTCTAGATTTAATCATCATAATTACCATGATCTCGCAATGCCGTTCGATAAAGTGTACGGAGACATATTTTCGCAAGAAATTTCAACAAATGCACGTTCTCTTGTTCGATATATCTACATATACGTACACGTCCATAATTTAGCGATGAAACTGCAAATTTTCCACATCTGTGTTCGACAAAGGGAGTTAGGCAATCCAAAATACTTTTCCCTTTTTTACAAACTCGTTTCAATTCAAACCAAATTTATAATCACGTAACATACCCTCGGCGTTCCACGAATATTTTCTTCCTTATATTATACTAAAATGGTACATCTATATATAGTTCTTCCTTTAATATTTTCTTGCGATGTCTGATTCCTAACAGTAAAGCGAAGAAGCGTGCACGCGAATTGTTCATTTTCGAAAGAAAAAGTTGTCGAGGTCTTAATACAAGCGTCACCGGATGTGCACACCGTTCTTCCTGCGAACGCAGCTGTCAGTGGCTGTGAGATTCGGCCTCTGTATAGTCAGATACCGCGTGCTTGGCATTCTCCTCGCTCTGCTAGTTCGGTTCAGGAAAAATTAACTTTTTAACGATACCGAGCCACGTAACACATGTGCATATCTGACGAATGTTGCATTCTGCCTGACTGGATGCGAATGTTGCGTTTTTTTCTTTCTATTCGAAATTCTTCTATTTGCGTTTGCATGTTGTTGTATATTGAAATTCAGTATATTTTAAATAAATCAATGAAATCAGTAAACAATGCAATCCGATTTATCGAAATGATCGATACGATTCACATAAAAATTGCTCTCTTAACTTTAAATTCCTCTTTTCAAATGAAATACTCAATATTTGCGCAACACACATAGTATATTGACTACTGATGCATTCTCTAGTCCAATTTCGTATATTATAACATTTCAAAGCATTAGCAACATTAGAGTTCTAATCATTCATCAACTTTCCTTGCCATAACGCATTAAACTCTCCAAACTATGTAATTTGTACAATATTTATTACCCTCCGTAACATGCACATCTGCTGTTCAACGCACGAAACCTCGCTCATGATTCTCAAATATTTCCATACTTCTCTACAAAACCTATTTCCTTTTCCTTCGCTACATAAAAACTCACCACCAAATTCAGGCTTTTACTGCTTCTTCTCTCGACATGCACTTGCAAAAACACATTTACGAAGACTAACTCGCGTCACTCGAAATTATGCATGCGTACATTCTCTCGAAAGGAACGAATGTCGCGTTGTTGCGACAGTAGCGAGCGGGATAGGTTAACACGGATCGCGTTTTATCGGATCCGCAACTAGCGTTCCTGCTAGGCGTCCGATTATCCTCCGGACTGGGCACATTCGTGGGAATAATTCCACCCCCGCGCAGCTGGCATTCTTGGGGGAGACGGGGCGGTTATTTTGATCGACCGACATTATAAGCCGTCGCCGCTGCTTCCGCAACCGTGAAACGAGCTCTCGCGTATTAAGACGATGATATTCGCCGGTTGCCGGAACCACGACTGGAAGCCGCGTATAGATTATATTACCTCTGGATGGGATGTAAAGAACGAAATTATATAATAGACGGAGTGATATCATAGGGATTAGACCAGAATGCAATCCTGCTGAACATTTGAAGGGTCGTTACGTTTTAATGCCTGTCGATTACCTCGCTATTTAAAAGAAATGCTATGCTATTATAACATTATAGTTCGAACGAAAGAATAGCTGAGAAAGAAGAGTTGATACTCGGTAGTATGATAGAAGCGATTCGATTATTGATTTGGAGATAATGAATAATTATTCTTAGAACTCGCTGGACTGGAAGGTCGACGGTGTCGTTAACCGCTGAAAAGATGATGCCCTCTTCTTCTTTTTATTCCGAGGTTGTTCATTATTTGGACCGGTCCAAACAATGAATAAAGTTTCATCTTTACTTGAGAAGAAGTGATCCCTTTTCTCGGCTCTTTTAAATACCGCGCTCCTCAGAGGTGATTCTCGTTATCATCAAAAATAAGAAAATCGTTATTAGGGAGCATTCGAAACATGGTCTAAGACGGGGAAGGGGAAGATCGAAAGGACTTTGTGCGAGAGAACGTTCGATCCCTCCAGAGAGTCGATATTAATTTTTGTCGACGAAGGAATCGCCGCGGGGAGGCGATAAAGAATGAGAGCAACCGCGAAGGGCGAGGTTTAGAATGATTGGAGGGAAAGCAGGGCGCGACAAGGTAGAAGGAAGGGAAACCGTGAACGCAGCGATTTTAAGTTTTCCCGAAGCAATCGTTCCGCGCCGTATCGAGTTTCGCGGATGTCTCGTTTCGTCTCGCTGCGGCGAAATGGCGAGCGAATAATTAGCAGCCTGGCAGTGTGTTGGTACCGCGATGGAAATAAATTTCGGCCGTAAACAGCCATGAAGTTGGTATTTAACTGTACGTCGCGTTTGTGCTACTCTGTATTTCTACACGCGGCTGATCGTATCTCTCTCTCTCTCTCTCTTTTTCTCCCTCTTTCGTTTTTGTTTTAACATTTCTCTGTTGCGCCGTTGCTCTTTCAGCGGTTGTTTTCTCTTTCCGTTCCTTTGCCAAGCGTGAAGGCGATTGCCTTTGCCACGGTTAACTTCGGCGGAACACAATACCGAAAACGGCAGCGAAACTCCCGACGTGTCTACGAATCCGCCTTTATCGTCCGTTGCAAGCGACGCCACTTCTTTGGAAAAGGCACGTACCACCTGCAGCGAAAGGAGAATACGAGCAAAATGCCTTAATGGTCGCATCTATTTCTGCCTTTTCGTGGCGAAGCTGGAGCTCAACTGGCAACAGGGGTTGCCTCCTGGCTGACTGTATCGTTGGATGTGTTAATCGGTGCGATTCGTGCGATTCTTCTTTTGTTCTGTTTCGGTATAAAATTGCTGGAAATGCACTGGAAACGATATCCGTGGAATGAAAACTGTTTCGTTATTACGACCCCGTGGAGTCGGTTGCAGGCTCATTTGAGTGGTTTAACTGCTCTTCAGAAAATAACCGACTTGTTTCACCGAGTTCTTCTTTTTTAATGAATAAGTAGCAGATTGTATCACTTACTTCGCGATACAGTCTAATATTCCTGCCTCGAATTTTATAACGAATTTTAATCTTACGGATATAAACTTTGGATTAAAACGACGTGATTGCTAATTTTATGTACGTACGTATTACGTAGTTGCTGGAAAAAAGTAACAGCGAAATAATTCTTTGTTTTTGAAAAATAATAAACTTCATTAAAATTCCAAATGAAACTGACAAGCGAGCCGTGACAGGTGAAACCGCAACAACAATTCCAGTTTTTTGGACAAACGTAAGCGAAAAATAAATGAAAACGACGTCTGTGTACTGGCATTCTTTAACGAGAAAAATTGTAACATTTTTTAGATGTTTCTGTTTACTGGTGCCATGCGCACGATGAACAAACAGTATTGCCATTTTACGCGACGGGTGGCATTTTAAACCGTTTAAACAGGAATGCAACGATTTATTCACCACGGTGGATGATATTTTTAATATGTCAACTGAAATGAAAAATAGAAGCCAAAAATTTGTATGACGTCGGATTGTTTGGCGTTGGCATTTTGTCTCGCACTATTTTCATTCGTTCTAAATTGTAATCAATATTATGTAATGTATTTATATATGATAATAACCTTTATCAAAAGATAAAAATATCGAGAATTTTATCGGAAAACTTGTACCGTGATATCATTTTTATGTTATATATTACGTTTTCTCAATTTAAAAAATATATAGGACAAAATGTAGGTTTCAGAGAATTAATCGAAAATACCATAAAATCGAAACGTGTAAGTTGTAAAACAGCTTGTGCGAGAAATAAGCGAAACATTTGTATATGTCCGAGGGATACAAATTGCCAGCAGTCTGGCGTTAAAATGCGGTCGTTTATTTATGATAATTTAACGCATTATTCGCGCGATCGTTATGCATTTGCATGTAATTTGCACACATCGAAAGGGTTAATAGATTAATGCAATCAGATTGATTATCATCGTGAATAAACGCAGAGTATGTTGCGTTAATCACGTATTTTCTGTTGTTAACTCTAGTTAAGTATTATAGAAACGGCAATACTATAGAGGATTATTAATTTTGGATCTCGTTGTAGAGATACAATTTGTACACGTTACACGCTATATTACTTATCGTTTATGAATGTTCTTAAGTTTTTAACCTTTTTATTTAAAAAAATAATACATAGACTACGACACCTGTTTTTTTTTTGTAATCGGCTATTAAAATTTTCAAGTCAATTATTACAAATATAGATAATGGTTAATAATAGAAAGTTACTACGTTAAGATGATAAAATTCTATCGGAATATTCATTGCTTCCGGTTTGCGCTTCTTTCTGCTTGATCCAGCGAGTAAATTGCGGTTTTAATTAAACGTCGAATCACTTTCCAAGCTGTGCATCAGATTCTACAAGAAATCGTGCGAATGCGCGTACGATTGCTTGTAACTGTGTCATTTGCTACTTTCACTCGCGTTAAGATCAAACGCGACTACCGTTTTACACAGCTCGACCATGAAAAATTGTCGTTCGTTCCCAAATCGTATCTGGATCTCTTAACGCGTTGATCGAAAGTTTTATTCTCGAATAAATATTTGATATTCATCGAACTTAATATCGTCCAGTCTTTTTCTTTTGTCACAAGAGTCGATATTGAAACATAGCGTCTACTAGGAACACAGGGCAACGAGAGAGCTTTTCTTACGTGGCTCTCACGAACGGTGGTAAACAGCGTTAGGTACAATCGTAAAACGGTGTGGAGTCTGGTAAAAAGTGAAATTCCGATGCAGTTCGCAGGCACGAAAACGAAGGAAGCAATTACTCGTTAAACTTTCGTCTTGCTCTCGTCGAGGAATAACTTCCTTTCAACGTCGGTGATTATCGAAGCTGGCCAAAGGAGAGAGAGAGAGAGAGAGAGAAAATTCGACCGGTTCGATTATTTTAACGACCTGCTGCGATTCTCCTAAGATGCTCCTGGCCTTCTGTCGATCGTTCCAATCGATTTCCCTGCGGTGTAATTTCGTTTCGCTTCGACAAACTTCTACCCGATCGTACCTTCGCACCGTTTCAACGACGGCTCCGTTGTTTTCTGCGAGAAATCATGGTTCGACAATTTGTTCCGTAGCTTTTCTAACAATCGCGCCTGAGTAGAATGAAAAACGATGTATTCGAGTTGAATCATTATGTAGGATTTATAAAGCGTCTTAGAATAAAGAAAATATTTCTCATCGAGTTAATTACATCAAGAAATTAATGTTTCAAATATTGTTGCATTTTTATTGATTGATTAAAACTTAATGAAACGTGCCGATCGGTTCTTTTAACAAGATCACTTGTGTCGGACGCATCGTGTATGTTAATTTTATCAGAGCTCGTTAATCCGTTCAAGTGTCCCATACTTCCCTTCGGCTCAAGGATGTCTGCATTATTCGATGTTTTTCAAGTGGATATTAAGCTTACTCCGTTAAGACAAACACACACATCGAGTTGAATTTCGTACGAAACACGCAGTTGAGATAACTGTATGACGCGTTTATAATTTCTGAATCATCTCTCTGTACCTTGCTCGATTTTTGTGTTCGTATGATTTATTCAAAGAATATTTCGATTGCCACACGTAGCATATAAAGTAACTGGAAATATTATAGCGATACTATCGATGTTTAAAATAACATGATCGATGCACTTGTAACGTTATTGCAACTTTTTACGATAGGAATTAAATTTATTCTTCCTTTATCTCCACTCACAGAAATTCTTTTCGAAAACGTCATTCTGATAAATTTGAGTACTTAATTACAATGTTCTCTTTCAAGCTATATGTCGTTTCTAAATCCGGAATTTCTGAAGGTAACGAACGCTATAAAGTTGCACGGATTAGGCTGTGTATACCATAACATCATTGGACGATAGAAGGCAGGCAACATTAACGTCAAGTGCGAAGTGGTAGCGTGAAAATCAACGCTTGCGAGTAATATCTAGTTAATTGACGAGGGATTAAATTACCTTCGAAAACGAATTGGCATCGTGATGCCGCGTTGAATGACGACGAACGGCGTGTGCCATGGCGCTCCAACGATCAACGCCGACGCTTCCGTTTCGAGGCGTGCGCCGCTCTCAATATTCCTGGTTGTGTAGCTCACAACCGTTGCACGCACGTACGATGCATCGAATACGTATAAGTATGTACATGTGTATGTATATGTACACGTATGAGTATGTATATGCATTGTCGAAGCGTTCGAATTCGACGAATGCGATCATATTCAGACGAGACGTTGGAAGTCTGTACAATGTGAAATACGCATTTTTCCGATAACTTCCCTAGCTCTATATTTATGAGGTCAGTGAATCTGCTGAAGAGAAATAATCTTGTGGATGTGACTAGATGAAAAGAGTATTAATCGATATAGTTTTTAAATTTAAATTAGTTTCAGATAGGACCTAAGTGATTAGATATAAATTAATTTGTAGGTTAATATATTTTCTGACACGAGTATAGTAAATGTTTTAGCAATATTTTAGGTCCAAGACAAAATATTTTATTGGAACGAATTATTAACATTTTAGTTAAGCAAAGACAGCATTCCTGCCAAGCTTCTATCATTTCCATTTTCTCTTGGATTTATACTAAATGGATGATGTGATAAATATTTTCATTCAACTACTTGGAAATGCAAGTAGATTGTGTTATACCGTAGAATAATTAGCATCTCGTTAAATAAAGAATATCGGTAAGGTACCTTGGAATAGGAATGCTTCTTATAGATGTCCGAGATATGAGATTTAACAATAGATTTAAATATCAGCTGACTTCTTTTATAATTCAACATGTAGGGTCGGAGTAGAATATTTCGTTTTTAATTCAAAAGATGATTTAAAATTTAAGTGATCAGTGCCAAAAATTCGAAAGAAAGTGTAGTAATTAGGTTTTTTAAATACACATGGAAATTAAAATTGAGTCTGCACTATACTTTTTGAAACCGGATCAATTTTATGAATCTGTCAAATATCTACCACTATGGTAGTTTTGCAACGTCCAATATGTAAATGATATAAGATCAATTATTTCTCTTTTATTGTTGTGTCACGAAATTGCCAACTCGACGCAGTGGCGTATTTAATGTATGAATCGTATAACATGGCTACGAGTTACACGCGATAGCCGTAACGTTTTCTAAAGTACGTGTTAGCTGGGCTGAAAATGCTGGCAGCCGTGTGTCAACCTTGCAGAGACACCGTTACAAACGTTTTATCCTCCGTTCTGCGGCAAAGCGCGAAATCGTCGACGGCCTCGGATTTACGAGCGTCGAGCACCAAGAACGTCCGCAAGAAACTCAGACCTGGTAATTTAGTGATGCGCATATTCGAGAATTGAGACGTTTCGCGTCACGTCGGTCTCGAATGGATGCGGTTAGACTTTGATAAATATCGATAAATTATATTGATAGATATTTAGAAGAGCAGAAATGTATCTAGTTCAATTGGACGTTGCTAATGGATATAGACGTGTTAGTAATGCCTGTTAAAATTCGAACGATGTAATCATATTGTTACACAGCCTGTTTTGTAGTTCTATTTTATTCTAAAATAGAAGGTGCTTTTTTTTCATGGAATTGAACTTTGAACTCTAATATATCATGCAGCTTTTTAAAATATTCGTCACAGTGGCAACAGAATGGGTCAGGTAAAAACGATAAAATAAATGACGTGGGATTTCAACATCAAAATAAAAGTTTCTACGTATGCCACGAACTAATAAAATATTAGTTTTATGAATTCCGTGTCATCGTTTAAAATAAAAAACATATTCTATTCAGTTCCACTTTTTAAGATATTTAGTTCAGTTCTGTTACATTTTTCATTAATTTGAATTTTTTAACATATAAGAGCAACATAGGAACGTACAATACCATTGTATTATATATTTTTCCGAAAATAAATAGTGTCCTGTGGAAGCGTTTAATTTTAGTTTTCCACAGTAGAAAGGATTTCGTACACCAAATACGATATACGATGACATTAGTCTCCAGTATTTCATTATATTCAACATTAATTCAGATTTTCGTATTAAGATTGAGGAGATTCTTAGCACTTGAGCTTAAAGTCAAAAACAGAAATCCAACGGGATTCGAATAACGCGGGCTTTAAATGAAATCGGGCGGCGGGTGGACGTTCAAAAACAATGAAATGGTACGCATATAAATAACGATATTTGCGATGGTCCTTATGCGTTCCGTGTAAAAAATCAAATACGCGGAAGCTGGAAAAAAGGCAAGAAAATCCAAAAACGTTAAGCACACCGTGGCTTGGTTATGCCCGTGGATTGGCGCACGAATAAAACATAAAACACAGAGAACGAGAAATAGAGGCGAAGAAAAGGAAGGAATTGTCGATAACGAGTACGCCAAACATTCTGCGGAAATTAGCAAATAAACTTCCTTTCGAAATTAATAAAACCTCGAGTGATAAGATACGCAAAGGGAGTTCAGGAAATTGCAATTTGTACGAACGTGGACTGGATCTGGATAGACCGTGTGCGCGCTGAATCCTTCAAAGCGACATTAAAATTCCATCAAATAGACGTATTTAACGCTGTACCGTCGGATATAAGGAGAACACAGGAGCATGGGGATCGGTGTATAGGCGTAGTTACTGCGATGCGCCTCTGAGCCAGTGAACTACACCCTCTCTACCTTTTCTATCTTCTATCCTCTATCTTCTTCTTCTTTTTCTCTTTTCTTGTCGTTCTCTACTGTTCGCTGTCGTACGTTTGACAAAAACGAACAAAATTCTGGCTCATCATTTGAAGCAGCTAGGTTCGCGGTATACGAGCTTTCGTCGAAGCGGTAGCTCTCGTCCTTTTTCGGGGAGCGCTTCAATGCCGCGGAATCATTTCTCTTGTTCACGTTGCTACGCGCGCGGCCTATGGAAAAACAGTCGGAGAGGGGATCATGTAACAACGCGGTAAAAAGTGTTAAACGCGTTTCGAGCACTTAAAATGGCTGGTCTTGTATATGGAGTACCCACTACAAAGCGACCCATTTTTCTATTTTTTCCCCTTTCTTCTCTATCTTCTTTTATTATTTAACCCGTGTATTTCACGTGAGTAATGGTAACCTGCATTGTGAACTCTTCACTTTGAAATCATCGTTCGATTCGCTAATCCCAAAGTAATGCGTTCAGTCGTTGAATTACACGACGCTGCGTGCATTTAGCCGCGATGAATGCCGCGTCTCCGGAAATTCAGTAAAAGCGTCCTCTCCTCGTTCTTGCTGCGAGATAGCGTAGCTGCCCTTTTCAGAAACTGGGACGAATTCTACTACGTAGGTAGTCACTTTGGAAGAAATTCGCGTTTTTTTGTGCATGGCTTGTTACTCAGAGTGAATGTAATGAAACCACGTCGGGACTTTAGTGAAAATTCACCTGAACATTTGTTTAGCGATTAAATTTCTTACGGTGCTTTAGGTGCTCGAAACTGGAACTGTTTTAATGACGGTCTTAAAAGTATTTTACCAATTGGGTTTCTCTTATAGTTGGAAACAAAGTGCAGTTGCTCGGCATATTTTTCGAGCTAGTCCTTAAAGAAATTTTAACAAGACCCGTGGTATAATGCTTTTCGCAACATGAATAGCTAAACACACATTCGTTTCGCGTTTTGTACAATATAAATTACGGGTCACGTTACCCAACGTCGTCTTAAATTTTCTGTCAATTTCAATTCAATAAGTACCAACAACAAATTTGATCAACTAACTTTTTACCAACCACTTCAACTATAAACAAGATCCACCCATCATTTCCCAAATCCACCTTTTCATTATACCAAATCCTCTTTAGTCCACCTTTATGTTCCATCCTTTACGATCACAGAAAATATTCGCCTGCATCGTCAAAGGAAATAAACTCGAAATATTTATAAGAGCGTTCAACAAGAAACGGATCACGGACAGTTAATCGCTCTCGCGTTTCTATCGTTTTAACAGCGTGAAAACGGGGGCATACTGACAGAGATTAGCGTAGATTTCGAGATCTACGTTACGGGACGGCATCCCGTGGCGCGATAATTTACGGAGTGTAATGCTCCGCGGCGAGTAGAAAACGAATATAAGGTCCAACGAGGAATGATATGGCGGCGCGTAGCACGTCGACGCTTTCTTTTCGTACATTGCTCTGTCTCTTTGGTACTCTGTTTTTCGAAC
The DNA here is from genome assembly GCF_014825855.1 of Bombus pyrosoma. Classification (NCBI taxonomy): domain Eukaryota; kingdom Metazoa; phylum Arthropoda; class Insecta; order Hymenoptera; family Apidae; genus Bombus; species Bombus pyrosoma. The sequence goes on from NC_057775.1 coordinate 16,130,749, forward strand.
GAGCTTCTAAACGCAGCGCGTGAGTCGAGGCTGTGGTTTTAAAGCGATACCATGTGCCATGTGCCGATGGCATTTCCGTTTGCGCACCATCGTACCGAGACGTTCGCTCTTGGGGAGGAGCAGGTTCCCTTCTTCTCCAGAAATAGCCTTGCACACGTTAGATGGATGCTAACTTGTCTGGTATCCGTGCTCGAAACGCCAGGATGTTTTGTGGTCCGCTTCCGTGAACAAGAAACCCGGAGAAAATTGTTTATTGAACCATCTCGAAGGTGTTATACGAGAGCCGCGAATAATTGTGAAAACAAAATTATATACTTGCATTGTCTTGCGTATAATGAACGATGATGTTTTTCGTAGACGCGAAAATGAATAAAGCTATGCTAATACATGCTGTTATCGTCGCACACGTTTATTCATTTAAAGAGTTACGGAGGCGATCATTGAATCACGATTATCGTTCTCTATACGGTTGGTTTATTTTTAGTATCGCACACGTTGATGCAATCGCCCTTTTCGTTTCTTGTTAATGTCTTCGATGCATAAAATTGTAAATGCAGAACCAGCGTCAGCAGTGGTATCAGTTATACGGTTTACATTCAAGAACACTCGTTGCTCTTGAGATTAGCGTGTAAGCAACGGAGTAGTCTTTCGATTACAGTGCGATTGCCTTGTTTGGAAGAAAGGATTCTAGGAATGCGTGCACGACGCAGCATGAGTGCCCGGTCAGAAGTACTGTGCACCAAAGTAAGAGCTCTCGAGAGTGAACAGTGGTATCGGTGGTGAACGAAGACAGAATGTTTGGTATGCTTTTACGAAACACGATTCTATTTCCATAAAAATATTATTAAAAGCACTCGGGATATTTCATTGATTTGATACGGCACTAAGAAGTTCGATAACTTTTGTTATATCTTTGTGAAATCACGGATGACTAACACATTGCAAGTAGCATAAACCGCGTTTATTTACAAATATCGACAATAATATTCTGGTCCCTGTAACATAGAGTTCGCTTTCAAGAATTTACAGAATCCCGTTAAATCCCCACTCGACGAATTGCCACTAATTTCTAAAGCAAACTCGTCACTTAACAGATTTCCAATCTGCTCGTAGGCCACGTATACACGCACCAGCCGCCTCCCAACGCGATTTTCTGAAGTCGAGCGGAAGCGAGAGAGCCAATCTTCCTTTCGTGGTCACAGCACAAAGTCTCATTTGCGCGACTCGAACTTCGAAACGAAACACGTTCTTGCTCTCGACTAAGTTTGCTCACATAATAATGCAAAGGCTTCCAGCGACTACAAACAATCCTTTTACGAAACAGAATCTCGCACGGTAATGTCGAAAGCGTTACCGGAAGTCCCATAGTGTTGCGCGTCTTTTTAGCGTGATGCCGCTGGGTTTCCAAGAAAATTTCATTTATTATGACAAAACACGGAACCTCTAGAGATATTCTTTGCTTCTAAAGGATTCTGAATTAGAAGCTAGGATATTTAAAACCATAAATTCGAAGAGATTTTGTGTTAAGGTTAGAAAGTATATCAATTTATTTCCCTTTACTTTACAATTAACTGTTCTTTATTACTCGGTAAAGCTTTTTTACTTCGCGTAATCCTTGGATTTCGTTGTCTTTGATTAAAAAGAAATTAGTTATACGATTTTACAATCTATAAAGCATCGTAATTATAAAATTTTACATTGCGATGAAAAAGCTCAAATATTTATACCTCGAATCGAGATAACTCGACTGACCTAAAATTTGTTCCCAGTTCCATGGAATTTCTTTTTTCTCGTGTAGAAAGTTCGTAGCAGAAAAATTCTGGGAACACGACTTACATCATTCTGACTTTAATCGGTCCATATAATTTTCTCGATAATAGCCTGATCATAATTCTCCGAAGCCCTTCGATAAGACCTCTCGTAGCCACCACGCTAGAACAAAAATGCCCCCGTCGAAAACTCCATTCTTGAATAATGGACTTCACATTTGCACGATTTATCATCTCTTTGCCCTCCGTAGCGGCATCAACCGTTAAACATAGTCACGAGGATTTGATATTCAACGAGAATATGGGTTACTTGATTATGACGCGTGTCGCCATCCAGTTACGAAGCGACGACCAAATTTTCTATGCTTTGTGCTTCCTATAGGTCGTTGTTCTCTTTTCGATTAGTGGAAAATTCAAAAATTCTAAGATATACTAAAATTTTCGCTCGTAATTTTGAGGATGTCGCACAGATGTTTATTCTGGTAATACTTTGTTAAATATCGATACGATAAAAGTTGGAACGAACTATTATTGAAATTCCTAAGTTTCTACGAAGAGCTAATATGTGATAGACATCGACAAGTTCCGTGTAACTTGGTTACTAGCAAGTTTCAGTTTTAGTAATAATAAGGTCATGTTTTCCTGCCGAATTGCTACGAAAGATTTCAAGAGTTAGAGTTTGCTTCGTTACCTTGAGCTCCTGCACAGACCTTTGAAGTATTAATTAACCCTTGAATATTCTGATCGTGGAAACTTTCGATTCTGAAGCTCTCTAAAGAAAGAATCCTTATCCTTAAATGGTTGGCAGAATTCTAGTTTAGCCGATCGATCTACCAATGATTTCCTCTCTTACTAAAATTAGCAATAAATTTCAAATTTTTCGATCGTTGGCTTGATATCTCCAAACGATCTTGACGATCGTAAATGTGCATATTAAAAAGATTTGACGTTCATGTAAGAAACATAAAGTTGGATCTGAGAAGTATTGAAAAAAAAAAAAAGGAATTTAATAACGCGAAGCCACATCAGTATTTCGAATGGGATCAAGACGTTGGCATAACATTTGCACGCATCCTAAAGAGATACGACGGCAACAGCTGGCTTGCACGCCGGCTTTTTTCTCTCTGTTTGCGGAATGTGGGTCAATCGAGAGCTGTCAACGATCCCGATAGATTTTCGCTCCCGGCTCTTTATCGGAGTTTCTTATCGAATCGAAGAGACAGCCGTGACGTGAACGGATCGCCGTACGATTAGCCTGGGAGATCTCGAAACGATTCGAGAAACTCGTTCGTGCCGCGGTGTTCCTCCGGCGACGAGGGAGCCACATTTCGCATTCCTCGTTCGAGAAAAGCCGGCATTGTAGCTTATCGATTGAGTGCAAAGTTTGGCCCGTTGCGAAACATAATTTTCTGGAAGTCGTCGGAGGCCACGGATTTCACGGGAACACGGATTACTCGCAGAAGTTTATCGAGACGTCTATCGACTTTCCTCTTGTTGCACGTTCTCAACGAAGAATATTCGGTTTCCCTTCGGGTCTCTTGTGTTCCGTTCGTGTTTCAACGGAAGAGCATTCGATGGCCAAGAATGCGAAAAGGAAAAAACGGGCAAGTAAGTTCGTCTCCTAAAAGTGCAAGGAAACATTCGTTTTGTTATGCAGTTGTTCACGAAAATATTTGATTATTTGTTAAAGAAGATATTTATATACCTATCGCGTGTGTTACGACCGTTCGCGGAGAGACGCGATCGCAAGGAAAGCGATTCAGATAATCGACGCTGCGAATTAATCGTTCCCCTGTTTCGGTTAAGATAACAGAGGTGGTTAATTGAGCTAAACACTGAATTAACAGGGTTAACAAAAAATGATATATTTGAAAATGTGTATATATAAAGCAGTATAATGAAGCGCCACAAATTATTTTAATGGTGATGAAGTTAGTTTGATATAATTATTCGACTCGACTTTACAATATTTCTTTGTATTTGGTAGATTGGACGACTTGTATTTCGTTCGTGAGATTCTCTTAATGCGTTCCGTTTGGATCCTCAATCGATATTGATTGCCCTTCGATGGGCCCTTTGTGTTCTATGGTAGGCGATCTCCACCATGCTCGGGTCACGCCACCGATCACGCCATGATCACGCGTGTCACCTTATTAATGTATTCAAAATAACGGAGCGAATCGACGTTTTTTAGAACTCGCTCTGTTTGTTGTTGGCCGCTACATTCTATATTTGTCGGGCTGACCGAGACGGCTCGCCCGCGACACCGCGATGTCACGAGCGACGACCAGGAATAACGGCCCATGGAAAGCCTCGTGGCGTAATAGCGTGTGTGCATTATATTAAAGATTTTGAAACTTCATTGATAATAATAAAGCGCCACTAGTATGATTATATTGCTGGAATTTGAAATCCATTTAGAAACATTTATAGAGTTTACAAGACATTTATCGCAAATATATAGAACATATATTTAATATAACATGTAATATATGAGCATTTAAATAATTAAGGATAACCCCATTGAATATCGATGGTTGTTAATGTAATGGATACTTGACTATTTAAATACTTTGTATTAAATATCTGGCAATTTTTCTATATGTGAATTCCAAATTTGTTTTAAACATTGTTAATATGACAGCGCCATTTGAGTCTGATAATAACGCTAATGAAATTTCAGAACGTTTGATATAGCACATAAAACATTTATAAACAGTGTTTACACTGTAAGTGTTGGACGTTCGTAAGCCACGGTAGTTTCGATGCTGTGTTTACGCGAAGCAGAGAATTGTTGCAATATTTTGAACGAACAGGTCGAATCCGATCCCTATGGTCGAATGTTTATCGGTATTCCGTAATTAGTATCGGAAAAATGGTGGGAACACGCGAGATACAAAGCATTTATCCATTAAATCGATGGAATTTTGCGGGGAAGATCGGATATTAAAATCGCTTGCGATATACAATTTAATTTTTCGCTGCACGAGTTGCTCGATTAACATCCAATTCCGTGTCCAATCCCGAGCGTACAACAACGCTATGGCGTCCATACGGCCGGTTCAACACATCGTTCCCACGGATTACATTTCTCGCTGGTGGAAATACGAAACTGACATGGATAAAAGCAACGGACTCCATTGAAATCGAGGCATTTGCGTTCCGATCAAACAGCAGTTTCTCTTCACAAACAAAACGCGTGCTGTGTAAATATATGTAATACTTTTTGTTCGTTTCATTCCGAGGATTTCTTAAGTGTACGCTGCCGCGTTTTCGTTCTTTCCGTTCGATGAATGGACCACGAACGTATAATTTTACCTGCAAAATGTTCAAAAGTTTCCTTTAATTAAAACGTACTTTAGTGCAGAGGAGAATGCCATGTGGAAAGGATGTGAATAGAGATATCGAATTGCCAGATCGAAGCTGAAACCCGGATCTTTCGCTCGTCAGATGACTGCTTCGTAGGCAATGAGTTGCGTGGGTCGATGTGAAATTTTTGATGTTAGTCGTATCTATACAATGTATCTATATGATGATTGACGTTTATTCGTATTAGTCCTGACAATGTAGTTATTTATATTTCATTCCATCCTCTATATATAGAGTCATTTATTTGCTTGAGTTATGAAATCGAATTTAACAGCATAATTAAGGATATTCCAATTCAGCCATGTAGACATAATCAATCATTTTCTTCCTATACAAAAGTCTTTGTCTCGTGTATACACAATATCACTTCAAAAGAAATTACATTCGTCTATTGTCATCGTACACCATAATTGCAAAAAGTGTCTTTCGTAGAAACATCCTTCTGACGAGAATTTACATTTAGGACCGTTCATATTCATATTTATTAATTAAACAATATATCGTGACAATATCTCATAGCACATTTTAGTACACTCAGATCTAACCAACAAATTCATAAATACGAAATCAAACAGAAAATATGCAAATAAACTTCCACCCCATACAAATTTCACTCTATAATTAAACGCACCATGCCACTATCCCAAGTACATTAACATATCGACAACCCTACCAATACTCCAATCCTTAGTTCTGCCTCCCTAACCGCCATAGAGGAAGGTCCTCCTTTACTCCCGCGTTTGACGATCAGCCGATCGCGCGAAGATGTTCCGTTCAGAGTAACGAAAGGCGCGCCCATATATCGAGACACGCGGCGGTCGACATCCATATTCATGAAGGCAGAATAGAGTCGAAACGGGCGGAGAGGATCGGCCTAATTAAGTTGTTGTCTTCTTGGAAAACAAGGCGAGCTGCGGTGGCTTTGGGCCGAGCGTTGGCGGCCCTTTCTCTTCCTCTCTTCGTCTCTGTCTATCGTCACCTCATCCCACCTTGCCCGGATTGCCAAGCCCACCACGTCTCTATCTCTTCCATAGCCTGTCGTTGTCGTTGGTCGACCAAGGTCCGTCCACCTTCGCCCGTAACCTCGTCAGCCTCGTCAACCTCGTTGCGGTCGAGCGTGGAACTCGTTGCCGACGACTATCCGTGAACAGTTCAGCCGGTCTGTAAATTGTTTGATGTCTTATTTACTTGATTTCTGGAATCGTGCAGGATGCGTCACAGGCTTTATTTGCGATCGCTAGAGACCCGAAGAGAATGTCGTCAGCCGCGAGAGAAAGTGGGAAGCTGTAATTTATCGTTGAATGGCCCGTTAAGGTCGTTGTATACCTTCTGCTTGGAGTAAGTCCGAGTAAGAGTACGATAATTCCGGCGGTTCGTTGGAATTTCTTGATATGCACTGAGAGACCTATATTTGATTTGAATTGATTTGATTTGATTTGGAGAGCAGAGTGTGGAATTCTTATCCTTAAAATTTCGTGTAGCACGGAATATGTTGTTAAGTTTAGGTTACTACATTATTAATATGACTTGCTTGCTAGGTTGACATTTTTTTTTAATTTAAATTCAGTATGTGTCCGACGTGTTAATTACCAGTTATCCTTGCGCCGATTTGCTATCGAAAAGTAGAAAGAGACCTTCCATTTTCCTTTAGATTATTTCATTAATACTTAAGAATTAATCCTTAGAAAAATGTAAAATCTCGAGAAGTATTTATGTACTCCTGTAGTATTATGTATTGTTTGTTCTCCCCCGGATAATTGTTTCTCTAGTTAATCAAAACTAAGAGTTGGAGGAAGTTTGTTTGTGTATTCCAAAGTAGTATCAATGGTGAATGCGCCTGGATTTCCTTTGCAGTTGTTAGTTATTGTACTATCTTGAAAGGCTTCTCCGATATTCCTGTGGTTCAATTACTAGTTTGCATCTAGGTCGAACGTTATAGTAAATCAATTCGTTTCTCCTTATGTAAAATTCTCTTAGATATACGATATATGAAACTTGTTCTTTCAATTTATCTTTGTTGAAAGCCGATAACTGATGGTTATATAGGTTAACGATTATTTTAAATACTATTGTTGAAATGCAAAATGATAACTGTTGAAAGTTATTCAAATGTAGTCAAATTACAGTTATATTATATAGAATAAAAAACTACGCGGAATGAAAAAGTTTGCTATACAAACAATACATATATACTTCTACCTCAAAAAAAATAAAAAAAAAAAAAAAAACGAGGAAGGAAGCGAATTTAAATCTCTGAAACATTTCCAATTCAAAAAATATCTCATACATCGCACAATGTGCATTCTACGCGAAAACAATTTATCTTATGAATTCATCGAAACAATCTGAATTTATTTTTTCTATCATCGGACATTTTTTCCGCCTACATATGATATCCTATATATACTTTTTATTAAACAAGAAAAATAATAGCATCTCATCTACCAAAACCATTTTAACCTATACATGGAAGATCATAAATACAGGCACATGAGCGAAAATCAAGAACCAAAAAGAGGATTTTGAAATCGGATTGCTAGAGAGAAGCTACTAAATATTTCTTGTCCCATCGTCAGGTGGTCTATGGTGGTGGTTCCATCAGGGATACGGTCAATTTCCGGTGGCATCTTTGCGGTCGCGTTCCAACGTCGCTCGTAAAGTGGCAGTTCCCTATCTGCTCTCAACAATGAGGACCTTCTTATGCGAAACGGACCGGACCGCGTGTATAATGGTGCGACTATCAACGTGGATGCAGCCGATCGGTATTCGACCATTATTGAACAGTAAATCGAGTCCGTTTAACAGGATATTTATGGAGAGCTCGCATGCGCTTGCAAAGGGAACTGGAGTGGGCTGATAGTAGGTGTATGCCGACTCGTATGTATCATGATGGCTCACGGACCATCTAGCAATGTTCACGCGCCGATATTCGGCCCTACTTATCGCCTCAGTCTTCTCCCGAGGAGTCATCGTCGCGTTTATGGTGTCGCGGGCAAATTTTTACGAACATTGCAATTCTTTATATATGGACACGATGTATGTTTTTCGTAACTGAAGATACAGTAGGATTCTAAGAAGGTAGAATTTTATGTAGGATTCTAAGAGGATTCTTGGAAAGGAAGATGGTCTAAATATAGAATATGTATTTAGATGTTTTTTTTTTTAAAGAAAATTGTGTTTGGAGGTTTGTGTGGGACTACTTGAGAAATTTCGTCATGTGTTTCAAGGATATACTCGCCATCAGAAGGATATGCACCGAAACATTATTTCTCAGAAGTTCTCCTTAGTCATCCTCTCTATACAAATAAACCGTTTTTAGCCTACAGTGCTGATGAATTTACTAGAAAGTTCCGAATGAAATGTAGAATTTCAGTTTCTTTTTTTTATTTTGTTCTCTTCGTTAGAATGCCACGCGTGAATCGAATAATTTGCTTAAAATATTGATAGTTTATGTTCTTGTACACCTTCAAATATCAGTCATCAAGTATGAAGAAGTTAAAGCGTCTTAACTACCATTTCGGAATTGAAGATTATGAGTTTCTTATTTTCCTCGTATCATCTCTGTCTCTCTTCGTTCAAATTAAGATTCACGAAAGTATTCGAACACGTGTAGACATATCTTGTGGAGACATTATATGTGTTATATAAAACATTTAGAAATTTCGTTGGTACTGTTATGAGACTCGACTGTCGTATTTATATCGGTAAACTTTAAAAGAAATCCGAATATATTTCGAGTATCTATTTCGCAGATATCACAGAAGTATTTAAACAGTTGATTATCCATTATATTATTAATAAACATCGATATTCAGTGAGATCATATTTGCAATAAATACCTTATATACATCAGCAGACTGATTTCAAATTTTATCAGTATGATCATGACAGTCCTGTTCCGCTAAAGTGCTAATGTTACCTCAAATCGTTTTAAATACCGCACGCAATATACAGACATAGAAATATCCTAAATATATCTGTGGGCCAGTGCACGTAGCGAACACGTTATCCATTGAAAACATCAAAATCATATTGCACGTTGTTTGATTTATTTTTTCCATCTAAAATGACCACACTTCAATCAAACCACCAAGTATGAAACATTCTGTATATCGATGTGTTCCCACTGCCACTAGCGTCAACCTATTTTTATCGACAATTTTTCTCACCGGGTTCCTGCGCCACGGTGGAAGTCGAATCTATAAATCTTCCACCCTCCAAGAAGGATCTTCGGTCCGTTGGATTTCAATCGCGCGCCGACTGAATCCCGGAGAAACGGAATTGTTTCGACGCGGAAGAAATGCAACGCTCGTCGGTCCAGCATGCCTGGAAGTTTGTTTTGTGCCTTGTTCCGTTGCTTCGCTCGTTGTTCTTCGACTAGTTAGCTGGTTTCTTTCGTGTCCGGTGGAGTTCGTTAACGGCGGCCCCGTGTAACGACGTATTCGATCAAAGTGCTGGTGCGTTCGTGCCTTCGCAAGACAGCAGATTGGCCGCGTGTGTAGATGAAACTGTTCCGCGGATAAAAATAGCGAGAACCATGCCGTTCGAAGTCGATGCTGGGAGTTCCGTTATATTATCATGAATAATGATCGAGGAAATGGTAACGACTTGAACTTGCTCTGATTTCCAGATATTTATAAAACTTGTTTTATGAGTTTATGGTTACAAGGGTGTTTTATGACTGTACTGTGTAAACTGAGAAAATTATTTTCTTCTTTGCTTTACTAGAAGAACTCGCTTATAAAGTAAGGATTAAGGCATAAACTATGTTACAAATTTTATCTGTAATTCCAACTTTTTCGAATATTTCGCTCTTTCGACAGAGAATATTTAACTGTTAAAAGATTTAAACATTTTCAACGTTCTGAAACTTTTAGCGTCTTTAACCACGCATTTAAAGATATGGGTAGTTCGCGTGGTAAATTCATTATGAAAACACTATGAATTGTTTAAATAATCTAATATTATTTTTTTATCGAAAGGTATATAATTTCTATTGCTAAACGAATACAATCTATTGCAATACGAATACAAACTACCGCAATATATTGTCGTAAATATGTAACTGTGTAAATTGATGAATCAAGATTCAAATACATTTGTAATGAATGGCGCGCGGCATCTCCGTCAATTCAGTGGGAGATCGAGTGGAGTATAGGGCAAGGGTCAGGTACCCAACATTTTGATTATGTCGAGGTGTTTTCGTACGAGCGACACGCCAGGGCAAAGCGTTAAATATAGACCGCGCACGGCTAAACAAACGATCAGCCCGTGGCTTAACCAGAGCTTATGCTCGAGCGTTAACTAGGGTTTATGTTTATACTCGCGGTGCAGCTGTTAACTAGTTCGCCGTTGTCGAAACAGTGACACACATCGCGCGTTCTGGTCCACAAGCATCGATCTCCAGCATAGCAAACTCCGAAATCCTTGGATAAGTCTTCAGACGAACGCCTACCGTCTAATCCGTGATAATTTCAAAGATTACTTTTGAAAGATTGCTTTCAAAAGGAAAGAATCGACTGATATTCTATCCTATTTCTTAATTTTGTTAGCTTTGAAATTTTATTTTCAAAAAGTTTGGAGTACAAATAAACGAGAAGAATGTAAATGTATAGCTTTATAGTAACTCTTAATGTTAATCGTAATTAACAAGATATTGAAAAATAATGTTCTTAAAATTGCCAAGCGTGATATAAAAATTGCTTCGTTGTAAAAATAGAAAATGTAATTTATCACGCTATCATGCTGTAATTTTACATATATAGTATATATACATCTACGTAAGTATCTATAATTAGGATTTCTCTAGTGCAACAATTTATCTCCTCGCAAGACCATATGTATCTCCATCATAGTCAAGAAAATCATAACCGAGATAAAACTGAAGGGATTAGCGCACATGAGATTCAATCTCGCGAGATTAATTTGTCACGTGTGCGCGTTGTTGATTACTGTAGTCAACAAAGCAAGGGAAGCAAACTAGGGCGGTAGAAGTCGAAAATAAATTGGCCAAATCAACCGACGGTCGAACGTTTATGATCCTTTGAGACAAACGAAGCTGTTCTATTATTCAGCGTGTTAACCTAATTAAACGGGACTTTCCTGTCTCTAGACGCAACAAAGGAACAGACCGAACATCCAGCTGTTGTTTTTGGACGAAGTGCCGCGCCGAGCGGAGTTTCGCGAATGAATAATTCGCTTAAATGTTTCGTGCACGCGAATTTAATTATTCGATGCGGCGGAAACCTGAAGAGATGCGTTGGTAAAGCGTTAATGGATACTTCGAGAATCAAAGTTCGACGCCGTTTAATTTGCGTCCAAGTACGAAAATTCATCAAAATACTGCGCGTTGTTTTCGACGCGAATTTTTAAGAAGGTTAAAGTTGGATACTGATTTTAGCAAAAATTTCCGCGCTCAGGCCAACTTGCAACTTTTTCGCATTATTTTCGTACTTTCGCTTTCTTTCGCGCGTATTAACCTAATTAACGTCAACGCAGCTTTTTCATTATGAACATCCTGAGATTTACCGTACGAGCATCGTTTGTTGATACTTGTTGCTTTTGTGCATTGTGCGTAGGTTGTCGCACGTGGAACACGTAGGAACACGAAGTGTTCCTTGCTTCTCTTTTTGAAAAGAGCATTGAATCGATATTTGTATTTACTTTATGGGCGAATTAAGCTGCTCCTCGTGTTATTGTATATTGAAGGAAGCATAACGGAGAAAGAGCAACGGAAAGAATAACAGAATATTTGAAAGGGAAGAAATTTGGAAAAGCAACGTTAACTGTATACGTTTGAAACGACTGATAATACTTGTGAATTCATAGATTGTAGAGTGAAATCTCAACGTTTGAACTTTCTATTTTTCGCAGATTTTTCAGCCTTCTTCTATGTAATATTATTCTCTTGCTCGTGCAATATTGTTTACGATATTACCTACTAAATTACAATAATAATTACATCACTTACAACGTAAATAATTTGTGTAATAACTTGCTGCATATTGCTATTAGTATTAATCTAGTCTTATTACTATTAATTTCTATGTACTTATTAATTTTTTTAGCAGTCAAGGAAGGGACGATTATTGCACATTTTTCTCGAAAAATAAAAGAACATTTAGAAAATTGCTTGATCTTGTCTGAACGGAGAAAATGTCTACAAGCTCCGTGTAACACGGATTAGAAAAAACCTTCACGATAAATTGATAAGATAATAAAAGCTTCGAATAGTACGATCGTCGAACAGGGGTCCTTGTTGGCCTGGGTTGCTTAAGAAAGAAAATTAAAACGGATGGCTGTTGTCGATGGCAGAATCGGACCCGTTTCTTTTTGCAGCTGCGGTTAATGCTCGACGAGTAGGGGAGGCGAATAGAACGAAGATCTCTCGATTCAACCGCTATCGTTCGACCTAATAGGACAACTCATCAACCTACTCTCCTTTTCCATTTTATCTCAGCAGATTTGCACGGCATTAAAGTGGAGCTTTGATCGAAATCTATTCTAATCGAAATGAGCTAGAGAAAAGAAAAATGACGTCAAGCAAACGTGTAAATCCGCAGACAAGCGTTGGCAACTCCAAATGAGTATTCTTGTTATACTTAGCGATTTGCCAGACTCATTTTTATATTCAAGGATTTTGTAAGAAATATGACGACGTTTTGGAATAGTAATTACGAGACAGCTGTAGTATATCAATTAAAATCCTAGTTACTATAAATTTTAGTATCTACATGAATTAAGATATAACGTGTCTCTGACTCAATGAAATAAATAATTCTGAGTGTTTCCTTCCATTTCGCTAGATTATCATTGCAATTTCGATTTAGACTATTTATCGTATATGGAGAATTTTCATCTTCAAAAGTCCAGTATTCCAACATCGATGACATTTTAATATCTCCCTGTTTGACATACAAGTTCTATTAAAAACAGAATAAATTTACGAAAAAAATTCACACGAAGCTTGTTTGTTCTTCGTTCCTCAAAAAATCATCCTCTGACATATCAATGAATACGAAATGCTGCTCTGCTTGAAACAAAAATTCGAACGCACATTCCCGACATTCGTTTTTTGATTCCAAGCATCGTAACCCATAGCGATTTAACGTCGCCTAAACTCGATGAACTGAATCCGAGCATTTTACGTTTTATCGGAAAAGGAATCGGTGTGAAAGGGGACGAGGAATCGTTGCAGACAAACCAGCAGGGGGAACGATTCGATGTTCCATTTGGTCCTATCGCGAATGCTCGTTCGTTATAGGATTTATGCGCGCGTTCATGAAAATTGACTCCTAATAACGGAGTGCGGACCGCCGAGACCGCCGCCTACCCAGCGCGTTACGCATCTGATTTAAAATTTATATGAACATAATTGCGCGTACACAGACTATAGAACGGAAACCACGCGAATCCAGCCAGTTGTCAGCGCTTCCGGATAACTGAACACCGCGTAATCCCTCAATCAAGCGCCTAGTATAATCGCCACGCATTGACTTCCTCCAGTTCCATGTATTGCATGTATTTCGTTCTCAGGCATGCGATTTATCGAACACTATAAAATTTCTTTAATTCTTTATTTTCCTTTTTCTTCGTTGAACTTTTATCATATTTTCGATTTTTCGCTGATTTGCGGAGCCAATGGATCTCGTTGCTTTTGTAATTCAAATGTTTTGATTTCCAACAGATCCCGCTAACATTCTATTTATTTTATTAAAATACACGCAGAGCGAAATTGAGGCTACTTTCGTAGTGTTTAGATATTCGAATGAGACCTTAATCCAAACAATTAAATAAAGATAGGAGTATATCTGCAACTATATTCCACTATATTCCATTTTAAGAAAACAGAGATTCATCGTGAATTTCGATAACGCGCACGAATAAAATCGAAAGCTAGTAATTGGCATCATACAATTAACACGTCAATACCACAAGTTTGACTATGCACTCAACTCGCTTAAACTTTCCCCTACGGTAACAGTTTCATTCTCATTGCATGACTCAGAGTCCAGCATTGCTCCATAACATAGAAATCTACCTCAGAGAGAGACCGTTGCCACCCTTTGCTTGAACAAAACCTGTTGATGAAAAACTACATACATCGCGTTTCCTTCGAAAGCCACGCACGCGTCGCGTACACCTGTTAACGTACCCACGAGCCAGTGTACCACGACCGATCTCGAGTTCGAATTAAATCGACAACTCCCTCGTGGAGAGTAGGAAAACGCAGGTGAAAGGGACAGCGAGAGGCTGCTGGACGAAAAGAACGTTTGCGTGCCCTGAAAGATTCATGGCTGCTTTATTTAGTACCGAACTCGATTAGTAATTATGCTGTTTGACTAACAAACTTCTCCTTTTGTTTCAGGTAAGCCCCCAGACGGTTTCAAAGTGAGTCGTGCACGCGTTCGGGGCCGGGAACGGGGCTCGTACGCATTTTCGGTGAGTAAACAGCGCGTATCGACGCACGCATAATTAGTAGCCGACACCCCCGGAAGGCCGTCGAATTTTCTGACGGGCAGGGTTGCTCGCTAGGGTTTTTCTGTAACGAGGATACCCTTTTATCCCCGCGCCTCGATCCTCTCGCACGCAACCGAGGCCTCGTGTATACATGCGCGTACACGCAGGGTTCGTTTAACGTCGTTCTTTTAGCTCACCCCGCTGCCAGCTGGCCTTGCATTTTTGTTAACTAGCAAGAGGGTGCGCCTCGACCGGAGCTGATATAGTTTATTTACGCTCGCAATTAACACTCGAAGCGACCGACCAGCTAGGGCCTCTACAGTTGAAAATTCTTTTCCCTTGGAAATTGTATTTTTCCTTTCCCGCGGTGCTTAGGAAAATTGCATTTTTTTTCTATTGTTACATTCTGGTAATATACTCTGTATAATTGAATGTTGGTGTTTCTACGAATTTGGTATTCTTTTTACGAGAAACGAAATTTAAAAATGCTTGTCAAATAATTTCGCTGTTTGACGTGAAAGTTTGGTTTCCTAAACTATATACTTCTATACGCTTATGGGAATTTTAAACGCGAGATAGCCACAAATACGTAAAATAATACAAGTGTACTATTATGATATTACTTGGACAAATTCTCTTTCGTTCATCATGTTCGTAAAAATATAAATTTTCGTAAGCATCCAATGTCTACTCATTAGATAAGGTGGAAATATTTCTTTTCGCTACGGTAGATAATTTACACTTCAAACGTGAAACGTATTTTCGTCGCGATGATATTGATAATTTGCACTTCAAACGGTACATATCTAAACGAGTCTCACTCAATAAGGACTGTGATGGGGGATTGCTGTGTGTAAGAAACAGAGATGACAGGGATGGTTCGAGCTGCAAATGAATCAGCCCGAGGGGAAGACATCGGGTCATCTGTACTGTGTGGAGTTGCCATTAAGTACGCCACAAACAGAATGCTGGGCTGACGGAGGCTGTGCGGTTCAATTAATCGCATGATAAAGGCAGTGGAAATAGATTTCCTCTATTTAGAATCGTGTCTTAGAGGCTCGTTAAGCTTGGTTGTCTAAAAACCTTATCGACCAGATCCAAACGATGCAACCTTAATGATCCTTCTGCTCTGTTTCTTGCGGCGTGGAAACGACTAGTGAGAAAATGAAAAATAAGTAATTTAGAAACGAAGGGAATTACAACTGAAAATATTTCGCTGTAATATCGACAGCAATAATTGATAAACTTTCTATTTAATTACAACTTGGTAACTTGCTTATGCGTAGACAGTGATTTAATCCGATAAAAATAAATATGAAATATTTTTATATGTACTTTTGAAGTTCATATTTAAAGCTACATATAGCTTAAATACACAATGAAGGGTAGAGTTGCTGTATGATACACTACATTTTCATGTGTTCATCGCTTTGGGCTGCAGAGAGGAGGATGAACCAACGAATGGAAAAGAGAAGAGAGATAGAAAAGATACACAAGAGGAGATACAGAGCGAAAAAGGAAGGAAAAAGAGAAAGTGAAGTGTAGAGACTGAGGAACAAAAAGCTTTTAATCTATTTGTTTCACTTTCTGCTATGAATGATCGCAATTTCAAATAGAAGCTTCGTCTTAAAATTTATACTCCAATCCTTTCCTTCCTTTCAATGAATGTAGAAAGTGAATATAATACTTAACATTTACAATAGCAATATTGTCATAAAAATTCCAATTCATGAAACACTGTAAAGCTGTCGCTGAGCATAGGAACCAATTAAAAAGCACCCCCATGTTTAGGAATGTTGACGGGAGGGTGCAAGATGATTAGCAAAAGCGCTTGAAATATCCGGGAAGTTTCTGTGATTTAAGAGTCGTCGGTGCAATATTGCGGCGCGGTTCGAGCGGATTGCCCGGAAGAATCGTGGTTGTCACAAATCAGCGAATGGCAATATAAGGCTACGGGGCGGTGGTTTAGTACGAGAACGCTCGATTACGCGCGCGCTATAAATATTGCGTGCAATCGGGCCGTAGGGCGCGAAAGTGAGAAGGGCGTGTGTTACGAGGCAGAATTCTCTCGTCCTCGTCGAAGCTCTCTGGCTTTTACTTCGTCCGGGGAAAGCCAATTCGCCAATGCTGGTTAATTTATCGGAGGTGCCGTCTATTTATTGGCAGCTCTTTCGTTCAACGAAAGTCGAACGCGACTCCATCGGAATTATCTTCGTGAAAAAATCGATTCGTTGTTTCCCATTGTTAGATTTAAATGCGAAATTCGTTTTTTAATCTGATATATGTTAGTTGCTAGAAGTATCGTTTAGTTTCATTTTCGTGGCTCTGGATTATTATCGTCTGTATATCGTATTATTGCTCGTAGATGATTTTTTAACTTGGTTGTAATTTGCGAATTCAGCGAATGAAGAAATATTCAACTGAGAATAATAATATTAGATTAATATTAGGAAATATAGTGGATATATCAGGAAATTCATTGTCATTGGAAATAAATCTTAATAAACGTAAATTTAATATCTAATTACAGTGTAGACCTTGCTTTGGATTTATCTGCGATATAAATACTAGAAGTAGATCGTTGAATATTTCATGAATTTGCTCTTATGTTATTTATTACATATTATTTATCACATACAATTAAATCGCCTATAATCAAATCTCATGTACATTTCATTCAATTACAAGTTCATAACATCGGTGTAAAACGATTGAATTACACGATGGACGAACGTTTCGCGATTAAGCTTTCCTGGAAGACTTCTGATCTAATTTAATTAAACCGGCTGCTATTTTCGTCTAATTTCCGATGCTGTCCGCGTTACACACGCGAAACTCGTCTACGGACGGCGAGGCGTATTCTCGCCGCGTCTTCTCGACTAGGTTCGCGCGATCGCCGTGAATAATTGAGAAGTTCCTGGAAGTTCTTGAAAACCGATCAACGGGAAACTTGCAGAGGCCCTGCGTCCAAAGGTGCGACGTGTATGACGGTTATTAAGAAGACTAGGATAATCGCATATCGAAGAACTCCAATTAATTCTTAATTACGTTGCTCGATCATCCGGTGAACGCGACTCTACGCCACGCCGGTATATCGACATTTCTGCTCGATAGTGGTGCGGCTCTCTGTTTGACTTATCGTTCACGACTCTGGGAACGCATACTAATTTTCAGCTCGTTCGTTCATTCGCCACACTCTAACGGACCGATAAACGAAGTTAAGAAACTTGACGATTTATCAGTTGATTCAAATCGAGATAATTGAGCTTCTATTGATATTAAATTGAGCGAATTTATTTAGGGTGCTATTAAAGCACAGGCTCAATCGAAGAAGGCTTCCTTTGAAGAGTAATGGATAAATATCGTTGATTAATTAACATTTTTAGATCTAGGACGAGTGGAAATTAGTTTGTAGTCTGAAATTAATTTAATAGGAATATAATTCCTGAGTTAGTTTATTTCTTACTTAATAGTAATTAATAGATTATGAACTTAGAGTTGATGCACTTGTAAAGAAATCTAAGTGTGTAAAAGTGTAAAGAGTATGCATAATGTGCAGAAATGTACAAAATTTCCAAAATAAACTTTTTTAGTTAATTAATTAGTTATAATAGTTGATGGATGAAGCGAATTTTTGACTTAGGTTCTTTATACTTAGGTGATTAGATGTGTGGTTTTAAGTTTGTACAAAATTGAATTCTGCATTTATAGATGTGTTACTTCACATTTTTCATATTCAGCAGTTAAGTGGCATTCGTAATTTAGACAATTCTACATTCAATCACACGTTAGGAGAAGTTTTCGATTTGATGAAAATTCACGAATTAAAATAGAAAGAATTTATAGGAATTTGTGGAAATCCGCGTCACGAGGGAGTCGTTCGCCGCGAAATTAGAAGTTAGAACGAATTTTCGAAAATACCTCAAACTAACATCATAGTGTATTTTTAACCTTGTCTGTTCGATCGTGAAAATAACGAGTAATTCGCGATGCTTCGTTAACGCGACTAACACGTGTTTTGCGTTACGGACATGAGAAACGCGCTTTGATCTCCGTTGAGTGCCGCTAAATCGCGACGGGATTATTTACGAGTTCTAAACGAGAACTCAAATACCGACTTTCTGTTTGAGATATCACTGTGATTACTCAGTTATTTTTTATGGAAACAGGAATCGTGTCGAAATATCAACAATATTTTGATTTATATTTTGTTTTCTCAGGAAACAAATTGGCAACATCTTTCAACTTTGTTAGTAGATTTTGACATACTTGATCAGACGTTGTCGTTTTAACAAAATGTAAGCAAAACCCACTTCACAGTAATCGTAACAATAAATTCTCGAATATAAAAATAAGTTTAAGTTGCGTACATAAACATAATCTGTGTTAGAGTTTATTTATATAGATCCTAAAAATATTATATTCCAAGTATTTATATCGATACGTTACGAAGTATAGTAAGCTACGCTACTCGACGCAGACACCAACGTTAAAGTCAGAATGGTCGATCGTAAAATTGAATCGACGTTTCGCAAAAAGTGCGTCGGGAAAAGCATCTAACCGACTGAGAAGATTAATGTGCGACCAATAGAGACATCCATTCCACGATAAACGCGTTGCAAACGCGACCTAATGGCTCGAAATCACAGCCGATAACATGTTACCTTTGACTTCTTGCTTCGGAAATTCGCTTTCTGCTATTCACGACTCTGTTCGTTTTAACCGAAAATAAGAGGAAGCTCGACAAAGCTTAAAAGTTACATTTCATCGTTATTCAGTGGATCAATGAGAAACAGTTAGTTTGCTCATTAACACCTAGGGGCAACAATACAAAATCGCTGGTATACCAAGGGAAACATATTTTCGTTGTTGTTTCAAGCGGCCGAGCAATTCTGTGGTCGGGTTCAATAAGCGTCCGCGTCAATTTGTTCAGATTTCGAAGAGAAGAGGCAGAGTACATAGCTCTTGATTCTCGCTCCTGTTCGTGAAAGTGGCGTGTATCGATAGGTGCCATTGCATGGGAAGGTAAACCGTTTGGATTTACGTCAGCCGGAATGGCGTATGTGTACACGATATTTCAGCTCGAGATTTTCCTTTGTAGTCGCGGCAGAAAGATTCTGGACGATGGGAATGATAAGAATGGAAGGTGGTTGATGCACATTTCTCTCGAACTCTTGCGAAAGATATTAGAGGTTTTAAGATTTATCGATGTTTTCTTCAATGCACCTATGAGCTGATCGCACACTTTCGATATTTCGAACTATCTTCTCTCTCTCTTGTTTTCTTTTCCTTTTTATTTTTTTAAACCTACCATTCAATGGAACCACCACTTAATTTTTCTCGAAAAAGAAGAAGAGGTTAATAATTAGTTGCTATCACACGATCTCCATATTAATCGTACTTATTAAAATTATGTAACTAAGGTACCACCAAGTTGAGACAATTTTCTGTAAATAGATCTTTCATACCGTGGTCGTACGATGTTTTTCAGATTCTCAGGAAACTTTTAGTGATTTCAATGTAGAACCATTTGAGAAAGTCTTTGAAAGACTTGAAAGGTAATGCTTAGGTAATAAAGGAACGATCGATCCTTTTTATTCTAAAAAAGGGAGGAAAAAATAGAATCTCCTCATAGTAGATTACCATATATACACCTTTTAATAATATTCAAAATAGATGTGATGAGTTTATTTTCGCACACAACCCTCTGCCTTATCGATTAACAAAAGGAGGACTTCACCATACACGGGAATAAAGCGGGACGTTAATTGAAATAGCGACAGGCAGTGGTTTGAAATGCCGACGCGTTTAATCATTACTAATCTGTGGACTAACGAAAAAGAAAAAGAAAAAAAGAAACAAAGCGCTCTCTGCGTTCCAGCGTATCGGTAACCCTTAATAACGTTAATTGCCATTCGGACTATTGTTCCTAAACCCGAAACCATATGTCCACGTCAAAGGAGGGCTGATGTGGCGCTTCGTTTTTCTGATCAAACCCCGCCAATTATCGTCACTGCAGGGTAGGCGTAGCTGGGACGCGTGACACCCCTAACATTCGAGGTTTCTGTTGGGCCGGCATGTGGCTCCGAGCAAGAAAATACACAGATTACCGCGACGTGTTCCAGTAACGTGCCGATTAATGACTGGACCACGTGTCGCGCGACAGACATAGGGTAGGATTATTTTATCGAACTATCGATTCGATCTGTCAGTTCTAGCATTTATATCACAAATTCATTTTACCCGTAGAATGATCGATATTATCTATCCAGTACTAATTTGTTATGGAATTATTCTGATTCTGATAACATATGAGAGAAAACATGAGAATAGCTTGATTATGTTAGAATGAGGTTGAGATTAGAGAATAAAATTGTTCGAGATTTGAGTGCCTGATTTCGTTCTATTAATTACTGTCGTTCAAATTACGAAGTTTAATCACAAATGCTAAGTGCACAAAGGCTATTACGATCGAAGGAATAATACATTCTATATGTTGTTTCAATCGAGATGTATTTACCTAGTCATTTTATTTTTATATTTCATAGCGTTTAATAATACATTTGTATTATACAATGTTTTAACATGATATTGCATGCTTTGTGGAACTATTTCCAAATCCCCATGTCGTATAAATAGAATTTCCAACGAAGCTTCGTTAACCTATTCCAGGAAATCTCAACATCTAACCCAGTCCATTTCAAACAGTCTTCCACGTCTCGTTCACCTGTTCTCTCTTCTGAAACGACACACAATCGACTCTGCGGTCGTGCTTCTCACCCTTTTCGATCGTTCTTCCCCATTGTCGTGGTCGTTGCTCGCTTTATTGCATTTTTTCTTCGCAGGCGCATCGATAGGTACACGGATAGTCGAGGCGATCGTGTGTCTCCAGGCTTTGTGCAGGCTCGAAGGAAACCACCACTGGCTGTAATCTCTTTTTTAACTCACCCTGGTTTCTCGACCGGCTCAAAGCTAACGATTACACGCCAGTTAACGATCCCTTGTACGCGAACCTTCGTTCATACTCCTTGCCTTCCAGTCTCCTTTCCTGTCTATTTTCTTTCCTTCTGCACGAAGGCCACTCGCCACACGTTCTTCCGCTGCTTTCTCGATCGATCGATCGCCCAGTAATCGCCTGCGGTGTATTGTTTAGCGGTCGACTTGCTCGACTATGTGTAGTTTAGAAACTCGTGTAACCTATAAAGTTCGAAATTTTCGAGTTAAAAGAAAGGTAGTTTCCTTTGGTGGCTCTGCAACCACTGTAGTTTATCGTTAATGGTAATCGCCGTATAAGCGAGTTTCATTCTTTATCAAAGGATGTCGCCAAGATTAAGTCCATAAATTGACCAGTTTTCTATGGGTTATCAAGTTTATACAGATAGAAAATTCATCGATCGAAGATTTTTGGGAAACTCTAAGATCGATACAAATTTTTACGCATAAAATCTCAGATCTTATAATCTTCCGGATCAGTTAACCTACTTTTCTTCTTCTGATGTATTAACCAGGAAAGTCGAGTTAACACATCATTTAGCATGTCTCTTAAATGTGCTAATTTCTTTCTTTTCTTCGGAATTCTCTATACCTTACGTGTTACATTCACATTTACATTGACTAAAACCGACCTAAATTAATCTCTCTTTACTAGCTTCCAATTACGTGATTAGAAAGGTTTCTATCTAAATGATAATTCGATCAACAGATCAATATCTCCGATAATCACCAGACCATTTGACTCATTTCTACGAAAAATCCACGAAATTTGTGGCTCGCGTGTAGGTAACTTCGCAGGGAAGAACGTGAAAGATATAAAATATGACACCAAACATTCAAAGTTACATATTGACAGCTCGGAGAACGCTTGTATATACGGTCCGTGTACTCGGATTTTACCCTCCGTGTCCTCTTATCGAAGATACTTAATCTGCGTTTCTATGGCATAGAGAGAACTGGGGGTTCGAGTTCATCGGCAGGGGTTCCATTGAACAGTCCAGGCAGAGATGTCGATACGAAACCCCCATTGAAAGGGGCCGCGTACTAGGTTTACGAAGGGATCGATAGTTTTCCTAGGAACGGTAAATACAGCACGTTAATCCCGTGTTTACAGTTCGTTCGCCTATTTATCTGCTCTCGTGCACCATTTCTCCTTTCCGATGCGAATAAATCTACAAACTCGAAACGTAATCAACACCCGATCGGTCTTGATAGATCGTAAAATTGTTTTTTAAGAAACCAAGCTGAAAACAAGGCTGAAAGAATGTGGCAGCGTGCAGGTTTCATTTGGTGAACGCGATGGAAACGGGAAGCGATATCGCTAATTACGGCCGTTAAGAAGCACAAGAAGCGGGGAAATGGCACGAAAACGTGGCACAAGCACGGTTACTGTAATGAAAGAACATGGAGCGTTTTTTTCTAACCAACTTTCTTCGAGCAACTTGCCTCGGTGCTTTTTCCTTTCCCTTGGCTAGAATTCGCGAAAGAAAGAAGACGAACAACGCCGTGCTAAGGTAGATTGCTCGAGTAGAAGAAGAGCGACGGTATTTGAAGAAGAGCGAGAGGAAAAGCAACACGATGAAAAGACGAGAGAGCGACGCGTTTACGAGTGGCAAGAATGAAATACGCCGGAACACCGAGCCACGGCCTTTGCTTTCAAATTATTGTATAATTGTATATTGCGGAACAAAGTTGGACGGAGACGTCCGCGACGTAATAACGCGACGAACGTTTGCGTATAAAAAGGCTGGCTGGCATCCTCCGTTGCTATCCTTCTCTGTCCTGTCTCACAGACTTTCTCGTTTTTCCTTTCGTGCAACTTGCCACCAGTATTCGTCTCTCTATTTCTCTGTTTCTTGTTCGCTTGGTTTCGCGAAGAAGAGGACTCGTTTTTGCCAGGATACAACGAAGAAACGGCAGACTCGAACGCGCAACGAAGAACAAGGATTTATGAATTTGCCATCGGACGGCTTCGAATCTTAACGATTCTCCTTGGTGTTTTACGCGAGCCGGAAACACGATGAAAAGCGAGACTGTGATTTACCGCGGAAGAAAGACGAGTCTCGCCTCTTTGAGAACGTTAAGTTTTCTCTTTAGTCGAGCATGCTCTTGACCGATTGTTTTCTTTTCCTTCGAAATTCCCAACGATCTCGCTATTAAATAATTCTCTCCGCGAGAAAGAAGTTTTTGGGAGACTGTCTTCGATTGCATTATAACGTCTCATTAAATTTATATCGGAGCCGACGTTTGAGGAATATTTCGATTTCCTGACCGATGTCTTGAGGATATTAGGAAAGTGTGTCAAACGTGAAGATATATTAAATGAAACATAAGAACCATTAGTTCATTTATAGAAGGAATACAGACAAAAATTTCATCTTCTATCGTGTCGTGTAAACAGATTTCTACGTAATTAATTTTACAACAAAAGTACATCAGAGAAATCCGAATATTTTTAAAACAGGTGTCAAAATATATCTCATTTATTCTACGTCGATCAATTAGCTACCGCTGATTATTTCTAATATACCGACGTCACTCTGACAACACGCGTCGCGCGCAGTGATACGAGGGAATTTTTGAGTGGAGCCGATGAAGACGTCAAACGCTTCCAAAAAATGTCTTGGACGTTTATCGATAGATAGACGTATCCTCGTGTGAAGACTTTCCCTCCCTATCGCAGCCGACGTGTTACGATGTTCCTTTTTCTCCCCCTGGTTTCTCCATCTTCAGCCTCGTGTCTCCTCTCACAACGTTATCGACACCTTCCACATTGCCACGTCATGGCGCCTCTCGTCGTTCTACATAGGCATTCGTGTTCTATGCAATAGAGAAACGAGATATCGTTGACGACTACTGGTCGACCGGTAGCCAGTGTTAGATATCGTAATGGGGGATACGCGTTACACAAGACAGCAGACAAGTGTGAGCGAACATTGTCCCATCGATATCTCGTAGTCTTTGGCTGGCCACCACTTTGCGTTCCATTATAGTTACGTATGTTAGGCTCTTCTCGGCTGATTTCCTCGGAATTTCCGGATAAATTTTCCTTAACCCGTTAACGAGCCATCCGAGTAACGACTACATAGTTCTTTGACACCGTCGTCCGGTTTTTCCTGGTTCCTTTTGTGCCTCGAAGGGATTGGAATCGATCGATGCTATCCTTTGTAATTGACACGTACGGATTTGCCGGACGATCCGGAGCAAAATTACACCGCGCGCCATAGAGAGGCTGTGCTGCTGCTGCCTCGGAGTTCTAGCTCGGCTTGGCGATTCAGCGTTTTTAATGGAAAATTCCGGACCGGACGGAAGCGATGTTTTCAAATCGATTTCACGAGGAAAATGGTTTTAAGTGATGGGATTAGGGAAGTGCAGTGTAAAAGCGATGTTGAAGATTAATAAGAATTAATAGTTTTTTCAATTGTAGACCATTTTTCCCAATATGTGCATATTGTTACTAGATTACACCTGTTGTTTGTACGAATATCTACGTTGTATACATTGTATTTATTACAACAGGCGTATATGTATACATATAGTAGGTCCAAGTATGTTAAATTTCGTATCATATGACTGCAAAAATACCATATTATGAAAACGAAATGCACAGAACATGATAGAAAATCTCGTTGCTTCATTGAAGGAAACTTACTATACTTGGCGAACGAATTTGTAATGAGATCGTTATTACGATATTATATATTTCATTCTGTATTTAGAAAAGAGTAGCAATTCTTAATTTAGGAAAATAGTCGAAACTTCTACGAAGAGCTACGATATCAGCAATCGCATGCTTATTCTGGAAATCCAATTTATGACGTTTCCGGATGTTGAGATCATTCTGCTGTACTCTGCCATTATGAACATAAGGGGGAAAAAACCGAATAAATTGCCACGAAATTAACTCGCAATCTGCACAAAGAATCGAGAGGCTTCCTTCAGATTTGTCTAATACGAGCCATTCACTTAATTAACGTGGAGACCCTTTTTCATTCGCGGTAATGCGCGCTCGAGTAGAAAAAAGGAGCTCTTCTAGCACGGTCGTTGTATTGTGTTTGCCCTCATTTGCGTATAAATCCTGATTAGAGTGGGACCGTATCGCGGCTCTGAATCGAGCAGCTATCTTTCTCTCTCTCTCTCTCTCTTTCTCCAGTTTCCTCTCTTTATTTGCCTTCGTTCGAGCAATACATCGCTCACGGCGGAATTTTTCTTTGGAACTTTACAAAAGATGAATTCTGATACTTGCGAACATAGTCGAGAATGAATCTCAGAATCTCGGTCATGTGCAGGTTTTTTTTTTCGCGACGCATGGAAGGAAGTCTGGCTTGGTAGGTCGAGAGTGTCAAAGGTGGAGAAGAGGCAGCGGTCTTAGGACGGGCAAATATTTTGGAACGTCGCCAGGAAGCGCCTCGCCTCTTCGTGAAAAGTTCGACCGAAGAATCTCAGCGACTCCAAAAATAATGCCTCATAATTCGCCGAGTAATAATAATGCTTGGTCGTCTCTGTGATTATGCGGTCGAATCGTTCGAAATGGTTAAATCGAATTATCAACTAGAAAATTCGCCCGCGGAGATTCTTCTCTGTTTCTTAAACATTTTTGCGGAGAACTTTTTTGAAGAGGTCGAGATGCTTGAAAGGTGTCTTCACTATGTACCGTGTAGTGGAATATTTTAAATTTAGGTCAAGCGACGTGATTAAGCCACATTTTTTCTTCTTCTTTTAAGAAGAAGAAGCCACATTTTTTCTTCTGTTTGAAAATTTTAAAAATTTCTTTCAGGCTTTGTTTATATTCTTTAATACGATGAAACGAGTTGATCGTATAAATGAATAAAATTAGAGCGGATTTAGAATGCACGGGATTTATTATTTAAAGATACGTAATCTTCTCTTATCAACAGTAATCACTACGATATACGTGTCTGTCTGAAATTGCAATATTTGTTATTGGCTGAATTGACAATTAACAGCAGCCATTAATTCTAACATAAAAATGAAAAATTATTTATTACACGAGAGATTAGAAATACAACGGCCGACAAAAATACCACATATCTGCTATTTTCTCAAACAGACCAATTTCAATTCGTATTCTAAATACCCAAAGGATACAATCACTTGGCTTTTACATACAAAATCTTCGCCAACATGGACGTAATCGATTTCAGGCCGTTCGTTATGGAAATCAAAATTCTTATCCGACTAGGTTATTAGCCTCGATCCAGAGAAAACATACAGAGTCCGAACAAACGCAAACCGACGCGACAGGACACTGTTCTCCGTGGATCATAGCGTGTAGTAGGACGGATCGTGCCAAATTCGACTGTTTGTTCCGGAGTTGGCTTTTTTTTGCCTCGCGCACAGGAGCGAAGAGGATTGACCATACACCGTCGATAGGTCGGGAATCGTTCGAACAGCATTTATCGAGATTGGCCCTGGGCGTTTGAACAATTCGCTGTATCGGAGGCGAGTGGCGGCTAGATGCTGTCGGATTTTCGAAAATCTCGAAAAGCTTGCCGAGCATACGATCGGTAGCGCGATAAATATACTCACTCGTGCGTATAACGTATGCGCGAATAGCGATTTTGTATTCGACACGCGGCCTCGTCGATCGCCTCTCCCCTCTTGCTCGCTCTCTATCTCCCTTCCGCTGTTTGCAGTGTATTTCGATTGCATTACCTTTTCCGCGCCATTGGCCTCTCCTGTTTGCAGGAAAAATTCGTGCACGCCCGATACGCTTTCCACGGGCCGATTTTTATTTTTTAGAGGCTTTTATGCGTTCGTTCGTATACCCTGGCGGTGGTACCCCTTTTTTGCCCCGCATTTTTTCTTCGCTCGTTATAAACGGCAGATGCTGTTGTGGTTGTTTCAGCGAGGAGTTTCGATACATATGAATATTATACACATGGATCGTTTTTACTACACGTGGCTGGTATTTATTTAAGCATGGTATTTCGCGTGATTTTTTTATGAATAAATAACTAGAATTTATGGCTTTGACTTAGCAGAGGTATTTAGCATCCATGGATATTACAGCGGCGGGAAAACCGATTCTCCAACTTTTTATTAGTTTCTCAAAGAGTTATATGTATTCGCATAAGATACGAATGCTATTCCCACTTCTAATTTCGATATCGTGACCGATGATGTGGCTTGAAGTTAAAAATTAATGTACGCTTCGCAGATCCTATTACTGGTGATTCGTCAAGCACCAATTACGCCTCGTAAATGATTATCTTTCCATACTGTGTAGATAAACTTACCTACTAATTTGCACCTTCCGAACATTTTACGTATCATAGATCGAAAATCTGCTTTAACCCGTTTGGTTATCGCGCTGACTAGTTTTCACACTTCTGTTTCGTTCGATAAAGCAGCGAATCGTAATTACGTGCGAAAGAAAGAGGCCGTTCTTACATCGTGGCGTGATTACGAGTAACAAAAGGCGTAAGAAAAGTTCATGAAAAACATCGGTAGGAGGTGAAAAAAGGTTAAGTATCGCGTCAAAAGGCATACGCCAATGGAAATGTTACTGATTAAGCTATCCCTTACGATACATGCAATTCTCATAGACAGAAACCGTCGGAAATACTTCATTTCGCGGTCGATTCTCCTTACAACTTGAAACACAGTTTCTAGAACAGGCCTTACTTTCTACACGAGGAAGAGGTAACCCTGTATTGTATACAGTTTTTGCTCTTTCCTTCTTTTTTTTTTTCTTTTTAACTATGGTCTCGCATGGTGTTCGTTAAGCGACAAGATTGGATAAGGAAATCACTCGCGTCTCGACGCTGTAACACTTCTCTCGATAGCATCGACCGGAAGCGGCGAGCTCGCGTGCCACACTCCACTTCGATTGCGTACTTTGCAAATATGTAGAGGCACGAAAGTTCCTTTTTTTTTCTTTTTTGTGCTCAGCGAAAATCATGCTAGTTCCGCGCTCGTAAACCGTTTCGGGCATTGGTACGAATTACGAGTGAATTACTGGTTTGCCACATGGCTGCCTACGTGAATACGATTGCAGTTGCTGAGGAAGTTGACGGCGATCAAATGAAAAATAATCGTCGACTGATCGTAAGGATGATAGGCGCGAGTTTATGTACGAGGTGCACTCCTGATGGAATTATCGATAAAATATGTTATGTTTAAGGTGAAATTGCTTTTGAACTTGGATTAAAATCTTGTTTATGAGTTTTCAGACACAGTGTTTTTAATAAGTCTGGTGAAAAATGTGACTGCTTTTTAAACGATGAAATGTTGAGATCTTTCGTGATTCGAAGGCATATTTCGTTTGATTAGGCATATTCAATTGATATTTGCTACGAATGGCATATTTCTTCCAACGTATATTTACTCCTTATTCGTAATGCAATTTGTATGTGTATAACTATTTATAAAGGAGAATACAAAATAACGTAAAATTTATTAGAATTTTCCAACAAATATAATTAATAGATGTCTTAGTAAGTACTTGTGACTGGCGGTGTAGCTTCGTACTTCATATTTGACGTTTTCTATTTTAAATTTCTATTTTAATTTTCTATTTTAAATTTAATTTGTACTCTTTAGATGCAACGAATCGGGACCAATTCCATTTATCGTAGGCAAAACTCCTGGTAATTTGGTTAATCGCAGCTTTATCTCCTATCTGCTATATATATTAGGACAACATTTAACTTTTTCGCGAAGGATGCCGGCAACCGATATCCGACATTTCTCTAGCTTTAGATTCCATAGATTGGTCGGGGTCAACAGAACGCGAATTCTCACGGCGATCGATTACGCTTAGCCTGTTCGAATCCCTCTGAAATACGATCTGGGAATCGTGCACAGACTCTTGGTTCACCGCGAAAGAGGAAAGTCCTGACGAAGGACTCCTTCGGGAATATTCGTTCGCCATGCCACGATTACGGGATACATGCATCCTTTCTCCTCTGTGTTTCCGCCAGCCTGCACCACACCGACAATACAAGGGGAAATCGTTGATGATACTGTTTCGTGAGTGTCCGTTTCTACGTTTCGGATCAATGAGATCGTGCGATGCTGGAGATATCTTGGCCGTTATGCATCTTGTTATCGTTTGATGCGGGATAATATATTAGGTCGTCCGAAAAGTTTCTTTCGTTTCATAAGGAAATAATGGATGCGCAACATTTTCCGTTTTATATTAATTTTATCGAATTACGTATGATCCATTGTCTTCTATCAAACTAAAGATCACAATGTTCGACAGATTAGGTTTAATGTTTGTGTAAAGATGCGTTGTAGAAGAAAACGTGTCTGTAAGAGAAAGACACTTTCCGGACAACCTAATATTTAGGAGACAATTAAAGTAAGAAGCTGCGGTATTGTTCTTATTCAGTTAAAGCAATGTTATTAGTAACATTTTGCAAATTACACGTCATAAAACAACAAGCTTGGTAAATGTCAATTTTATAAATTACAAATCAATTGTTTGCTCCATTTGGTCTAAAGTTGTAAGATTTTAACTTACGAATTGTAGTTTATAAATTATTGTGCGAGAGGGCCCTGATCATATTCTTAAATCCATTTATCCATTTATACATGATATAATAGATTTCATTAACCACTACATACAGTGTTTCGATATCACATCACGAATGATCAATCACCATGCTCTCATTTCCTTTCGATTAAGAAATATATTACAGAGGAAACTCATCGATCAAACCCAATGCAATCGAAATCACGGGTGTAACTCAATTACATGTTTATAACAAGTGTAATTAAAATCTCACCACGGACCTTCCTCTGTTCTCGAAAATACTTGGTAGCAGCCGATCTATCATCTTCTATACATATACCATGAATACAATTTGAAACAGCTGCGATCTGGGAAATGTATTTCGCAGCCTCGTATAATCATCATTCTTGCGCAGATGCATAAATTTGTTTCACTCGTTAATCTCGCAACAAATACCATACCTCTTTGAATTTTTCCATCTTTAATTCCATAAATACATGAACGTCCTTAGTGTAACTGTAACAATTCCGCCAACTAAAACTGATCTTGGAATATATTATACTGGATTCGTACGAATCGAGAAAAGCCAACGAAACTGAAAATCCTAATAAATCAAGGTATGTATTCGCGAGATTCCATCAATCAGGACAGAAGCATCTTTAACGGTGTAACTTCCGTGGAACTATTATCAAGACGTATTAAACTGAACGTGCGTATCGACACGTTAACGAACCCGATTCCAATGGCCTTTAGCCGTTGGCGGGTGGTCGCGTATCTCCCGAGATTTGCATCATCATTGCGTCATTAGCGCGTATTCGTCGGGACGTCGAGGTGTACAGTCTGTGCGGCCTGCGATAATTGTATCGACGCTATCAGAGAGATTCCCTCGTGGGTTTCCTCTGTGCTCTATCTCTGGCGGTTGCTTCTCGCGTCAAAACGTTTTGGAATATTGAAAGCCAGGGTTCACGGGCCAGAAGCTGTCTGTTCCAGTTACGTGGAACAATTTTTGCGAGAAAAGGCAGGCAGCCGGATCTGGCAAGGTGAAGGTAAAAATCAGACGGAGAAAAAAGAAAAGCAGGGGAAAAGGATGGGCGAGGACCGAAGCAGAATGACGAGGTATAGGCTTGACTCGAGGGTGAGATGCAGTCGATGAAAATAGAGAGAAACCAGAACGGCGTGCGGCGCCACGAGGGGTGCAGTGGGTGGGAGGCACTCGCGGATGAAGCACAGTTCACCGAACACCGTTTGTTCTTTCCGGGTCGCTGGACCGTGCAATCTTTTCGCAAATCCAGGTTACTGCGGAACTACGGGCTCGTCCTGTCGGTCGGTTGGTCAACCTTCTGTTGTTGTCAACAAGTATTTTGTTCCGCGAGTCGTGCTATTTCCGGGAATTCATGAATCTTCCACTGATACCCGCTGGAGAATATCCCGGCGTGTCCTCGACACGCGATTCTACCAGCCAGTTTTATCGTCCTCGGCACAGCAGATACATATTTCTTTTTTCGCTCCACCACGCAACGATTGATACGGAACGCTTGAAAGTTATTGGTATTTTTATAGCGAAGCTTTTCGGGTAACGTATCTTAGCAGCTATTGCTTTGAAATGGTTGGACGAAAGTTGATCCTAAAGGCATAATAAAATACGTTTATGGAGCTCGTATTGAATGAGTGACTGTATACAGGCGTTTATTTACGAAGGATACAATTTTACGGATTTATATTGGAGTTTGTAACGAGTTATCAACTTGTTGACAAAACTACAGTTTGCACTTTCGATGTGATTAGCTTTGAATTCTAACGTAGTCGAGGGTATAATGCACTATTACCGGAATAATAGCGTCGATTAAATTTTAAGGAATGGTAGATTCAGTTTCGAATTTTACCTTCTTTTAATCTGTTATCGTATTATTCTCTTCGATTCATTAAAATAGTCAGATTACATATAATACCTACGTACTTTACCACTTGCACGTTCAACTCTTCCAACTCATAATTCTCAGCTATTACTTTATTCTATTATTAGAATGTCTATTTATAATTTCTTTTTTTTTAAATTACACGTAAACGCATTATTTCACGAATAAGATTTACAGTTGAACCTGTGAACAGATGTGTAACGTAAGAGTAACAATAGAACACGAAGGAATGAAAATGTAAAGCGGATGAAACTAATGTAATCGGAACGAGGATATCGCTGATCAGTCGTCAGGAGATGCGCTACGTCGAATCCTAATGACGTCGATTCTAACGATGTTGATCGTAACAACGTTCCGGTGGCTATTACGTCAGTTGCTAGGATCCACGCTACTTAATGCGATCGAACTGCTTGGACTCTGCTTAGTTACGTAAACTCTCTGGAACTAGCGATCGAGGCTGCGTGTTATTCATTGTCCGTCTTACAGATATGCCTTAGGTTTCTCTCGCACTAGATCAACGGACCCGTAGACCGAGCGGTAGATTAGTCTATGTCCGACGTGCATACGCGCCGGCAACGTTACGGTCATTAATTTCATTAATTAAGGCAAGCCTGTCCTCCGTTCGCAACGATGCGCTGACTGTTTGCAAATTCGACGAAGATTTTATACCGAGATCGGTCAACCGAGAGCTATCGGACTCGACCCGAGGTGAATTTATTGGTTGCAACGATATTAATTAACTCAATGGCGCTATTTTATTGAAAGTAACGAAGAAACTATAGTAAAAATATTAATGAAAAAAAAACGATGCAATATTCCTTTTTCTTTACGCGGAAATATTTTTTCTTAACATTTATAGTCAAGTTTTATTGTTTTATTTCTCTCAACTCAATTAAGATTCGAGTAATTAAATGATGTGAAAATTGTACAAGCGTAACGATATTTGTTGAAAAACATTATTTCGTCAAGGTGCAGAGTATATATTAAAAACGGATACTTTTATAGAAGCTCATTACACAAAGCAGAGAGATAATATTTATTTTCGTGATTTATAAAACAATTTCTCAGTATGCTATGAATAATTCAATTCCTTCAAATTTGACCAAATTATAGAACCTATAGAATTTCGCATTTGTCTTTCGAAACAACGATGTGACAAAATGGAATTCCGTGATATAAACTAACAGAGAGAAAAAAAAATGAAACGTTGCGTTAACGTTAAAAATACAACGAATCGCATTTTGATTTTACATGTATATTTGTATCACCTGCCGAACTCGTGTTTAGTATCGCGATCCAGGGTCATCGCTCTCTCGATTAATCGAATCATTTGCCATTTGAAACAATTCGACAATCCATAATTGACGTTTCGCACACTTCCATCTATCACCCGAAATCCCAACATAGCATAGCTGTTAATTCCCTCCGCAAGCCGTTTCACCAAATAACTTGACACAAAAACGAAACACGGTACACCGCTATAAAAACAAAAAGAGAGAAAAAATAAGAAAAACAAGAAGGACACGGAAGGATTTTCTGAAATGTTTGCTTAACTTTGTTGCAAACATTTCAGTGTGCGGAGAACAGAGTATCCGTGGAATGTTCTCATTTATCTAGTAAATAAAGCTTTAGACCGATCTTCGATGTACACTTGTTCGTTGTTATTTTTCACCCCCCCCCCTCGGTTTTTATTCTTTTCGTTGCTTTTTTTTTGTCTCGCTCAATCCTGCGCACAGAGGGTTCTCACTGGCGAGCACATATTGACGTTATTGCGCAAACAGTACAGCTGCCCCGGGTCCGATGAATATATTGTTGATTCCGCGACAATTTATGCGACCGTGCTGCCCGACCACATTTCAATCGCGAATTATTCAGCTCCGGCTGACAAGCACTCCATCAAAGTGCATTCATATAAATAATTACATCGGCCGGCATTATTAAATCATTAATTTCAATTCCGTTCGACCGCGCGCAGCAACAACCTATTAGTTATCGTTCGCCGAGCGGGCCAACGATGAAATTCCGACAATTCGTCATAATCTCGCGCAAATGTTGCCCTCGCGAGATATTATCGTCTGCTGCTGAACACCGTTGGGCTGCTTTGTGCTTCTAACTCCTTGCTTTCTGCTATGTATAAAGTTACTATGTGTTATGTTGCTATATACACCAGGTGTTAGACATGCTGCAAAAATTCGCAATAAAAATTACGAAATATTTAAAGGGAATGAGTTTTCATGGATTCAGCATGAACTTTTCCTACGTAGTAAAAATAGTTTGCCTTTATTGACAATCTCTTCGAATAGCTTTCACATAGCTTCTGAAGTTTCTTTAGAACAGCTTTCATTTCTTATGTGCTTTTTAAATAAATTTTGCGAGGACCACCGTAAATAATGAGACTATGAGACTCACGCGATTCAGAATGAAACAAACAGAGTTGAGCATTCTCGTTAACATTCAAATTTTCGTTCGAACATTCCTCGAAGTTTTGTTCTTGTATGAGGTTTAACTTTGTCTTACTAAAGAAGATCCATGATTCTCATTAGTATTCAAGTTAGAAGTAATATTTGTTCGAACGTTTCGTTATTTGATATGGGTTGACAATAAAATTATGAAGTTTCTAAATGATTCGATATTACACATGGTTTTGGAAAATTGTTAGACAAACTTGGTTTCTTCATGAATTGAAATTTTTGAATTGAAACATACAGTGTTTGGTAGCGTTTTTGTATGATAGAAGGTATATGACACAGTATTGATTTCTAATTAAGATAGCCTGTTCCATTTGTCGTGTGGTGGTTTTTTGAGTTCGATAGGTTTTATGTCTGAATATTTATAACGATTGAACGAAAGCATCCCGCTATAAATATAAATATTCATATTATTCAAGAAACGCTGATAGTGGACTTTGGTTGCTTGTCATGCGAACCTTCGTAATGCAGCATTGGAAAAATTGATGGAATTTTTTCTAAATATTCTAGAAATTCCTTACAATGTAAAAAAATATGACGATATTAATATCTTGAAAGTTATAGAATTTTTACTCTTTCAAATCTATTATTTTCTCTTGTGTGTCTGTTTTGAAAGTCTATCTGATTTAGTGTTAAAAGCTTTTCGGATCTCAGTCTGATTCGCTATCAAAACCATCAGCTATTGTATACGTTTCCTGTTTCAAACCATTTATCATTCCACTTAAAATATCACAGTTTTGAAACCACTTTAAATCGTACAAAACATCGTGTCGATCACTTCACCCGACAGGAACAATAATGGCTCGAAATTTTACCTCTCAACAGTTTCGGTTCGAACAGTACTTTTGGATTTGTCAGTTATCATTCGCATAATGTTCTGCAACTATTTCATTCGATAAACTTATCGTGAGAAATGCGGATTGTTTTTAAAATACTTGTATTTTGACGCAGTAATTTTTTATCCATAATTTTGTATTCTCTGCGTCGATATTATTCCTAGATAAAGTTCTATTTTACCTTCAACCTACACATTGTACGTTCGTAGATTTCAAAGATCCACTTGTTCTAGTAGAATCCTAAGATAGAAGAATGTTATAACTACCCACTAATAGATTTAACTATGTACTAGTAGATTTCAGTTCAAGTTCCAGGAATAGACTTGGAGATTAGATAAGGAACAATGAAAGCAATCGGAGTGTTCAAAAATTCCACTAATTCCAAAAATAATCCTGATGTAATTTCGAGAGTTCAGAATATAATATCGATAAAGCTTTCAAAAATATCGAAGATGTTGTCTAGAATTTTCAATCTGATGTATGTATAGCACTATACAGAGACATCTTTTGATTATCCAAGTTCTGGGAATATTCTGATTAAATTTGAACAACATAAGCAGATCTATATCAAAAGTAATGAACACGAAACCATCGAGTTCGACATTTGGAAGCTGTCTGTATCGCAATCTATAGACGCGATACCATTTTTGTTGAGTCGAATGGATATGGAATTGTCTGTATCGGAGTGAATTGTTCGGAGGTCGTCCGTACCGAGTCCAATAGATTCGTGGTCGTCTGTATCACGCTGCATGCAACCGGTGTTGTCTTTGTCAAACTGATGGGAACCAAGCTTATGTCTATCTGACGGGTACTTCTGGGGTCGTCTGTATAGGATTTGATGGAGCCCGTGGTCTTCTATATCAAGCCGAATCGAACTAGATTTACCTGTATTGAGACGAGTGGATTCACAATTGTCTGTTAGAAGTTTATCGAACCAACAGTTGTTGGTTTCGAGGTTTACGAATTTCGTGACTTCTGTATATGTGCCATTCATCTAAAACAATCTGCATTGGAGATCGTCAATTCTGAATTATTTATATTTCTTATAAGTTTACGAATATCATATGTATCTTATGTAGAGTCGTTATTCAGTCGTGAATTTCTTATTGCGTGAATACATAGAATTTGTTGTTATATTAATATGACATACGTATTATCCACGATTAAGAATATTGTACAGGGGAAAACTTCACGTTATACAAATTTCCGTATCATTTTCAATTCTCATATTAGAATTATTACACCGTAGAAACCACGATATACCTAGAAGAATATATTTTGTTCTGCATATGTCATAAGATATAATACTTCTACGTCACAAAGTAACTGCTATTACGTTTGGATTAATATTCTGTTAAGCTCTCAATGCTGAAACTACTGGATTATAACATGTGCGTAAATATTCTAAAATGGTAAATGGTAAATGTAAAAAATTGAACATACGTAATGATACTTCTGTTTGAGTGAAAATCCCATTACTCTCGTCGAAAGCGCTTTACGGATTTAAGTACGTTCTTACTTGTGTGTAATTGCAAAAGCAAGAAATCTGAAACCCATCAATTTAACTGATTTAACAATTATAGTTGTAATTAATCTATCAACAAGACCGTAAAAGTCGTGCAGCTAGTTACTCTATCGAATTTAATTACCACTTTCTCTAATACCACTATACATTACATACAAGATTCTTCACGCTTCCAGTCAGCAGCACCGGAACCGTTCCGATTGAATAACCACGCGCGTTTCGGATCTTATAGAATCTATGCGATTTCGTGGTTGGAAATCTCGGCGACTGGGCACTCGATACACGAGAGAGCAAACTCGCATATTCGATACGCGATTATACGCGAGTACTTGGCTGGAGGACGCGATGCACGCCAATGTAGAGATGAATGGCCGGTTATTTGCGACGGGACTGGCGGAGGCGTCGGCCGACGATGCGGCTCCACACGCCGTGTAATTAAATATTTGCACTGCCATCGCCGATCGCGCCGCTTGATACCCGAATTGATAGTGTTCCATTTTATACAACGCTTACGCGCTGTCCGCCTGCTGTCCGATTTCGATAAACACGGGGTTTGTAGGATCAGCGTGTACCCTTTTGCAGGACCGGCCACGCTACAAATCGCGAGATTTGCGTTTGTTTTTTTCCGATTTTTGCCCCTACCTTGCTCTCTACGCCGCCTCTTTTTTTCATTTTTATTTTAAATACATGTCCGTCCGGTCAGTTTTCACATGGCAAGCTTTCTCTTTTGGCGTTCAGCGTGGACACAAAGCGATCGAAAATTTCCTGTTCGATGAAACTGTCATCGATGAAAGATGATTTCGTTTGGTTGGTCGATTGTATATCGACTTTTATAGAGAACGTTTCGCTTGGAAGTTTTGCGTGTCTTTCGTGTGTGAACCGTGCTTTTGGAATATACAGAATCTATAACGTGAAACATGAGCCTGTGACATGCAGGATGATCTCATTTAACGATACTGGTCTGTGACGTACAGAACAATTTCATTGAACGATAGAAGATGTAACCCAGTTAAAGATCAGCCGTTTGATAATAGTATAATGTATCGTATTGAGAATATTTTATATTTTCTAATCGTGTTAAACAATTTCATTTATCGCTAATATTTTCTCAACCGATCGTTGAAAGTTTTTCATCACTTTCAAAATTGCATTTACATCGCGAACCAACGCGCGTATAGTATATCGCCAATATCCGCGAGTCAATTATGTACGAACTCGATCGAAATTGAAATTTGAAAATGGCCGCGTTAAGAAAGCTCGAACGAGCCCGTCGGTGATCGATGTTTAAAATCGTACAGGTGAACAGCGATGAAACTGCGAACGAGAAATCTCGTTAGAGCGCAAGAACGCGTTGTTTTCCCAGGCTGGGTGCCCCGATTCATCGAGCACCGGCGTACAAAGCTCAATTTGCTTTTGAAAGTCGATGGTTCGCGGTTCGCTTTTATCGCTGGAAAATTTGGTCGCGCGCGCGTTACAGCGTTATGTATTCATCGCTAGACTCTCGACGCGTGCGTACTTCAATTTTATTATCTAATTATGCAGAAAACGATCCTTCTCGTTCCGATACGAGCGTATTAATTTCAACGTTCGCGGGGGCCGGGTAATTCCGTCGTAGGAACATAGTTTTCTCGGGCCGCTTTCATCGAGGAAGCAAACGCAAAGATGCCTCGTGCACGTCGATTTTAACCGTCGAATATATATTTAACGGAGCAGAAAAGCTTCTTTGCCTTCGTTTGACGCCTTTCGCCGTTTGCGAAAACTGGGACGCATAAACAAAACGACCGAGAAAAAGAGGAAGCACACAGACTTAACGTCCTTTCTCAACGAGTTTAAATAATTTACTGTCGAAGCAAAGCCGGGATTTTCGTCAGGGAATATTCTGCAGAGGGCTCGTTTCCTATGGAAAACGAACACACACACTCTCTCTTTCTCTCTCTCTCTCTCTCTCTGCTTCATCCGCTGTTTTATTGTTCGCTCGAGAGGAAAACACTCGTCGCTTCGTTTCATTTTGCAGCGTGTTAACGAGGAAAGTGTATGTAAATTGAACCGCGCCGTGAAGGATCGAACGAATTGAAACGTGCAATTAAGGATTTCTCCCGATACGTGCCACCGATAACGGCGATCGTTTTTCTAGAACGCTGCCAGCTTACTACGGGCTTGTTATTTGCGTTTACCACTGCGATCGTAGAGCTGTCATAAATACACGTTTTGCAGAAAAACGAGGGCAATTGAAACCAATTACATCGCACCGCATATCGAAATTAACTTGCTTGCAGAAACTCTGAGCAACGTTCAACGTTTTATAGGATTTTCTGCGGCGACGTTTTTTCTCCTGATGATGCGTGAACGAGAACGTTTAATTTAAATATTATCTGTGGAGTTCATTATCGAGCAAATATGAATACGATTAATTTTAAAAGCATGACGAATAAACTTGTAAATCACGTTAAAATTATATATTGTATATATATTATGCGTATATCTTTTTACTAATTTGTTTAAAAGAATTCTATTAGATTTCATACATTAGGTACCACAGCGTGGTAAACAAATTGAGCATCTGTCTACTTAGAGTAGAAAGTGTTCCAATCTCTGTGAAAATATTCTAAGGCATTTTATAGGGACGCTTTTAGCGGCGTTCAAAGTGTTGGCGTGCATCAGACGAGACGAATCGATAACGAACCCTGTTCTGCTTCATCGACGACCAGAAGCCCTCGCATTCCATATGATTACGTATTATAAAAACGATCAATCGCTTGTGAAAATTCGTGAAAGGTCCCGTTACCGACCGTTTCCAGAGTGGCGATCGCGTCGCTCCTTTTGTCTGAAATCGCCGGTTGAAATCTTCGACGGCGAGCAGATTCAAATGGAAAGGGTGAAACGTTTGTCTTTCACTCGGCCTTTCCCTTTGATAATTCGACTATCGGCCGATTCCAATGAACATTATCCTTTATCCGGGGTAAATCGATGGAAAGGAGCTCCAAGAACGCGCGACTTGTGAATAAATCAAAGAAACAGATTCTTAAGATGTAGACATATTATCATTCAGAATGCTAATTTTATCTTATTTAACTTTCGTGTATCTTTTAACTGTGTCAAGATCCTTTCATATAATTCTCAAAATTTTCAAGCTTCAAAAATAGAAAATTCCCACAGCACGGGGATACGTATTTCCATGTAATGTGTTGAACAGAGGAAACTCTTATTTAATTATTTCCTTGTCTTATTTCTCTATGTGTCGTACAATTTCAGTTAAATATACACTATACTGTATCCACAGTTACTAAAACTAAAATCTACCTAATCGAAATTGAATCATCTTCAGTAACTTGTAATTCCATCACTAAGGAAGTTTCTCATTGATGGATAATCAAGTTAACAGATTAATATTAGTCATAAATACGAAATAACTCAATCTTCTTAATGGTAGTATTACATATAGACTGCATGCAACATTTATGTATGTACAGGAAATTTAAACATGCAAAAATGCATAGACTGCGCATAATATATGAAAATGTAATGTCAAAGGGTGAAAGAAATTTTCCATTTATTTCTTTAATTGCGTCTATAAAGATATACATTTTCGTAATCACTGCATAAACCTATGGATTCGAGTATGTAATCAAGTGATTGCCTTGTCGCAACTTATTCACTCTACATTGGATGAAACTTGGATTTTCGAGGAATTATTTGTTCGCCGGTGGATCAAGCAAGAGACACGTTCGAACTTCTCACGATGATTAATCGGCATCAAGCCGTGCGTTAGTCAGGTAAATTACTCTTTAGCTACGTAATTTGCCGACTGTTAAATAGGTGATTTAAAGTCGCGCGATAATCCGTCAGGAAACGAAATACGCGGGAACACGACACACAACATGATCGCGTTTAGTAAACGCGGTGCTAATAACTCCAGCGATTCATTCGTGCGAATTATCGAATTTTATCATTGAAGTCTTCAACTTGAAGATTGTTTCAACGACGAAAAATAGCGATGTTGAAACCTTTGGCACTTTTGATATATCGAATTATAAAGTGGCGTGTCAGCGTTGAGCGTGTAAACAAGATTATGCACGTGACGTTGAACAAAAATTGAAATTTGCGAAGTGATAGCTATTTAAGTATCTCAAAAAGGAACTGGATTATTGTGGATGGAATATTTGAATATTATAATAGCAACTGTTAACGCGTTCGCGTGTTTCAAAATATTGAACCTAATGGTGTTGAATATCTTTATTTATATATTACGAATAGCAAGTACAATTTGAAATAATTTATTAAGTAATTTATACATTTCATTAATTTTACTCCAAGGATATTATCCAACGACATTTATTAAATACGTTAATCCGAGATCTTTAATTAAAATTCTTAATATAAAACTAAGATTAACGATTACAGCCCTCCTCTAGTATACCCACTATCTCTTCAAGATACTATCAATTCATTTTATCATTAAGCAAGGTTTAATTACTAACGGAACTTTTCAAAAATGTTTATCAACGAGAATTATCATCGACTACTGTCGACATTAAGCAAATTAAATATGCAGCCCCGAAATCAGTTTACCAGCGATAATGTTGGCCTCCACAAAATTCGTAGAGTTAATTATCGAGTAAATGAAACAATCATCCGCTAACGCGTTTATGAATCGATAATATCGTATGCAATCATAATTAGTCGAAATGAGAGAAAAATTAGTTGCAAATGTCGCGAAGTAAAGAAACACGTTTGTCAAAGGCTTTAATACGAAAAAGGGACAAAGTTTAGAAGGGGTGTCGCTCCTAAGTTGATTCTCGTTGCTTTGGAAGCGCAGCTGTTACAGCAGCGACGAAGCAATTACGAAGGAAGGCAAGGAGCTTTATCGTGAAAATAGCCGTGTTGCGATAAACCGGCTGTGGGCAAGGCCGAATTATTGCGTAGCCAGCCGCGTAAACGGCCAGGTCCCCGGGCATTGGGCACGGGCCCTCGTTAATAGGCGGGCCACTTCCATTTCGAGACTCTGCTAATTAATAGAGATTATAATTGGCAATTAAATGCGTCTGAACGAAGATACGAGGTGGTACGTGTGTGTTCCACAAAATTCGGCTCGAGATCCTGTGGGAACGACTCGAAAGAAAATTGGAGAACTGCAAACGTATGTGTGTTTATCTAACTAGCTGTTTAAGCGATTGATTGACAGAATTGATTGGTTTATAGGAAAATGAATAGTGAGAACTTTGAACATCTTATCGAAGATGCCAATGCGTTGATTACTTA
Organism: Bombus pyrosoma; assembly: GCF_014825855.1. Taxonomy (NCBI): domain Eukaryota; kingdom Metazoa; phylum Arthropoda; class Insecta; order Hymenoptera; family Apidae; genus Bombus; species Bombus pyrosoma. Next base: position 16,172,825 of record NC_057775.1, read on the forward strand.
TTCGTAAATTGAATAATTCTATGCAAGTTTGAATTTTTATCAACATAGATAAAGGAACGATACTTAAGTACCGATTTGTTTCATCCTATAAATAACTACTTTAATTTGAATATCTTGTATATTTTTGTACATTATGTATCTATGTCCGTGTACATATCTGCGCATGAACATTTCCTGTTAATGCATAAACACTCGCAGTCTATTTATTTAACGTGAGAATTGCGAATAGAAATTATAATCTCGTCGTTCTAGCACTGTATTTTTAGAAGAAACGAAAATAAAAAAGGAGAAGAATCTCAATTAGTATTAGCATGAATTTTCTTCAAGTTCTTGTTGAATTTATTAAACCAAGTTTTTTATTTGTTAGACGCTAATTGATCGCGATCTTGATACATAACATTGCTGAACAAAGCACTTAGCTTGATGGCACGTAATATCGAAAGTCAAATATAAAAGCAAATGTATAGAAACAGGAATGGTCGTAGCGGTTTTCGACCAAGTAATGACGGAGATAAACTTCTTCCTGTTGAAACATATTATTTACGCGATCGTAATTACTATTTACATTACCTGATTACCAAACGTGTTATTTAATAACTTTGTCGCGTGCACTCGTGCGTTTGAGTTCACAAACTGCTAATCTCTTTTTTAGCGTTTTCTAATTTCCTAATATTTCCATCTATATAATATTTCAACGGTATAATCAAGATGTTTCTATGATAATATAATGTCAAAATTACATATGAATTTACGTATATCGGATTATATCTCGAACTACTCATTAACTTTGAATTTGAATTCATCAACTCTCTTGCCGAATACTTTATGCTACTCGCGAATCAGAAATAGCGAGCAAAGTTAAAGTTAGTGAGACAGATGTCTAGACGTGAATGAATTCGACTCTATCACGGTGATGCTATAGACTATGCTGTACGTGTTAGGATTGTTAATTAATACTCTAACTTCTAACGCTTCCAACTTAGATATAATACCTACGAAGTTACTGAGAAACGTGGATCAAATGTAAATGTCGATGAATCTGATTTCATTAGGTTGAAAGACGTCGAGTTAGGGAAGAAGTTGAAGATCTATATCGAACTTTGGCTATTACATTTTGACTATTTTTCGTACAAATTCTTCAACGTGACTCAATCCTTCAGTTCAATTTATCATTGAACTAAATTTGGCATAAAATCTTAGACGGATTCCATACATACGTAATGCAAGTATAAATAGAAACCTAAACACTGGTAACTCACCAGTATCTGGCCTATCTACAGACAATTTCCTCAGTCGCCTATGTTTTCTAGCACAGCGTATCACGTCAAAAGTTGCCAAAGTTGCGATATTTCGCACGACATGTAATATTTCCCATAAAAAATCATGCCCCCCTTTACGATCCTCCTATCAAGCTCCCCCACACGGAATTCGCCCGATCAACTTTGTTGTATCTAGACTCAGCAGTAAACAGACGGCCATCCGTATGTCACTCTCGGAATTTCTCAACGACGCGACGATATGTATCATAACCGCGAACATGCACGCCGTGTCTCACCCGAAATTTTCGCGATAAATTAAACGACGGCCAAGCCTGTCAAGGCGAGGGAACGAGCCGCGATTTAACACGACGAGGAAGCATCCGCGATTCTTTCGATTCTGCAGTACGGTCGCTAGCTAAGTAGATCAGCGTTTGATGTACGATGCCAAAAAGAGATAACTCGACAGCGTATTGACGTCGATTGGTAGCATCAATCACACGGCGTGTTCAACACGCGTGTATCAATCACCGAGCGACGCTATCGAGAGCTACCATATCCGTGCCCGCCACTGTATGTCGGGGTCGCGAGCTTTTTTGTCGACGAAAACCCTATCAATCGGAGATAAGAAAGGACAACCCTCCCGTGATCCTCGCACCCAAAAATAGAATATCCCTAACGTCGCGACGTTGATCACCGCTCATACAGACGGAATATGATATCTTGTTCTCGGCGACGCAATCTGGCGAGAACGATTCACTGTGCAGAGGGTGAGAAACGTCTGTCGATTATACGAGGGTTAGGTTTGAGAAAAACTATATGGGTATTGTGCAATTGATTTTTTTTTGGTTTGCGAAAGGTTATGTATGTATTTTGTTTATCGAAATATCGCAGGATATAGAGACAAGCTGAAGTTCTGAATCCCTGTTTAAAATGATTGTTTTTTTTCGCAGAATGATTTATATTCATATAGAGACAAAAGGATTTTTAAAGGAAGATTTAGAAATTTATATCTTTTTTTTTCAAAACTTCTTGCAATATTTAGACGATATTTACTATCTTCGTGCAACATAATGGTATTTAATGAAAAAGATCTTTATTGTTGGAATATCATAGCAATCGAAGATTTTGTTTCTAAGAGAGTGTTTGTTTCTATGCAGTCAGAGTAATAAAGCTTTTCAATAACATTTTCTCGAAATATCATTATCAAACTGCTATATCTACCTCTTCTAAAATCCGCCTCGAAAGTTTTGAAAATTATTTCATCGTTGCTTGGTAAATCAATAAACGGATTCCAACATGAACCAATTTAGATAATCTTAAAATATCCAGCCCTCTCCATATGCATATATATTCGCGTATTAATGCTTTCACTTCGAATAACATAAAAGGAAAGAGAACAAAAATCAACGAACATCGGGAGTTAACTTCAGCCCCTAATACACCGGGATCCTGGTGTATCAGTTACGTTCGCTGGCAGGAAATAAGATAAAAAAATTCGCAAGCTGAGCCAGCCAGACTGTTCGTTCAGAGGTGCCGTGATGAAAGGGGACAGAGAGATATAGAAAACGAGGGTGACTGAGATAAGGGCCTGCAAGGGTTACGACCTTGGGGAAGGAAGTCGAGTAGGATTAAAAGGCGTGCGCGCGCGCTCGATTCGACAAAAGCATAGACGTCGACGATCGTGGAAAATACTAGCGTTGAAAGGTTGAATTGCGTTTCGGGTGGGAAAAAACTCGCGATTTACCGATCCGCTAGAGGCAGTCGTCGCTTGGACAACGAAATCGCGTTCTAATCAGAATATTCCATCTTAGAGTGCCATTTCGTATTTGGAGTTTCATATAACGCTTCAAACCGCCTCAAATTTCTTTTAGTACTTCACTTTGACGCAGTGTAAACGCATGATAATGTAATAAGAAGAATACGTATGAGATATTGATTATTATCAATAACCTCTTTCTACAGCAAGAACTTGGTGATTAAAATTTTGAAAGGAGATAGGAAGTAACGGAATGGAAAATTTTCTTGTTTCCTATGAAACACATTTTCTACCTCTATTATTAGAGTAGATAGATATTGTGTAATATTACTCATTTTCCTATAAACCAGTTAATTATAGATTTATTAAATATTAATACTACCAATATTGTAGAATTGTGTATGTTATTATATCTCATATATTATAATAATACGTTGTTATATCACAGCTTAATAATTAAACTACTGAAATATTACAAGTTCGATATGAAATTATGGATCATCAAATTGTATAACATACGCAATGTATCGTATACGATGTAACATGTGCGAATTACTGTGATAACACTTCGCTCCATATTTACTAATATTGATCTTCATACAAACGATCTTCTTAACGAGGAAAAATTCTTTCGAATAATGGCGCATACAGCTTTTTTGACTTCCACTCTTCGAATATCATCTCCCACATATTCCTCGAACGTTTTTCTTCTAACACCTACATCGATCCAAATCATCAGTGATTCCTGATTCCACGATCACGTCATATAGGATTCGCTATCGGTGCATGTTCGCAATTCTAGCGGAAGCAGCGGCGTGACCAAAGTCGCAAAGATAGCACTGGTCTCGTGGAGAGGGAAACGGCAAAGGTCAGAAGTTGCGGGTGGAAAGTTGGTCGTTATCGTCGTAGCTTTTCACGGGGAGGAAATGGGGGCCGATTAAGCCTCGCCATTTTCCAATTAACGCCTTAATTAAATCCTCCCACCGCTGGCGTCGGCGACGGAGTCAGTCGCGCGTCGTCTGCTAGCCGGCGAAAAGAGACGCACGCTTAAAATTGCTCCGGCGTGGCACGAGGTCGGCGCGACGCAACGTGGCAACCGGTACGCCGCAACCCTCGATTGCGCGCTACGTTTCGCCGGCTGATCCGTAATTGCGTTCTTGCGCGGCGAAATTGCCGACCTCTCGTCTTTCCTTCCTTCGACCTCGTCGACAACCGACGCGACGCTGACAAGCTCTTTCAGACTCGATCGAACGATCATCGCTCGATTACCGTCCCTGCGTTGTTAGGTAATCGATTGTTCATTGTGACGGAACGTTTAATGATCGATCGTTTAATTTTATGATTATGTGCGGCAGTCTGTGCGACACGCAGATATTGTAGATGACATAGATGGAAGTTAGATTAGTTATTTTACATGTAAGGAGACAGGGAGGAATATTCGTGCATTTACGTGGTATTGATTTAGTATCGTTATAAGAGTCGCTTAGATATCGTGGTGTAATTTAACTTTATACGTTAAATTGCATAAGGGAATAGCAATTACGCCTTAAAGCTTTAAAAATAAAATTTCCTTTCGAGATGTTGAATTTAGCTGGATAATGTAAAATTTATAAGTTTATAAAAAGTAGCCAAAATTGACGAATTTGACTTGCTTTGAAAGGATCATGTGCCATGTGATGTTCATTGTGTGAAACTATATTCACGGTAGATAATAAGTTAAATAGAAATACAATATAAAATATAGAATAGCGTGAGAGGCATGTAGATATTAAGCATCTCATAGAAAGTTGAATGTTTTTAATGTCAATTTACAAACGACTCGCCGTCTAAAAGAAAAATATACCAAAAAATGTCTTGTTATCGTCTTTGCGTATCTTTTTACAAGACTTGGATCACTGCCGATCGCTTTGTGCAGCGTCCAATGTAAATTCTAACAACCGGTTTGGAATATCCAAACAACTCGGTCAATCACATTCTCATCTCTTTCCATGCAGGATTCTATCATTTATGCTACCGTTACAAAAAACTCGACGGTATTTGCAACATTGACTGATGTAACCTGCAATCGTTAACTCGATTACGGCTATCGATCGTATTCACGAAAGAAGTACAGTACAGAGATGGGGAAGAACCATGAATTTCAAATGCACGTTCCGCCGTGTAAGCGTAATCGAAGTATCGGTATACGTTTTTCTCGCTATCGATTCTATGACATCGAAGCCAAGGAGGCGGACATCATCGTCGTCAAATGACACCTCTCGATTCGTTCTCCTCATTCTATCCTTCGCTCAGAATCGTTGACTTCCGAGTTATACCCTTTACCTTCGTGACTGTCGCTTAAACGATTTGCGAACGTTGTGATTTATCGTTGTCCACCAACGAGGAACCAGGAATGGGTTTGAAAGTCGCTTGAAAACCTACCCGAATGCATCGACGAACAGTTCGATCGAATAATTGAGTTTATTAAGTTAAGCTGGAACCTTACTGGAGCAACGACGAGCAATTTTTTGTTAATGTTCCACATGTCTTGACAAAGTCGTTGATTGCTACCCGATATTTTTCCATGTTTCTTTACGTTTCTGTTGTCGGTAACAGAAGTTGTTGCTTGTTTGCTATTTACAACAACGAACATGGAAGAAAAATAAGAAACACAAAGCAACGCGTCGCAAGGAAGAAACAGCGTTCGTTTAGCGCGTACAGTTTGTCGATTGTTCGACAATACATTTTCGTGTGGATGACTTATTGTTAGGAACGAATGTCGCTTTGAAACCGAAACAAAACCCAAATGTACCTCTGATTACATTGTTTCAGCGCGGACAGAATGTTTCTTACGAATCGATGTTTGTTAGTTACCGTTCGAACGACCCAGAAACAACAGGTAACAAAAAGTTCTTCATTGTTACTTGAACGAGGACGCAGCGTTAACCTGTGTCTTTCTCTTCGTTGCCAGTCGCCAACGTTTTATCAACGACAGTGGCTCTCTTGCTTCGTTTCCGTGTTTCTAACCTTCACATTCGTTTCATTTTTAACCTAACAACGTTCCCTGATGGTACTCGATAATGCACGAAGAGAATCTGCTAACCGGTGACTACCGTGACCGCGGTTCTTTATAATGCAAGTACCAATCGCGAGCACATGGAATGCCAACCGGAATGGATGATCTAGCCGATTGGTTTATTTATCAGCGGGAAAACGATCCCGAATAGATAGCCTGTACAAGAATGAAGAAATATATGCAGCACGTACACCATACTGAACCGGTGCACTTTTCGAGATGGAGCTTCTTTCAGACGATTGACCCGTTAGGGAAAAAATACTATCGATGATGATGCCGTGATAGGAGGCTGACATTATCGTCGTGGATCAGAGTGAATCGTAATTTTCGAGAGATCAGGATAGGGAATGCATAGGGGATTCTCTTCTCTATTCACTGGAAAATCGATACGCTCGCTCCAGTTGCTGAATTTCACGTTGCTCGATCGTTTTCTCGAAACGCGGGAATGCAGAGGGAACGAGTACAGGATTTTACGACGAAATTGCATTATCGTTAATCCTTGGTTTATTTTAGTTAGAGGCGATAGCCGTTTAATTTGTTTCGAAGTCGTAAAGCACCGTCGTTTGGTCACCGCCTCTGGCGAACAGTTCTATTGCAATATTAGAAAGTTTTATAAACGCGATTAATAAAGGAGGGGGATATTTAATAGACGCTTGACCGGATGCTTCTCAGTGTATTTCACACTTGATATTTATCGCTTTGACACACTTCAAGTCATTATTAATTAATACAACGCAATCGGAAATTAAAATTAGTGCCTCGATCGCGACAAAAAAAGACGGATACGACGACATCATCGAAAGGACAGGTGAATAAAGATATTGAGCTGTAACCGGTCTGTGCTTGAAATAACACATTCCTGATGACGATCGTCTAACAAAGTGACAAAACCAGTTATCCCCCTTATCCTTTTCCAATCGTTAGTTGCCATTCGTCCAACGAAACCGGCCAATTTTCGAGTAATGTCTTAATCAAAAGCCGCCGCCTCCCGAAACACATCCTTCATTTTATACTGATCATGAAATTTGTATCACGTAATAAAATGCAAATGGGATATGCTCATTAATGGCGGGCCCACCATAATTCTTGGTAAAATTTACAAGCGTCTTTGGTTCCTTGGAATTCGGTATCTGTGTATAAATTTTCAGCTCGAGCTGCGAACGTTTATGACGTATTATGAATAAATTATGGGAAGTTGCGTTGCATAATGAGTCGAGACATATCTGGAGAAACGTGTTATAATATAAGAATTTTACAGGCGCTCAATATTTATTGATGCGATAAACGTGTTAATGAGGCTACGTGCAAAAAAATTAGATCTTTCTGCGCTAAACCTGTCTTTCGTAATATCGTAATGCAAATCAGAAGAATGGACCATATTTAAAGTATTACGAATTAACGAAACTGCGCGATCATTTTTATTTACGTATTTGTCTTTTTGTTTCAGGTAAGCTGAGAAATTTGCATTTTGCTTGTATTCGGCCTGATTCATCCCTGACGTGTACGTGAGTACTAATATTTAAAACTTGAATACTTGTTACGAAATTATCATGAGTGTCTTCGCAATCGGGAATACCGTATATAATACATCGTAATTGTCAAAATAAATTCTTTAAAAAAACGTGCCCTTTCGACCTATCAAAATAAGCAGTCTATATTCTTCGACTTCAATTTCGGAATCGCAATATAAATTATCTCTTCCATTTTAGTATCAATAACAATCATATTTTACATAAATTCAGTTGTGCTTATTATATTGTCGAAAGATGTTAGCAGGACTTATCTAATTTTATTCTGTGATTTCTCAATACTATCCGGACTGCCCAATGTTTCTTAGGAAAGTGAACATCTGTTTGAAGATCAACGTTAATCGATTCATTCAATAACTGTATTTAAAAATCAAACAAACCTGTGTAAAAATATAGAAAATAGTAGAAATAAAATAAAAATCGGAAATTTAACCATTACGTTTAATCTGACATCTACACCAAAAAAAGTGCGACATTATTTTGAAGTATCATGAAAATTCAAGTATTATACTTCTCTCGGTTAAATTTCTGCTTGAACCATGTAAACGAAGCCTTTGACGGCGCATGTAGAATCAAAGCCAGCACGTAGCCGCGGCGAGAATTTACAGTTCTGGAGGACCGTTCGCGCGAGAAGACGTTCGCCCGTGGCCACATTCGACAATGGTCGTCGAAGTACCGGTCAGACCGGCTCTCGGAGTGCCTGCCGCTTACGGGAGGTCTGGATGCGCGAGCAGGGTACACTAGCTCTCTTGTTCGTCTTTTATTTTCCCCGTCGTTGCCGTCGGGCTGCTCGACTAGCCGCCGCTCTCGCTCTCCACGTGAAAACGAGAGAGAAGAACAAAGAAATCGCCTGCACGACTCTCTTTAAGCCCGGCCCTCCGCGTCGTCAGCAAACCAGCAAAAAAGATCGAATCGACGTGGGATCGAAAGCGGTCGACGAAGCCTGTAAACGTCTAATCGCGGAATTCCTCTCGCAGAGGTAATTCCACCTGGCAGCTCCTGAGAGAGCGTTCGATCGCGAAAGTGGGACACCGTGTTCCACTTCTATCGACGCGAAGTGCGGACGGGAAGTGTTGGGATGGACGCGGTCCCTTGAGCGCACCTCGTTCTGGACGCTTTTAAACCGGATGAAGATTTCGCCAAGTGCTAAATTGATCGGGATCGTGGTCCAGTTTTTGAACCTAAATTCGATTCGAGCACTTCGTCGATGCGTTTCCTTGTTTCCTGTTTCTGGTTTTGCACGTGGTGACTAATATACACGTTAGTCTGCGTTTTCAGACTGCGAGTTTGCGTCTTCTTAAGGCATTTGAGTGCAAACTTGTGCTGCCAAATGGTTCTGAGTAGATTGTAGGAGAGTATCGTGGCTTTGGTATTGTTTACATTTTTTAAAATGGTTTCTTCTATTTGTATAAAATTTTGGAAAATTCAAGTTTTCGATCGATAGTTGGAGCAAGTAAAGAATTAAGTCATCGATGGTGTGTAACTTGTGAGTCGGGAACTTACTGCCTGTAAAACGTTATTTTCTTCATTTATATAAAATAATACTTTCATAAAAAATCGCACGTTCTAGCTTTATCTACGTTTTATCTCTAATGTTGTCTTCTATTTATTAATCCCAATTCTTCTTCGTCTTCTTCTTCTTCTTCTTCTTAAAATTCCCAACGCAGCGCTGCATATTAAAGCAGAAGCAGTTATCGAATTATAAAACTTCCATGAATCAGTATTCTACCGGAGTATTCGAAGAATTTCATGAATCAAAATTCTCGCATTATCGATCATTCGCAGGAACTGCATACCGGTTGAAAGTTTCATCACGAATTATCGGAGACGAAAATTTAAAAAAGCTCGCGAGACTCGGTCGTAACCGGTGGCTTAGCGACCGGAAAGACCGGGAAGAACATAAGCGATTATATCCACCTAGTAATCCTCCGTAATCCTTAGCTCCATAAACCAGGATGCTGGCGCTTGCGCGTCCTGTATACCTCTAATAAACTCCTCGTCAGCCGCTACTGAATATTCCAGTCTGTCCTACATAAGTTGCGGAATATCCTTGTAGTGTTCTGAGAACGCTGCAACCAGGGACTAATTCGTTTTTTCTCTGGGTAACTTAGTTCCGTTTTCTTAGATAAAGACGCGTTTTGACCCAATTCTTTCCACCGTAATATTTACAAATGTTTCCACCAATGTCATTTATCGAGTGAAGATACCATCTTTTAAATTTCCCGCATACTTCAGTCATTAGAGTAAATTCAAAAAGTATCCTGATATAAGAAATTAATTTTAATAATTTTCATCCTTTACGAACGCTTATGTGAATTTAAATTTTTGTGACCACGCCTAAGAAAAAATTTGTTTCATCCGTTCAATGTTCCAACGATTATTTCGATATTTTACATATATTTTTCTACGTTATGTGCACTTAGTACATCTTTGTATCCTTAAATTACTTGCAACTAAGTTTAACACGTTCTAAATAACTGCGAGCCTAAAATGGCAGACGACACAGATAAAGAAGATCAGGAATTTAGCTACGTGTACCTACTTTACTCGGATTTGAATTACTGCCAAAACGATTACTTTTCTCCAACCAACCACCGCACAAATATACTTTCGACTTTATAAATGAAGCTAGCACACGAATTTCACGATATCTCGGTTACCACTTTGGCAAAAATTTTCCTCGCAATATCGTGCATATCATACGCGATAAATTCTTAGAAGAATTCTTAGTAAAATTATAAAACATATGGTTTAACCTTCTTCGACAAAATCGAACCAGCAATCGACGGTATAATAAAAATCGCCTATCGAATGCTCTGACCGGCCAAGGCTCATGTATTTCACTATCGTTTCGAACCGGGGAGGTGGCCCGGTCGAAGGATTGAGCTTAATCCAGTCGCGTTCGCCGGTAACCGGGATCCACGGGAGAAGATTCAGAGCAACGATGACTTTCAAGAGAAAAGGAGGATTAGCCGTGGATGAGTGGCAAGACTTTCCATTGCCGCCTCGTGCTCGTTTTTCTTCATTCTTTCTCTTCGTGTACACGCGGGATAACCGGTCCGGGAGCGAGAACTATACGGCGTGAGTAAAAGGGATGAAAGTGTAGATGGATGCATCAAAAAGAGAAAGGAAGTGGAAGATAAAAGATGGAGGCTAAAAAGATAAAGAGTCGTGAGAGAGATGTGACGGGGCGATAGAGTGTAAAACAGAAATGCTGATGTGATGGAGTGGCAGTATGGCCGAATAGCAGAGTCGGAAAGTGATCTCCTGAGGGAAGAATAGGCGGGAAAGGATAGAGAAACAGGAACGTACCGCGTCTTCACGTAGCAGTATACAAGTGTCCGTTTAAGGAAGACCCAGAAAACGCGAAAGATAAGCCAGAAATGTCGTGAATACAGATGGACTGGGCGATAAGTTGACTCGTTTGCTTTACGAACCCTTGCCTACGAACCCGCTTTACGAACCCTACATCTCCTTCGTATCGCCTTGTCACGACGCCCCACGTGTCACTGCTTGCTTCGCTTTTGCCTGTCGGCTCTGTTTACTATATTCCTCTTTCGTGAATGCAGAAACAACCTCGTGATAACGCCTGGTCCACTACGTGATAAGAAGGACCGGTCGGTTCCTTCTATTGCCCAACGTGACCCCGGGCAAGCCGTTTTTCCGTCCCGGCATCCGCTTCTTTTTCCATCTACAGTCTATAGACATAGTTGTAGGCTGCTGGGTTAAGATATTTTTGTTATAGTTCGGTACTCGAATCGAGATGAGAAGAGACACTACTATGGGTTGAAGTAGTAGAAGGTTGGTGGTATGTGCGAATTTTATTTGTATGCAGGATTAGATATAGATACGTTGGTAAAGTCCAATTGTTGGTGAAGTGAAGAATGGAAAAGACGAGTATTATTTGATTTTTCGAAAATCAGGCTATTATTATTGATATTAAAATAGCCGATAAAAGAGGACAAATGAATATGATATAATAGATATATACATCTGCGATTAAAGATCTCAAGACGGTTATTTCATTTCCTCGAAAATTAAACGCTTGATACTTTATATGACAAAGAAAATATCTAATGTGCTAGCGTATTAAAATTTTTGCTATAAAATCTGTATAATTCGAAGTTTATAATCTACGTCAAAGACAAAGTCTTAAGACTTTCGACTAACAATGTACGAGATCTATCCGGAAGGTAGTGAGAATGAAATAACATGTTCCTTTGGGTTAAATAGGCGGGGAAGGGGGCGTTCAAGATCACTTAGGTGTAGGAATCTCAGATATATGAAAGAACCTTTATTAGTTGTGTTGTAACCGCATCCATACGAGTTTTTCTGCATCTTTTTTCTTCAGTTCCTCGTCTCGAATAACACGATAATGCACCAAACCATTCCTTCATAGCTATGATAGTGTTGCTGGCTAAAAAATCCATTTCGGTTCTTCCACACTCACCCTACAGTCCCAACCTGGCATCTTGCTGTACTATTTTTTGTTCTCCAAAATAACTAAATTAAAAGGCACCGTAGAAAGCGTCGAAAAAGCTGTGACGCAGGGTCTGAACAGCATAACACGGGAAGACTTTTTGCTACAAAGAATGACAGATGCGTTGCCTCGAGCAATATGCTTTCAAAAGAATAACATAGCTTTGTGAATTTATTCGATAAATACATTTTTATAAAATAATTCTCGTTACTTTCCGGCCAGACCTTGCATATTTTTCATTACCAACAGCTATTAATCAAAGCTATACAACCAGTCGAATAAGAAAAGATATAAAATTTTGGACTTTCTTCTGAAATTATTTAAATCATATCTCGCCAAAAATGTCAATCGACAGTAATAATATATATATATTATTTTCTACATAGAGTACAAGATTTTTCAATTCGATTGCAACATTCAAAGATCTTCTCTCGGCGAGTCACACGATTGGCACAGGTTTGCCTCGTCCATAGAAACCGGCCATAGGTGGGATTTAAACTGGCGAGTCACGCGATCGACTCGCCGATCGGGATATCTAGAACGCGATAGATCCTGAGACACGAGCCGATGTGTGCCGCGGATCTCGGCTGAATGTGTAAATCTCCTGAATGCGACCTCCGATGGCAGAAGGCGAAACTGATAACCGCGGACCACGCGAGTAAATCAACGGCTATGACGTCGAAAAGGGTTAGCGGCGTGGAATTCCATTTCTCGGGGCGATATCGTCGCGGCGTTTATATCACGCCGGCAGGAGGAACGGCCGAAGTTAATCACGGACTGCTATTCCGGAGCGAAAAGGAACGAGTTGCAGTCGAACAATGCTCGCCCGTCCCTGCGGCAAGATTGAAACTCTCCTAGCTGCGAGTTGTTTCACCGTGAACAGCCAACTGAATGTTTCTCACACGAAATGTTAAAGTAACTTTCTCTTATTCTTTGAGTGCATCTTGAATAAGAAATTAGAACTCGAGAGTATTTGAGACAGGATTGAGATTCTATTCGCTGACATTCGAAATAGGGGAGATTTTTAAATAAGATTGGAGACTTGTACGACTGACACGTATGATATATAACTATACATATACGTAAATTGTGATATTATAGATTTAAATTTTTAATTTCAACTAAAGTTACGATTTACTTTTTTATATTTTCTATAACACGAGCAAGCAGATAGAAAATATCTCATGTTGCTTGGATATATGTATTGACATATATAGATTTTTGACGTTCAAATATATAGGTAGATAGGATATATAGATTTGAATATATAGCATTAATATCACAATTTTGTTGCTAATCTCAGAATTTGATATGTTTTTATATCGCTGCGCGATCTCACGGACGTGAATATTTTTCTTCGTGTATTTTTCTAAACGAAGTCTTATGCTTGATATTTATCTTGTAATACAAGCATTGTGTTCCCGTTTTTAATGAGTTTATTTTGTGTGCGGGATAAGAATTTCATTTTTAACCTAAAACGTTATATGACGCAAACATATTACACAAAAAGATAAATCCAAGGGAGCAAAACTTACATTTTATATAGGAGCGTGGCAAAATATGGTTCGAGATATTGCTGTATAAACTGTGCTCCTGGATCGAAATAATGTTTCGCGTCACATGAAAGCACATTTTTACGATAAGAATTTCCATTTTTTTAATAACGAAAAGTTAAGTTCACGTCAGGTACTTTCAAGTATGAGTAAAAAAGAATGATTATAGTCTCGATATAATAATTCTATGCAATTTTTTTTAGACATTTCTTAAGATAAATAACATACTTACATGCACAGCTCTAGCTTTAATTGCACAAAAATTCTTCTGTCTTCGATTCAAACTACGCAGACCCTTCCGAATATATCTATATCAAAGGCAACGAGTCGTCACAGATATTAGGAATCTTCTCCTCTCGAAACAAAGCGCACACGTTCAGAAAGCTCGCGGCTAATTATGACGAATCGGTCGTCCGTCGACGTGACAGAAAGAAAATGAGCGATCCGAGGAAAAAAAAGGAAAGTCATGGGGGCTCGGTGATGGCTCTACTTGGAAGTCCCGAGATGCGCGGCATAGTGCTCTTCCCGCCGCTTCCAGAGCAAATCTTATTCGAGCAAGATTAATTCCCTTGTTCCTCCTTCCACCGGTCGAATCGCCAGTACGTGCTCGCGCTCGAGAGGACGAAGGGTAACATTGAGAGAAAACGAACAAGGAGAATAAAACGACGAGGGAAAAGAAAAGAGAAAGAAAAAAAGGGAAGAAAAAACAGAGAAAGAAGGGTAGGATCTAAGAAGAGATTGCCTCTTACTAATAATCATTCACAGCCCATTACCACCAATGACTCATCCGTCGCGGAAAGACGCGGAACGTCGAGCGGCGCCCGACTAAATCATCGAACCGTGTTTCCTCTCTCTAACTCTGGGATATATGGACAGTAGCTATACGAGGGTTGATGGGGAGTTGTAGATGAATTTCCAGGACCGCGAAGAAGACGCTGGCCGCCGATTCGATTCGAATCGAGTCCGGCGCGCATCAAACAATGCTCGCAATTACGGTGCGGCCAGAGCACCGCTGTTCGGTCACCCCGACGCCTATCGACAATGCCTGGTAAATGTACCGTCTCATTTGCCAATATTGTCCCACTTTTGTGCCTCCGTTGACCGGTGTGCGTGCGTGCATGCACGGGTTCGGCCACCGATCGATCCTGACTTTTGTATCCAGACGACAATGGGAGGCTGTGCATGCTCCACCGACAAGGGTAGGAGGCGTGAATATGGATTTACACTGGACAGTTTTTCGGAACGCGAGTCTTAGAAGCAGCAAGGGAGAGTTGGGTGATATCGATCCAATGAAAGTTTTTGGAAAGAAACCACGTTTAGACTTGTAGCATTTGGTTTTAAATCGGAGAACGAGTCAGGGAGATTTATAATTTATAAGGATATTGAAAAATCTTTGTTATGTGTTTACAGTACTGCGCGCAATTGCGATTTCACATGCGCACACAGTGGCTATACAGATTTGCGCCATTTTACCTGCTATAGTATTTATATTCTAGTTGATCAGGTTCAGGTATATTTAATTTCGTATCGCTTAGTAGTAAGCTATCATATGACTACAAAATATTGACACTATGAAAATGGAATGTAAAATTTGATAAAAATATGCTCCGATGGAAAGTAAGGGTACGTATATGCAAATGCATTCTGTAGCCACGATACGTGGTATGAATGCAAACACTGAATATTTGTTCATATTATCCAAATTATCGTAAAAGTAGGATAGCCTAGAATAAAGAAATTTGTATGAATTTTGAGAACAGGTTAAACTTTCGCGTGGTTTGCCAAAACTAAACCACTGGAACATACGTTGGTTGAGTTTCGGAAATTCAGCATTTGTCGACCTGCAGAACACTCGATCCGTTCGAAAATTAACGATTCCTGGCTTTAGAAAAGAAAGTTTCCTCATTATACGGAGATCTTTTCTTTATTAATCCGGAAAGTATAACTCCGCTAAACTGAAAGTCCAGTTCGAATCCTGATTTTTCTTGCAATAAGTTTCAGAAAAGCGAACTTCGTCTCGGGAAAGTTTAACAACCGGGCCGCTTCGGCTTCGAAAACTTTCGATTCGTCATTTTTTGTTTTCCGTAAATCCGCACGATGATCATCGCGTTATCCAGAACTTGAACTATCCAAACATTCTTTCTCCTTTACGCAGAATATCATCCTCTGAATAACATTTTTATTACATTTAAAAATTCGACTACTTTTCGTTGAAAGCATTTCACCATCGTTTCACGAACACCGAAACCTTTCCTACTAACCGTCGACAAGTACATTCGAAAACGTCAGTTTTGCAAGATCAAGCGCGACAAGTTGCTAAATCACCGTTCGACCGTCTGCTCTTCAAATTGCGCCTAATATTCCTTGGTTGCTTGCTCGCGAGCTTACGATCAAAGACTTCATAAAGACTTGGTAGCTGGCTGCATTCGAAAGGTTCCGCGTTCCTTCCCCTTTCAAAATGCTCGGAAACCCCCTAAACTTGCCACGTGGAAAAGAATCAATGAGCTCTTACAGTTACAAAATTACGAAACTTCGGCTCCCATTGAAGGAGGCGGCGTGTGTTCGCGTCTTTCCGTGCTTTTCGTCGAATATTACTCGCGAGCCCATGCACCGTGTAAATGTAACTCCGGAGACGATAAGATCGAGCAGAGTAACGCGTGAACACGTTGCAATATATATTCCCGTTGCGTACTTGCTACAAATAACGAAGAGAGCTGCGTACGTTGATGGCGGCAGACACATACCAAGGGGGAGAAGAGAAATCATAGAAACGTTATCACGCCAGTTCTCCAGCGAACGATGAAATACTCGTCGGTTCCTGTTCGTTCTATCGCTGTACAGTTCCGTGTCGCTTCGTAGTTTCTGTTTCTGCATGTACACGTGTATGTGCGTTATATGAAGGAGATACGTGCACATGCGTCTACAGGATGTTTCTAAAACGGTCTCCTAAACTTTACGGATGCGTTCTCTTCACCTTTAAAGAGAGAATAGTGGAATACGCGTGTATGTTAGAACACGAGTTTCCTTTTGGTTTCGAGTCGTTGACTGTTGACTTGAAATTTTGTGAGAATGGAGAAGTCTTGTTTTACGAGTCGTAAGTGGAAATGTAGACGACACGTATTCTCAGATCGAATATGTAAAAATATTTATTGTTTCGTTATTTTTACTTTATTCCTGTATCCGGAGCTCCCGATCCTAGGAAGCAAGTTTCTCTTCATTTCTATGTACGTTTCATGTTTCAGTTTTTGCAGAAATATGGGTTTTTCCGTCAACTCAGTTAGTATATTCTAAAGGAAGTAATAACATTTTATTTACTTTCCGAGGATAGGTATAACGATAGATCTACATTTCCACATTTCCTACATTTTCATGTCACATGTAAAGATACATACTTTTAAGCTCGTATAGAAGACAAATATCAAGAAATGTGAAATGATGAAATTTAAGACGTCAAATTTATTCCACTACAATGTTCAAGGATTAATTAATTAAAATCTATTAAATAAAATACCAACCTAAATCAAGTTGCTCTTCCGATCTACACACTGATACAGTCGGAGTTCATCCACCGCGTAAACTGTCCTACAAAAGATATCGATCCAGCCGAGAAGAACTGAAAAAATATGCACATCTGAACAATGAAACATTTGGAACACTATATCTTTGTCAGTGTGCCGGAATCAAGTAGAACGTTGCTCTAAAATTCGGCCGTCCACTTTAGCAGGCAGCCAAGTACACGTAGTACGCGAAGAAGTGGAAGGCTTTTGCCAGCGAGGCTTCACCGTTTACGGTCCATTAATATCACTTTAGTAAGTGGGAGTGTAGTTGGACGAAAGGCAATCCGTTTTCATCCGCTCGTCGTCGTATCCTCGATGGAGAGGATAGGCGGAGACGGCTAGATAGATAGGAAGGAAGGAAGTAAAAGGAAAGAAGTTCGCTTTGCACGAGTAGGAACGTGGCTCTCCGTGAACGGATGCAATAATTAAGGTAGATACTCGCAAAGAACTCGGGCGAGAGAAGAGTGTGCGCCGGACGCGTAAAGATGGAGCACGCCCCCTTAATACCGAGATATAGAAACCATTAATTTACGTCACATTACGCCGCCGGTGTACGATTTCAGTCGTACCACCGTAATAGGGTCTCTGCCAAGCCTGTATATACTCTAATTTGTTCGCAACGTCGTTACCGTTATGCTAGTTTCCGCTCCCTTTCCTGATGCGCCTAGAGTTTTGGTAACTCGGATGAAATGCACTTTTTTCGGTCTCCATCCTCTTTGATTTATGATCTACAATTAGAACGAATATTAGACACGAGGAAAGAAGCTTCTTCTCTTTTCATGGCTATTCATTTTCATTTTATTGGAACACTTTGGCATTTGGTTACCTTCATTGGATTATATTAGGTTGTCCGAAAAGTGTCTTTCTTTTACAGACATCTTTCACAAGAACGCATCTTTATACAAACATGAAACCTAATCTGTCGAGTGTCGTGATCTTTATTTTGATAGAACAAATGGATCACACGTAATTCGATAAAATAATATAAAACGGAAAATGTTGTGCATCCGTTATTTCCTTATAAAACTTTTCGGACGACCTAATAGATATACCAGAAGAGATTTGGTCGAGTTACGTAATTTTTGGAATATTTTATTCTTGTTAGTATTTTACATTTTCCGTGATAAAGACT
Source organism: Bombus pyrosoma (assembly GCF_014825855.1). Taxonomy (NCBI): domain Eukaryota; kingdom Metazoa; phylum Arthropoda; class Insecta; order Hymenoptera; family Apidae; genus Bombus; species Bombus pyrosoma. Next base: position 16,191,146 of record NC_057775.1, read on the forward strand.
ACCACTTGTATATCTAAAATAGATATACGATTAAATACCTTACAATTAAGCGATGTCATTTAAATATAATTCAAAGTGTCATGGTGACGCATGGTCCAGATACTAATTGGGGATTAAGTTTCCTCGACTTTTTACTTTAACTTGTGATGAATAATTTTTATTGCACTTTTTATTAGATGCTACAGTTGTAAATCTAGTAACCATGCGCAATAAGGATTTGATTCTTTCCTTTCTTCTATTGATACATCTAATCGTCTTACATAATACGTATTTATGCAAACAGAGAGGAAATCTACTTTCGCAATTATTATTGAAATATTGGAATACTCCACTAATGACGGTAGATTTAATGAGAGATCAAGGATCAAGGCAGGCAAGTGTAAGCTAGATCTTGATCGCGATACAGCAATTTCTGCTCAAATGTGATGAATGGCTATGCCAAGTCAAAGCTATTAAGCAATTTAATCGCGCCGTTCTTCTTAATGATTATCCGTCTTTCATTGTATTTATAAACTAAAATTAATTTCGAGTAATTCATTAAATCGTTCTTTCAGTGTCAGACGTACCTGTATTGCTCGTTTTGAGGAGTGTATCGTTGTCAATGAACGTTACCTTCAGCATTTCTATGTCCGTAAGAGGAAATTGCCACAAAATTTAATCGCTCTTTTGGTACCCAACATCATCTGAAGTCCATAGAATGTATTTTTATATTTATCTACTAAAAGCTGCCATAAAAAGAAATGTACTCCCGCTTGTAAAAAAGTGCAAACGCCTTACCTAAAAAATGTGAGAAGAAGGACAGGACAAAATTTCTTCGTTCTACGGTACTATCGCTACAATATTATATAAGTTAAATCTTGAACATTTCTTCCCTAACTTACATTTTGATCATTTAAAACAAAACAGATATTTAATTTGTTTAACCTATTCAGAATACCCAACCTATAATTTTTCACTCTAACAAGATCCAATTTTTTCCATTTACATCGCTTTCACGTAAAATGCATAGGAGATACTTGGGATATTTTTATTCCCTAAGAGTTTGCTACGGCTCTTCTGTATTCATCCTCTGTTCAGGACGCTTAGCTTCTTATCTAAACTCAGGACGATCGCCACGGCGATGATCCGCGGTGAAACGTCACCGCTCGTTATCTCGAAAGTTAATCACCCATCGCGCGCGATCTGGATAGACACGGATAGACTATTACAGCGAGGAGTTAATGCGAAGTGAAATTAATGGGATCGAGAGCTGGCGTGGTATCGTGCCAAGGAAACCTCGTCGTAATCCGTCAGCTTATTACGGTAGAACGAGTAAAGCGACGTCGCGCGGCGTGCGTATGCAAGTCCTCCTCTTGGACTTTGCACTACCAGTGACACCGGAATGGGACAGCACGCGCCAGTTTTCCTCTAGGAATTCGGCTTTGACGCATTCCTGCGCGAAGAACTACAAATTCCATCAGAGTGATCTATCAGGGATTATTCTATGTTTCTTTTCTTCTTTTTTTTTCTCGATATCTTCTCACGAGTTCAATGGGATTGGGGTCTACCTTTGTGCAGCCTGAATATTCATAGAGAGATAGAGATAGTTGATATAATAAGTGTTCAATGAACAAATGATAGTTAGCAATAGCATACATGATTCGTAGCTAGTATTTCATGGCGATAGATTTATGACGCTATAATTAATTTGGATTACGCGTTTGTTCATACAGACACCAATGCATAGGAGAAAAGATACCATTAAATTGCAGGTGTTTGGAAACGAGTTTGTGATCTCGTTATCAAAAATATACAACTGTAAGATCTCTCGCACAGTGCCGCCACTATGAAATTACAACGATTTTACATTGCTCATATGCAGCTAGGATAATCCTTTGCACCGAGCTTAAGATTGTAAAATAGTATTTTTTTTCTATCGCCTATTTATTTCGCTTTTCAAGGTATTTTCTTTTTGTTCCTCCTATAAATTCGCGGCAAATAAATATTAAATATTTGCAGTGAAAATTTCGCAAATTTCTATGTAAACGCGCATGTAAATTTTGTTATCCTTCCCTGTTGGTCGAATATTTTGCACGAACGTAAATCCTCTAAAGTTGATAAACAGTAAAACAGAAATTTTTAACCGGAGTAAACCTCAGAAAATCGTAATGTCCGAATGAGTTTTTAACGCGCAGGATTGTAGTTTCTATAACTGGAACGATTTACTTATTCGCCCTTGTATATCCCTTACGGCGAGAGCTAAATAATTTCCATATTGCCCGGACATTCAAAATCGTTGTTCGATGTATGTACTTCTCGATGGATGATCCTTGTTATCCGTTCGCCTCCTACTTCAAACTTTTTACTTGGACGTTTATAGATTTTTCGCGGAATTATTCATAAGTCTATTCGCGAGCTCTTCTCGAAGGAGAGACTGTCGATATCGATCAAACCGTACGGAAGTTTGTTGAACAAGAAGTTCATATCCCGGATGATACAAATGATATTTGTTTCGAACATATTCCAGCTGATGTATATTTTATTAGTTAAAAAGTTCGTTCTTTTATCAAATACGTAGAAGGAAGATCGTTTTCTTACTTATTAGGCGCGCAAATACACTATGTTTCAATTGAGATACTTGAGACAGTTTATTTTAAATAAGAATTGTATGTATATATCGATGCTACAATCGACGAACAATCCAATTGTTGAAGTTTAATTTTAGATTGGTTTGTTATTCAAGACTGAAAAATATGAAGAAGTCGCTGAATTTTAGCTCAATCTACATTCTATTCAGAAGTTCTGAGACAGAGTCAATAGCCAAGTCTCGTATCAAAGCAAAGGGAAAATATTAAAGACTATTAGAATTTCGTTTCGAAAAGATTGTTCGTATGCTTGTTAAAAATCATGAAATGCAAAATATTCAGTTGTTTCAATCTAAAAACAGAAAAATAGAGACACTCTGACATTCAATAAATTTTTGCACATACGTCTCCGAAATACGATTCCTTTGATATTTGTAAAATCCAAACCTTGAATTACGAGTGTTCATTATACAAGAAGAAAAATACTCAACCTCAGCCTAAATAATCGCTTGACAGCAACTTTCGAGCGGAATAACAAATAACGTTCATTTCCAGCGTTCAGCTTTGGAATACTTGGAAACAGGAACATATTACCACGCTCTCTACTAAACATACACAACAACGGGGCATAAAAATCCCCAAGGGTAGCTCGAACGATCCTCGATTCCTTCGGGTGAGTAAAACGACACTGGGAGGCGTCATTGTGGTAAACAAAGAGGGAGACAGCGACTCGGAATTCTGTCGTCCAGCTAGCGGTCAGTTTTCACGAAGGTGTCCGGCGAGAGTCAATGCACGGTGTATCCGGTAAACGTGCTATCCATAAAAGTCAATGGCCGGACGTTCTTCTCGCGTTGTTGTCTCTAGCAAATGTCAGATAAATGGCTCTCCAGAGTCTCGACGACACCAACTAATACCCAACTCGTATTCTCCTGCTCTTCGCCTATCCCTAGCGTGTTAAAACATACGCACGTCTCCATATATACGTATAGGTGTTTGCGTGTTTTGGTGGAAGCAGATAGGTCAGTCGATATCAATATAGGAAACTGGACATCGGGGACCAGAACGGGTCTCGTAAGGCTACGCCTTCTCGACAGCCGTGCTCGCTAATATCGAAGGCGAATGACTTATGGGCAGTGTCCCGTGTTCACCGGGACCTTTTGACCAGCTTCGCGGAACCGAAGCGTCGACAAGGGTTGCACGAGGCCGCTGCACCCCTTGATACCAGTCGAAGGGACCTACGAAGTTAGGGACGAAACGACTCCAAGTCGCGTGTGACTCGCATACGAATGGAAACAGACACAATGGAAATGTAATTTCATTCGACGGCTGCCTAGGACGCGGGACATATTGAATTCTTCTTTTGACTGGGTAGAGGAACACGCCACGGCGGCTTGTTGTAATCGTTGTTCGCCCTCTCTTCGCGAAGAGAGTGTTTCCTTTCTTGGATGACCCGGAGGGATAGTTTGAATTTTTCCTGCTCATTGGCCTGAGGGGCTTGAAAGAATGGGGTTGTTCGTATCTGTACTAGGTTATACTCGCCGCTTTGTTTGATATCGCGTTAAATATTAATAAATACGAAGCACGCGTCCGTTGAAAACTGCATCGCACCGTGTTCGCTGTAAACTGAATATATCCGTGATAAACCCTCGGGTGAGTTTCCTCTCATACGATCTTTATAGGTCATACGTATACAATGAAATTGGCATGACAGAAGTGTCGTGACTCAGGTTTATTTAGTTTTTTCTAGGAAAATTGCTTTGATCGTTTATTTGGAAATTTGCCGACAGCTATCGTTGGATAAGTTTTATCGTCGCGCAATATTGTAATACATCCATTTGAAACTGTCTTACTACACAAGAGGAAATTAATGTCTACTTGAAGTAGCCGAATGAACAATTAGCTACAATTCGGTCTATATATTACACATATCTAGTTAAATTTTAATCCTTTAACATATTTATAACCTTATACCTATATACATACTCAAATAATGCCATCCTCGAAATAGTTTTAAGATTTGAAAAGATTCGATTACGAGAATTTTCGAAATCTTATCGTAGCTTTGGTAAATTTCAAACAACGATGATACGGACACGTTGGTCGATACGTGTCGTGCGTAGCTCGAATCGTCAGACTTCTCCCTTCGGGGAAAATGCTTCCATTCTTGACAGAATTGGGGGACGCTTCTACGCAGAATGTAAACTGGTCTCTGGAGGTTTTCGTAGATCGCCTGGTATTCGACAAGATCAACTACCAGTACGTTTCAACTGGCCATAAATCGCCGCAATGGCAAAAAATAGGACTCCTTCGGGGTGTTTGTCACCATGAACTGTTTTTCCTCCGGACATTATTTGGGGAATTCTTTTCTGATAGTTTTGCCCCTTCATGGTACTTTCTCTGGAACGATATCCGCTTACTGTAATGGCTGCGGAAAGTGGTTCTTCTTTTAAAACACTTTGAATTGAAATCTTTGATCTCAGATTAAATAAGTCACGGAGATATTTCAAATCTTTCAGTTTATTCCATGTCTCTGGGATTATTGTCTTCTATTTCTTAATTCATTGTTGTCAGAAGATAATGTTGTTACAGAAAAGAAAAGCAAAACATACCTCACAAAGGCGATCCTATCCTTTGATGCAGTTTCTTGTATAATGTCGTATTGATTATAACTTTTTTACCGTAATAACAAGGAGAAAGAAAAGGAAAATATTATCGCAGATATTTATCATGACTTTAATACAATTTTTGTATACAAAAAAAAAAGAGAAATAATTGTTACATAACATTTTAAATCTGCCGCTTACTATATTCATGATCCAAATATCTCCTACAAAAAAAGGAACATAAAACGAAAACAAAACAAACAATCATAACAAAATTAACCATTTAAAGGCCAAACAATGGCAGTGATTTCCTCGGAAGCCTCAATGGGTCTCGATGTCACATTCACCGGCGCGATTGTCGAGCCGATCGTCGAGCTTCTGTTTGATAACCGAACTCTTCAGGAACGAACTCGCGGCAGTGACTTTGCAAGGAATTTCTGGCAAGCACTTGTGGGTGTCGTAGATCGCGTGGCATTCACCGTCTCCGGTCTGAACGGGGCTATTCTTCCATTGAGAGCCGACTGGGCGTGGAACGAGTCTTGCAGCATCTAAATTACTCGAATTCCAAGAGCCACGGCACGATCAAGCGAGGATCGGTGTTCTCTCGTAGGCGCAGGTTTGCACGCTAGGTGACTTCATGGTATGGCGATCGTCGTTTTCAGAAGGCCGTCTTTGTGGATCCTTCGTGCACTAACGGTGAATGCTTGAAAATATCCCAATGGTGTTTGTCAAGGTCTCGAAACGGTGAGTAACAACGGCAATATGGCAAACTCTGTCCCCTTTAGGTCGCGTTGTCGCAGATCGGCCGACGTTCATTTTATTGACCCCATCGGGGTAAGTCGAACCCCTCGGTCTACCGGCATAACTGGCCTCCCTAATGGTTCTTGATTGAAATCTTGCTGATTTCTGACCTTCCTGCACCGCCTCGGACAACGGACGACGTTTATTGATTCGTCATATTTTATCCGCCTCCGTTCTTTTTCTTTTTATGTTCGTAAAGTTTGAAAAAACTTGTGTGAAATTTGAGGGAATATTTTGGCAAAGAACATGGGGATATTCCATTTCTCATCCTTATTGAATATTTAAGTAACCGTTGTTTCATTAAGTAACTCGTATACGTACATTTCCTTGATGTTATAATTCCTTCGTTTTACCAATGTAAATAATTTTATGGGGTATAACAATTTACTTTAATCGGGTTTAATTTTAAACCTATTTTACTATGCGCAAATTTTGTCAAATCATTTCGACGAATACTAACAATCCGTATCAAACATAACATGAAAGAATCACAGTATTAAAAGTAACAAACATTTCTCAAGTTCGCACCTTTTCACACGCACTATCGCATACACAGCACTGTCTATACCTTTAAAATCTTCTAACCAACACACGTGCTCAACTATCAACTCAACTCAACTCATCCGGAAGTCGAATTTTTTCAGTGTCAGTCGTCCGTTACGCAAAGGTGACGACCCAAGCGAGTTAGCGTTTTATCCTCGACAGGCTATCGCGGCGTGGCTCGCGGTGAAAAGTTGGAAAATTTCGATTCGACAAAGAGACCGCCGATCCCGAAGGTGCTCGCCGGCTCGGAGTTACGCCGTTGAAATTGAACTTCGCCGACCCTTTGGAGCAGCCGTAGTAACTATCGGAAATTGAACACTCATAGCGGCACGCGCTGATGGTGCATGTGCACGCACACACGTGGCGGAAAATGACGAGAACTCCCGGTGGCCACTCGTATATAGCCGGCAGCGACCGGAAACGCAATTCTGCCACGTCCAGGTCGAATTCACGGCCGATCAGGCCGTTTCGAGAAATCAATAACGCTTTAAATCGCGACGATTAAAATCTTGGCCTATCACGTCGCGCGGCTAGCGCCCATTTCTTTGTTGTGTCGCTCGGATTTCGCTTCGAAGTGAACCAAATACCTTCGATAGCGACACTCAGAAGGGTTATTTAATTGGTTTCCTATCGAATGGAAATGGAAATGGAAGCTGGATGAAATTTATTAAACTCGGGCAGGATCGTTTTATTTAATTTCTATTCCTAGAGAGGAGATTTAATTCAGCTATAGAGGAACGCAAAATTATTTGTTTGCGCACCTAGAATATTTTTCTTGCTTTTTGCCTCTGCGAGAAATCGTTTGCTTTGATGCGGCAAATGTTTAGAGAAGCGGTGTTTATATTTGTTCGGGTAGTCGTGTTTGTTCAAAGTTTAAGGCTTTTGATATCTTTTTCCAAACGAGATCACGCGTTTTAATCCCTGTGTTACCGTTTCCACGTTACACTGCTTGCGGAAACTATATTTACGTAAGTAGTATTATTTAAAAAGGAGCAAAAATTTGAAGAAGCATTTTAACCAATCGTGTTTCTAGTATCCTGCGAACTACAGTAGTACTACAGTAGTCCTACAGTACTACGACTGTTACACGTTACGTTTCGTCTAAAAACTCGCGTTTTCACTTCAATTCTTCTTGCAGCCACGAAGAAAAGGGAAAAAGAAAGACTTGAAGCCAGGATTTGTAATGTACTCGGCGAAATAAATTCAGATCTGAGAGCTCGCGTGCGACGTACGAGGATAAAACGGTTCCAAGTGAAATTGAAATTCGTTACGTCGACAGAACAAGATATTCGACGTGCCAAAATCTATGAGCGAGCCGACGTGCCAACCGGCGGAGAAACAACTTGTCGAATACTAAAGTAGCCCGAAGTTTTACGCGAGCGATTCGCGGTGTCGGAACGAATGTGCCGGATTGCATCGGTTTCTACCCCGGCCAGAAATCGAAATTGCTGGACCGCGAACTTCTGGCTGGGAATGTCGGCCAGCCGCGGGGGATTATTTCCTGCGTTGTCGATTGTTACGTAAATGGAAACTTGCTTGGTAATTATTCCACCATGCAATAATTATCGGAAGCGGCCAAGTTTCAGCGATGGAAGTGGTAATTAATCGTTCCATCGATACTTCTTGCATTTTTGGCGGTTTCGCGTAAGTACCTCGTGACACGTTTTTAACACAAATACCGTGGAATTATAACATGTAGTTCCGAATTTCGCTTTAATTCTCTCCATTTACTTTATAACGTATTTTAGAATTATTAGGGTGAGGATCAGCTCCGCTTGTGATAGTAGAACGAAAGTGTCAGAAACAGTTTTACCTAATAAACGTGTGTTTGACTTTGATTTATTTCTTTAATAGAGATATTTCAAAACTGAAGTAGAAATTTTTCATCGATGTTGCACAGTTATGAGTGAAAAGATTATATAATGCTTTTCCAAGATACTTTTCCAAGATGCGCTTTTAGTCGATGTTTCGTAAGAATGACATGCTATTGTTACGTTAATTTGGAATAACTGGACGTTGCCTGTGATTGATATAGAGAGGAGCTAGTAATCTGTTAGTTAAACAAGCCACTCCATTGACTGCTTCAGTTTGAACAATGCGAATTACGTTTGTGACCGATCACAAGACCTATTGAATCATACATGGGACATTGTTTTTGTAAGCAGCACTTGAGTTACTGCGCTTAGGGATTGCTCCATTAAGTAAACCAGTTGTTTCTCTGGAAACATTGTTCGAAGCTATCTTTATAGGTCAGAAGTATGAAGACGCGTATAAATAGCCTAAAGTTAAATCTTTTAACGATAACAATTTCTATAAATAAGAAAATTTACAGAAAATACTTGACACCCGTAGAAATAATACACCAAAATGAACCTAATTCTCACTGAGATTAACTGAACACAAACTTCATTTAGTATTTATTACTATAAAGATCAGATTCTAATAACAAAGTAGATACTCAGCTAACGTACGCCCCGTTCTCACGAATTGTTTCCATGTTCTATCCTCGTATTGCGTATATTTCAATTACCTTTTAAGACCAACAAAACTACACTTATATAGCCTATACTTACCTCGAGCCTTATACCTCTGTTCACGACACTTTGTCCCGGAAATACCTCCGATTATGAGTCCCCATTAACTTAAGCAGGATAAAATAAGCGCAGTGTAGATACGATCAAGGAATTTCCAAGGACTTGATTCGATTATCATCGGCTGTATCAGATTCAAATCGGAATTTCTCGGCAGTCGTCCGAATACCGTTAACTCAAGTAAGTAACTCCGCGAGCTATTTGGTTTCATGAACGAGCTCAAAGGATAAGGGGGTGGGGAGGGGGTGGATGGGTCGATGATCAGCGCAAATGCTCCGGGCAAGGGGCTCGAAATCATCGGTTTCGCGATATGTACGCTCTCCCAGGCGGTGCTGGAACCTCGAGGGCCTCGACACAACGCTCGATACGCGCTTATCGTACAGAGACGGATGCTCCATTATGTCCACATGCTCGACATGCCGGCCGCTTCAATTGAATCGTTCGCCAGATTACCCAATGACGCATAATGCCCGCCCGTGCTGGCCTCTACGTCTGTACGTGAAATCGTACACACGTATACAGGCATGCAAACACAACGCCGATTGGGGCACGCGCGCACCCTCTTGCTCACCTCTCTTACCCGATCGTCCTCATTCTCTTCCACCCCTATGCAGTTACTACCCCCATGCACAGCCTTTCACCCGCCACTACCACCATCGTCGTTGCCGAACGGATGCAGGTATGCAGCTTCGCGGACTATTGTGGCCCTCTGAGTAATTCCAGACACGTAAAAGCAATTCTCGGAATCCTCCTCATTGTTATGCAATCACGGCTGCCGGCCAGCGCAAACCGAACGGGATCATAATTTTGTCGAGAAGCCGGTAATGCCGCGACGGCCGTGCCGCTGACGCGCCAAGTGTCCTGTTTCCTTTGACGCACGTAACGTATGCGACGATACGTGGACTACCACGCGATCAGGGGGTTGCTGCCTTGGCCACGCGACTGCGTACCACCCCGCGGCTCGGCCGCAATCGCTGGAATTCGCATTGGACACCGTCTGCACCCAACGATCGCTCATACTGATGACAAGTACAGGACCGGTACTCCTCTATGTGAATCGAAGACAGTTCACGCTTACTAAGTGTTTGGTCTGAAGTGGCATTGCGGATTATTTTATTCATTTGCGAAAGGATACGAGAAGGGAAAATTTCTTTTTTAAGTATTATTAGAAATAAACGAATAACATTCGAGGATCTTTGTATATATAAGATTCGGAATCTTGTAATAAATGAACTCACGAAAGTATTTGTCTTTTGAGAATCGAATATTAATAGTACACTTACGCAAGGAAATTGAGAAATTGGCAAAGGATGAAGTTGATCAGTTTGGCTTCCGAGAGATTTATATAAGAAATTTACAGAGAAGTTTACTGATAATTTTCTAAAGTAAGAGGAGGAAGCGTTTTACTTCGATTCGAAGTTGAATTTTCTTATATTGATAACAACGTATGGTTATACGTATCAACTATATTATTATTATTATTATTATGTTAATATAGTAATGATAGGAAGAGGAGGAATCAGTATACTTTACGCTATTCTTTCTCTATTCTTTTATTCATATCTCGATTCCACTATCTTGATCCAGGTTTCATTGAAAGTCAGGAAATGAAAAGTTGAAAATACTAACCACAGTACACCTCAACACGAAACAACACAGCAAGGTATACTTAGGAACGCAACCAGTTTATTACAGCGTAGTTCGAGCATCCAATCTAACTGTTGGCCTAGTCTCTGTTCCACGAAGATTTGAGAGTCCACGCTACGAATGTTTCAACCGTGAAAGTTTTCAAATTATAAATCACTCAATTCCAGAGATTAACCGCGTCTAGCGGGGATACTTCCTAAGAGTGGTAATTTATCACGTTTTCGTAGTTGCTCGGACGATGCTCGAGGCATTCGTCAGTTTTCAGCAGCAATTACATGTACCCTGTTATTCGTAGACCCGTTTCCCGAGCAACAGTTATTATGTTCCACAGTTATATAACATCAGCAGGAACCGTTCTTCGAAGTCGAGCCACGCGCGAGGCATCAAACATAGAGTCGGATCTGGAAAAACTTATCTACGTTTCCTTCAGAAACGATCGCCAGCTTTAAAGCCTCTCGAGATATATCTCGAGTACATGTATATACTTTCTCGAGCCGGCTTCTGAAAATTTCGTAGGAGGAAACGAAACATCGAGTGCAGTCGATGTATCCGCTATCGAGTAGGATAAAAACGGCGGGAAATCAAAGGGGCACGGCTTCCGGCTGCAGGAACGTTTGCGTTCGGTCGACGATGAACGTGCTAGCAAAGAGCGGCTGGCACGCGAGTTCCAACCGTATCGAACCAATGAACTCTTCCGTTGAGAAACGATTACACTGATATTTCCTTACTTACCTATGCTCTATGTGGAGGAAATAAATATAACATGATCGAAAGTTGAAGCTTCGAGTGACGTCACGGATTGACGTAATACGTAGAGTTGCGTATAGCATTTCATATATTTCACGGTACGGTTTTACGTATACCAGGAAATAGAAAATACATATAGAACTCTGTTTCTTACTGCGTCATATTTACCTTAGGGTAACAAACGAACGCGTTTATGCTAAAATTGTTTTTTAATAAAGTAGAAGATTTGTTCTCCAATTAACGTACTTCTTATTAAACTCTAATGAGTATATAATGAAACAGCAATCTATATATCCAACTTACTCGTTTCTTATTAAACTTTCGCGAATATATGTGACATATTTTTAAGATCGATTTACTTGCAAATGAAGCGTTCTTGTAATAGAAGATCAATCGATATATTCAGTTCATTTGTTTCTTATCAAACTCTGGTGAATATATATTTTTGTCAAATTTTTAACACCCACCTCTTTGAAAATGAAGTTTATAATAAAACATCAGTCTATGTAGCCAATTTACTTAACCATATAAAGTTGTCTCTTTTTGTGTTGCACCATTACTTTAGTATCAACTGTGAATTTCGCTATACTTCACACCATCCGTGACAAGGTCTCAAGTCCTGACTGATTTTGCAATCACGTTACGCGTTTAAGAACGAGGATACGTAGAGATATAGCGGTATCGCGTTGATAACTACAGATAGAAGAGCATGTGGCAGGCGTAAGAGACGCGTAGGTGGGCCCTCGCACCGGTTTAAAGGTAACTTTCGACGAAGCACGGCTGCCAGGTTCACACTCTCGGGCCACATTGTTTTGCCGCGGGAAACTTGCGAGCTATTTAACGCCTTGCTAAAACCGCTCCGTTCTGCCGCAAGAACCTGAAACCCGCGTCGTGTATCTTCCACCTCTAGTCGCCCTCTTTCGGCTTGGCCCACCCTCTTGCACTCTCTTAACTACCCCCTCCGTTTAGAAACCCATGAGCCTGTTCCATCGACCAACTTCCAGCCAACTTCGCCTACATATTGTTCCCGTGAACGTGAGAGGAAGTGGCCCACCACGAGCTTCCGGCATTAAGGAAAGGCTCGACATGTTCACCCTTCAAAATTTCAAGAAACAACACCCGATGCAACTCCGAGATAAAAGGGTTTCACTTTCGAAATAGATTTGGGAAAACTTTTTTTCCATTTCTTCCATTTCTTTCTTCTTTTTCTTTTTTTCTAATAAGTAACATCGAACGAATGATGATACGTATTGTGTAAAATATATGTTTGGAGAACGTTTTTGGTGATAGAGTGAATTTTATATTAAAAGTGTGTTGGTTTTGAATCGGGGTTGGTCCACTATGGGTATTTAATCGTTGAAGTAGCCGAGTTTTATGTTTCATATTTAATCATAGATATTGTTCCAGATTGCGATCCAGTCTTTACATACTCGTCCATTTCTTCATCCACAACAACCTTTCGAGAATAGCAGTTTTTAATATTCTACGTCTGCCATACATCTTTCTCCATTTTTATTTCTCTGCCTACGCTTTCCTTAACATATTCATATGTTAGGGGATTCATAGCAATTTCTTTATACCTTCATTTTTAATAAAAATGTTTATCTAAATCGATACTATCTTTCATACTTACGATATTTAAATGTGGCAATTCGAATAAACTAATTGTAATCAATGTAAACGTAATCAGTGTAAATCATATTTCACAACTAGTTTCGAGTATCTCTGAAAGCAGAATTTTCTTTTTAATATAATTTCGATAAAGATAGTGAAATTAGAATATCGAGCAGATATTTTAACTTTATTATCCTCTTGAAATGATGATACTGCAAATATCAGAGGTCACAGTTTCTCGAACGCATTTGATTCTCATATGGAAGCTGAGTTTCCATCAGTCACGGAAATAGGTTCGAGTTTCAAGGTAGGAACGGTATCAATTATTCGTCCCACTTTATTCCCCGTATAGACACGGTTTCCAGAAATAATTTTATCCACGAGCGCATTTCAATTTTCATCCGTGGCCCCATTTTCCTGGCGATATTAACTTAACGACAGTAATACGCCCGTGGCCCACACATTAGATGCATCATTGTCACGTGGCGAGGGCGCGGGACAACCTCGAAATTAAACTTTTCCTTTAGAACGAAGTGGGGCGCGATAATGACCGCATACTCGCCTAGGAACACGTAATTGAGTCACAATGACTGTACCATCGGTTACGGTTTATGGCCATTATAGCAGCTCCTAGTGGAATGCGTGATTTCACACCGTGAACTGATTGCAACTAATGTCATGTACGAAAAACAACGATCGTGATTAGTAATTTTATTTCATGACGTACGAGTGTATCAAATTTCGCGATAAATTTGCTAGAAAAATCTGAAACAAGATAGTAACAATTAATATATCTGAAATAGTATAGCTCGGCTGTAGAGATTTTGTAATATTTTTATTTTTTTCGTGTGCAGCCATTAAAAATAAAAGTTGATGTATTTTCATTAAGAGTAAGAAAAATATCTTTTCTGTCTGATAAAAAAATTTTTATTTTTGTAAATAAAATATTTCAGCTTTCGGATATTTAATGGAATACAGAAGTAACTTGCATATATTGAAACGTTTATGTATGCTATTATAATACAATTAATTTATGATTGATATCATTTCTGCTGACCGATCTAAATTCGGTCCCACCCCTTTTGTTAAAAGTATTGACATTTTTGTGTTAATAAGCAAATAGAAACGACAGATGCAAACTGCATTAGGAATATTATATTTGACTGAAAGATACGTATCTTAGTAGGTGTGTCTCGCTCATATGGGAATATTCCAATTTCCTCTTCCAAGAATCATTTTATCTTTCTCAAGATCCTGCATCGTACGAAGAATGAAGTACCCTCGATCAATTTATGGATATCCAAGAATTTCATAATTTCTTTGCAAAAACTTTCACGATATTGCCTGTTATTCGTGTAAGAGGATCTTCTACCCTTTTCTGCTTTCCTAACATCATAATTATTCGCATAAGAGGATCTTACGATCTTAGTAATGTAAAAATACCATCACGACATAGTACCGCGCCAGAAAAATTTACTTATAATTCTCAATGAGAATTGATTGTAAAATTCATCCAGATAAAAAAAAAGCATAACCTAGAAAGATAAAAAAAAAGCGTAAATCGTAAGGTTGCTGTTTTTAATGTTAACTTTGATTTAGATTTACAAGTCATATAGTATACATTTTTTTAATTAATTGAGATATAAGTACATATGACAATTGAAGAATGCTTTAAACAAATTTCCATTGGTATTTGTACATTAGCTATATATATGTGTAACATTTTTCAAATTACACATCATGTCAAATACTCATATCTCATATGTTTACACACTGCGAGATAATTATTTCCAATCGACGATCTATATCTAACTAATATACATATATAACTAACGATATATAACTAACTTTGTAAATTTGATTTACATGTGAGCCATGGCGTTTGTATTGATCTCTGAAACTCTTTTCCATTACTTAGCGTCCATCGAGTCTCTTGCTTCTCCCGTTGATTTATACGTCGCGTGGACCACGCCCGAGGTGCACAAGCCGCATAATATTTATAAGCGACCATGTGCACCGGCAGCACGGTGCTTCACACACGTCCGCCCGCATCGTGAGACAATGAGGCCGACATAAAGGAAGTAAAAGCGCGGGAACGCTGCAATTGAGGTGAATGCGTGCCACATGAGATATGCGCGGCTGCGCGAGGCACCAGCCGGAAATATATCGCGAATCCCGCGAACGATATTGTTATAACGAATGGTCCTTTGCGGGCTGCGTTTCGCCGCGATTCATCGTTTGAATTGGAAATCGAAATTAGAGAAATCGAGGATGAAACCGTCGGATTTGTTTCGATAACAGTACTCTCTGCAGTTGCATAATATTCGGAAAATTGAGAATGAAACAGACAAACTATGAAACGAACGATTGAAATTAACAGTTGCGTGAAAGCAAAAGAGAAGTGAAAAGACTGCGGACACATAAATCGTTAGATATACGGGAATTTTGTATCTGCTTTCTGCTGCATAAATTACCTAAATATAAAAACTGTTAAAAAAGGCACATAGCACCTGACTGAAGAATTATTCCTCTTTTTCTGTGTGATACATTTTATACAATGGCGGTTCTATAAATTTAGTAATTAATTTGACAACGTAGTGAAAATTGCAAGGATATAAAGTAATTTTTTAAGTTTTACTAAGGCGTTTCGTGGCGAATTATTTAGACAAGATATGAAACGCACGTATGTATTTCAAGATACATTTCTTTGACCTCCTACATAGGAAAGCTTGAAATTGCGGAAACGCTATGTACGTTCTCGAACTATGTCGCTGGTTTCATCTGGCAAATAGTTTCTCGTTGACGGCATACACGGGCCGTCAGTTATAAAATAATCACAGACGATATTTAAAACGTGCACGGAATGACGAGTTTCTTGCGTATCAGCGGTCCGTTGAAAATGATATTTAAGCAAAACAAGATTCGAGCCGGTGTAATTGCGGTAAAACAAGGTTTTCGTGTACCGTGATTTCCGGCGATTACCATTTCGCTTTCATCAACGACGAAACTTGAGGGATCGTAAGATTAACATTTATAACGCAGTGTTTCGCTGCGTGCTTTTTTAATTTCCCTAGCCGTACCCTTTCGATCGAGGCCGATCGGCCGCAATTTTTTCGTCAGTTTCTGCGTTCCACTTTCGTTTCGTTTCGCTTCGTTTCGTTTCGTTTTGTTTCCTGAATACTCTATACACTCCGACGTATACACAACGCAGCGCGCGTATTTTCTCTCTCCGTTTTGTGCTTTCATGGTAACGAGCTATGTATCTGCAACGATAATTAAAAATTTGATGGATCGCGTGATGGTTGTAAAAAGTAATTTGGAGAGATGCAATCAAAACCCTGAATACGGGTCACAGCGGGTATACTCGAAAGGAAAATAGCTGCACGATGACCGTACCAAGCGGCTTCATTACGAACAGATAGATTTTATCGTTTGTTTCACTTTAATGGCGTTTCGCCACGATGAAAACGGAACGAATAAAAACGCGTAGTACATGGTGAACAGTTTGGGATACTCGAACGTTCCAACGATAGCCGTGTCTCTGTTTTACCTTCATCTCGTCCTGTGAATGATTAATCATCGTTTAAATATAGCTTGTCCCTTGCAGGACGCACAAGGGGGTTGATTCCTCGTGTAAGAAATTGGTGGTGGCCCGCTTTTCGGCAATTATCCCCTGTCACATGCCTCGAACGATCTTCGAACCATTGATCTTTCCCTCTGTACGTTCTGACAATGACAATAACGGTAATGTTCTCGATTCCATTGTACAGCAACGATTTGCAATATTGCGACATCATCGCTGCCCCTTGCCGTGAGAATCGCTATAAAACGAAATATAAAACCAGACCTTAGGTAGGAGTATTCTTACTATAATTGTCTACGAATGTTTTACTGCCGAAATTTTATAGTTAATACGGCAAATTTGGCCGATATTGAAAACGAAATCATTTATTTACATATTTACGAATTGGATATTTTTGTGCGCGTATACGTCGCACGTGAAAAATTGAATCAGTTTAAAATGTAGCTGATACCTTAAATAAAAAATTATCGTACAGTTATACGAAAAAATTGAAATATCTTTTCTTTTATTTCAGGTAAGTTTCCCTGTTAAACTCGGAGGCTAGTCCAGCGACGCGTAAAGTGAGTATGTGCGTTTTAGCGAAACCATAAAATATTCAGTGTTACAAAGGCGGCCTTTTTCTATTGCCGTTTTATCTATTTGCATATGATTTGCTCTTACATTTCTCATTCTTCTGCAATTACACTGAAAGAGCAGAAAAGGAAGTAAACGATAGAAGATGAGGAAAGAAGGAAACAGCGAAGCCACGTAATTTCACTTTGTCTCGCGCTCATCGAACAATTACACGGAATTGCGCAAAGTGCTCGCATTAAACATTTTAACGAGAATTAATGGGCGGCTGTTGCTCGGCGATCGACCCTCTGCTCCGCAAAATGAAGGAAAAAGTTGAGGTTATTGTCATTATCGGATCAGTTACGTGGCGCTTAATCCATTCGTTGTAATTAACGCGTCTAATACTTAACGCTCGAGTAGAAAATGGTCGGATCTTCCGCGCGAGATGCTGCACAAAAATTGAATTTATTGGATTTCAGTATAGAAGCAAAATCGATGAATAATTTGCTAATTAAAACGCTGTTAAATGTAGTACATCAATTAATAGAAAATTTTTGCCAAGTTAAACAGCACTATATTTCATCGGAGTAAACATTGTTTCTATCGTATTACAATTTTAACAATTGATTGATTGACCAATTACTTGAACAAGTGCAGCCTCGTTTTACCATTAATTCTGCACTATAATTACGCCTGTTAGTTAATCGAACCGATATAGCTAGTCGAATTACTCGTTCGAAAACAAATGGTCCAGAATATTGAAGCTTGATGTTAAATAATTTGTACCTTCGATTTGTACGGCTACCACCTGTCGATATTGCATCGTGCGTAATCTTTCTTTTTACGTTCAACTCGTTATAATTTCTGTTATGCTTGAAATCTTATATTCAAACATCGTAGCTTGTATAGGAAGTATAAAAAGTTGGGATAATTGAACTATTTTTATGCGCATACTGTATGGATTCCACTATGCGCTAGAAATTATAAAGCTAGATTGAAACGGGTGTATGATGAACATACGAATCGATACTACTAAGCTACTAATTTTCTAGATATGCACGTAATTTGAAACGCAGTTATAGATTATTCCCCAAAATATCGCAAAATTGATTGCTCGAAACGGCTGTAATGGCAATGCGACTGCTTCAGGAAAATTTGATTAAATGAATAATTAAACTATTTCGTAACAACGACAAACTAAAATATGTATTTCCTATGCACAATTTACGTACTTTTCTTCCGGTTGAATTTAAAGTTAGTGTAAATAAAAGATTTGTATTTCAAGTGATAGTAACTTAGTTCGCAAGAAATGAAGCTTCGTATTTCATTGAACGAGATAGTGTCTTTGGTAGAGAATCACATAGCGAATTCACGAGTCCCCAATTATAATGCCGCGTTGTTGTGTTTTGGAAACAATGGCTACTATAATGACTAACAGGCAGCCTGCAGGTATTCGTACTAAACGGTGCATTTCCGTACATTTACGGAAGCAAATGCAATGCACCCCATTGCCGAAATTGTGCCGGCTGGTATTGCAAGGAATTGTATCAATAACATATGCGTGGAATTTCGTGGAAAATAAATAATAACGGACAGAAAATTGTTCTTGAATACGTGTAGCTCAGAATCATACATAAGTGCAAACATCAGCGATGTCATTAACGAAATTAACAGAATCTTAAGACAATCTAAACGCAGGTTGGCATATTTTTTATTTTAATATATTTTTCTCTATGTACCTTTCCTTTTCACATAGAATTCCTTCATATAATACACTGTCACTTAAAAAATGAACAACATTTTATAAAAAGTGAACGGAGAACTTTCATTGTTCGTTAATTAACTTGTTCCAACATTAACAAACGAATTTGTTTTAATATTTCCACTTTAACAAATTTGTCGACATTAACAACGATTTTAATTATGAATCCAATTAAAGTTAGTATATCGGGTTTTACATTTATCAGCAAGAGGAGGCAACGAAATTAATGTTTACAACAGTTGTACCGTAAATCGTGAGTATTCTCCGCTCAGTTACCACTACTTTTACAATTTTGCATTGAATTCATTTCTCGAAAATATAAAATTTATGCCGGTGGCCAATCGAAAGTATGCTGTTGTCCCGTGTAATACAATGATTCAAACTGGAAATGCATACTCGTTTATCTTATTTCATTGTTTATTTCGAAAATATAACAGATGAAATCATAGATTAATCTGGCTCGAGCTAAATAAGCTTCGGAAGCTTCCAACGTTCACAAATGATGACGTAGAAATATTACTGAGAATCATTAGATTATTGGCACCATTTAATGCATAAAACAATCGATGTCGTTGTGTATATTTGAGAGTAATAAAAATTCGAAATTATGGAAACATTTGTAACGTAAGAAAGTGTTGCTTGCGATGAAATTGGAAAGTATAGTAAAGACAGCAAAGTAATGTAATAAAACATTATATACAATGACAGAAGTGAAAATCCATATCGTCTTATTTATTATTTACAATAGAAAATACAAAGTGAGACTGCGTACAAAATTTATTTCTAACCATAACAATCTAAAACTCAACTAACAAATTTACAACTCATTTTCTTCGCCTATTACCATTCCACACCAAACTACTTCCTCGCGTCGTTACAGTAACATTCTTGAAAAAAACTGTCGGTGGAAACGAGCAAAATTCCATTCAACGCCATTTCATTCGTTGCCCATTTAATAAACCGTATTTATTACGTGACCACGTACAGGCAATGAAATATCGAGATAGAGAGAGAGAGAGAGAGAGAAAGTGGAAGAAAGAAAAGAAAAAAAAGCAAGACCAACTCGTATAACGAAGCGCGATATTTCGGAACTAGGTTCCACGGCCGTATACCTATTTGACGTGTCTGCGCGAGAAAGCGGGGGAAAAGATAGAGGGGGTTGAATCCAATTCAACTATGGCATCGACTTGTTTTGGTCATCGAAATCCTTTTTTTCCCCTGCCCTCTCTGCAACGTGTCGCGGCGAAGTCCGACAAAAACGAGCAAGTGTAGCGTGTAACGAGCGAGGTACACCTTTCTATTTTTTATTTTTCTTTGTCGCTTTTCCCCTTTTTTTCTATCGCTAGCACCCGTCGTTGGTATCCGCAGCGACAAGAGAAATGTCGCGAGCAGAAAAACGCGAGCGCCCGATCGACACGCGTCCTACCGTGAAATCGCTTGTTAACTTTTCTTAGTCGATTGTCGTTTCTTCTTCTTTCGGAGATCTATTCGTGAAGTTCAAGTCTTTACGCGAGGGTAAAACTGTGAAGCTTAGTGGTTTAACTGAAAACGTGTTGCGACAAACTGTCGTTCTAATCTAACGTCAGAAGAATCGAATAGGTAGATACAATGCGATCCATAAGTAGGTATTAGGCTATGACATAGCTCAAAAGATGTCATTAATTTCATTATTATTAAGTTATAGTGCAGGCAAAGTTAGCTAGTCTTTCCCTTATACAAATTTTATTATAATTTAAGTAAAATTAGATAAAATTGTTATTTGTCTAAGATACTATAATCTCTATGTCAATCTAAGATTTCGAATCAGACAATAATTCACAAAAGTTTCAATAATTTTCTAATAACATTTGAGACTCATATTTCATCAGCTTTATATTTATCAGCTCATATTTAATGAGCTTCATATTTTATTCATTCGTCAGACCGGTAATTCGTCGGAATATCCACTGTTTAATTATATCCTGAAACGAGGATTCGTTCGATAACAGAGGACGCTGAAAATTCGAATACGATATACAGAGTTGGAGAAGAATGATTACGAGAATTGCGTGGTAGAATGCAGATCGTATGGGTGACGATAGACATGGAAAGAATGCAGTAGGAAGAATGCAGATCGCGACGGAGACGGTTAGGCTTTGAAAGAATGTTGGCGAAAGAATGCAAATTATGAGGATGGCGACAGGGTTTTAAAAAATGCGGTTGCGAGAGCGTATGGACTACATGGACAATAGGACACTTGGAAAGAATAGTGTGGGAATTGAAATGTCGATGGGAGTGTCAATAGGATAGTATCTATCGATTGCCAAATTGTGAAGGATACTGTTTACGTAATACTTCTGTTGACGAGATCTGTAGGGATCAATGGAATTCACTGGTTTAGGAGGTTCAGAAAACCGAACACGTTCGCCGTGTGAAATAAATATCGATTTGAATAAAAAATGCAAATTGAAAGTCACGAAAGCTTGAGAGAATATTTCGTAATAGTATATGTAAAGAACGTATGTATAGTTTCATAATAAATCTTATAGAAAAAAAGATATATAGGACAGTAATAAAGATGAGATACGTAGTGAAGGGATTAAAAGATTCCATCGTCATGTAAATTACTATGTTTCGTGAAATTATATGTATAATATAATAATCTTTAATCTGGAATTATTATATGCATTAATACGTTTCTTTTAATTTGTTGGAGACTCGTAAACAATGAAACCCGATTATCGTATAAGTTAAGAATACTCGTAGGATTAACGATTTGTCCAGTACATATTTAGACTAATGTCTAAAATCTAAAAGAGGTAAATACGAGCAGTACCCGTATCGTTCCGTCAACCGTGTTTTCCAAGAAATACCGTTTTATCAGCTATCTTTTCACGTATCCTTGAGGATAGTCTATAGCCTGGAACTAGGAACGAACAGGTTATAAATAGAGAAATACAGGGAAAGAACAGTTGTTAAGTAACAAAGCGCATTAATTTCATAACTATACTTAAAATCAAGTACTATCTGGATTAACAACTGAAATCTAATATTACCTCGCTTCACACTATACACCTTCGGCCAGGGTTCGTTTTAAATATACCCGTACATACGTTAATGGCTACACGTCAGTACCTTATCCACTCTTGCAAACGTAGACCATTACTTTACTTATTTTTACACGTTTCCTACACTTCGTAAGTAATTGGTCTATCGATCAACTCTCACATTTATTCACATCAGTATACTACTAAAAATATAAGACAGTTTGTCGAAATAAAACATTTCTATATTTTAGTTACACTATAATTTGATGTAATGCATTATGTCTTCAAAACTATCCCAAAAATCTGTTTTATTGACGATTAAGAATAGATAATATTTCCCGTAGGGTAAACAGAATTGAATCCTAGAAGGAATAAAACCCAAGTACAAAAGCCATCATAATCAACGAGCACAGACACCTTTCCATCATTGTCGGCGAATTATTCGAAAAAATGTGTTCCTATTAATTAGTAACTAATAAACGGTAAAAACTAATTTTATTCGTAAGCTGAAATACGTAAATTGTGTGCCGAAGAGGTTAAAATCTAAGCTGAAAACATGTATATTCTAATCCATCAAAATTACCAAGCAATTACTACTGGACATAATAAAACCACGAAGCTCGTCTATCGCACTTTTCTTCCATTCTCGGAAAACATGGCCTGGTCACCACCCACGTGTTCCGCTCGCACACGCGAGGTTAACCCACGCGTTCCCTCGATGTTCGCGCGATTCGCAAGCCGATAGCGCGGCCGCGAATCGTCACGACTTCTCATCATTCCTTTTCATGCCATTGCAAGCCAACTGGTTTCGATAACTGAATTTGGTTCGTGCGCGCGCACGTGCTATCCCGGAACATCGCTCGAGCGAAATTAACGCGCGCGTTGGCAAATAAGCACGGGGAACACGCGATGCTGCCGGTTGAGCGTCGCGTTGGCCGCTGTTGCGGTGTGCATTACAGATGTAATTAAGATAACTGAGGTGAGGGCAGCTATGCACAATAGCTGATATATGCGCCGATGGATTCGCGCAAACGGCGGCTAGGCCGGTTACATAATCGTATCTGAGCGGCTATCCGCAGAAATCTTGGCTCTGGACGTCCGTTCCGCGTACCGATTTCCCTTTGATGTCGATTCATGAGTAATGGCTGCTACGAGCCGCGTCGCAATTTTTCACCAGGCTTCACTTGCACGCGTGTCACCGAGTATTGTTCCAACCGGTTCGCGTGCGATCAGTTTCCGATTGGTTGATAAAAATCTCGTTACAACCGTACTCGAATTATAGAAAGCTAACTTGACAGGAACACGACAGAGATCGTATCTTTATTTCGAACGTTTGAATCCCTTCGCGTGTGCGAATGTGCTTTTGCGAACGTTAATGATGCACTCCTAGGGGAATAGATTCTCGAGGTTGGGTTTGATGCGATTGTTTCGTGATTTCAAGTGTCAAAAATTGTAAACAATGTTGTAAGCAACTATAGATGTGCATTATTGATAGCGTTCTTGTTTATTTGTACATTTGTATATTACGTGCTTACGTTTAGGCGATTTTGGTGCTACTGGAAATATGGAAATGTAAAACGTAAGCAGATGGTACAGTGGCTCGTGAAAGTATTCGAGCTGCTATAAATACGATAGAATCATGACAGTTGTATTTCATTACGGTGCTAATCAAATTTCGAAATGTGTTATATAACATACATAATAATATTCATGGTTCCTGGAACTGTTCCAATACTTTTGCGAGCTACTCTATATGGGAATCAAGATTTTTCTTATAATTTCATGTAACATAAATTACGTACTAATTACTAACTTACATTTGATATATTGATATTTTATCATAAATGGAATATGATCTTCCCTAGTTTCTGACTTACTTAGTTAACTTTTTAGGTTTTTGCGACGTAATAGCTAGTAGTAAAATATATTACGATAAATAACTGCAATGGTAGCTTTCTCAAGCATTATAAAAAAAAATCTATAAAAATGTATGAAAATAAGAGGAAGCTCGAAACGATTATACGTATGTATCACGCAATTCGTCAAAATATTCGTCGGCAGCGGCGTGCACGAAGCAATTCGCTGCAGCAATTTCCCATAGAAACTAGTCTACATCCATCTCGCACGAGGTATAGAATTTTGCACATTAACCTACTCCTGTTATGTAACTTCCAAAGCATTCACGATAGTTCTGGAAGTATCCGTTAAACGTATGCAGGCAATGTTACCTTTCGAAAATTTATCGAAGAAATATCCAGAAACATTTGTGTTATATCGTATACAAGTATAAAGTAATCGTGTACAAAATATTCTCTGCTCTGTTTCTGTTATAATTCCGTTTCTATTTTCGTTTCTATTTTCAGTAGAAGTTTTCTATAGGTTTTTCGAGAAATATCGAACTCGTTTTACATTAACCGCTGGTGGAACAATGGACAAAACGTTTCTCGTAAAATAGAATGTTTTTCATTCTATACACGGTGAATATTTGAATTCTGACATCGATCCGTATTGCTTGAATAAGCAGAGGAAATTCTATTTCAATACTTGCCTTGAAGTTGCTTGCTGCCTTTCGCTGTAATTTAACAGTTTCTTATTAAGTTGCTGTCGAATGTAGTTCCATAGCTATGAGAAGTTCGAAAATGCGGGATGGCATACATTTTCGAAATATTTAAGCTCATTCAGAGACGGCGTCGCGCGTTCAATTCGAGTTTGTTCAAGTGATTAATGAAGTCGCGGCGAAACGTAAGCCCCGCGAAGCGCGCACCGAAAGCGTTCAATCAATCTGATTTATGTTTGATCGTGATTAACGCATTCACGGGCCGGACGCGCCGGATTTTTACAGCCGCTCCGACGAATGGACTTCATGAAGCGCGAACAAATACGTTGGCTAACTCGATTTTTGCAAGCGCCATGCGTAGTCTCCTGTTTTCGATTGTAATTTACAAAACTTCGCATTATGAAATTTTACACCGTCCGTTTGAATTTTATGTATTTCGACGCTTATAATTGATAATTAAATATTCACGGTTCAATTAATTCACGGGATTTTGCACGCTTTCACGTATTTTAATTTTTGGTGCAATTTCATTTTATGCAAGATTTGCTTTATATTCCTTTCAAGTCGTGTAATATCGTTTATTAGAAATATTCATTTAAACGTTTCTTGTATCCTATCATGATTATGCTGAAGCAAGATAAAATCATTTATTTGAAAAACATGTCAAATAATTTTTTACATTTCGTCTACTAATTCGCAAGAATGATTCTTTCTCACAAAACTATTTCTTTTATTTCGTAACTTTCAAAAGTATTCTTTGGATGTTAATTACTGCAAGAAAATAGTACCACGATTCATTATTCATGCACGCTTTACGCACAAAGTATCAAAAGCATTCATCCACTTTCTTCTTCATCACGAGACCTTTTCCCATTACTTTTATTAGTATCATATTTTCTACCACATATGAACACCTACATATAGTGTCTATAACCGTATTCGAAAATCGTCGGGCTGCCATGAACACGAGCGTCAATAAAACCACGTCTGCCAGACTTAACGATGAATCATTACGAGCATTTTGTTTATCAGTCGATGTACTTTCTATACTTTACCTCATTATAGCTTATGAAAGCTTTTTGATTTCTATTTTTTTACTTATCTCTATCTCTCCGAATTCCATATTTCTTACAAAATTTGATACAGAATTTATATAACTAAAATCTCAATTAGGTATAATTGTGACTCAATTGAAGTTTCGGAAATATTTTATGCTGCATGAATATCAGGGAAGTAGAAAGTTCCGTGATTATACAGAAATGTTTAAGCATACATGATTTTTGTCTTTCGTTTAGAGATGAATGAACGAAGCGTAATTGATTATTTCATAGTTTGTATCGATATAATTTTGCAAGCACGCTCGTGATCAATGTGTGGCTTCTTCGTCATGAGTACACATATATTAAACACAATTTTTAATAAAACCTAAAGAATAATCCTCCCTTGTTATTTCTCTCGTATAAATAAATTAAGAACATTTCGTTTGAGAGCGCAGTAACGCAACCAACTGGACAGAATTATGCAATAAGCTACAAATGAGAAAAAAGAAAGAGGGAGAGAACGGTAAAATGAAACAGTATCAGGAGCCTCGTGAAAGTTGTCTTAAAAAATCTCTCATTTCAGTGGACGCGTGGTTCATCAACGGTGAAACGAGTCGTAGTTAAAAATTTGATGGGGCAAAGCCACCGTTTCGCTATTTAAATGCAACGATCGATCATTTCCATCTGCTTCCTTTTCTAATTCCGTTTCGCGTATCTATCGAGCGAGTGAATTACCGCTGAAAGGAAGAGTTCATTGCAGATTAATCAGATATCGGTGCACCGACATGGTTCATTAAGTTTGCGAAGATATCGCAAATTGGATCACCCTTACAAATACCCAGTTCGCGTACCTATCTTGAATATTCCTCCGTGAATTTATTTCGCTATTCGGCGGAATTCAAGAGAGAAGCGTGAAACGGTGGAACATCGCCACCGCTTGTTTGAAAAGATAACAATATGAACCGTAAAATTTCACACGTTGCCATTCCCCTGAATAATAACTTCAAACTGGTTTAAACACGGTCCCTCGGCTACACACGCATTCACGAAACTGAAATTTTCTACGCTTTCTTAATTCATTTCTGCAAATATAACCTGCGAAACGTTATATGAAAATTTCAAATTGCAACATTCGAGACGCCGAGTCCATCTAAGGTATTGCTGATGATTCAGGATTCATTGGGCTTCAGACAGATGACATTGAATTCGTGTGTCCCGATACGATCAATTTCAGATATATTTAACTCGATACAGGTCATCTTAGGATCATTCGGATCAATCGACATGAACCTAGTTCAATTTGTTACTGTTTAAATATCGTTGAGGTTCTAGGATGCAGCATGGACAATTCTGTGTCTTTGACTTCGGATAACTCGGAATCGAAACTACTGTGAATGTTGTCCAAGGAGATGCCATCAAAGACCTCGCAGATCCGATGAGCCAGGTGACAATGGGGACCATGAAAATTGTAGGCGACCCTCAAGAGCAAATATTGCTGAAATTTTGGAAATTTTTAAGGTTCTCAATCTTAGCAATCTGAAGCCCTCGTGACCGTACTGAAACATTGAAGCTTTCAAAAATTGGAATAATCTTAGAATCTCTAAGACTCCAGATATGGTATTAACCCTAGGAAATCTGGGAATCCTAGGGAATTCTAAAGAACCCTAAATACACTTATTATTCATTATACGTTTGAAAAATCAGGATAATCTACACTTCCTTGGAATCTTCGAAGGTTTTTGATAATCTTACAACTTTCGAAGACTCTATGCTTCTTGACGACCTTGGAATCTCGGATGACCATTAATACCTTTGTTACGCCACGTGGATTTCCAGAGGCCGTTATTCCTAACCGTCGCTCGTGGCATCGCAGTATCGCGAGCGAACCGTCTCAAGTAGCTCAACACATACAATGTAGCGGCCAACATCAAACAGAGAGTTCGAGAAACGTCGATTCGTTTCGTTATTTCAAACACTCATAAGGTGACACGCGTGATCATGGCGTGATTAGTGGCGTGATCGGTGGCGTGACCCGAGCATGGTGGGGATCGTCTCCCATGAAACACAAAGGGCCCATCGAAGGGCAATCAGTATCGATCGAGGATCCAAGCGAAAAACACTAACGTCTCCAATGAATTACAAGTCGTCCAAATACAAAACACATTGTAAAGTCGAGTCGAATCATTACACCAAATTAACTGTATCATCTGTCAAATAATTTTATGGCGCATCACTATCCTGTTGTTTATATATATACATATATTGTCAAATATATAATTTTGTTAACTCTGTCAATTCAGTGTTAATCTCAACCAACCACCTCTGTCATCTTAACAGACACAGAGGAACGACTACTTCGCGGCATCGATTTTCTGAATCGTAGCGAGAATTTACGCCTCCCGCTGACGCGCTTTCCTCGCGATCGCGTCTCTCCGCGAACGGTCGTAACAACCTTAGATAGTTTTGGAACCTACTCTGGATAACTTTAAAAAATTCTTTTGACAAATTATATACGATTCCCAAAAACACGTATCGGTACGTAGATTTTATCTTCAGATAAAATGTAAACCACCATGTTTTGGTTCCTCTCTTACTTCTCTTATCCTCTCGATGGGTACCGCTTCTAGCTAAATTGTCTCATGATCATTTGATAGTAGCGGATCTAATTATACAGGCTAAACCGAGCTTGTCCCATAACCTAGTTTGCGGTGTATTTTGGACAGTCGAATCTCTACGCGTACAAATGTAGTCCATACTGGAACATGCTCTCGTATCGAATATTTGTATCGTAATGTCGTATTTTATCTTTTTTTTTTTCTTTTTTCATAAATCCACGTTACATTTGAGATTCCTATCGCAATCTTTTTCGTAAAAAAGTTATAAAATGAGAATTAAAATATCGTCGAATTATAAAAGTTTCGTAGATGGTTATGTATGGGAAAAGTTAGAGAATTCGAATTAAAATTTGAAACTTTATAGTATTATAAATTATACTGGTTTTTAAAACTGAAATTGCAATACTTCCGTGTTCTCCCCCTAATATCTAACGTTCTTATTCAGCGATTTACATTTAATTTTTTTAAAAGAATTTTTTTAAAAGAATCTTGTATGCTTTAGTCGTTCTGTCTACTATTGCAATAATATAAAGTTTGCAATCTTTCATACTTTTGAAATGATCGATACCAAGACCGCAGCACATTCCTAAAATCCTTCATAATTAATTCATTTGCACTTATCGTCTACATTCTAGATGAAATTACTCTGAAACAATATTCTCTAGTTTCTTTCCCATGCACCTGGCCATTGAACTTGTGTCAGCTGCACGAATACGCCAGCAAGCTTTGACTTTCCAGCAATCGAAACGGCTGCAAACGATGCCATCTGCATAGATGTTGTATCTATAATGAATAAGGGAATATGACGATGGTAGTTAAAGTCGCTGTTTGTCCCTTGTAGTCTCTATGTCGTGAAAGAACATGTGAGTTGCGCCGATGGCCGAACAGAGTGTCATTATTTTCGCATTTAAGCGTATTATAGTGGGTTCGATACTATCGCAATAGTCGAATAATAGAATAAGGGTTGAAAAGAATTTCTTGCAAAAAACGTGCGCTAACAACACTGGTTAGCTTAACGAGAACACGAATTCATTGTACGTGTAATTATTAACAGATTACTTGTTGAAATATATTCAAAGGAACAGTCCCTATTTTTAGAATTCTCGTGACAATTTACGTGGAGTTTTGATTCAAACTTTACGTTTTTTTAGAGAATATATTGTAGCTTTCAATATTTCAAAAAAAAAAAAAAGTTAAATTACTAAATAGAACGTACAAATAGAAAAAGGAACAAAATAAGGAAAGAGATTTCAAATTTGGATTCACTCAATCGCAATTCAAAATATATTAAATCCAAATGTTCCTACAATTGTCCTAACTTTAAAGAGAAACGAAGATGGAAAGAGCAAAATTATCACATCTTCGAGGCAAAGAATTGGTTCCTCGAAATTCTTCTCTAATTCCAAGCTGCCCTTCCTTACAATCCACCCTCCGTTTTATCGCAATAAACGAATTTCGATGGCGCTTCCGTTTAATTAGCAATATCATGGGACGATCGCGATGAAATTCGTTCCGTCGGAGGCAATATTATTTTCGTTTAAAGAATCGGACCCGTGAGAGGGTGTCTCGCTAAACAAGGGACAAGTCTACCCCAACGATCAACAGAAAGGGGAGGAAGAGTTTCAGACTGGCTGACGTCGGCTGGCCACTTGAAATGCCTGGCTGTCTGAAACCCAAATTATCGATACCGTGCATACATTATTCCGCTATTATTATGCTACGTTCCACGTTATCCCGCCGTTCAAATGCGAAAATATCAATCTTTCGAGCGCAACACCGATAATCCATGGTTCGAGACCGTCGTCACTCCATGATCCCGTCACACGCCATTACCTTTACCTCGTGCAACGCATCGAGAATACTTTTTTTATGTTTCATCTTCTTTGTCCTTCTCTTTTTTTCTACTTTTTTCTCTTCCTTTCTCTTTCTATTTTTTCTTTTTTTCTTCTTTGTTTCTTTTTTCTTTTTTTTTTTTTTATTTGCGCATTGTTCCCGATAGCACGAACGATAATACCACGCATTGGGACTTCGTTCCGGCAACATCGACGTTAATCTGGAGAGCGCGACAGAGACGAGCGTGAGAGAGACAGGGTGATTTAGAGGGGTAGGTCGGATAGAGGGGTGGGGACGAGACGCGCCGGTTGCGCCGAGGGGATGAAATTCGCATACCTGCACAAATATTTCGTGCATGTGCGTGGAAAATATCGAACCAACTTTCTCTTCGGTCCGTGGCGCGCGATACCTCGAATACCCTGAGCACAGGTTCCCTCCGATATAGACAAGAAGGGGATAAATTCTTTCGCTGGATTTATGCCAGTAATTAGAGAAACGTTATATCCCCTTACCTCGCGCCCCTTCACCTATCCTATCTCGCTATTGGCTGTATTAAATTTACGCCAGAGAAACGAAAGCTATTGTGGAATAAATAAATCCTTACTCGTTAAGCAAGCCTCGAATTGTATTACCTTCAGAAACATTCGACTCGTGTCGTGTATAGTTTCACTTGGAATTGTTGGATTGTTTTATCGTTATGCGTGCTTTGGCCGAATTTATTTAATATCTGCTTTCTAGATTTTGGAGATAGGAAGGTTTGAAATAGTTTAGAGAATGTATTGTATATCATGTGTGGAAATTTTGCTGGCAATATTGTGAGATATATCGAAACTAAAACGTTGAAGATCCAGCCTCGACCTGGTTTTGAAACTGTAATTTCGATGGAAAATCGTAGGAATTTTATAAGTTAAATGTTATGTAAAAATACGTGGTCAGTATTAATTTTCATTACTATGTTTCTAACTTGTAAAAATTCTCAGTATTTTCATGATCGCGAACGAGAACGAGATGTCGTGGGAAAATTGGTTCGCTGCAGTTTGATTTCTAAATGTCAAGCTCGTTAGGGTAAATGAGTTTCGCGGTCAGTAACATCATTATTATACGTTCTCTTTATCAAAATTTAATTTTTTTCTGCAGAGATTACAATTTGTTATGCAAATCCTGTTAAAAATTATTCTACATTTTTAATTTAGCTCATAAAGGAATAAATAACGAGTGAAATAATAATCAGAAAATTTTGATAAAAGTACTACATACGAAATCTTTACAATCTGAATGCTTCACTAATGACCATTACTATAAATGGAGAAATCTCGAAAAATACGTATATCTGTATTTTTGCACGCTTTTCCAACCACGCTTCATCTCGATGCTTAAGCAAATATGATTTCACGTCGAAAACGATAATTTCGATATCTTGAATGAAGATTCGTCGACAGAATGCCAAAACTCCCAGAGTCGAACTTGTATTGAGACGTGTTGTGGTCACCGGCAGAGTGTGCCATAAAAATCTGCGTTTTCGTCCGTGGAGAATAAATTGGCTCGTATATCAAAGCAAATTAACGCCGGCGTCCGCGCGGACAATTAACGATTTTCTATAGGCCACGAACCCACAGAGAGGTAGAAAGAGAGAGAGGAAGAGGCGTCGTTCGTTTTCCGGCTATAAATTTCGTCGACCTCGGCTCGGGCATTTTGCACATTCTACAGCTGCCGCCAATTTTATGTCTCGCCTGTTATGCTAGCTCTGTTATGGGCCTACGGTTAACGCTTACCTGTTGGCCGGTCTTATATCTTGATAACGACATGATCATCGGGTCGGCTCGATTTTTCCGTTGTTTTATATCAGACCAGCTACTCCGACGATTTATTTTCTTATTGAGATGTGGTCGATCAAGATAAAAAAAATTATGTAAAGGAGAGGAGAAAAACGGAAAAAAGGAAAACGAGAGAAAAAAGAACAAATTTGAAAGAGGAAAGAAAGTATAGATATTTGCGAAGCTTTTTTAAACGAACACATTATAAAAATTTTTGGTAAAAAATAATCATACGATACACAATAATTAAATCTGTATGTAGCGTATAGATACAGATTGAAACATGTTCAGGGAGAGATTAATATATGATTATACTGTTAAAAGGAGACTATATACAGATTTAATATTATGTCGATCATATGAACATAAACGTGTATTAGTTCTGTATATTTCTCTATAGCTCGTTATGAATAGAATTAAATTTTACAGTAGCGTATTTCATTGAAAGCGCTTCAGCAACACGAACAAGACCGGCTTTCATCCAGTTTGTCAGTAAAACGGCTTTAACCCCAGTTTTAAACACTTCCAAAGCTGCAATTTGTACTTTTAGCCGGTGCCAACTATCCTTTCCACTTTTACGACTAATTACAATCGCGTTTCATCGTCTATTTTCGAGCTAAAGAGTAATACTCGAAATGGTAACAGGCAAAGCATAATAGAGGTGCATATTAATTGGCTCTCTCGTCACCTAGTTCCTCTGCTTTCCGGTCTCCCCTCGTAATATCTTGTTATGTAACGCGTACGCCAAGAAACTTCGCCGTGTAATTTTCGACATTCTTGATAGTCCGGATTGAAGTTTAGCGAGACAGTTTCCGACTTCACGGACTATAAAACTAAAACTTACGACTCAGTTATTGTTACGTTACTAGGAGTTTTGAAAATAATTTCTTCTCCTGCTACATCAAACTTTATATCAATCAATAAGATATATATATAACGTAAGTTCTGTAGTTACTTCGTCTATGAACTAATAAGTAATATATTAATCGTGTCGTAAATAAATAAAACTGTTGAAGTAATTACTTCAAGAAAAACTCTAAACCTTTTCTTCTGTATATCCGTGACCTGGAGACCGCTGTTACGAATAGAACAGAATTTAGCGAAACA
This sequence comes from Bombus pyrosoma, assembly GCF_014825855.1. Taxonomy (NCBI): domain Eukaryota; kingdom Metazoa; phylum Arthropoda; class Insecta; order Hymenoptera; family Apidae; genus Bombus; species Bombus pyrosoma. The sequence goes on from NC_057775.1 coordinate 16,224,145, forward strand.
AAAAATTCAAAATATTCAAAATAAGGAGGGGTTCATATTGTTGTGCCTTTGAATATAAATTTTGTTTTGGTTTACAAGGTCTAGCAGATTTTTATCGTTGTTTCTCGTACCCTTCAGCTAGAGTTACGCACCAAGATTAACTTTTTTGGTAATGTCCTTTGCTATAAATATATGAACGTGCTCCCTATCTTCTTCCTATTGTATTGTAACACTGTAAGAGTGAGGATCTGGATAAGCATACACTATACCTGTACTTATTTCAATATATTTTTCTATTACAAGTTCATCCACCCGTTCCTCTATCAGTCAACCTCAACAGAAACTGTAATTAAATTCATAATAATATATCAACAATTAAAATGCATTGCCAGAAATATCGTTGGTTGATCAAATGACATCCTATCTTGATAATCGAATTATCGAAAACAAAGAAACGGTGAAGCTTCGAACAAAGTACGTATAAACAAGAGTGTAAAACATACAGGTTTTAAAACATCAAAGGAGAAAACTTCGTAGACAAGACATAAAGAAACTTGCACTTATATCGTCATCGAATCTACAACATATAACAGGAACCACGCTTCACTTACCTATTCCAGCTCGCAATTGCACATTTCGAAAAACCTTGAATACTCTCGCATCACATTGTCTATTAAACCAACGAATATTCACCCAGTAAAATTCTATAATTCTCTCGCAACTATTCCTTTTCAAAATTTTCGACAATTCGAATTCAAGCCGCGGGTTTTTCGCTGGGCGTTTGTATAATCTCGCGAGAGAGATAAATATTTTATGGAGTATCGGTTCTCTTCGCCAGCGTAGATCCGTTAACAGCAAAATTCCTGGAACTGTAGGTTCGTGAAAGTTTTATTTTAGGTCGCGATTTCGATCGAGTGACAGTTTAACGAACGTGTTCCCGTTGGGTAGGCGCGCTGCTGCTGCCCAACCATAAGTTCGAACAGACGTCACTCCCGTGGGCAATGCATGTTTCATCGGATCGATTTCCAAGTGACGTCATGTAGGTATTAACCGCGGTTTCTTTGAATTATTAAAACCGCCTGCACCCGACGTAACCCCACTGCCTTGCATGCATTCCTTCCTACGTAAGTTCAGTACTTTGACCTGTCGAGGATTACGTAGCACGACCATGTTATATGCTGCACCGTTCTCTATCTTATCTCCTCGTCGGCCGAGGAAAAACCATGGCGAGGGATGTAACTATTTTTTTTATGAGGGTTGCGTCGTTGCATCGGCCAGGCACAAGAGATTCATTCGAGATTATGTTTACGATTTTGTGGAAAATTGACAGAGAAGTTGGCTCACAGAGAGAATCGATAAATATCTAGCTGGTTTTGTAGACAGAAAGAATTGCAGAGATTCCTGCTTTTGTATCTTCCTTCTTTTTTTGTAGCAGGTATTATAATGTTTTATTCTTATTGTGAGTAGTATTTCATTTTAGGAAGACTCATTTCATAGATGGAACTCTCAGGGAATTGTAGTTTTAGAGAGATATGGAGATTTGTTAGTTTATAATATCAGAGATTTAATTACTTGAATTGTTTGAAAACTTATTTTCGCGAAGTTTACAGCCTAAGGGAATATTTGATCGACGTTAACAGTCTTTATACCGGAATTTTGTTCAGCCTTTGTACAACAATAATGAATAATAGAGACAATATGTGAGAAGTTTTCTACGATTTATATATCTTTCTGTGACAGTGTAGAACATAGCTTGAACACCATCGATTCGTTAATGTGCAATAGTTAATAAGATGTTTAAAATAAGAACAGTATCTTGTAAGCTGAAATATAGGATATCTAGCAAAGTGCAACTTCAATTTGAAATTTCACAAACTAACGAAATATAAGTATGTTATTCGAATATAACATGTAGGTCTAATAAATGAAAAGACTGTATCTTGATACTTGTAAGAAACGATATTTACACGATAGAAGTGGGCAAACTTTTCGCGAGATAACTACAGCATACTTTTACGATTATAGTTCAGGAGGCGATTATACGGTGCCTGAAAAGTTGGGAAGAGTGCTTTGGGAAGTTTTTAAATGTAAGTTCACCGTTTCCTCGGGAATCTTAAGCAACTCTTTCACGTTGCTCTCATATCGTTTCCTCGAATTTAAAAATGTATACAGGGCGCAGTTAAAAAAATTACATAGCCGTGACGCAGTAATAACAATTTTCTAGTATTTTGTTATGCTGTATCTATCGATTTCTCGTATGTAGTATTGGCAAGTTACAAGTGTTAAGCAACAATGATATTCCCAACAATATTTCAGATAATAATTTACTAAATTATTATCAATTGCGTGAGATGGCACATTAATCTATTTTTGACGACGTGCCAAATTGAAAATGTGCCAAGTTGTTGGTAAGCGCCAGATCGCGCGCTTTATAAATGTCTGCTAATGTTAACGAACTATATATATATATACATATATTGTATATGTAGAGCAACCAATAATAGATGCTAAGATATTAAATATGTTCAACATTTCAACGATATTGATCGTTCCAACAGAAAATAGAACAATTACAATTAGTTGTATGGATATCGTTATATCGAAAATAATTTGTAACAGTAGCAATGGAAATAAAGAAATGGGAGTGTAGATAGCTTTTATCGGGAGGAATGAAACCTTTCATAGATCTATTCCCAAAGCGTTGATCAACTTGAAATTGAATTACGTCGAATCTCGTTTTTGCAATTCAAAACCCGCAATTATTGCCCGACGTCTGACCATAATGAGAAAAGTAGTATGACGGCTTTGATCTTTATACCTTCGGTAATCTAGTTAAGCGTAAGATCAAAGGGACATTTTTTGCATTTTTTCAATTTCGCGCGTTATCGTATTCGCCGAATATCGCGCGTACTTGGATACTTTAAAGAAATCTCATTTCAGTCTTGACCGTAATTACTAAATTGCTGGTTATCAAGATTCCGGATTTTTCTTAAATCAGAGAGATTCACAGTTTGATTTGATCAAGAGATTTGCAGTTTAATTTATTCTGCAAACGCAAAATTTGTTGTGCTACTCTAAATACATCTCTGATTGAAAACATAAAACAGAACAGGACACATGAGAACGAGAGAAGCGCAGTATGTCAGGCGACCATAGTCGGTCGTAGTATGCAGAGATTACTTCATGGCAAGTGACTATAGTCGTTTGTAATAGTTAAAGGGTTAAGACGGAGAATCTTGGAACTAAAGACAGTTTAACCTGGTAACCGGAGTCATTGATCAATCAGAAACTTCTGCAACCACGTTATAGAATATTAATGACGCTGGATCAATTTCAAGTAGTTTGTTAGTTCTTGAAAATTTAAATACAATGTAAAATGTATTCTTATGGGATATACAAATCAATAAAACGATTTTAAGTATAAAAATAATAGTAGCATAAAAATATATACTAGTCCATTGAACAACCCTTATCGGTTCACGGGTGAAACTATCGAGAGGTGCGGATAATCGTCGCGAAATTCGATTAAGCACTTACTTTGGTGTAGTCTGGACACCAGGTCGTTTATAACGGTGCGAAACGTGGCCAGGCCAGTCGCAGGCGTTAGCTGGTCGCGTACATAACGAGACAACACACAGGTAACAGGTTCGAGAGAATAATTGCGAGTCGTCCAGCTGGGTCCGCTTTTTCGCGTTCAATGTACAATTATCGATCCAATTACGCGAAATAGAACGGTCGATTGTGTCGTTCGTTTAAGTAAGCTTTATTCAATTCCGGCGGTAATTGTGTTTTGACTTTGACGGGCTTTATACCGCGTGCAGTGGAAACGGGAAAGAGGGAACGAAACACAGGAAGAGAGACAGCCACTGTTGATCCGTGACGTGTCAAGCCAGACCGGAAATACAAACCGGAAATATCGGCACCACTTTGGCGCAACGATCGCTGTAAATCCCTCGATATCCGCGTTGCGCTCGCCTTCTGCCGCGTTTGCACGAGCAGAAAAACACTGTTTGCAAGGAACAATGAGGCCTGGATCACAATACTCGGCAAATAGATTGTTTGGAACATATCGGTCTGAACGCGTCGCATTGTCGCGTATTCCTGTTAAAAAGGTACATCGACTGACAAAAGTGTTCGCGGGGCTTTGAGAAACAATAAAAAGAGATCGAGCGAGAGAGGCCAACCAGGGAAACGAGCGTCGCATCGTTCAATCGTTCGACGCGACGCAACCTGCTGAATCAATGTGTATCCTCTGTTCGTGACGCGTAGGTAGGCTACGTGCATTCCAACTATTGTACCGTTTCTTTCGTTTCGTGCACTTCTTTCATTTCGTAATTGTTCCTGTTTGTAATCGGTTAGACAGTTGATTTTTTAAACGACGGTTCTTGTTGAATGTGTAACATCGATTTCTTTCGATGCAATGTCGTCAACTTGTTTTGCTTTAAATAAATGACGTTTTTAACATACAAATGGATAGAAAATTCTTACTTAGAATTTCATAGGTTTCGAGCATTGAATCTGCATACATATCATTCGAAGGGCTTTTAAAGAATTGAAATTTTTGTAAACATTCGTACAAAGATTTTCATGGCCCTATAACGAATTGTGGAATTTCGAATTATATTATCTTTCTACGACTTGCATAAACAATAACAAGCTGATAGTGATAAATCTTTTTGAGAGATTTGAAAAATACATTGTGTATGCCTACTTACAGAGAGAAAGATAATATAGCAACAATAATAATCGAAGTACGAAAATAAAGACGAACTTGTTATTTTGAGTGACTTGGTCTGGTAGATTGGCATCTTCCCCATTGGGCCACTAGGGACAACTATCATTTGTCTCGCATTACTAATCGTCGTGCACTCGTTTAACGCTTAGAATGACACCCGTCGTAATACACGGACGTTATCTGTAGAGGCAGCAACGTGACAGAGCGATGCCAGTTGGTTATATGGGGTCGTTGATCGATAAGACGATACCAGTTAACTGCGCGAGATACGACACCCTAAGCTTCTATCAAACTCCAAGTAACGCAGCCGTGAGAAGTGTGCACGAAAAGATGCGTTTCTGCGATCATTTCCTTAACAGTTAAATACATAGTTTTCTCGTCGTAATATAGGTTTCTATAAACTGGTCATTTATTTATCGTTTATTCTAACAAAAATGGTCATAATTTTCGATTTATCTTCATTTTTTGTTTAATTTGATATTATAAATAAACAGTATTTAAAGTAAAAATATTAATTCGTAATTTAAGAATCAAATGTTTAAGTATCTTCATGTTGCAGTATATTTTATGAATACATTACCATTTAAATTACACAAATGTAGAATTCAAACAGTATATTTAATACATTTCTGTACTCAACACGACGTTTTTGAAACGCACGTATTTCCACAAATTTTATAATTTATCAAAACATCTCTACAAAACTGCACGTAAAATATCTTATTGCAAACTGTTGGTTTTTTTTCCAAATAAAAATTTCCACGATTTAACATGAGCGTAGCATTCAAAAGGGCGTAAATTGGCCGGCTAATCGTACGCGTGTTTACTCAGTTAGGTTCTTTAATTAATCCAATGCTCGAAGCAACGAGTGCCTCGTGACCCACCGTCGTTGGTCCCGCTCTATGCAAATAACCGATATAACGTTTCTAAAGCTGGCACGGGGCTTAGTCGTCGAGTTACGTTCGTTAAAGTCGGTCGAATCCATCAATCTCGGGCCGCGTCTCCTGTCTGCGACGTTTATCCCCGTCGATTCGAAGGGCCACCCTACCGGGTTCAAAGAAAACATATTTTCCAAAGGGCCTCCGGCTAAAAATTAATATTCTTCTGCTGGTATCCTTTCGTTCCCTCGAACGATTCGACGTGTAACGTCCAAATAAGCAGGATCGAGAGAGGCGGAGAGCATTTCCCAAACTGTCAACCAATTAATCTTATTAATTTGTCCCCGCGTTCCAACGATCCCCTCGCGGTCTGCGTGATTTATGAAACGTTTAATTAAAGGTTTCATAAAGACGCTCAACGCCCCGTCTTTGGGTAACGCTCGAACGACCGATCCGTGCTCGTCGATCCGCGTTAATGATCGACTGAGGAGACGAGGCGAACGGTTACAAAGAAAATGAAAGTCTACGAGGTTTCCACGATCGATACATCCTCGCACGAATTGAATAATCGCGCGATTACTCGTGGAAGTTACGGCAGGTTACGTGGTAATTAGTTAGGATCGAGGTTTTCACGGCGCGTTGGCCTGCTTTCGCCGTAAATAGCGGTAATCGTTTACATAATGCCGTTGTTAATAATCTGTATCGAAAGCGCTTTGTAGAGAGTTCGTCGTGATAATGGCGAAGAGAAATCGACGTATTATGTGCCCGGTAAATCGTCCCCTGCCGTTCTTTTATACTCAGGTCTGAATATTTTTGTGATTTATAAGAATCAATTGTTCATTGTTCGGGCCGATGGAAGAATGAAAAATAGTCGATACGGAAATGAAATTTTCATTCGCTTTATTGTTCGCGTTTATGATCGATCGTTATGTTTAAATTTCATTTTTAAGAAAGTTTCAGGAATTTCATTCTCAGAAAGTTTTAGATTTCGTTGTTTCAAAGTTACGATTCACGCGAATAGTAATTAGTCACAGAAAAGAATTTAAAACGGATACGTAGATTTCTTTACGCGGTTCATGGACACGAAACTCTTTTATCAGTTATCTTTGATCAAATTAGCTTAACGGTCATTTCGAATAGTTTAACACGCTGTGAGCAGAAAGTTCCAGCGTAAATTTTCTAGCCGGAAAGAGAGCCAAAGGTACTAATTAGACGGATCCTAATTATTCGAAGCGTGCAACTGGCGCGTGTGCGATGTTGACAGTTAACGGGAACCTCGATTATCCCGCGTGCAACGCGAACGAAGCTAACGTTACTCACGTCTCTGTTCAAACGTTCCATAATTACGATGGGTAATTACGTTGTCGATTCTATTGAGCGAACATGGCTTCTAAGGTTGCAAGATGATGTCATTCTTTACCTATCGACGATCAACGATCGCTTTAACTTGCGCACGGTTGATGCTAGCGGCTCATTGTGAAAGTGAAATTATAAAAGCAGCAAATTTGATCAATATGCGTTTCTCTTTATCCTTCCCTTTCTATTCTTGTAATTACGTTACACGATAAGATGTATCTTTTTGTCTGTGATTATAGTAAGTCTACATTTTCATTTATATTTTTATAAGAACAATACAAGTTAAAACTAGAAGAAAAGTTTATACCACTTTCTAATGAAAATAGTCGTTATTTAAACTATACGCGTTAGTTCTGAAATATCTAGAGCGAAGAAAAAATATATTCTAACGTCAGTCCATCATTCGTCGAACGAATATCTTAACCAATTCGCTTATTCGAGCTGTGAGCTGGTCCTCGTCCAAAATTTAATATCCCAATCAGCTGTCACCCGCAGAAAAGAGCGTCAGTCCCTTTTGTCCGAGAATCGTCGAGATTTGACCAACTGACCGAATGGAAGTGCCATTTTCGATCATGACGAGAACGAACTCAATTAAACGTCGCTTTGCTTGGAATGAAATCATTCGGAAGCATCTGTGTCTGTAACAGCAACTTGATATCACGTCTAGTAATTACTTCGTCCAGGGTATCTTCAAAGGTACTTTGAGAACGTCTCTTTGAATCTTTTTCAGTCAACGATGGCCTTTCCATGGCTAATGAACTAGAAGCACGAATCAGTCGATTACAGCTACGATCTTTTCGCAAAGAAAACCATATTATTACTAACCTCTTGATTTTTCTCCAGGCGTAGTAATCGTGCAACATGTTTTTTTTATCAGAACAAATGAAATACGACGAGTTTATCATGTACAGAATTAATCCGATTAATCGAATCGCTTATTTTTGTAGACACGAGAAAACGTTTACGTAGATTAATTTTTTGTTTACGATATAAACAATTATGAAATATTTGTAATTACAAGCTATAAAACTCTCTGTTTGAACCATAAACTCGTTTGGTAATTTAATTTTAACTTAACATAATTTTAGCTTAATTTTACCTATCATCGTTAGACTGCGGATGAACACGAAAATGTTTGGAATGTAATATGTAAAAGTATAAAAAAATACATGTAGTGAAGTAGTTTGTATTGTTAAATTGTAAAATTTAGGGGATGAAACAAATCTACTATATACGTTCTATTTCTTTAACTATTTCTATAAAAATACATATTTGCGTGAGAATCTGCAGTCTGATTATCATGATTCATAGTTAAAAGTGTAACTTCTGACAGATTCATCGATGGTGATGTTTCTCGCGTTATTAAAAACCAAGACAGCGATTGAAAAAATGACTAAACAGAATGTTTGTAAACCACGTAACAATGTTCAAATGGTAAATTACAGCCGTCACGAAGAAATTTGCATGTGAATAGTGTCGAATGGATTCGACATTTTCGGACGCGGGGAAAAGAATTTACGCGCGCCATTAGCGTCCCGACGATGGTTAAATGTTTTTGTAAAGCTGTCACCGTTCAGTTTTATAGCGGTGATCGTTGCGGAACTTTTACATTTTCGTCCAGGCGATGATTCACTGGTTGAGCTAGGGCCGTAATCAAGAACGAATCGTTGCGAAAAATCCTGCGACCGAAATAGGGAAAGGGACAGACACTCGTTTCGTGAACGAGTTTTCAATCCTACGATTCAATTAGCCTTTTTTCAATTTGCATTAATAACACGGCATGCGATGCAAGCGAATTGCCTGTATAAATAAAATTTGATTTTTTCCTGTTGGCTTAAAAAAAGGCTTTATAGAACTGGTTCATAAAAGGTCCAAGCATTTTATGTTGTTAGGTTTCGCCAAAAAATCGGTGGTATAGTTAAAATGCATAGGGGAAGTTTTAAACGATACTGAGATTGATAACGCGTATGTATATATGTACTTGTATTATATTTAATCATAGGAAATTACTTTGAAAGAGTTCTGTATGTATAACGTTTGAGAATAGTATGTACTAAGGAATCAGCAAAATGCTTAATATAAAAAGAGCAGAAATTACTATATAAACTTCTCGCGTAATAAAGACGTCAAATAAATCATTCGTTAGTTCTACTAGTGGCAAGTTAATTTACTTATGAATTGCTTACTTAGCTTACTTTGCTACCATGATAGAAGTAAAGTAAAGTATAAAAGTTCAAATAATTACGATCGATACTGTACACGCAGTATTTTCTTATTCTAGAACCTGCAAGTCCATCCTAGTTTTAAGCCTGTTCCGCTAGAGATTTTCTAAGCTGTTGCCATTACCTTTGGCGAACAATCACCCCAACATCGGATTGCGCGTAGAGAACGCGTGAAATGCGCGTACCGTTCGGCCGCATGAGAATACATACCGTGTTGCCGCAGTAGATAAGGTTTACAACACGATAACTGATAGGAAGGTGATAGTGTAGGACGATATATCCTTGCGTGTCGGCCTCCCGATAAAGCTTCTATCGTCTTGCCGCTGCCAGGGCTGCGCTGCGAGCCTTTCGTGACACGTTGCATGATGATCCACGTGAACCGCGACGGTTTATTGCCAGGATCGATCGCCAACATCGAAGATCTACCTTCCCATCAGCGGCAGAACTCCTTTCATTAAAGTTCCGCAGAGAAATTGGGCCACTCGCGCTCGGATAAGACGACGACACCATCGGAAATTCCGAAAACTTCCGCTCGATATATTGGTTTTAAAGTTTCCTGGCTGCGTAGCTGGCGGAGTTATTGCGAGAAGATTAAAAAAGGAGAAAAGAGAGAGCGAAGAACGTGTGCTCGATAACGCGAGTTTTATTACGAAGGGTCGGTGTGATAGAATGCGATGGAAATTGGGTAATTTATGAAATTCTCTTTCACGCTGGAATTCCAAAGGAATTTTGGGTTTAAGAGTGTAATGTACCTGCCGCGTTCGTTTTCAATTGCTCTTTTTCCTTTTGTCTTTTTTTCTTTCTTTCGAAGGAGAATCGAAATGACGCTTCGATGAGACTCGTTTCTGTTTGATCTGCGAATATCAATTTATTTTTCATACAGGCAAAGAATATAACGTTATCGTTTTTCGGGCGGAATTTTTTATTTCATTTTTTAGCGTTAAAGGTCTTCAACTATAAATGTACATGAAAGTTTCGTTAGTTTATTTACTAAAATAAAAATGACGATGTGGAAATAAGTGGGTATAAATCAATAAGTGGGTATTAAATCCACTAGAAATTATTAAGATCAATTTAATACACGTTCGTTCCTTCTATCGCGTATCTCTAAGAGGAAAAGAGGAACCATAATGACGGGAATAGCTGGATGGAGTCCATTCTCAGGGAATTACCCGAAAGCTCCATAAAAATTATTTTCCACCGCGGACAGCTCGTCTTCCAATTTATTCCCATTCGACTCGCTCCCGATACATATTCAAGAATCGATATTCCCCGCCCGCCCCCGAAAAAAATTCTTTTGTGCCAAATATTGGAATTGCTTTTTTCCTCGAAAGCCGCCTTTGTGCTCGCAAGCCACGCGAACCGAAAACGGGATGAAAAGAGCACGTGGATGTCATGCAGGTACACGTAAGCGCCGCCCTCCATTCCTGTTCTTTCTTTCTCTTTCACTTTCCCCTTCCCTCCATCCTTTCCTCTTCCTTTTCTTTTTTATTTTAACCCATGAAAATTAGGGCAATGACCGAGATAAGGGCGACACCACGCAACCAACCCCTGTTGGTTTCGACCCTCGTTAACGCGACCCAGTACCGACTCCTGGCATAACCAGGCACAGAAACGCTGAAATCGTACTCCCATTAGTTCCGGAAACCGTGGCAGAACGATATTGTTGCGGAACATTATTTTAAGCGCACGCGAACATAAATGCAACGACGAGAACTTATTGCAGAGTGAAACCGTGGCAGATATTTTGTGACTAACAAAAGGAAAAAACACAAGGAAGACAAAGCAGGAGGCAATCGTTGATTGCTTTAAAATTGCAACGTTGACTGGTAATACACTTCTAATTGGCATGTTTGCGCGCATAAATCGATAAGGAGATTTTCTAGCGAAAAATTCCTGAAACCTCTATGCACCGAAGGTGGCAATTTGTTGCCTTAGAAATGGGTCAAATACGTTGGGCATGTAGTTTTCATGACAATGGTTCTTTTTCTGTTTCCTTTTCTCCCGTTTTTCTTTTTTTCTATAATTGATAGATTTTTAATGTATTGATATATCTCTTTTTATAATTAAGTTGGAGAGTAAGTGAGATTAAGTACTTGGTATTTAATGAAATCGTCAAACCTTAATAATTCAAAATGTGCAACGATGAATATTATGAACTTGGAGAAAGAAATAGAGAAAAAACAGATAAAGCGGTAATTGGTCAAGACCATTTCTTTTTTTTTTTCTGCATCAGACCACAGATGTAACCGCGCTTGTATTAGAGCCGATTGCTCGCAAACGTTTTTCTTTTTTCTTCGTCGAAATTTTCTCCGGTGCCATTACAAAGACCGTGGAGTTTTTTCGGAACTGGGTCGGATTTATTTAAACCGAATTCCACTGGCCAGTTACGAAGTCGCCAACGGCGTCGAACGTGTCACTGGAACAATCATCGATTTTCCTCCAATCGTACAGGCAAATGTAACAGACTTCGAAAACGCAATCACCGATTCCATTCCCAGTCATTACAAACCAACGCGTATCGAAATTACAAAAAAAAGGAGAACATACAGCGGTACGGTTCGCTTCGAAACGAAAATATCGAAAAAGAAAAAAAGAAAAAAAAATAGGGAAGGATCGTATCAAAGAGATCCCCCTGTGTGCGAGTTCTATCGAATCAGCAGAAGGAAAATAAACTTACAATCAAAGAACAACAGCGACTGGTCGCTAACTTCGTTCCGTTAAGAACAAAGACGGAGAAACGGAAAAGCAAAAGAGAAAAGAGGAAAAACGATAAAGACGATACGGCAATCGTTGGGCTAAAGTATCCTTCTCCTCTACAAATGGATCGATACACTCGGCAAACGATAAACTGTAGACACGCGTTTAAATAAAGCGCGGATCCTCTTCATGACGAAGTCTCTACTTTCTCTTCGAGGAGGCTCGGGCCTGAGCGGAGACACGCGGCGACCGACATATGGGAGGTGGAGAACAGCTTAGAGGGGGTGAATACACACTCGAGGCGTTACTGGTACCGGGGGATGATGCGTGCTTTCAAGGCTATTTGTTGCGTGCCTTGCCACGTGCTGTCTAGATATTCTGTTTGATGGAACGGTTCGGCAAAGACTTTGTGTGTCACTACCGTGACATACCATGCAACCCGAACCTTTATGCGCACGCACTTGGCCGCGATAATGCGTGTACGCTGTGTCACGTGCTAGCTAACACCAAATATGGTCCACAGAAACGATTTCAATATCCAATATTTTCCGAACGATATTACGCGACTGCCATTTACAGACTGTCTCCTCGTGAATGTTGGATGCTAACGAATTCCTTGGACGTCGTAATGTTTCGATGGGCTTTTGAAGTTTTATGGGGAATAAAGGGGGAACAATACGTTATAGCCTCGCCGGGGATGGAAAAAAGGAACATCGCACAACGATGAGTTATAGAAGTTTTCCCCGGAAGAAAATTGATGGGTTCCGATGGTAAGTGGTCTTTCGACTTTGACGGCCTTTCGTTCCGAAGGATTCCGATTGCTATCGACCAATTCTTCTCCTTGTCCAGTATCTGAGGGTAAACTTTGTTAAAGTGAGTTCTCTAATCTTTCGATGTTTCTAAAATTCGCTAAATTTGTTTTGAACAGAGATCAGACGTTTGTTTCGTTTTTTTTTAATGATTTTGAAAGCATATTATCTTGGAAGGTTAAATATAGGAAATGTAAAAGTTCAATAAAGTTACACTTGAAAGACATTTAAAGGAACAGAACATCTTTAGAAATTGTACAAATTGTTTATATGTTTAATAGTATTATTACTTACGTTTACGCAAATTAATGTTTCTGCAATATTGATAAAGTAGTTTCAATTTTATTGTATGCATATCGATCGTAAGTTAATCATAATGATATTTCTTGCAGCATATTCTGGCAATGAAATATCAGTTTCCCAGTTATCGTTTAATCAACGATACTTACGGAGCTTATTTTAAACAAAGCCAACTAGGGGTCGAAGAGATTACGCGAAACGCAGCTTGAAACGAGAGGAGAAACGTGAAAATATATTATGATGTCGTTCAGATAGCAATGGTGTGCACGCCATTTACCACTCTCGTAGCTATTCTCGAACTCTTCGCGACGCGTTTTCTCTAAGAAAGAGCTTCCAAGAAACCAACAAACCACCACTCGTGACACGGTTTCCTAAGAAAAGCGTCGGAAAGAAGGAAGATCTTCTGCGATTTACTTAAAATGAATTTTCACCCGTTTACCTGAAACTGTATCTCATTTTCCTACCAATTTTCAGTTCATGCTATATATATGTACTAATACCGATTTATTTTTCGCATATTATTGATATGACTTACAAACAGATACAACTAAAAGAAAAATAACAAATAATAAAATGATTGTAAATCAACAAAGGCGAAAAGAACAATTTCAATTACCTTAATTTAGGATTAGGTAAATATTTCCTAAATATTTCTAACGACTTTATAAACGTTACATCCATTTCTCGATACGCAGAATGTTCAGGTTGTCTCAATTGCAAGCCAGCTTTGATCGTGTTTTATACGAATCCGTGGTAACAGGCAACTAGAAACGAGTAGATTAGCGTGCACGCGCTCGATCACAGAAATTGAACAAAGCCGAGGTAGCCTCTCTGACAAGTAATAACAGTAATACCGACGTAAACTTTCGAAACAAGTCGACCGCCAAGGTATACACGAAATTAATGTTACCGGGGTTATCGCGGACGGAAGGCATGGTTGACGACCTTTTCCTCGAGCTCTGAAAGCGTCGCAAGCTCCGTTCACCGATGAAACCCCGAAGCTGTAAGCACGTCGTAAACTGGCCACATTTCGTCGCGACACTTCGCCGCATTATCCCGCCGTTTCTCTTTTTAATTAAAGTTAACGACTCGTTACTCCTTATTCGTTCCCAAGAGGAATCGTTTGCTTTCCAGCGTAAGCTCGTTTTCCTTCGCGTCTATACGAGTTGAATAACAAAAACAAGACCAATATAATCGTTTGATTTAGTGGGTCGATAATGGCCATCACAAGTTTCCTTCTTGGGAGGTATTTTATTAATTCTTGCAATAAAGACGTTACGATGTCTTATTTCGTAATATTAAATCCAGGTGAGAATTTTAAAAGGTAGCTATTTCGTATTTTAGTTGATTTATTTTATGTTGCTTAAAGTTTAGTAAACTTTACTTCTCACAGTTGTTAAGGATATAGAGGATTTTATAGAATCGTAACTTTTCTGACATAAGAATATTTGTTCGTTATTGAAAGTTGGTAAATTGGAATGTGTTAATAGTCTCACGGAGAATATGATTTATCGACTGTTGACTCAATGTGATAATTTGATGTTCACGTGATACGATATCGATAACTCTGAGTCGATGTAAATCAATAGAATGGCTTCCGATGTAATTCAATGCCGATGTCAGACTGGTTGTAGGGCTGGATTATGACGACCCTGTTGTTATGGGAACCAATATAATCGCTAGACTCGTGATATTTGGTATACGGTTCTGTGAGAAAGTCTTATACCGTTTATATCACTAATATCAAAACACATGTTTATTTATTCTTGTCATATTCGTATTAAACTATATTAATATTTTTCTATCGTTTAATAAACCAACGAAACATTTCTGACCAAAATATTGTTCATTGAACAAGAACCGTATTTAACTGAATCTTCATTTTACATTTGATCCCAATTCTTTAAATTAAATATCGTTGAATTAAATATTTATATTATCCACGGCATTTCGAAAGCAAATTTAAGTTCGAGGAGTGTAACCATAAAATAAATCATACGACAAGGGGTTGATTTCAGAACAAAGTCGTATCAAACCTGTCATTTTTTTCCTTGCCTACGAAGGACAACGACAGTAGTGCGAAATGTACTCGCATAAGCTCGTCGACATCGCATTTTTGGTAATTCCGGTGAGCGCGTTAGACCCTCCCATTTATGTGTTCCGAGCAGTCGACGCGGCATTGTCGTGTAACTAATGGAAATTTAAGCCCGTCCTGTGAATCCAGCCTTTACTCCTCACTGGCATGCGTGTCACGTATCACTTTCCACCGAGCCTTCAGCAAACACGCCTGTTTACGATATCCTCGGATGATAACAACCAGTCTTATCTCGCATTGTCGTTCAACACGAATTTGTTGTGCCGATACAATTACTAACTATTCCATTTTTTTTATGTTCCAGGTGAGTTCGAAATTTATACACGTGCCTGCACCTGATTCTACTGCCTGCGGAAGAAAGTCCTGTTGGTAATTCAAGCGCATAATTAAACTCTCGGACGTAATTTGGTATACCAATTATTATTTTTTTTTTTTTTTTTTCGTATATAGTGGTTAATTTCACCAGAAAATTTTTGAGCTTCAATTTGACTTTGGATACTGTCTCAAATTCTTCAAATTCCAATCAAATTTGGGAAAGAGAAATTATATCAACCCTTTGTGGTTCTGTGCTTTCAATCGCCAAAATAAAGGAACATTCGGAGATACGTAAGATTCAGAGTAACACTGTACCATGAAATTGGAAATATTGACGATGACCTTCGTTATGAATCTTTAGGCATTTGCATCGATTTCATTATGAATATTCATTTTGTGAAAATTTAATTGCGACGAGAGTTCTTACGCGAACTCTAGACGACCACAAAGAATTAAACTGATATGAGCCATACTAATCGGTCCTTAGAATAGTTTTGAAAGAAACAGCAGGATTTTTTAAAATTCTTATCGTCATTGATAAATAGTTGAAAAATTCCTCTTTCGATCATTTCATTTTTTCCCCTCAAATTCTTATTTTCCGCGAGACAGACAAAGATCTCATGAATGCGACATCACAGTTCCTAAACTACGATAATTCGTTCGGATCTGAAACACCAAATAGAAACGAATATCCTCCTACATCGAAAGTCAACTGTAAAACAGTCGAAACAGTTTAAGGCGTCTTATCTTCTTTCCATTTCAATAACGCTGTCCTTGTAGTTCCCGTGTGGCAACCAGCTAAATATAAATATACGAACGTCTTCTTCGCAAGACGAGAGGGAGGAAAGAATTGCGGAAAAGTACAGATAGCAGGTGCATTAGTCGAAGTCGTGTGTATGGGTCCCCAGGAGAAATCATAAGGTCTTACCCTTCGGCCGTTGGTAGCGTCGGTACCCGCGAGGGTGAGCGGCCCTAATAAATCCTAATACTAAATCACCCCCTCGTCCGACTCTCTCCTATTACTCATATTTTGTACGCGGTGCGTGGTGCAGACGGGCACGTAGAACGCACACGAAACCAGCTTTGTTTTCGAAATACTAGACGGGTTTACGTTTCATTAAATGTGACGTGACCTTCTCGACCAGCTGGCATTAGATAATTGCCTTACCAGGGGATTCAAGCAGTATCGATTATTTTTTAAATCGAACTGCCAGCCTTTAATTAGGGTAATATCCCCGGTTATCCACCCTCGTCTTATAGCGAGCGACGTCTGTAATTTGCCCCCTCTATTCCAGACGCTTTGTGATCTCGTTGCTCTAGCGTTAACTTCCTGGCGTGGAAAGTTTCTTCGCCGCTTTATTTCCTGCTGTCTGAGTTTGTTTCTTAGATAGAAAGACATTTTTCATTTATTTTATTTAGAACGAGAATTTGAATTATTAGATTTATTATAGGTAGTTTGTTGTATCGGTTTTACGTATAGGGATCGTTACTATTGTACGGTTGGTTCGCAAAGAGTTGAAAAATAAGGTTGGAAAGTAAGGAGAGTAGCGGTGCATGTTGATCTGGAACATTAATCAAGTTTCCCGCGAGATTTCATCGCGAATGGAGGTGTATTGGAGGATTACATAGCTAGGACTGTAATGAAACGTTTATCTTTCGACCATTGAATGAAAGAAATCCCCCGCGTTTCAGTCCGATTGTTTCGAAAAGAATAAATGGGTTAATATGTTTCTTTGTTTACAACATTCGAATAACTTTCAAAAATTGGGAAGAGAGATGAAAAATAATCACAGTATTGTAACAACTGTATATATATATATATTCAAATTAAAATCTTCAAATACAATCCTCCTCCTCTACGAACATTACAAATATCACCGTTACAAAAAGTCGTAGCAAAAGTCCATCAAAAAAAGAGGAACTGGGAATGCCAGCACCTCGTTACCGAGCAATTTGGCGGATCGTAAACGAACCGGTGCACAGGTCGCTATTCAAAATTTATCTCGCGTCGAGGCAACACGGGGACGGTCATTTGTCCGGAACAGCGGTGCTACGCGATATCAATATCCGTTTTGTCGAATTATGTTCATGCCTGTTCGGCGTCAGCGCAAAATCAGCGGCCGCCTACGTGTAACCGAAATGTAATTACAAACGCCGGCCTGGTAAACACGTGCGTCTGATATCCATACACACGTGCCGGCCGTTCGCACGGCTACCGGACGTTCGCTCTCTCGCTTATAACCCCCGTTGTATCAGCACGGAAGAACAATAATCGTACACTAGCCGCGAGGATATTATGAACGAGCCACTGCGGCGCTTCGAAATAACCAAGTTTTCACCCGTACTTTTGTTTCTCTGAGTACGCGATCGGCGAGTTGACGAGTCTGAAAGTACCGTTTTTACATCGCCCGGCCTTTGTGTCTTCGTAGCAGCAGCGGATAATTATATACGTAACGCAACGGTTGTCGCGTTTTACGCCATAGAATGGCGACACGACCGTTCCAGGCATTGTCCTTCGGCAACGCGCGTGAAACTACACTTTAAACGCAAGAAACTGGCGAGACTCTTTCAATCCTCCTCTCGTGTCTCGGTTTTCTGGTCCCCCTTTAGTCGAGAGATTACACTGTCGCGTCTTTTTATTGTCTTGATACGCGTGTTTTATGTATTACTCACGAGCGCTTGGAACTTAACGTGCGTATTGTCTGTTGCGTTGATAACATTGCAGGTTAATTGGATGCGAATTGGATGCATGCGAAGAGATGCTTTCATAGCTTGTTCGTCTAAACTTTGGGAATTCGTGGTTCTTTGTGTCTTTTGGAATTTTTCTGTTGGAATAGTAATAGTGATAGGTTGAAACGTGTACTTTGGAGAGGTTTAGTTGCTTCTGTGTAACTCATTGAAGATATATACAGGTGGTAAATATAGGATATAAT
This sequence comes from Bombus pyrosoma, assembly GCF_014825855.1. Lineage (NCBI taxonomy): Eukaryota > Metazoa > Arthropoda > Insecta > Hymenoptera > Apidae > Bombus > Bombus pyrosoma. The sequence goes on from NC_057775.1 coordinate 16,242,467, forward strand.
TTTCACTCTGCCCTAATATGTAGCTATCCTCGATTGATCAGAGGCTTGTTCAGTTTCTCGCATATGTGATTGAAAACTCTCGAAAAATCGATATTCACCAGATACCTATTACATTCTCCGAAAACTTACAAGAACGTCTTAAAGTAATGTTCGCGATTAGGACTACCACTTCTACTTCTACTACTACTACTTCTCCAAAATAGCTTGCTGTCGCCCGACTCAAGATCGTGATACGAACAAAGTATCAACGGTCACGTATAATCAACCGACCATTACCAACATTATATTCCAATCACGAGTACATCATAGACCTGTGATAAATAATTTACGTGGTCCTGTAATGTGTTTCGCGTATCTACTGTCGCACATCGATAACGAGCCAATTAGAGTGTTGTCGCCGCGTAACGATACAACACGTCCCATCGATTGGCGAGTCGCATAATCGTTTAAAAGTTAGCACGCACAAAGTGAAAAGTGTGTGTGTGTGAGAGAGAGAGAGAGAGAGAGAGAGCGAGCGAGCGAAAGTGTTGAATTCGCGGTGGTCGAACTCGCGTTTCTTCTCTCTGTGTGTGCTACGCAGCATGCTGTTCCCGCGCCAACGGGGAATTAATAATTGAACGAGTCTTCTCGTCCAATTATACCGCGGCTGCGTTATTTTATCGTGGTGATCGCGGCATAGGCAGCCGTCAATTAATTTCAGGAAGCACGTTTCGATGCGTCGATCGTCATTTTCTTTCCGTGTTCAATTACCGGCCTGGCAAATGAGATAATTGCACGAGAAGGAAAGGAGGAACCCCCGCTTCCCTGGCTATCTTCTTCATTTTCTTCTTCCTTTTCCTCCTCTTTTTCGTTTTCTCCTTCAATTCTCGTTCGAGGAACTTCCTCTATCCAACGAATATATATCAGAGGCTGATTCGAATTCCTCAGGCCAGTTGGCGTGATTGCAAGCAATTACGCAGTTTCTTACATGACCCTTTTCCCTCGGACCAATTATTTGCTTTTGTCGAAATTAACCGTAAATTGCGCAGGGACTCACGAATCATACCTTCCCTTTTGACACAGCTCGATCCAACCACCGCGTCGTTCTGGTTCGCGGAATAGCGTTATTACTCGAAGGTATCGCTTTACGCTTTTAGTCAACCGCTCCATGATTATTGTGCTTCTGGTAATGGACCAGCTGGTTATTCGTCACATCTAAGTACGAATCGTAAGTAGAACTTACTTCGTACATACCATATCGGTCATGAATTCTTTGTAATTCGTTAATCGTCTTCTGTGAAAACCTACATCTTTCAAGCATGTTCCGTTGCTTTCAGTACGTGATAAAAGAAAGTGCGAAAGTCTAACACGTTTGTTCGATTATATATAAGTTTGCACAAACTTTCCTCCCGTACACATTCGCTGTTATTTACACGTACGTTGAATTGATTCAATTATGTAAATGTGAATTGTTGCATTTTATGAATATGTGCGTATCAGCAAAAGGACTTAAAAAGACAAACGAAGCCAGTGACGGGGTGTCGAGAGAAACATTGTTATTTAAAATAAAGTTACTTCTAATTGATTAAATATTCACGAAGGGATAAATAAACCTATAATTTATACGGGTTTTATGCAATTTATTTAGCCTGAAGCAAGCTTAGCTTATTGAATATCGTTTATTTCCTTATACTTCGACCTGTAAAAGTTCCCATGACATAAAACATAGATCGAGAGTAGACAGGCACGATTTAAATGGCACGCGTTGTGCGGTCGAAGATAATCCCAGAAAATATCCCAACGCGTGGAGCAAGTGTTTCGCTACGCAATCGAACACCACAAACAATGCTGTTTGATCGTTGGGTTAACGGCGATCTATTAGCGCGAAATTCTGGTTAAGGCAGATAATAACGTCGATGCCGCGAAATTATTATTGATTCGCGTTGTAGACTGGCCTCGCGGCAATAAATTTCCTATTATCCTTGGAAAACGATCAAATTGATCGAAAAATGGAATTCTAGCGAATTCTATTCCGCAATGAACCATTGATGCAGCGTTTTAAAAGTTGTTTTAATCTTTTAAATAATTATCCTAGTAATTGCAGGTATTAATGAATTCGAATAAAATATTGGATGCTTATAATATCACCTTTTAAGTTATATAACATTGGAAAACTAAAGCGACGTATCAAAATTATTAAAAATTCTTACGTAAAATAAGCATACCTAGAATGAATTTTTATTTAGAGAACATTAGAGGGAATGTTTTATACATTGGCAATATAAAACCAATGAATAATCGCTACATTGTTTATCCAGCACAGAAAAACTTTGCCGTTGAAATCGCCCGTTTCCTCCTCGATATTTCTAATTACAATTTGTTGCGTTCTCGCAAACATTTCAATATCACCAGTTAAGTAAAAAAGTATCCCAGTATAGCGGGAATATTCCCGTGAAAGTTCGAGCCGGCGATAATTCACGACGGGATAATTCGCGTAGAATGGTGTTATTAATTTATATCCCCTTTTCCACGCATTCCCCAAGGATTCCTCGACGCCAGAAAATAAAACCACCACCCTCCATCCTCCAACGACCAGGTAACCATCGCGCGTTCTCGCCTCGACGCTCGTACGCTCTCGCGATCAAAAAACGCCGCGGAACAGAATTAAACAACAAAACCGAAACACACAAAAAAAGGAGGGGGGGGAACAAAATATCAGGCAAAAAAAAGAAAGCGAAAAAGGGAAACGGGTGGGGGTAGTATGGAAAAAGAGAAAAGGAAGAAAAATCAGAGAAAAAATTCACGCGCACGCAATTTCGCGTTTCGCGCGTATCGGCAGGCAACGTGTGGCCCTGGCTGTGGCGTTCGAGGTGGCGGAACCGGTACCGACGCGGCGGTGGCCTGCTATTTGCATACGTGGCGCGCGGGGGTGGTGGACGAGACGGTTGGAGGCGGCGGAGGAAGGCAGGCTTTAATGCCCATGCATCATGCATATTCAAACCCCCGGCACGGTACAGCTGTACACGGAAGCTAAATCCCAACGCGCGTCTCCGCCGTTGGCCCCTCCAAACCCCCTCAACACCCCTTCACCTCTCTATCTTTGTCTCTCTTCCCAAACGAAGCTGCTCCTCGTCTACGTTTCTACGCAGCTGTATTCGCGTGTACGTACATAACTGTTCCGGACCGTGTCTCCGCTCTGTCTCTTATTGAAAATCAAAATTCAAGCGAATTAGTTGGATGGAGGCCTTGGGGAGAGGAACGGTCCTCACGGCATCCAGCCCGTCTTTCCGCGTCCTCTCGTGTTTCCTGAGCTTAGCACCGAGCATCGTGATTTTCCTTTCTATAGATACTAGAACCGTAATAGGGGGATAGAGAAAGAGAGAAATCCTCGAAGGCCTGGATTTCGTATGTTTGCTCGTGGACGAGTGTGTATGTATGTATAAGAGTCAGCTAGGGAGAAGTATAATTGCTCAATCGTAACCTGGCCAGTGCTGTAAGTGGATCCACGGTACCCTCACCTGCGCCCGGGATAATTAAACTTCGCAGACGTGGTGGCGCGCTAGCCCCGCCGACTCTACGATGCGTCAGGAGGAGAGGTTCTGGGAAGTCGCGACTCTCGATCGCGGCTAGACCCAGTCGATGAGAAAGGGTGGTAGAAATCGTTATAAGGGGGATGAGTGGGTTGGATATTCGATATCCCAAGGGTTCGGTAAGCTTTTTCTCTTGTTCTTTGCTGTCGTTCCTTTTTGAGGCGAGTGCGAAGATTGCTGATAGTGATACTTAAATTGATAGAATTAGTTAGATTCTATTTATATGTTAACTGGTGTATTTGTTGTTTATTGGAAATTTTGATTTGTTAATTTACTGAAATTAATTACGAGGATGTGTGTCAATTAATAATTAAACTGGCACGCTTTCACGGTAATTGTACCTCCGTACGTGCGTAAAAAGTGAAACGGGAATATTAATTTCTGTTTTATATCCGATTTTTAATAACATCGTGGCAGAATAATATTCATGCCGTGACACCGTAGGAAATATGGAAATATTCCGCTCACGCATGCATATCATTATCGTTTCTGTAATATTACAGAGATGAAAATCGTTTTATATTAAAATGAACCGATTGGTAATCGTTGCATACGTTTACATTGCAAACATCAGAGGACTTGTCCATTCAATCGGGATGTTACGTAAAACGATCCGATTAATATTACATATCGATGTTAATTTCATTTTAATTCTGCTTCTCATTTAACAGGAAACAGGAGGTTTTATTTTAATTTGCAGAGCTTATCTCGCTTTAAGTAGAATGATGTTTATATGGTCAGACAAATGTTTTTTTTTTATTTTTTTACGATTTCCACTCGAAGATGATAAGTTTATTTGTTATACATATGTATAACAAATGTTTATTTAGTGTAAAGTGAAGTGTTTAATTATCTCTCTTGTACACGTTCACTGGTCTATTTCAAAAAAACTTTTTTCTCTCTCACTAAACTTCAGTTAACATGCACATTGTTCGCGTAATCTGCGTTGAACGCGCTGGTTCGCACGCGTTTTATTCAGTTTCGTCGGTAATGCATCTTTTTCGGTTTAGCTACCGTTTGATCCTCTTTTTCCTGTATGCTATCGACTGTTAGCGTATTGCGCTTCGTATCACAAAAGACTCTAAAATTGAAAGCACATTTTTCATAAACTCTCTGTGACAGAACTATTAAAAAGTACGAATTCACTGAAAATGGTATGCTGGTGTGAAAATAAATTACGATATACCTCTGCTTCTATCATTTCGAAAACTTTATTTTATTTTCCTTTTTTCTTATGCATCGAATCGTAGTTTGCTATGTTTCGAATTTATTTAATTAATCTGTATCATCGTCGGGAAAAAACAATCGAAAAAGTGAAATACATAAACATATACATCTTTTTTGGTAAAAAAATATCAGTCAATAATCGAACTGTTCAAAAACTACATTGATCTACCCATAAATTGGAAACTATAGAAATAATAATATTGTAAACACTGTTTCTCTCTTTCTCAAACTTACTTTAGTATTTACCATTATTTATGGCATTCGTTTATGACAGATGAATTTATGAAAATAAATCATTTGTTCCTTAAGAGACGTTCCATTATTATATATGGAAAAACTTATAAACCACCTCGCGCCAAAAGATATTCTATTTTTCATTTTATAATAAGACTTTCAAATAATCCCAACATCTCTAACACGCAACAACATCCGCACGCGGGAAGCCGGTTTTCAAACAGAAGAAACGCAATTTCAGCATCAATTACCTTACTTCCATTTCTCTGTAAGCGTCTCCTTATCCAGAGCCCGAAAATGATCGCTTGAAAACGTATAATGGTTATCCGGCGAGCCAGCTGATCGTGAGGCAATCTCTCCTCGCCAGTCGTGGCTTATTTCGCTCGGGTGACGTCGGGGCATCGATGCACGACGGTTGCCGCGAATCGCGTTAGGGAACGATGAATGGGTGCCGGTGCTGTTCACGAAGAGCGGACGCGATTCCGTGTAAAATTGGAAACGAAGCGGTAATAAAAAGTTCCAATTTCCCCGTCGTTTCTCTTACTTCGTTCAGACAGGCCCCATAATGTCTCCATTTCTCTCTTTCTCTGGTCGTGGTTCGCTCCTAGCTCTCTTGGAACAGCTAGTGGAAGGGGGTTGGAATGGGCTGGTGGATGCAGGAACATCGTGGCGACGCCTCGGGGGCTAACGGCGCTGAATAGAGGCAGGAAGAAGGCAGACGAGGGTGCAAAACCCGGCTCGACCCGGGAGAGTAGACAGTTTAGCCAACTTTCAGATTTACACCCTTGCAGTTCGTTCACGGGCCGGCTGCTTCGGCAGACGAGAAAAGGGTGAAGGAGGAACAGAGAAGACTGCTTCGGGGTCGGATGGGACACGCTCGGGATCCTCGGCTTCTTACGCCGTACAATACTCGATTTTCTTGCGCGTGTGTGCGTACCAGTGTCTACAAGGACCCCCTCGAATCGGCTGCAGCCCAACGATCCGTCCGCTTGGGGAAGTTCCCGTTTCGCAACGCGCGCGAACAGGTTGAAAGTTGGATCTCGCCAGTGTGAATGTCGGGACCCGGCTTTTGTGAAAACTATGCCACGTTCCCTCGTTCCCCGCGATTTAGTGCGTCGATTACTACGATTAGGACGAAGGCGTAGCGTTCTTCTTAACCCCCTGAATCTCTTATCCCTTTGCTTGGTTTATCGTCGACGGAGTTTTGAATCTTTTGCTGTATGTTTTAGGTGAGGTCGTAGATCGATATCGTGGGATTTATGGAAAATCATGTTTTTGTGGATGGTTGCATTAGAATTCGTTGTGGATGGGTCTGGATAAATTCGTTGCTTGTTTCTTGATGTTAGAATTATATGTTGTACAGATTAGCCAGGTTATCTGATTCAAGTATCTCGACAGTGAATTTGTGTTCATGGAAATCCAGTAACGGATTTGAACGAGACATGCACAACGTGTTATTAATTAAAATAAGCTAGCTAAATCTAATATGTCAGTCAATGTGGATTAGACAAACATCAGCATTAATCTGTACGTCTCTTCCATTTGCCATTGGGTTTTGCTGATGTAATATTAACGATAGACGAGTATTCGTAATATTTTTCGACACTAATCCTCCGTTAAAGCCACAACAAGTACGCATAAAAGTTGAACCTTAACATCACTTGCAGAGAATCTACGATCTAAAGCCGGGCTTTCTTTTTACAATAACCACCTCTTTTATTAACTCCGCTACAATTTTTTTCGCACACGGAAGAATCTATCACGTCCCGCATCGAAAAAGCACGTTAAAGACAGCGGAAAACACGAACACCCGTGTCTAACAATTTTCCGATAATCCGTAAACCGCCACAAAGACGGAAACCATCGCCCGCAGCGTAGAAAAATCCGGGCAGCGTGTCGCGTGTGTACACGTTCCTTGAAGAGAGGGTCTCGTCGGTACACGCGTGTATAGGTGTTTGAGCGAACTAACCGACCTCCTCCTCGTGCTCTCTCCATTGCCCTCTTCATCCTTAATAAACGACGGAAGTCTAATGTACTTATCGCCCTCGCTAAATAAGCCGAGCGCTCTTCGGCGTCAAAGAAATGTAAGCAGCTTATTTATTTCGTCGTTTGATAAATACCGGCAATTAAGCTTAAAGAGCGCGGCCGGAACGCGAAAGGCCTCGCTAGGGCTAGGAGAGGCAGGAAGGGATGGCAAAGGAGATGGGAGAACACAGAGCGAGAGAGAAAACTGAAGCAAGATGGAAAAAGGAGGCGAAAAAGGGAGAGAGATAAAGGGAAAGCGTGGATGCTCGCTCAGACATTCAGTGGATTCACGGCTGCTCGATCGCGGCAGAGGGCAAAAGACGGAAATGTCAAAGGACAAGCGAAGGATAGTTGCGCGAAAGCGGAAGACCCGCAACAGCCACGAGGAATGAGTGAGGAACCGAGTCTTTCTCTTCTTATCTACAAGTTCCAATATACCCGCTCGACCCCAGTTTTCCGTTCGCGCGAGGCCCTCGACGCCTCGACGTCGTCTTAATGCAATAAATGATCTCATTTCGGTGATAACTGTCTTGATATATCGCGAGCAGAGAGGGAGAGGCTGATCTTCCAAGTTGCGGCTCACGAAGCAACGTAGGAAGGGGACGACGGTCAGGAAACGAACCAAACTTCCTTTCCATCGGCTACAAGACTACCGGAGATCATCCCGAGCCGATAGATAAGCTCCTCTACAGCCATTCGTCCGTTTATCTGTCCACTCACCTATGCATGTTTCTTTATCTCCCTATGCTACGTTTATATAAACCAGTTTACTTGTGGTATTTTTTCGAGTTACTCGGTTCTCGGAGAATTTGGTTACTATATCTATGTACTAAGTTAGATTTAGGGATTTGATTTTGGTCTCATGATTTCAGCTGTTGAATATCTGAATTGTAAGTTTGTTCAATCGATTTGTAACGGGATCTTGGTGAAATTGATATTATACGGAGTTGGTATTATACTTGAGATACTTGAGATTTGGTTTGTTACGATTAGATTTCACAGTTATAGATTTAGGTCACAGCCATAACGCGATGTAATATCGTTTATCTTTATCTGTTAACGCTCATTTCACTTCGTGTTCATACGAATTCGACGATTATAACATTAATGACATTAACTTTTTTTTACGCCGGCTGTTTTACTAGAAAAAACGTGGAAACACGTTTCTACATTTCCTGTTTGAGTCATGCAACGTGATACAAACAGTAAGGTATTTCTATGAATCATCGTGTAAAATAATATAATGCGACATATAGTGCTTCTAGAGATTATCGGGACACGTTTAAACTTAATTATTAAATTACCAAACTAAATTAAAATATGCTATCAAACTACCATGGTATACTTCAAACATTTCAATTCAAACTTACTAGTCTTTGCATACAAATTTGATATGTGGCCTCAAGATCACACATCTTTTAGTCCCCAGATCAAACGTATCTATGTATTTCTAAAATAAGCTCACATCTTCAAAACTATACCTATACGATCCAATGTTAATATAAGAATTCCATGCCCAATAGTCTGATGATAGACAAACGCTTGGTTCTATTCCCGACACGTGACGTTTGCGTTCCTGTTCCCTTTTTACGTGAACGTGATGCATACATATTTGTTCGTTGACCCATGATTTATGCCCCAGTTGGGTCGATCTAGGCTTCACCTACTAGATGGACGCGCACGAGCGTAGAATATTCGCGAGTTAGGCAGGTGTCTGCTATTGGATTCTGTGCGCGGAATCCCGAATACGAGAACAGCTTCCCTATTCAACGTCAAACTTGGATCGTGTCGAACACATCCGTTGACTTATTCAAAAAAATTATATCCACTTCTTTCCATTAGAAAATAAAAAAATCCACGATGAAACCTTTTAACCATACTCGTTATCTCAATTTTTACAAGAGAGTGACAGACATTTCCAATTCCAACTACCGATGACGTTTGAAACGTCGAGACGAAGCCAGGCTTTCTCTGGAAACCGTGAATTTTTATTCGTCCGGGTTCGAATACCATGTACATCCCCTATCAGCCTGGCCAGCAAGTATCGGGGTAGAAAAGTAGTATATTTTCGGGCGTATTTCACTATAGAAGACAGGTAGAAGAGTTTCTTATCCCTCCGGTCGCGTTGACCTTTACTTCTTTTTGAAGTTTTCGCTGGCGTAAATTGTGGAGGGACTCCCGAGTCGTGGACTCTCTTCTGTTAGAGTTCGATCCAACTGCCATAGCGACACGTGGAGTCGCAATATAATCGAAGCTTGATGTTGATAGCTTGTTGATAACTTGATGATGGTTACAGCGACAGTTATTCGTTATATGGAAATACAGTTGAACTTTATATCGTCTCGTTCGAATTTAATTGGCACCCGACTGAACGACTACTTGCTGTTTGAACCCATTAATTTAAACGTGAATTTTTATTATGTGAACGAAAAATAATAGTTAATATGAAAAATCGGCTACTTCCTATTATATAAACCATTTGCCTTGCGAATAATTTATATAAACAGAATCTCTATTGTATGTAGGAGAATTTGGAATAAACAAACTTACAAATAGAATGTATTTCGCGCGTACCATCACATTGATCACAATTTCTTTCTTATATATACGGTTCTGCTTTTGTAATCGCTTCTTTTTTTTAAATGCCTAATTCTTTCAAGCCTTTTAATTCTTCGTGCTTACACCCCCCTGGTCCGAAGCTATCGCGATGGAAAAGTAGTAGATTTTCGAGCGTATTTCACCGTCGAAGACAGGTGGTAGAGTTTCTTCCCCTTCCGATGGCGTCGACCTTTACTTCTCATTGGAGTTTTCGCCGACGTTTCCGGGGGAAACAAGCGCTCCACCGCGGCGAACTTCGTGTCGGAATCAACGGAGCGGTCGAGCCGAGCCGTGCCGGGTTGTATATCAGAAGGAAAACGTGGCTAGGTACACCGGCCAGGGACGAGGTTTAACGGCTCCCTCTAGGGCTGCCAGTTACCACGGTCCGATGCCTACCCTCTCGACCTGTCCGTTCTGGAATAAAGATGGCCGAGGGTTGCAGGAGCATCCGCACCGGGGTTATCCTCATGGGATTGCACAAGGGTACGGGGTGTATACGTGTAGCAGCCGGTCGTGGTGTACGAGAACGAACGATGTACGGAGAGGGGGATTTTTTGCTCCACGATGCAACCACGACAGACTTGACGAGATGTAAATTCTACGCACCACGGAAGAAAATACCTAGTGTAACGCATACGCTGTCTTTCATAAGTAGATAGAAATGTTGGTCGGTTTGGTGCTAGGATATTTGAATTTGATGCAAATTAGTAGCACATATATGTGACGATGATGGTAATGGATTGATCATTAGAAGCAACATTTACTACATTATTTATATTATTTAGTAAAAGATCTAACTATGATATATTTTATGATTTGGCATATGCATTTTTTATTTAAATATCATTATATACACTTGCATCAGTTCAAAGGAACCTTCGTATTCTCATTTGAAAATCGGAATAAAAAAAAATCCGAAGATAAATAGGTCGTTAGATGCTAAAGTAGTTCTACAAGTTTTGACAATTCCAAGCATCAATTTTGAATCGCGCATTCAATTTTAGAAATCAATTTAACTGTTCCGCAGTATACTTGCACGTAGCTATGACGATTACTAGGAACAAATTGTAGTTTGACCTACATATCTATAATTCTGTAAGGTACATTTCGTCTAAAATAACTGTGGAACCAAAGAACTAAAATAACTGTAGCGTACATCGACCGAAGTTAAAGCTAAATTGCCTCACGTGCGCGATTGTACTAGTCAATTATGAGATTGGTTCGTATTTAATTTTCGTCGTACGGTCTAGGGTTCACCGTGATTCTACATTTGTTTGTTCGGATAGTTTGTTGAAATTGATCATATTAGCTGTATGGATAATTCGTTGCTTGGAAGCATGGACTGTAATTGATTAAGCAGATTGTTTGCAGTTTGACGATTACAACGTGTATTCTTATGTAGAGGAACATTCGGTATCGCGATGATCGCGAGTCACGCCGTTAATTCTATTACCATATTCGAAACATAATTATTATTGTTCCGTGAGGTTGCATGCGCGGTTAGTAACCGTGATTAATTTCAGATTTATCGCGGAATTATCGCCCTGTGTCGCGTGTAATCAATCAATCTCCTTTACGATATGCTTCACGACTCTATTGGCCCATGTTACACCCATTCGCTAGTCTTTTCGCGTAAACGATACTATGGTCAAGGAATTCTTCCACCGTGTGACAGAAGTTCGTGCAGGAGTCCATTAAAAATCCTCGAATTTAGAATTCAATGTTCGACTTAGAATTCAACGAGTGATCTTGTTGCGATATGTCCAAAATTTATATCGTCACGTAGTTTCTGAATATCACGTAGCATGTATCTATGTGTTAGCACTTGTATAATATTCCAAGGCTATAGAACTTGTTTTGCCTGAACAGTATACCTAAATGTACCGAATTGAATATAACGCAAAATTCTGATAAAATAGTACAATAGTTCATATCGATTACATATATAAAATTTTACAATATATAAGTTGTTCGAGTACGAAGAACGATAATTATTTATTAGCATACAACAATGTAAGTAATAAAAATCGGTCTATAGTGAACCTGTTAATTTTTGATTTTACACAACGCTGTATATTTTGTAAACGAAATACTCAGATATATCTTCTAAAAGAATTTCCCTTCTTATCGTCATTGCCAAACGAAAATGTTAATCAATTAATGTTCTACCGCTGCACGGATAACGTTTAGCAAACTTCCTTGGCACCATGTATATCTCGTCCAACACAATCGATGAAACGTGATTTCGACCGAATTACAGGGCCTACCAGGCGTGTTAAAACACGGTGAAATGCGGTAACATGGATGTGAAAAGTTGAGCGCATAAAATGGCCGTGTATTTTCATGATCAAAAATGAGATTTATAGGTTGGATTTGGTCGATGTTGCTCGCTTGTTGCTAGAACGCGACCCGGGCCGGAATCGGATTTGACCGGGTGATCGATGATCTTTCGACAGGCCATGGCCGATAGGAAATTTCGAGGTCGGTTAGATAACCGGCAATCTTGTGATATATCGGTTAACGATATTAAAAGCCGAAAAGGGCATGCATATTCAGGGCGCCGCTTACGTTTTATCTGATCGACGCTGGCAGGCGCCGCCAGGGAATCTTGACGCCCGACGTAAACCTGCCAGAAGTTGATGGATTGCGATGCCGGCAGAAAGCGGGTTACCCCGAAGAACCCGAACCACCCAGCCGGTGTTATACTTCGCTCCGGCGTCGGTCTAATTTGAATTTAATAAGGGGTTAAATTACTGTTTATTCCTTCGAGCTTGTACGCCTTGTATCGCGTTATTTGTAACAGCGGTGAAGATGTTTCATGGGGTTTGAGAAGGGAAACACGACCCCCTGAAATTATATTTTTTTCTGTAGGAGAAAGGATGTTGGTGCATAAAGGATCCATGGAATATTAAATATTCGTGGAATATTAAATTGGAGAGTATAAATTTTAATTTCAAGATGTAGTTGTCTGTGTGGTGGTAAGTGGATTGTAAACGTGAACCTATGCCGTGAGAAGTTGAATGCTCTTTAAATTCAAGCTGCAGCTCATTTTCAAGTAGACTTGAACCTTTTTGATATAATTTAATGTAACTTGGAATATCTCTTCAAATTTCAAGTGAAGTTCAGACTCTTTCGACTATTCTTTAGCTTTAGGGGAGTTGGTTTCAATTTTGTATCCAGTCATTGTGAGCGGAGCACTAAATTCTTTTTCGGACGTCTTGACATTCTTTTTATATCCTTTTTCGTCTTCTCTACGTCTACTTCTTTTAACAAGGTGTCAGATATGTTAAATCATTTGCTCCTGCAAATCCATTTCCTTATCCAAATTCACCGTATCTCCATAGATATCGTACTTTAACTCGTAATTCTCGTTGTTCGTCATCAATTCATCTTATATCGCTCATCTCTATGTATCTCAGTAAGCAAATAAGTTAACTCGTGTGAATACCAATCTCAGTCAACTTGAATTCAGCTAACTGGTACTATCTGAACAATATTTCACCAAACATCATTTATCTACATTTACTGGTACTTTTCTCTAACCAGATTAAACTCACGCTCCCAACCTTTCCTCTATCATCGGTTACACCAAAAGCCCTTAATCCGTGCCATCAAACTCTTCGAATCCTCGTCGAGCTCTCAATCGAACGTTTGCAGACATCCATTACGCGTATGAAACCTCCTAAATTTGTTTCTCCGTGGAAGCCCAGTCCGCGGAATCGCAACGAGCAGCGAACGAGAGGTAGGGATCGGTGGTGGAGGCAAATAGACGCACAAACAAACGAACAAAGAGAGCAGCTCGGTCTCTCCTGGCGAAATATTAGGCAGGTCTTCGGTAGAGCCGCATTGTGTTTTGTACTCCGGGAAATAGCGACGTTCCCGGTCGGCCTCGAATCAGCTTGAAATATACGACAGAGGGTGGCCCGTTGCAGCTGCATCCGCAGTTGCAGGCCACAGTTTCTCGCTGGCGAGCGAGTGAACCGACGAACGAACGAGCCTCCTCGTCTCTTCGTCGTTGGACGATGGAGGCTAAAAAGGGAATAAATAGAGAGATACGAGAAAGGGGCTCGAGCAAAGGACGAACGAACGAACGGGCAGCCGCATACGGTATTATACGGGCATTCGTCGATGCGCCAGCTCGTGTGCTATATCGTGGTTAAATCCCAAACCGTTCCCGTGAATTATTTCCGACATTACGAAAAGTGGGACGGCATACTTTAACCGGCGCGACGCGCCAAGCGCTTCGGCTTCTACTTAATTAATCGTTCCACGGGATTTATCGTTGTCTCCGGTGCCACTAGTCGCCACGATTTCGCGAACCTTTCTGCAAGACGCTATTTATTCAACCGGCTCTCGCCTGCGATTCGTTTGTCGCGATCCTACGTTCAAGCAATTTGGGACTTTTGGATGAATTATACGAAACAATATCGGAGTTAACCAAATGTTCACCGTGTTTAGGCGCACGTGATGTATTCGTGTATGGGTTATTAGAAAAGTTGTTGTACGATGGGTAGACGACGCAAGTGGCTGAGAAGGGACTATTTATGGAAGGTTATAGGCTCCAATTTTGGAGAGTTACTGGGCTTGGTTAAACGGACAGGAAAGGTGTATGAACGAAAGGATGTATTTTAGGAGTTATCGTCTAGAAACTGTTAGGTGCTTCTTGCTAAATTTTTGGAGGCCGCGTTTTTGCTTAATGTATAGAATATCACTGAAGTTTTAATAGAAGTATTAGAATATTATACAAAAGTGTTATATTAAAAATGTTCTATTTTATTCACATTAGAATTCTTCTATTCCGCTAATAAAAGTTTAGAGACAGAATGAAATGTTAAATCTTTTAAACGAAATACGAGGGAAGCTTTAAAACCAAAAAGTAGGATTATTAAAAGACTGAATATTACACGAGCAAAAAGCGTTGTGCTCTAAACTTAACGATGCGATAAAAAGATAATGCCATCGTCGAATTAAAACGTTTTGCGCTTCAAATATAATAGCATAGATAGTAACACTATCTGTACTTAAAAAAAAAAGATGAATAAAGTGCAGAAATTGAAGCAGACTATTTCTCTCTCGAAGGAAAGAAGAGGTAAAACCGACTACATTCGCGTTACGTATTCGCTCGGCGAGAGAACTCGGTCCGTGAAGCGACGCGAAGCGTAGCGAATTTCGACGGAACGCGGCGAACAAAACGGGGCTGAAGCAGAAGAGGATGAGCTTCAAGGGGCAAATCAGCTTTTGTCGTGTACACGACAAGTCTTTTCAACGCGTACCATCTTAATAGAGCGTGCGAGAAACATCCAGTTCAACGAAGACAGAGGGAAGGAGGGGAGGCAGGAGGGAAAATTCCCGTTCACGGATGTCAGAATCCTGATATTATCCCTCATATTACTTTTTTTCCTCTCCCTTTGCGCCTGTAGCTTCGTTTTATGAGCGTATGATGGCTATGTCGACGACACCGTTTCGAATGAAACTGTTCTTGGAGATTCGAGATATTTCTCATACAACGGTCAACGCTTCTGCTACTTTTTTCGTTGTGACTTAATAATGTAGCTCTGTTACACAACAAAACAGAAAAGAATCGAGAAAATTAAAGATGAAGAAGAAATTAGGTAGTGGATTTGTATTACATGGAATCTTCTTTTTATTAAGATTCTATTCTTCCTTAACTAGCGCCACGTGAGTATATTTATTTATTTTTTTATGGACCTGTTTAATTATTTACTATTACTGTACTTCTCAAATATTCAAAGTTATTAAATTCTTCTATGAACGTAAGAAAAATTATATCTTTATTCTGCTTACTCTTGAAAATTATTCTCGAAGCTAGCACATCTAATGACAGGCTCGATTTTTCAAATCTCTAGAAACAATACAAAATTTCCATTTAAAATTTCCCATTATTACGGAGACTATCCCGTTTGTTATCCGCTTCTACAGGTGTTTCAGCGGATGTATAAGTCTTTCTACTGATTCCATTTTTCAATGTGAATC
The DNA here is from genome assembly GCF_014825855.1 of Bombus pyrosoma. Classification (NCBI taxonomy): domain Eukaryota; kingdom Metazoa; phylum Arthropoda; class Insecta; order Hymenoptera; family Apidae; genus Bombus; species Bombus pyrosoma. Next base: position 16,258,114 of record NC_057775.1, read on the forward strand.
GCATCTTCGCGATGAAAGATAAAGGCTTCTAAACTGCGAAACGATCACACTCCATCTAAACCGTTATATTTATTTAACGGATATTTACTCTTTTATTTCCATTTACAAGCAGCCTGGAAACAGAAGGTATCGCGATAAGAACAACGAAAAAAGAAAAGAGAAAAGAAATGAAAGGGAGCTGATTTACGTTTCCTCGATCTACCGACATGAAACGTGTGCACGTATACGCCTGCTATTCATCATACTCTACGGACATTCGTCGTGAAACTAGGCAATTTATGCGTGTTTTGATATTCTCGCTCGCGTTTTATTCTTTTTCTCTGCTTTTACGTATTTTTCGTTTCTTTTTCGTCAACTCGCGTCGCGAATATATTAGGCAGGGGCGAGGAAAGCGACACGAGGCGGAGTCGCGTTACAGATAACATCGCGAGACCAACGAACGAGCGACTGCTATCCTAATAAACTCGTGCTTCTGATCCCATAAAAATGCATTGGATTCTCCAAGTTCGTACACGAGAACGCACCCTTCGTGAGTGTCCCTGTTGGAGATAGTGCGCAGGGAAAATGGCTGAAAATGGAAGAAAATATTCCTGAACATATCAAATTGGTGTCTGATATGCGTTATGAACAGATTGTGACAGGATGCGTGATGTTATCGATGGATTAATAATCAGGGAGATCGTCGAGTTCAGATTACAACCGTGAAAAATTTCTTTTATTGTCGCGTGTAATATGTCCACACTATACATAAATGTATTGTGTACATTGAATATTGCACAGGAATATTAGATATAGATAGATGTGCATGACAATTGAATTGAAAGAAACAAAGTCTACATGAAAATAGAATTCCCCGGTAATTAAATTCTTGTAAACTATATTACGTATAATGATACGCCCTAAAACGTTATATTTATGGACTTATTAATATCTTCAAAAGCGACAAAACTTCCATTAATATACGAAACATACATAAATATAGGAACAAAAGCAAAGGAAAGAAAAAGAGAACCAAGTCCTCGCATTTATCCTGAAAATCGGAATAGGGGATGCCGTAAGTCTTTTGAGAAACCGAATGCAACCGGTGGATTTTTATTTCAATTCGCGGCGCAATATATTATTTGTAAAGCTCCGGCTTGTGAGCACTCGCATACGGGACCACCCTCATCTACCACAAATCCTATCCGTGGAAGCGCGGAACCTTTCGCCAGGGCCAAACGTTTTCTATACGTCTGTAACGACGCGAATAACTTTTATGCATCCACCCTTCGTCGATACTCGTACGCCTTTTCTCCCTCTTTCGAGGAGATCCCGCTACCCCTCGCGAGTTCGTTCGTTTCGTCGTTTCGCGATCGGGATTTATTTTCCACGCACGAACGCAGTGATTGGCCAGGAACATCGAGCAACACGATCTAGAGCATTACGTCGCTGCGTACTTTCTCTTTTATTTTGAAATAATTAAGGAATGGAGGGTGCTCTGTGAGACATTGGTGAATTTTAATTTTAAATGTAGAATCTGGTTGTACTGTGAACTTAGTCTTCATAGAATCAAAGAGTTCCTATTAATTAATCCTTTGCCTTATGATTCATTTCTTCGTTACACTTATCGTTAAAACAGTATGATCAATGAAAAAATCATCAAGATACTATAAGTTGGATTTAATGTTTCACAATCCTATAAATTGGAACGAATTCAATGAAATGAAAGTTTCGAATCAAACGTAGTTCTTGTTTGTAATGTATGTAGTGAATCGTGAGTGGATAAAAGTGCTTCATTTTTTGTTTCCGACCCAGTTAAGAGAGCACGTATAATTCTTGAGCTAATCCACGTATAATTCTGCTTAATCCAGCCATTGCCTCACAACATTAATGTCTAGAAACTCTATACCTCCGCAACCATTCAAAATCGATTCACTGACGTGATATTCTTTGTTGGAAATCCTTCTTAAACCACCTCCTACCAAAGTATGTATTGACATTTGCTTCCAAGTGAATCCGAGTACTAGACAAACAGATAAATCTAATAAAACGCGACATTCTCTGGTAATTTCATGCGTCTGACCGCGTTTGACTCGCGTTGGACAGTCACAATTCTCGTCGAATGGATTTCTGACCGTGGTCTGGAATCGACAGCTTCCAATAGCCGGGCTGATATCCTAGGATAATCAATTCGACCGCAGCCAGAGTTCGAGTCGAACGATACGCGATGCGAGATCGCCTTCGCTAGAGAGGCTCGTCCTAATTCGAGCTAGTCGGTCATGTTTAATTCAGACGTAATGCGAATTTCACGTGAATCGTTTCATCGTCAAAGGTCCCGGAGTCAACTCACTTCGTGAGTTTAAAGGCTACGAGATCTTCGAATCGGTATTGGCGGTAATTCGGTTCCGAACTTATCGTTCATGTTTAATTCAACGTTGACCGGGTGCACCCAAGATGGGCGTAGTTTCGCGCAGGAAGCGAGAATAGTTCGACAAAAGGGGTGCAAAAGCGATAAAGAACTGTAAAAAAAAAAAAAACGGTCGGGGTAGTACAGGTTTGCCGAAAGTATCTGGCGAAGATTTACTTTTATACGTTGGCGATGCATGTAAAATACGTCTTTACATAAAATGTCGTGGAGTTTTTACTCCGCAACTGAAATTGCCGCTCGTAAATTCCGGCATTGCAGTGATATCGACGACGCCCACCTGGACAATCCCGAGCTTTATTCCGGAATAAATCAACGCTATCGTTGCATAACGAAGCAACTGCAACCTTCTTTCCCTTTTCCACTTGGGAAACAATATTCGGACACGATACTCGTGTCTACATGCTACGTGCTTTAGGCTGTGGTAACTAGTCGGCTGTGTGAACTGACGTTCACACGAAATCGATATATCAAAGCAATCAAATATAGTAATGTAGGGTCATTTGAGTTACCTAAGGCAAACATCTTTATTCAGTCGTGACATTGAACTTGCAGAAATAAAGTAATATAGACACACTATTTAATTATGGCAATTTCAACTAACAATATCAACTTTAGCTGAACAAATTGTTTTTTCGATAGAAGTTATAATAGAAGTCATATCCTCATAGAAGGATATAGCTGTCAGGTTGTCAATATAAGTAGACGATATATTCCACTGTTTATCACATCACTAATAACGAATGAAATATTCTGTTCTTAAATGTAAATGTCTCAAAAGCTATTCATAATTGAATTTGACAAATTTTCTTGATTGGCTTCTTATAATATTCCGCTAGATCCGAACAGAACCATACCCTTACTCTATGTATATATATATATTTTTTTTTATGAGTGTATGCACTGCAGTTTTCGAATGTTTCATTCATCAGAAATCAGTTGCCGCCAAATCGCGTCCATTGCGAAACCACAGTTTTATTTCGACTCGTTTCACTTCGATATTTCTTTCAGTCCTTTACAACGAAAAGATGGAGTGCTGCTGAAGAGATGTCCCTGATCGTTTCACAAACGATATGGGATAGTTTAGGATCAAAAGTCGATTATTCGATGGCCGTTTGAACGAGCAGCGAGGCTCGATCTAGCATCTTCAACCGTTGCCACGAACGGTGCGTGTTCTGGACAGGGGATGTCCAGTGTCCCGTGGGACAATCTTGTCGGCAGGCCTTCGCCATTACCTGGCTACATTGTACGTCCACCCAGTGATCCTAGGGACACGATATTGCATCTGATGCGAAATCTGCCAGGCTGATCGTGGTGCCCCAGTACCTCTAGTCTGCATGGTTACCTTCGATAACCTCGTTCGGTCCTCTAACCGGTCGCTTGTTTGCAGCCGATCTGGAGGAAGAGAGACAAAGGATGAGGTTTGGGGGAGTGGACACGAGACACGTCGACAGCACTAGTGGGATTATAGGGTCGACGGTCATAGAGGTCTTTTGAGTCAGAAGAAGGTCGCAGGATTGAATTATCTGCCATCAGGAGGGGTTTTGACCTCGGCTATCGCGATAGTGGAAAGTCGGAGAAAACCGAGTGGCCACTAATCATATAACCCCGAAATATAAGGAGGAAAACTCTGCTAGGATGAAACTGCCGGATATTGCCAGGAACAAAGAAAACAACCGTCTACCGTGGCCGAACGCTGGCATCCTCTTAAATCATCTCTATAGCCCGTAGCTAGAGTCTCCGTAGAGTTTATTGCTAGGAGGCTGCGACGTTTGCCACAGATTTCAACGTTGGTCACGATTGATGTTATACGTTTGATAGGTAAACGTATTTTAGTGTCTATTTGTTACGAAAGGGAAAAAAAGAAAAGAAAAAGGAAATTCGTTTGTTCTTTTCACGATCTTTATTGCTATTTCGAATTGGAGTTGGTTTGTTTCACTAAAGTTAGAAACGGATCGACCTGCTACTGTCTATGTATCTAATAATATCTTTGGTAGAGTTGTTTGCTCGAATAGTTTGGTTGAAATATTCGTATATTTCAGTTAAGATGATTTGAACTATTCATATATTCACGGTACCGTTGCAAAAGAGAATACTGAAGAGTTTCCAACACTATTTTCGACAAAAGATACAAGAAACAAAGTCGACTTTCTATTCTGATATAATCGAGATAAAAATTACGAACCATTCAGGTGATCATTTCATATATTGCAATTTAATATTAACTTATTATTTTACCATATTAGAATATATCCCATTAAGAAATAGGTACGTGTATATTTTCGTCGTTCACATCCACTATCCTTGGTCGTCCGATGCATGCCAGAACGGTCTGCTTTGACATGAATCAAGGATCAGACTCGCTGGGGTCCTGTTCAAGCAACGGGGTCAAAGGGCTGCTCGTCGAAGTGATGGCGTTCGAACGTATCCGCCGCAAACATTCCACAGAACAGGAGGACAGATGTGGTATATTACATCAGCAGTTGGTGGCGGAACCTCTCCGTCGTGACGGTATCCTTTGGGGTATCCGCAGATGTGCCGAAAGCCACACTCCTACGAGAACGCGCGCGCGTTATATATATAGTATATAGGAAACCGCCAGCACGAGCTTGGCTATTCGTGGTTTTGACAAGGTCGGGACAGGCTACCTGTCCTTCCAGCCCTGAAATTCTCGGTCAATGATTATTAAGCGTCACATCTTGTGGCAACGACGGAACCGCGAAACGTGCCAAGTTCCTAATTATCAGGAACGTTTTGGTTGGATAATTCATGCCCCGTCTTGTGGAAATTCCCGTGAAAGCCGCCTGCGACTTTCCTCATTGCTTGAGAGTCTGGTGGATGGTCGATTCGAGGAAGAAGGTTATTTTTACGTTACGTTGCTTTGAGAAAGATTCGCGACTCGGTCAAATCTATTTATTTGCTTTCTCAGTTTCCTTTAATGTTATTAAGATGAATCAGATTGTCCAATTTTCCAAACTTAATATTCTAAGAACTTGTGATCTTTCTCTTATCGTTTCAAGCTCTCTGCAAATATAAATTCTTCTTTCTTATTTCTGTTTACATCTTTGTCATTTAATTCTACATTTTACTTTACCTTTGTAAAATATCCCTCCACATTATCAACCAAAATACCTAAAATTCCAACGATTAACAGTATCGTATCTCCGTCTTCTCGTTCCGACATCATCGCTCCACCAGGAATCGGAAGTGGTCGGTTCCGGAATTATTATCACTATTATCATATATATTGGCCGTACCGGCGTAAAGCCGCGTGCGGTGCTAACGCATTTGATTTAGCGCTAATAAATAACCATTATTGTAGAAGCTGGAGTGGCGAATGCCGTATGCGGGGCCGGTTGCCAGCTTCCCGAGGGAGAGAAAATAGAATCGACAACGTAGTTTCCATTATTGTTCCTGATAAGGGGATGAGTACGCGGGGGCGGCTCGGTATCACGTTCATACGTGTGGATAGGGTTGATTGTACGACTATAATAATCCGCTAAAAGGGCAGCAGATGGCTCAGACCACCCAAGTCGCCAAACTTGTGCGTCGTATTTGCATTCATCTAAAAAACGCACCACGTGGTGAATGGTGGACTAGGAACTTTCTCACAGTTCTCATAAAACGTGAAAAGGCACGGAGCACGAAGAAAATTGCGTGTAATGATGGTGTTTGATCTTATGAACTTTCGTGTTTCAGAACATAATTATTTAGAGCATAAAATGTTTCAGTGGCTTTAAAAGGAGATTTTCTATAGAATTTTAGATTAGATTAGTACTGTATTTATGTTGTAACTAAAAGCGTGATAATATTTAAGCTTCTCAAAAGTCAAACTGATCGACTACACTTCTTATAAAATCTTCGATTCACAAATTAAGGACGTAATTAATATTCAACGCCTTATAAAATAAACAAATTTTTTCATAAATTTACTTGTCATTAAGAGGTAGGGAGAACGAAATGTCTATTATAAAAATATTAGACGAAATAATCCACATTTTACGAGTAATATTGAACACGATAATCACTTATTCTCCATCACCTAAATTAGTGAAGAATCAAGAACACGACGCCGCACACCGTGCAAAATCGAAAGCACCATCAGAGGGAGGGATCATATTATTCGTCGTCGTAGAATCCAATTGCACGGAAGCCGCAGGCCTCCTATGTATCGATGTTCGCTAACGGAATCGCTAATCCCATCTCGAAAACTCCAAGTTTCCCTAGAACTATAATTGTATAGCCGCGGCGTTCAATGAAACTGTTCCGGAGTCAAAGCATTCCTTCGTTTCACCGGTCAGACAGTGTTCTGCCGTCGTACCGACAAAAGGCCACTCTCGCTCTCTCATCTTCCTCCACCCGTTGCAGCCTACAGTAACCAAAATACAGCTCAGACAGCAGTAGCATCCACCACCTACTCGTTGTTGCTCGAAGCAACGGCATCGTAACATTATTCAAAACGAAGAGAGAAGAGGGGGACAGTAATAACAACGCAACGTTGCGTTACCATTCTGCGCTTCATGTAGTCGGCTGGTTAGTGCTTTACGCGGCGAATAACATCGTAACATTGTATGGAATGGCTCTTTCGTAGATTTCGATGATGGGCCCGGTGTAGTTCGCATTCCCTCGAAGCCCGGCAACCTGTCCGAGGCTGGCTCTAGCGCCGTCACATTCGTCACAGGCTCGCCACCCTTCTTGCCTGCAAGCCGTGGCTACTACTCTCCGGTCTGCAACGTGTAAACACGCCGGCGTAATAGCGAGCAGCGACCCTGCCGCTCCAACGGCATTGTGTGCGCATACTGATGTTTCATTAGCCGACTGTTCATGCTTCTCCCGGGCCGTCAATCAAGTTCTCCAGCCTGCGGCTGGCTCCTCAGTTTCACCAGACGTCCGTCCCGATCCCGGCCACAGTATCGGCCTGTTAGGATCGCTTTATAAGGGGATTACAATTATCCGATGTTTGATTACCCCTTCCGCGGTTGCAATCTGTTTAGACGCATTTACGTGCAGTAGCTACCGTATATATCTACGTACCCGTGCTCTTCTCTCCTCACTTACTGTACCGCAGGGAGACCGATGGAACGCGCTAGCATTTGCTACCTACGATTGTCGTGGCGGCCATTTGTTTCGCGATACCGGATAAAAGAATCGATTAACCGTACCACAGCTGCTACTTGTTCTTCGTTCGATTGATAAAAAGGTAGGTCGACTTTTCGCTGGAGAGACGACGATCATTGCGATTAGCGATGCGTTCGCGATGTATGTATCCGTTGTTCGATGGATACACTTGACGGCTTAATTGTACTGGAGAAATCGTGAGTGTGGACTGTTGCGAGGGGAATATTTTAAGGGGCCGCGTCGAGGAGCGTTTCAGAGATTGGAAGGATTCATTGTTTTGAGGACCTCTCGTCGCGATCATGATTACGTGTACTGTGGTTGATGGTTTTTTTTTAAATCTGGAGCCACGGTAACTCGGGGAATTATCATTTGAATGGATTTCATCGAATCGTTGAAATGATATGAATATGCGATTGGTTGGTATAAATAATTAGATGGAAATTTGTTTGTTTTTTTTCTTGTAATACGTAATAAGCGTGAATTAGATTGTTATATGTCATAGTGAATAATTTAGAGATACGAAAGAAATGAGATTGTTATGCTAGAGTGTTAAATACATGTGACAAGAGATTCCAAGGTATTGTTAGAGATTTGATTACACGGTAATTTCTAGTAAAAATGTATATTGTACATTCGCAATCTTTATGAATACGGTATGATTAATAAGAAGGAGAGTCGTCATTAGAGCGGTGCTTGAGTCATCAGAGAGTCTTTCAAAAGTCATTACTGAATCATTGCGGGCCTGTGGCAGAATCGTTAAAAAGCATCTTGCAAACGTATTAACTAAGTACATAATCAAATGCATATTTATTTATTCTAGCTGTAAATTAAACATACTCTCCATAATTCTTTTTATTGCCTTAACGCAACACTCACATTCGACTTCTTTCCAGAAACGTTTATTATTCGTATCCAGAACAGCAAAATTCGCAGGTTTCCAACAACGTATCGTTATTATCAACTGTTGGAGTAGCGAACACTATACCATTTTTCAGGCTGTGTAGTATTCTCGCGGTAAAGGTGAAACCATTTCGCCAGGAATTCAGCTTCGTTAGACGCTAACGCGGTTTTACGATACGATCTCGCGTATCGTTTCCTAGAAAGCGTGTATGACATTACGATATTCCATTACACGTGCTGTTTATTGTTAGTCATTTCGTTTCGACCACGCTAATCGCAACGTAACTTATCGTTTCGATTTCTGGCGCGTTTTGAAATTTAAATAGAGGGAGGTGGAATGGAGAGGCGCGCTAAATGGAAATGCGCGACCGTACCGAAATCAATTTATAAGAGGATCACAATTATCTCCGCGGTCGATCCACCATCCCCCTTTCGAATTTACGCAACGGTTCGGAGTTATGCCGGCGGCGGGCCAGTGATGAACTGCAACGCAAATTCGAACCGCACTGTGGCGATGCCGATGGTCGATTGTTAGCGATGTCGCGCGGCCCGCCCGCAATTGTACACGTTTCATTTCAACGATCCAGATTATGTAAGTTTCGAGGCAATTACGCGTTGGTTATTTTGGTCATGTGGGTTATTCATGTTCGACGTTATGCAGATTTTCTTTCGGCGATAGAAGAGGGGGAAAGTTAAACGACGTATAGAGAGATTTATCTAAGTTTCTATATCGCGATGACGATCGATTTGATACGTTTCACATATATTTTTGTGTACAGTGGCTCACGAAAGTATTTGAATAGTTACCATAGAGAAGTTTTATGTCCATAATACGTGTGTTATATAAAACTTTTATTAACATCGTAATGAGGTACGATTGTCATGATTATATTGGTCAAATTTGAAATCAATATTACAATGTATATAGAAATTACAAGATATTTATTGCAAATATGCATTTAGTAAAAAGTTAGTATTTGTCTGGCACAAATAATGTTTCTGTATAAATATAAAAATCATTTAAAACTTTGCTCTGTAAATGCACTTGAAATCCTGGCTTTCTGTTCAATGATTGTTTGATGTGGACGGATTAAACTTATCCAGTTCCGTTTGATCATCATTTTGAACTGAAAATCCACTCGTGCCGAATCACGACGATGTCGCGTGCACGAATCTCCGGAATCCCTTTGACGAATCTTTCTCGATGATTCACCACGACACGAACGTCTCAACGTTCTTGTAAACTAACGAGTAATTAAATTAGCTCCGAACACTAGCGCTTTTATGAAGTTAAATTGCACGGCGTTCGTAAAGGAAATAGCAACTTGACCGTAAGGTTACCTGTCACAGTGTATGCTTATCCAACGAAGGGAACACGTGCAAATTAATGCGAAAAATATCGCTAGAATAAGATTCTTTAACATAATTTAAAAGACATGTAAGGCTCTACGTTTCAGGGTCATTCAAGATATAGTAAATATTATTCCAAGGTCATTTTTTACGCCTTTCATGACCGTTCTAAACATTTTTTATAGATCAATTTAAAGTTTTACTAGTTTCATTCCGTTATAAAACGTTACGACTTGCGTGAACACATAAAATTGTATAGTTTTCTATTAAGAATAGAGAATTTCTTTGTACACAAAAAGCAGGGACACAAAGAGTATAGCCATACAACGTGTATCTATAAGACTCCATAACGCCACATTACAAGTACGTAATTTCCCAATTAAATGTAACGTTTCATAACCAATCCCAATCAACGGCTCTAACCACATAGCAAACCAGCATGCAACGTTACCTAGCCACGAGTAACATTAATCTAACCATCGAGTCGATTACGAAGACAACGAGCATTATCAAAAAAGAGCATTATCAACCTAACATTTAACGCAACCTGCTACAAATATCTGTCAAACTGGGACAGCGTCAAAACCAGCCGAATACCATGAAGGAACGCGAACACGACAGTCCTTACAACATCGCGCGGGTAACCTTTGACGCGTAGACGCGGTGTTGATTCGTGCACAGAGAAAACATGGAGAAGAGGGACCGAGGAGAAATAAAAAAAGAACGCAGAGCGACGATGCGTTTCAACGCGAACGAGATTGCTTTGTCAACTGCAGCGTAAGTGACAAGTACGATTGGCCCGCGCGGCGTATTATCCCGCCGATGTTTCATTACACTGTCAATCACCATGTTTGTCCAGAGGCCCTTGCCCGCAAACCGATCGACTCGTTCTCATCAACCGAGCCAAATCGCTTTCGCCGCTCGCTTTATAAAGGGATTACAATCATCCACTGTTTGATTACCTTTCCGGGCGTATGCGAGTTAGTTAGCCCTGGCCGCGATACATACGCGAGAGAGCGCGATATCAACAGCGTGTGCCAGCTAGTAGGACGATTCCCGCCGATCTATCCGCGCTCTGGCCACGGCAATCATATCGCGATATGCTTTACAGCGAAACCTATTAACCGTCGATGGGCCAATTCTGCGACACATTTACACAAACTTCACCGGACCTCTTCCGCAAAGTGCCAATGTAATTTAATAGGACGATGGTTGCGTACGCGTTGCCCATTGGGAACGCGGCTACGAGACACGTGCATCGGTCCAAGAAATAAGGGAAAGGGTCGAACGCGTTTTGTATTTGTGGTGAAGATTGCAGGATCGTTTGATAATTTTAATGGTATAGGGTACGAGATTATTTATTTGAATATTTGGGGGACAAGTGGTTTATAGAATTGGAGCTCATCGATACTTTCTGTTTGCCACGGTGGTACAGGAAAATGTTCTAACGCTTCTAATAGAGAAGCTTTAGCCTACGATATATGAAACATTTTGAAATTTTTCGTTAGCACTTTAATGACATACGTTGGCATGATTATATTAGTAAAAGGAACCAGTTTAAAATTGCAAGTTATAAATTGCCTCTCTCTTCTGCGATGTTACGGATTCTTGAACTTGAACATTATAGATTCTAATAATTATAATTATAGACAAGGTGAAAGCTTAGTGTTACATGTTACAGCTTACACAATATCGTAAGAGAACAGAAGATTATATCGATTATACAATGTACAATCTAAGAGAAAGTGTAATCAGACAGAAAATCCTCGTTTACTTTATATTTTTGTCCATCACAATCACAGCTGCAACTATTTCCAATTATCCTCACAAAAGTTACCCAGTTTGAAACATGTAGAATACCAAAGCTGATCTTACACATCATCGATCACTACCGGCGCCTAGAAATTCAACATTTTGACTTATAAATTTACGACTTCGTTGTAGTCCTTCTACCAATACGCCACACTTATACATGCATAGCACGAGAGAAGTCATAATACATTCACGTTAACTTCTCCTTATTATAGACGACAAGGCAAGCACCTTGGTGCATAGGTTGCAGTAGAAGCGATTGTATTAGTAAGACCGAGGGACCAAGCTGTGCGTATCGTGTCGACGACTGCCGTAGCTTGTAATTTCCCCGAAATCTTTAATTACCATTCTCGCGAGAGTCTCTTCTCCTCTCTCCTCCTCGCTCCTCCTCATGCTCTCTCTTTCTATCTGTGCACAGCCGTCGATCGTTGGAACGTTACGACGCGAGCGTTCGAGGGTTCGTAATACGCCGCGCCATCGAAATCCGTCCGGTGCATGTACGTGTAGCCGAATGGAATTTACAATGGGACGATAATTTATGCTCGACGAGAGGCTCGCCCCGACCGACGACGGAACGCTTCGGGAGGGGTCTCGTGACGAGCTTCAGTGGGGGAAAGGAATCGAGAATTTACGACGCGCCGTTGCTCGGGGATACATTCATAAAAACGCCCCGTGATTCCCGTGGCCATTAAAAACTGCCACACGGTAAACTGCAAATATCTTTGTTGATACCGCGACGATGACTCGACACGAGCTACGTCGCACGCTTTTTTGACGAACGATCTTCATCGATGGATAAAAAGAGGTGGAAAGAGAAAAGGAAACGAGCAGGGACCTCTTGCACGATATTATTTGAGAAATTTTACATTTTCTTATATATTTGGCTAGTAGAAGTGGGATAACGAAATAAAGAAAATTTTCTAAGTACGTTTTTTAGTTAATAAATTATTCGGATGATATTCGGATTCGCAACTTTGGGATAATTTTTCGCTGTCGATCGTTTTAGATCTCGAGATTATCTCTTTTTAAGTTCATCTGTTTTATTAATGACTTTTTAAACGCTGTTCTAATATTTTCTTCATCGTTTTTTCATCTTATGAATCCTTAATGAATTAAGAATGACAATAAATAGCGATATCAGACTGAATGTTTTGCCAATAGCGCAAAAAGAGAATAGAGAATTCGCGGGACATTTCGTCGAATTTTCTACATCTATCTGATCATCCTCGAAAACAGTGGAGGATACAAAGGAGAGGGGGATGATACGTGGTCTGCACCCTCGGTCAGCTCCTCGTGGACGTTGGAAAGGGTGAAACAGGGGCTGGTTTGTGCAACGTGTGTGATTACGTTGGCAATTACTCCCACCCTAAACTCGGATATGCCGTTGGCCTCCTTCCACTCTGGCATTCTCTGCGTCGTTCTCGACCGACGGCGGAAGGGTTGTAACTCGTTATTAGCGAGGAACAGAGACGGTAGAGGGGCAGGTGATTACAGCCTCGAAGTAGATTCCCCGGTGATGATAAACGCGGGTCCGCAGATCCGATCGTCGGTTCTGCCCTTTGAGTCTCTCCCTTTCTACCTCGATTTCTCGTACTTTCTCCATCTCAGACTACGTTTCCGTCTACCTCCATCCTTAGCTCGTCTTTCTACTCGAAAGTCGAAAGGAAACATCGGTGTCTTGATTACCGATCTAAAAGCTCGGAGCAAAATAACCTCGAGTTTAACCCTCTTAGCGCGTCCGTTTACCCTCCTAAGAGTTTCTTTCGATGTATCTAGATAAGAACGTAGCGGCCTTGAAGTGAACCATTTCGTCGCGTGTAAGTGGGAGTGTAAATCGTTTTATTGGACTCCGTTGGATATAGAAGCTGCTATTAAGACTGAGGTTAATCGTAAGGTTATATCGCCGAAGGGAGGTTAGATCGTTGCGAGACAGAAGTGATACTGTGGCCTCGGCTTTGCGTAAGCTTTTTTCGCGAAATCTTCGATGTGTACGCGGAACGTCCACAGGTTGAAAGAGAACGGGCAGGCGTCAGGGGGTTTATCTAGATCCGGCGGCGTCACGCGAAAGTGCTTGCAAACGATGCGGGAATAAATCATCCATAGTTGAAGAATCGTAGTTACCGGCGTCGACGGTCGTTTCGCGAGAACAGCGGCTGTCTTTCGACGGTTGCATTCGGAACCGGTTGTCTCGTGCTCGTTACGCACTCGAGGAGCAGTCCGATGAAAGAACTCCGATATACCCAGGCCACGAATGTTGCCGACGAAGGAAATGGAGATCGGTGAAAAGGGAGAGAATGTTGGACTGGTGAATGAAACGAACGCACAGAGGAATAGAGAGTTCGAAAATATGAAAATGACGAGAGGAGACGAGGAAAGAGAAAGGCAAGGTAAAAAAGAAGATGCCAAGGGTCAATCAGGAAGAAGGGTCCTTAAGGATCAGTCGGAGAGAAAAAGAGATAGAAAGAGTATCTCCCAGAACGGATTCTTTTGTGTATATACGTGTATATCTACTATATAACGTTTCGACGAGAATGCTCTGCCATAGAATAGACTTGGAGAGCTCTCTAAAAATGACTGCACCTTTCGCGGTAGCGCACGCAGCGAAGGTATTAGCGGAGTCGATGGTAGGTAGAAGTTCTATAGGTATATACGCGTTACACCAGATATACTATGATGGAAGCTATACGCGTGGAACGAAAAGATAACGCAATTTATTTCAACCTTTATTCATCCTCTTTTCGCTTTCCCCCTTCTTTGCTGGCTCGTGTGTACCAGCCAACTCTACGTAGCTAAACACTTTTCACCTTTTTCTTTTTTCTTTCGCCTCCCCTCTCTGTTCCCCCTCTTCATTTATTATTTTTTCTCTTAACCCTCATCTGATGCGCCCACTCCTCGCATCTTCTACCATTAGAGGTCCACTCTTCGCCATTATTATCGTTGTGGATTTAAATGCATCCACTTTACACGGTTTCATTGCGATAAAATCTTAAGTTCTCCTTTATCCCTTCACATGGATTTCCTCAGAGAGATTTTTCCAAGTACCTTTTTGTTTTCGAAATCGTGTGGTCCTATCTTTGTGACGAGGAACAGTCGTATGACCGATCGAAATAGGTACGAACGCCTAGCTGATGGTTATCGTTCAAAGTATTATTCATAGCTTCCTTGCATTTTTGTTTCAGCGACTTAGTCGCTCACTTTGTCTCCAAGAATTAGGGTCATTCTACGTACCATTTCTTCCACGTGCAAAAATCCTTCTGCGAATTTATCTTTCAACTTTCTTTACATTTCATACAACAGCGAAGTTTTTTTTATTAATATACAGGTGTTTTATAAATTGTGCAGCTAAGCTGTGAACGAGAAACGTATAACTGTAATAGGATCACTGTAATGAGATACAAGTGACATGATAATATTGACCAAATTGACTGTTGAAATAACTTCGTAATTCTGTGAAATACGTAATTACATTAAATATCCTGTAACTCTTATACACATTTTCAGATTTGTTTCAAACTTTACCAATACAATCGTAATAGTGGCTTCTCATCATGGTATTAATGAAGTTTCAAAATGTTTCGTGCAACATACGCTCGTGAAAGATTCCTAAACATGTTTGAATGCTTTCCTGAACAACCTTAGCTTACAATGCAATCAAGACTTTTTTCCCTCTGTTATTCGCGAGACTAACAAGATTATACGCCTCGAACGAAATCCTACTCGCGTCGTTTCGCTATTAAGACGAATTTTCCGTGGTTGACGAAAGCTGTTGGCGGAAATTTCATTTGTTGTTCGTAGATACCGCTAAATCTGTCCGTAGCCGAGCTAAAATCCAACGGCCGACTAATCCAACTCGATCGCGCTTAATCCAAACTCGCACGCTTCTCATTTCCGGCTGCCTGGAATTCTGGCGTGTCGCGATGCACGCGATTCATCGTTATGCTCCGTGGTTTTCCAAGAGGCAGCTAAGCCGAGTGGGCGCGATACGATTAACATACCAGAAGTTGCGTCGTTATTTGAATCAACCGTCTGAGTTGCACGACTGTTGAAACTCCGCGTGTACGGGACGCATGCATCAAGCAGCCGGTAATTTGGGTCATCGGGCTGACTGCCTTCTGGAAACATCCCTACGGAACGTGTGTATACGTGTGTGCCTTAGTTCCGTTAGTACTAACGTAATGTACATTCCCGATATCTTGCAGTCATAGACCTCCCGCGCGCGTTTCTTCGACGCGTATTTCAGTGAAATTGAATTTTCACCGCCTGACAGCCGATCGAAAACCCGGATCACGGTTGACGATTGCGCAGTTTCTGTGGCTTCTTGACGATTTAGAGCATTATTTGTAATCTTATCTGCGAATAATGTTCTTCTAGGTCGATATGAAAATAGGGTGGCTATACAAAATATTTATACATGATGTATTTATTTTAGTATCTTCGTATTTATTGATTAAACGTATAATTATACGGTACGTGGAAATGTCGTATCATTAGTCGTACCTGATAAAAAAGTTTTCTTTACAAAGGCTTTTTTCTGCTAAACGAGCAAGTTAATTTATAAAACAGTTGTGCACAACGAAGTACGATTGTCTTTTGAAAAAAAAATTGGCAGTAAACTTAACTTGCCTTTGTCTCGCCGTACCGTATTCTTATCTCGCCAATTAAATTCACTATAACCTTTGCACGCCAATTTACGAGATCTTTATTCTGTCTTCACTCGACTGTCCTAAACGTGCTCGCTTCAACTACGATTGTCCCTTCTCATCAGCGAAATACTCGACATTTGCAGAAAGGTTGTCTAAGAATGAGATACAAACGGCATTCCAGATTGAGCCACGCTAGACTCAACTTTCTACAAGACTCGGCGAAAATGTCATGAGCATCTTTACCAGTAGTTTGATGCCGGAGTTCTCCAAGAACGAGTACTTAACGCTTGCTTTAATTCTACATGCCTGACCTCGTTTTCGACACAGTGTTGCATTGTACCCCATAATCACCCTCGCTTATGCACACATCAGCCAATTATTGCAGTAGGGACTATCTCATTACCAATTAAACCCTTTTCAACTGGGCTGGAACGGGGCCCAATGAATTTTCCATCGAAATTTCAACGTATCGAGGCCTTGGAAATTATAATAGACACCGTTCCGGTGAGTTCATAGTTACTCGTGGGAAACTATCGAAGGCCGCGTGTTTACGGCACCGACAGTCATCTGATAGACGAAACTAACGTTTCTTCGCTGAGAAAGTTCGACGTACAATCTACAGACCGAACCTGATCTGAATCTTGTACGGCTACGTCATTAGATTAACGAATCCTTAATATAATTAGAGTTTCACAGGAACAAGTCGAAAGTAGAACAGAACGGGAGAGTGTTTCCTTTGTTAGATCAGCGTGCGACACGCGTTTCTCTTCCGTTCTTTGCTTCTTTTTGGTTCGATCCTGTCATAAGCTTGATGACTTAGGAAAAAAGGGAGAAAGCGAGTCGTGGTGTATTAATAAGAGAATTTTGTAGTTTCGATTGTTGATGCGTAGACAGAGTATGACTAACGAATAATTAGGAATTTATATGGAGATTATAGTAGTGATATGTTTCTTATATGAATCATACAGAAATCAAACTAATTCAATTCATTGAGAATAATTGCATGATTTTTGAAAAGCATGAATGATATATTTTGGTATCGTTAATTAAGAATTCTTGAAAAAGCGCATTTAATTCAATATGAGCTTCTATCATGAATGAGGACATTCTACAAGAATAAAACAAAGAATATATTTCAAGAGCGATATACCAGAGAGAATAGAGTTCCACAAGTCGTTATCTACATTCACCGACTTTTATAATAGCCTTTAAAAACATCTCCATTTCATCAACGTGGTTAGGTAGGTACACGTCATACAAAGACCATGAACTACATGCTACTTTAATGGAAAGTAGTAGATTACAGGTTCGAGTTGCAGGCGTTCAGCCTCGAACGAGGCGATACCCGCTCGCGAAAAAGGTGTTTGCCATTAATCTCTAAGCGTGACCCGGTGATGTAAGCCTATTACCTTGATTAAAATATCCAATAATCGAATTCGTCCAAGTACGATAACGACAGGGTAACCGAACGATAGAAAAACAAAAATGCAACAGAACGAGGAAGACAGAGAGAACGAGGGGATAGATTTGTAAGAGGAAGATAGGTTAACGCGGCAGGGTGGTAGGGGGTTGATTAATGAGAAGGGAGTGACGTGGCGGTACGCCGCGCACCAGCCACGCTTCGCCCCATTTCATCTTTTGCTTTCCCCTCCGTTTCGGTTTCGTCCTCTCGTATCTCCCTCTTTCCACCCTGCCAGCTTGTTTTCTCCCTCCTTTCACTTTTCCTCTCTTTCCTTTTGTTTTATTCCGCGTCCTATCTCGAAAGGTTTCCGTCTTTTTTCGCTTAACTTCGTGACTCCTTTGTTCAGGGTGGCCCACTCGCCGCCTGCTTCGTGGCGCCTTGTCTGCGTGTAGTTTTTTCTCCTAAGAAGTTTTCTGAGTGTCTAATGTTCATTAGGAAGTATCGATTTGGTGGTAGTTTTATATTCTCATGTTGCAGTTGTGCGTTATCATTGACGGATACGAAGGCCATGGGTGAAAATCGTGATAAGTCTCGTCTCTATATTTACAGTATATTTAAATATCCACGTGCATATATTTTCCGTATTGACAAAAGACATCGTCTTGCGTACAAGAAATGCTTTCACTTTCTTAGAGCAAAAGGGGCAAACAAAAATGTGAAACATCAGTCTAATTTTGAACATATAAAAATTTAGTTTGTTCATCACGTAGCAAAGTAAAAAAAGAAAGGTGGGAAAGTTGGAGAACGAAGGTGCAACGATGTTTTGTTCTAAATATCTAGCAATAAAGACGCCGGGAAAAATGGACCAGAGCTGTGCACTTAGCGGTTCTTTTTTTCCTACGTGTTATGAAACAATGGGCTAGCAAATAATAGCACAGCGGTAAGCCGCCATCAAAAGCCAAACACGGAATCGCCTCACCATGTCGACCCTTTCGAACCATAGCCTGCTGCACTGAGTAAAAATGAACCCAGTGACCTCGTATTTTTTAACCAGGTAACGCGTGTCGGTAACAGCCCACATTGTTTAAAGGTAACTTCGAGACGCCGTAATTCCATTCAATGCTACGATTGAAGCGTCGTTATTAGGGTCAACGAGAAACCTGTCATCATAGGAAAAATTATATAGCCGGCAAAACTAATAACGACGGTTTTTCAACTGTTGAACGTTTCGTTCCCTCTTTTTTCGAACCGTTTCTTTCATCCGTCTTTTGCTTCTTCTAACAGCGCAAATTTACGCTCTTTCGTGTTCCAAGTCGTAGAATCGGCGTGGCGCCAACTATAGCCACTTTCCCAGATAGGTAAACGACTCGAAAGTCAACGTGTCATTATCGATACGCCTCCGTCCACGCGATTTTCGTAAGACTTGTTTCTCATTTTCACCCCTGTTCCCATTTCACGAGATCGTTCACGTGCACGATTGCACGTCCTCCTTTCAACGCTCGCCCTTCCAGTCTTTTACGCGACCGAAGGATACTTCGGAGGCTACTCTTATCTTGATTTATTCCAGCAAGGTGTGATCCCTAGGGAAGACCTCCCTATTTATTTAAAAGACTATCTCGTAGGTCAACTTGGCCCGGAGAACCCTTAAAAGTAATCGCCAGATCTTTCAATTTCGTTAAATGGCAATGTAGTCTGCACGTTTTACTAAATTTGTTTATTTGTAGATAAAATTCACGAGTGAGTAACATAATAAAGTTATTATAAAGGAACGGTGTTGAAATTTAATATGTTGTTAACCAATTCCACATCCATTCGTTTTTGATATTCAATATGTGTTCTTGGCTTTCTTGAATATATTTTCTTGAATATTGAAAAAAATACTAGTACTAACGCAAATTAACGTAACAGCTAAGCTAAGCTTACTCGTTTCTCAAACAAAACATCATGGATTTATTATTTATTTTCGAAAGTCTTGGGTCCTTGAATTCCTTCTTCAATTGTTATATTAAAATGCCGATTTTTAGCTACCAAGCGATATAAAAGTCAGGAACCGAACAAAAATGGACTTGTCATGTTCTTCCCGTATGGCCGTCGAACGTCATTTTAGTCAAATTTGAACTTTCAACTGCGAATGTTACGCTGCTTCTACGTTAGGTGGAATTAAACTCTATTTCTCTGTAAGTGCAAGACGTGAGCACTATCTGCTTCTGCATTAATGCTTCTACATTAATTACCGAGAAAATTGCAAACTCCTCAAAGCGAAAAGTAATAAAATTGTTTCAACAAACTTCGAATAGGATCGATATTTCGCCACTCGATCCGAACGCCGCCATCGTTTCAAGTGCCCCAGACATTCGTAATCAAATAACTTTCCCTCTCATTAGAGACACTCGAACGGTCCCAAACGAGGCAGCCTTGCATTCAGTGCACTCTGCGTTTCTGGGGGAGCGCTTTGTATATCGTCTTTCTCTCGCTATTCTTTCCCTGCTGGCGAAAATGTACCGGTATAAGTCATCAATTAAAACTTTTCAGCGTCTATCAACGAACGTAATTCCGCGATGGTGGTACATACCTGAATCAAAAAAGTCCCTTCGGCATCATAGTTTGGGGGCCAGGGAACATTTTACCCTATAATTTCAACAAATTTAGTTCATTAATTTTATTCTTATTCTGATGCTTAAGATTACTAAAAGTAGAACGGAAATCTGTGTACTGTCATTTTATCACTTTTTATTTAATAGATTATAAATTTAAAAAATCTGTTTTCCTGACATCTTTCTGACTTTTTCTTCTGATTTTTAAGCGTAAAAAAATGGCTAAGTTATCGTAGGCTCTGCTAAGTTTCAAAATATTTACTTCTATACATACAACATACCCAACTATTTTTCAACTTAACACAGTAGGATACAGCTGAGTTCAATTTTCCGGCAAATCCTTGGCTTAAAAATAAGCATGAAACTAATGATCCAAGTTTACTGATACGCCACACAAAGAGTGTCCACTTGCTGCCGGGATATCGCTAGATTCCCTGCGAGCACTTGAAACTTCGATACACCTCCTGGTTGAGTCGTCGTGTGTTTGAGAAGAGTGTATTGTCATGTCGAGGTCGGCCCATCCGTAATCAGCGCGCACGAGTTGGAAACATGTCAATTCCGTGAGGAGGCGTGAACTAGAGATGTCGAGGGTGTACGCATTCACATCTGGCCATAGAACCTACCCTCGATCGTCAACTCTTGATGGACACCGAGGAAGAAGAGAGCGTTTCAGACCGGATAAAGGCTTCTAGAAACGCGTCAGCAGGGTCAGATCCCACGAGCCGAACTATCTCCGATCAAAAAGTGATCCGATGTTCCATTTAAATCGGCTTATATAGCGAATGCGTTTCTGAGATTGTTCATTATTTGGACAACTTGTTTCATATACTGAGTATGTGAGATTTTTTTCCGTGGGGTATACGTGGAGTGGTATGTTGAAAGTTGTTGAAGGTTTGATGACGTTGTATGTTGAACAGGGTAATAAGGGAAATTGATCGTTGGATTATTTTGGCCAGTGAATTGATTGATGGGGCTGATGGAAGTATGTGCATATATGGCGCATTTAATGCAACGTTTATGTAGGTACAATTAGGGCAGGATGTATGAACAGGTTTTAACAGAAGGTTTGATTTAGGATTTCTGGGATAGTTGTGATTTTCATGGCTCTTTTAAAACGTAGTATATCTTTAAACGCTTGCTTTGAGTTTTAGTTTGATTGCTTCGGGTTTTAAACTTAACTAGATCCATTAGTGGTAATGCAGTAAATCTTTACTCATAATTCTAAACTTTATTTCCACGGAACGTGGAATATTTCACAAACAATTTACTACTGGAGTATATAAATTACAGATTTGTTCTCTTCATTAAACTTCCAAACCTCTAACTATACTAAAGCAATACAAGTTTCTATACAAATTAATCTTAGGTTCACAAAAAAATATTTCTTTCGTAACTCGAAATTTACGTAATAATACGCAATTTATCACTTGAATTACAATTGAAATTCGAATAATTAAGTTGGAAGTGAATTCGATCAAGATCAGGCGTGAAGCTGCAAGGGAAAATCCACGTTTTCTCGAAGAAACTTTCAATCGACGCCTTCGAAACGGTCGGCGGAATAATTTACACCGATACGATCTCGAACACACGTTGCAGAAGGAAGTGTCGCAGTGCTGTGAACGTTTTGCGAACTGAAACGCGAACGATCGAGATAACCGGAAGGCCCGAAGTTCCCTGTCCCCTTATCTTTTATCGTTCGTTTGCGATCCACTCGATTTCAGTTAATTTGAACTTCTCGCAAACTATCGCGACTCGTCTACCCTCGCCTATCATTTTCACAGAATAATGCAAGTAAAAGTGAGGAAAATACGAAAGTCGCGCGAGCTCTAGTCTAAAGTAAATTATAAATTGTAAAAGAGAGAGAGAGAGAGAGGACAGGCGTTAAGTAAACAATTTTACAAAGTAACTTCGAAGAAAGCTATACACTGTATCCTTGCTCCGAAAGCGATTCAGAAACGTTAATTTTTATTCAAATGTAAAAAATTGTCCTTGAACACAATATCACGATATTCTGCTACTTTATATGTCAAGATGAATAATGTTCTTGAAATTGGATCAAGCATCGTTTTATTATTTTCAATTTACGATCATATAAACTGTTAATGATTATTTTGCAAAGATAGTTTACAATGAAATTAGATCACTTCTGGAGGAAAGTTTGCTAAATTTATTAGTACTATTTATGAATAGTATTATAACTGTATGAGACGATAAGGAACGAAAATTTTATCTTCGCTAAAAATACTGAAAGGATTGTTAATTAGCTAATGGAATAAATATTATATTCCATTTACTATATTGTTTTTAGAATGTTTACTGTCAAATACAAAAATGTACGATGGTCTGTATGAAAGAAAAATCGAACGACATCCATTCATGCATCGTGTGTACCACAAGCTCGAATGAAACTCAAGTTTCATACACAGTTTCCTTGTTTTTCATGGATTTTTAAACAAACTATGTTATTTCAAATGCATATCGTGTTCTGAGCTCTGTTTTTTGATCTCGAAAATTCAGAATGTTATTCTTATATACGGTTGAATGGGTGTTTTTACATTGACCTGTGTGAGATGTGTGACATCAGACAGACACCTTGCTGAACTCGGGGGATTAAAATAATAATAACGTTGGAAATTGGACACGGTGGTGGCTGTACCCTCGTAATCTTCCGTGGCCATATGCCGGTGCCGGCTGGAACGAAGCCAGGCGAACGTGAAAAAAAAGGAGAACGATCGCATACCTAATCTGACATTGTGAGAGCGGGTTAGGGCGCCTAACTTTATTCAATCGCGGCTACCTTTCGTTATGGTCTCGCATTTCGAAGGAAGATGAATGCGAAGGGTCACGGAATAGGGTCATTCTAGGCGCACGTGTCGCGAAATCCGCTTTCTCCATGATAAGATGACGCTGATAAAGTCACTATCGAGTGAATCCCATAGCATACGCCATGCGTACTATCGTCTACCGTATTAGCATAGCTTTAGATTTATTTTCAATTATAGTCTTTTTTTTTTAAATGGAAGACAGCGATGAGAGTTATGAATGTGATGGATTTGTTTTTTAAATATGGATAAATGAAGGTTCTGATGGGAATAATACAGTAATATTATACTTGCGTATTAATTAAAGAAAATAATGGCACGCGTTTGGTTTGTACAAACAATTGTAACTAAAGGCAAGAACTTATTTGATATGTATCATTATTTTCTTAATAGTATATAATATTAAGATGATCCATTATAATTGTCTACGCACTAGTCTGCTATATTATTCCTTATTTAGAAACATATTTCAAATAGAATTTATCTTATTTCAAGGAAATAATTTTACGATAGACATTAGTCTTAGCTGGGTAGAAAATAGAACTGTAAACTTTCGTTTAGTTAGATGTGTAGCTTACTTCAAGTAGAGTTTATTCACCTGTCTTACATTTCCTGATACTATTCGCTTGTGATAAATAGATTTACTTTCCGAGATATTAAATACCAGTTTATATACTTAAATGATAAAATTCAGAGATAATCCGAGGAATGGAGTTGGTCAACTTGGCTTCCAAGAAACTCAAATAGCACGCCATATCATCGTAGCGTAAATTCAGCGAAAGTATCGATCGCATAGGTGAAACTATTCAATTGCAAGTCGAATTCCGCGCGTCGAAAAGCCGAACGAGAGAAATTTCCGTCGCTACTGATCTTACTGCACGTGGCACGCGATCCGTCTGCGTGCCGATAAGGCGTCGCACGTATAAACATGTAAAACTAGACAGAGGATAGAACGACGCGTGCACATGTATGCGACAACTCGGCGACAAGGGAGGCCAGCGTTCACATCGTCATTCGCGTTCCCTGGGAGCTTAACGGGGATCTACCGAGCTTGCGTGAAAGCCTCGATGACGTCCGGGTGAATCGGTTGTTTGCGCTTCTACGTGCGCCCACTTTCAAGGGAGCATTAGTTTCAATTTTTCTCCGCGAGATTTCCGGAGAGGCAACGTAATAAAGCGGAACAACACTGAAATAATAATTTATCGTCGCTCGAGCATAACTTGCGTTTCGACGGTTACACGATAAAAGGATGATTTTTTGGTATGTCTGTGGAGATATGAAAATAGGAATGAAATTGTAGCGAGAAATATTATAGTTTTGTTTAATGTTCTTGGCATCGGAGATTTGAAGTTATCGATGAAGATACTAAAGCGATTTTTGTAACGATGGAAATGACTGTGAAAGAGTGTCGGATGTTTTAGATATTCTAGAGAAATTGATTGAAGAAATAATTGGCTGTAATTGCAGATAATGAGCTCGTTCCACTGGAATTAGAATCATCGATCAGCTATAAAAATGCCAGCTAAATTGTACAAACATTCTGCAATAAATTCGCATTACTTTGCAATAATATAGGTTAATTATGGTTCAACAATCGATCGAATTGATTTTCCACGCTTTCAAGAAATAAATCGCCCTCTATTGCCTTCCGCTTGCTGAGGTTATTAGCAGAAGTATCGCCCCCGCGATTTTAATATCACCACGAACCATAGTTCGAGGTCGCGTTAGCGGGGATACGAATCGATTTATTAAATTCGAAGCACTTTCTAGGGAACGTTTATTCCGATACGGTTCGTGGAGAAATGAGGCGTTTGAAAACGTCGTTTAGAGATGGAGGAATGAAACTTATGAAAATTTTCGGCCTTTCGTTCACATAACCCTGATGTTGCATTCCGTCGAATTCAATTTGGTGTACGATATTGTTCCATGTATTATAATTCCACGTTCCGTTTTTGCAATGTGTATATCATTTGATATCGTATTTTTATATAAATCATGTTATTCACGCAAATGGTGCGAGTAGATGATTCGAAGCCGAAGTAGTAAAAACAGAATTTGTCAGACAGTTTTCTGGAGTATTTCCTTGAACATGGCGAGAAATACATCGTTACATTGTCATTAATAACTACTTTTATCTATATGTTTTTTTATATCTTCCGTATAAAGTTTGCTTGTAACACAACATCCGTACGGTACATTAAAAAAAATATTTATAAAACCACTGAAAACATACAGAATTTGTCAGACAGTTTTCTGGAGTATTTCCTTGAACATGACGAGAAATACATCGTTACATTGTTATTAATAACTATTTTTATTTATATGTTTTTTTTATATCTTCCGTATAAAGTTTACTTGTAACACAACATCCGCATGGTACATTAAAAAAAATATTTATAAAACCACTGAAAACATACAGAATTTGTCAGACAGTTTTCTGGAGTATTTCCTTGAACATGGCGAGAAATACATCGTTACATTGTTATTAATAACTATTTTTATTTATATGTTTTTTTTATATCTTCCGTATAAAGTTTACTTGTAACACAACATCCGCACGGTACATTAAAAAAAATATTTATAAAACCACTGAAAACATACAGAATTTGTCAGACAGTTTTCTGGAGTATTTCCTTGAACATGGCGAGAAATACATCGTTACATTGCCATTAATAACTACTTTTATCTATATGTTTTTTTATATCTTCCGTATAAAGTTTACTTGTAACACAACATCCGCACGGTGCATTAAAAAAAATATTTAGAAAATCACTGAAAAAGTACAAACAACAGAAACATATAATTTCACCAGGGCAGATTCAATCTCGTTTTTATCACCCGAAATGAAAGCATCCTGAAAACCGTTTCGACCACCAGAATGCAGGCGTGTCGCGCGCAGCGTCAGATTTTGCAGAGCGAAAATTTACAGCCGCGTAAGGAAGAACGTGACCCAGATTCATCTTGCGAATCCGTGGTAACTTCGTTTCGAACGCATGATCGCGTTTCACTCTGTTAACGATATCGATATCCGGCTGTTTCCGCGGCGTTCAGTTTTCCGCGGAATCCACGGAAGATCAATGTATACGCAAGGGGTTCAACCGAAAGTAGATCAAGCGTTTTTCAACGATCTTTAAACAGTTGTGTTCAGAATAGCGTAACAAATGCATGAAATTTCCGTCTCGTTAGCAATACTTGCTTTCGGACCGTTTATTTCTGCACTTTGCAACGATTTTAAATGTTCTTGCTTTTATTTTTCATTTGTATTATTAACTCCTTGCCTTACGGTATTGAATCGTATATTCGTGATTGAGGTATGGTTCCGATTAACATTAGAACTACCAATAGTTAACACGAAGCTATTTCTACTAAAACCAGTCAAAATGATTGGTCTTTAAAAAATACGTAATAATAGAATATTTTTATATTTATTGATTTATTACTTTCTTACAGAAGCAATTCCATGTTATGTAGTACATTTTTGGTATTAATAATCCATCTGGGACTATCATCTCTAAACGAGGATTGACACGTTTATAAAATTGTAGAACCAGTTGTTTTGACTGCTGTGGTATTTCTAGTGTTAGCATCTACCGGTCTAGCGATCGATCCGGAATTTTCCTGATAACTGATATCATCATATTGAATGATACGCAGTAAAAATTTTAAAAACGTGTGGGAAGTTGTACAAAACGAGGAAACTGGTTAATTGGGGTTCGATAAACAGATTGCAGGACCCTTTTGCACTTTGACAAATACCAGTCATTTCGACTGGTATTGATATAAGTAACCTTCGTACAAAAAAGCAAAATAAAACTCGTTATATTATTCTTTTAATTATCGTTGCGAAAGTCATTATATCATTGCAAAAAAAAAATATAACATAAAGTAGGAATTTTAAAATAAAATTGTAAAACCAGTCAATTTGACTGGTGTGGTGGTTCTAGCGTTAAATAAAAGGAAAGTTTAGTTTGTACTCTAATTTTTAATTCTTCTCCCATTGGTACGGATTGCGAATTATTTATCTAGCTACATTTCCTTAGTCGGAGTCATTTTTCATCTGATTGTGTTCTTCTAACCATTAAACAATTTTACAAGTTTGGAATATTTTTAATATACGTGATTTCTCGTTTCAATTTTACGCTACAAAACATTGAATGTCTTTCTATTCGATCTTTCTGAAACAAAAGCAAAATTGACATATAGAAATTGCAAAGCAGCAGAGTTCAATACAAATTACGTATTGTATTGAATACTTCCGAATTGCATCCGACATAGTATTATTGCGATGAATATCTGATTTAAGTATTTACCAAAGCAATCGTAAGACATGGTTTTAATTATAACAGTTGTCTGATCATCAAGATAATTTACAGAGAGACAAACAATCTGAAATTTAACTGGATAATTTGTACTTCCAAATTGTTGAAAATCGAACGAGGTCGGCATGGAATTCCAGGGTTTTCTCATTTGCAAAGCGACGAGCAAAGACACTAAAATCGTTCGAATTGGAAGCGCGGCCAAGGCTCGTGTAATTAAAGCAGAAAGTACTTGAATCCCTGTGCAATAACAAGTAATGACCAGCCTCTGTTCATAAACTGTGCACGCGTGCAACAGGATGGTACGCTCGTTTTCGACATGTCGAGTATCCGTGTGCGAGTGAACCAAGGGAAAAGTAAAATATGCGCGTGAATTCAGTTCATCCGACGAGTTCCCTGGGCGATCACGGTCTCTCGTGAGGATCGAGTTCTTTGAAATTGGAGTGAGACGGCGGAAAAAGCTTCGTCCGTGCCTCTCGCGAGTATTGATTGTTCATACTTGGATTTTCTGTGTTCCGTCGGACAGTCAGTCCGCTTCGAGAACAAAGTTTCGAAAGAAATTGAAGCAGGCGAGATCCCAATTTTCCTTCGTCCCCATTTAAAATCGCACCCGTGAATTCTTCCCTCTTTTTTCTTTCTCTTTTTTTTTTTTTTTTTTTTGTATCGTTAGCGTTGGAAAAAGGGACGATCGACGAAACAATTTTTTTTCACGGTCCGAGTGACTTTAATAGTTCCGATCTTTCTGACGCGTGAAATCATTCGACTATGAATGCTCTCATATTGGGTTCTTTCGCTTTTTCCTCTTTTTTCTTTAATCGACCGTGCGGGTTAAATTTTTACTCGACCGGATTTTTTCGATATCATTTCGAATTTTTCCTGGAATTATCGAATCCATCATTGAAAAATTTATACGTTTTAATATGATGGAGATATTTGCATTACTTTGGCAAAATTTTAACAATTTTGCCTGTCGGTTATCGAAGACTGAGCATTCTAAAGAAATGGTCGTTTAACTTGTGTCATATTCGTAACCGCTTAAGTTATAACTTCGTGCAAGCGACAGTGAGTCGTGATACGATGTTAGCTTTTGATTACCGAAATAAAAAAAGATACGTACGTGATGTTTAGAAGTGCATAGATAATTTAACAATGAAAGGTTTCACTGCCATGTGGTCATAGGCTGTTCTACATATCATGTCCATAGCGTAAGTGAATAAATCTTGAAAGAGAATCGGTCCAACATCATCCTTCATCAAAATCATATAAAAGAACTACCACCTCTACCTGTCTCTAATAAAAAAATAACCACTGGAACACCATCGAACAATTCCTTTAACATCTCTAATGCACTAATCTGTCTCCGCTCCAAATCTGCTAATGTTAATGACACGCATTGTCAACATCTGGTTGACTAATGGAGAGGAGTGTTCACACTTTGACGTGCTCGTCAAGGTAATCAAACGAGACCTACATTTTGAAAATACATGGCTGCCGGTACTCTAACTTGCAATCTGTCTTTCATGGCACACACAAGTTAGTGATCCATTAGACAATTCGTTAGAAGCCTAAGCATCTATCATCAATCGTCTGGTGAACGCGCGTACGTAACTTTGCAGCGAAAGGTCTGGCCGCCTTTGACGAGTCGAGTAATGATAAAAAATTACATGAGCGGACAGTTCGGGGTCGAAGGGAAGATAGAGTGGCCGCGTTTTAACGATAGCATCTCGTTTGTCGTGGTTAACGGAGTCGAGCAGGCTTTTCTTTCGTATCGAGTCCAGCGAACGCGATTGCGAGGACTCGCGAGGGCCGACGATGGCAGACGAAAAACAGAAGGGAAGGGAAAACGAAGCGACATCGACTAGGTTAATTGAGAAATACCGCTTAAGCGAATTAACCCACTGCCGGAACCACCGAATTCAAATGGATAGTTTCCGGTCCCGGGCTCGTTTAGCGTTATCTCTCTGCGTTAACAACCCCAGAGGAACGATCTTATCGTCCCGCGATACCTAAAGGCTCTTTTTCGACCACTCGAAGGCAATTTACAGTAAATAATCGCGTCTACGGTGTTTTTAATGGCACACAAGTGTGTAATAAATGGTCTTTGGAAGTCGTTAGTTTTGTTTAAACGAAAGCAGCCTATTGTCAGAGTCTTAAAATTAATATAATTCACTTTCCTCATTGGCTTTATCTCGCGGTTAATCAGATCATTCCTCGACTAAAAATTTCTATGATTAGAAAGTTAAAAATTAATCTATTCATTTGAAATAATATTTATTTTTCTATATTATTGCGATATATTTTATATTTTTATTTTGATTTGTTGGGTTATTATTTGAAAGATGTTTATACTTATAACGGACGGTAAAATTATTAAAGCTTCGAATTTGGGTTCTAATTGCACGATTATACAGAATTTGATGAATTATATATTGCTGTTCTAAACGATCGTGGCAATTTTGGCAAGCAAAGGTTCTTGCAAATATTTGGTAATTAGTGATCTACGTTCGGCGCTTAGTGTATTATTTTCTCGATAAATACGCAAACAGCGAAACGCTGGTACGATGCTCCGTTACAGAGATTATTAGTAATTATTTGAACGAGCAGTTTGCAGCTAATATCGAGTCGTATTTCCTGTTAATACTTTCGATTCATCGATCGACAGTCGTAAATTATACGAGGAGTCTCCGCAAAAATTTCCAATAATTTCTTATACAAAATTATTCGTTTGTATAGTTATTAGTATATAGATAATGGAAATCAGGGAAATTAACAACCTTAGCATCAAATGAACATGAATGCTATCAAATAGGACGAACAAAATTCGAATCATGCTATCTCTTTATTCAAGCCGCGCGTAAAATTAAGTCCTCCACATTCATTGTTCGCGAAAACATTTTTCCTGTTCAACTGAATGCAGAGAACTTAAATAAATTTCTTTCCAAGATCCACTACGATTAGCATTGATAATTTTTCTGCACCCCGGAATTAATTTACGCTCGAATCTACGAATCACCAAAGTGGTGAAAATAATCAATTCCTAATAATTTTCACAGAAATCTTTCAGGTTAGTTTTCACTCACAAGCTATTGATCTTTGAATGACTTTTTATAAAATATATATAAGCAATTTTAACGTTAATGAAAACATAATGAAAAACAAACCACGTATTCTTATATTCCCAAAATATGTCTTTCAAATCTTCGTACGATCAAAACTACGAGATGCCTGGTTTATAAATAAGCAAGGGTTAATTTCAACGCTGATGTACGATCGAACCAGTACCCTCAAGAACTCTGGAACTCACAGCGACACGAACAATCTTGTAGCAGTGGTCGAGGTTCGATAAAGTTGGCGAAAGTTGGCTGACCTCAGCGACTACCGCGAAGATCACCGAGGAAGAAAACGATTTTACGTCTGGTCGAAAATAGAAGCGTTCGGACGAATGTGGAGAACGATGCAGTTATATCAACTGACCGAACGAGCGGCAGGTGCAGGCATCATCTTCTATGCACGCGATGCGATACGATTTTATTACGGCAATAAAATCGGAATAATGCGCGCGACGAACGCACTGCTGGCCCTCGCTGACGAGCCGGGAAAACGAACCGTCGTATTTGCGAGGGAATATAAATTTTCAGTCTTCCCTGGGGGGGACAATACGGCCCTGGACCGCCGCGGTTTATCCGCGCCGATGTAACGAACTGCACGCCGATGTTGCGCTTCGGAAGGTACACTGCAAAAACTTTTCAGCGGATCCAGCTTTTCCGAATTTTATTGACACCGAGTGTTTTGATGGTCTAAGTGTATTTTCTGCGTGTTAGCTTTAGTGCGTTCAGGATTTATAGCGGGCGCGATATATATAGAAATGCCTGTGTTTCTATTGTGATCGATAATTGATAACAGATTTCAAGTTAGAATGATTAAAATGGATGGAATAATTAGTTCGATGAATCGAACATCAGTTCAGTCTGATATTTTATAAAACAGGTTTACCCCTCGTGTTTCCAAGATTTCATTGATTTTTTAGTGAACACAGTTATGCCAATTCAAACGAACTAGCTAATAATAATAAGTAATAATTTGATGAATTTTTGCAATTGTATTTTCAGGGATTTTTTGTACTTGTGGATGACGCGAAAATCTCTTTATGGTAACACTAATCTTCCTTTTTGTATCGAAGTGTATATCGAAACCTACTTCGTCTAATTATTAATTGTTCTTAAATGTAGAAAATCTCTTGTACAGAGAAGCAATTAAAGAATTGAGAGAACATGAAAGTTACATGTTTGGGGAAGGATAAAACTACATCAATAATATCTTGAAAAATCTCGAACTATCTGCTTGAAGAGTTCAATCTTGGCCATTCACGATTGGAACTCACGTTATAATGCACGATTAAAAAGCTCGATGAGCCGAGTAGATATACGTAACGATCTATTACACTCGTACAAAAGTACTATTGTTACCGGATCCACCAATGAACATCAATTCGAGTTAGCCTCGTATTAAGCTCGACCGCATCGCTACGCCACTTGGTCGGGAGATAAAGGACGAGAGATCAGGTTTTTGCATTCATTCATGGGCTCGCGGGCAAAGAACTCGTGAAGGGAACGAGAGTCAGCTAGAATCGTTCGGTGCCGGTGTAAACATGAGAAAGATAGAGAGAAAAAAGAGAGTCTCGTGTGTCTGTGCAGCGACGCCACACTTGGACCCCTTTCATTCGACGTCAGCCCCTTCTGATACCGCATAAAATATAGTATTGTTCGCGCTCTGTTAGTCTAGAGTGGAGAACGAGTATATTTAGGAAAGGGCGGCTTTCTTTCATATGTTAAGCAGATCAGTGTCGGCCGGCGAGATAGAGGGTGAAAAGGGTGTTTGTGAAAGGTGTGGGGGATGGTGGCGAAGAGTATAGCGAGAGGATGGCACGAACGTCCCTTACGACTTTTACCCAAGAGAACTGTGCAGGAGCGCGCGCTCCTAAATGATTGCTGGCTTGACTTAATGTTGTGAAAAATAGCCGCGCACTCCCGCGCATCTTACGGATATTTTTCTTTATAAAAAGGCGAAAGCAAAGTGATGAATCCAATTTTTTAGCATGGTATAATTCGAAGTTTCCCCGCTCAGCGTGACTCGTAGCTGCGATTTCGACGATTTATATTCGTCGCGTATGCTATACGCCTCTTTCGCGATCGCTAGATCGTGAAACTTCTTTCGTTTACGAGTTATTCCTCGAGCGTATCAAAGAGGGATAAATTCGTTTGCCGCTACGTTTTAAGATTCGAGATTAATTCAATACTTTGGTTAAGCACGTTCTAAAAGCCGGTTATATTTCAGGTCGTACGATTTTTCTTTGTCAATGGTACAGTGAAATTTTTATCGCGCGATGCTTCCTTGCGCGTGCACGAACCGTACGCTCGTGAATTAATGCTGTCTCGACTTTACGATCAAAGAATATCGGAACCAAGTGTCTCGTAACATTATCTTTTGATGCAGGAAGAAACGAAGTCCTAGTGTAAACTAATACGATCTTCGCGTAATCTTAGTAACCTTAATCTCATTAAGAAACCGTGTAATATTAAATACTTGTAATATTTATGAAGTATGTAAAATTGCTTTAATCCAAGTGCTATGGTATCCCAATTTATTGAACTTCAGACTATAAAGTTCAAACCCTAAACCTTATAATTCTCAAAGTTCAGCACTTTAAAACCTCCAACCTCTATAATCCCAGAACCCTTAAAATCGATTTTACAGAGCTCAGATCCTAGACCTCTGTCAGACTCTAGAGCCTAGGATCCTCGAACCCTAGATTCTAGAATCTGAAAGCTCAAGGTTGCGTATATATAATCTTGCTTTGATTCCCCGGAGACTCGATTATGATCGTACTAAAGTAAATCCAAAATGTTCCGTCATATTACCGGTTCGGTAGCTCCACACTCACGCATAAGCTGCCATTCATCCTTAATGACCTTAATTGACGTTTTACTCGAGAACATTTGCACGGCCGAGTCCCCGTCTCCGCCAATTGAGGTCCATTTGCTGCTTCGATGTTCACGTCGCCCCCGTTCCGCAATAAAACCGCCACCCAGTCGATGAAACGAGAAATGTCACGTTGTTACGTGTCGTGTAATTCTAACGAGTTTTATGACGGTGATATAAGTCGCCTGTTGGCTTTGCTCGGCTTACTGCGAGATGCGAAATGAAAAGAGAGCAGCAGAAGATAGAGCAACGCGAGCGAGAGAACGAGGAGAACAAACGGCGAGCGTTATTATAAAAGTCATAATGAAAATCTAACGATCCGTCAGGCGAGGCGCGCAGCGGCCAGAGAAATGAATTTCCTCGAGGTCCACCCTTCGTTGCTCAGTGTTTAATCTCTTTGTTTACTTTTGCTTGCAGAACACGTGAGGGAATTCAGCTGCGGGATGCTGTATTACAGGACGTTGTACCTGGACAGTAAGAGGGACGCCCTATACGTCGGCGCTATGTAAGTACTGTTTCTTCCCTTCCGTACTAACCCGCAAACCGGTTCCGCGTTCATCGCTTTTTCTCACATAATAAAATGTCGTAGGATGAAAATCCTGTCTCGGTAAAAGTTGCGCTTCATTCGTCGTCAAAGCGCCAGAAGCGGGACCTCGCTGGATAAAATGGAAGGATGGAGGGCGGGTATACGTGTGTGTACGTGCCGCGAAACGGATTTTTATGATTCTCGTGATTAAAATTCTGCACGGAATGCGAGCGCAAGAGGGGATGGAAGCGTGACGATTGATTAAATTTCTCGGTGACGTCGAACATCGTATAATCCATGTTTTGAAATACTCTGTGTATTACAGCGACGCTGATACACGCCGGCTTTCGCCATGATAATTATCGTCGCGCTGATTGCACCGAATTGCTACCCCTCTCGCCGTCGTCCCCTATTTCCACACACCCCTTTCGACCTATCGGCCGTGCAACGTTCAACGACAGATCGTTTTTTATTCGAGGCCTTATATCGACGCGCGTGCGCACTGAATCGGCGTGCAATTTTGCTCGTTATTTATCACGCATTCGAGATTGAAATGAAAAGTAACGTTCCGTTCGATGGCGTAACTGGGTCACGCGTGAAATGTTTCGTGCGTTCGCCCTGTCTCGACCAAGCTTTCCGTACGTTGCGGAATGATTGACAGAGAGGGTTGGCGAACAGTTGGCTGGCTATTCCGCTTTAGATTATTTCCAGCGGAATCGTGAAGTTTGCTCGTTTAAGGTAGAAAAAAGTAAGCTGTTATTGGAGGTGATTAAAAATATCGTCAAGCGAGAAAAGTGTTGGAAACTGTACCTCATTCTGTTTTTATATTTTTCGTTTTAATAGCACAATAATCGAAATTTTTATTTTTCCTGTAGAAACGACATTCTTTGAGAGTTATTTCGAATGAATTTGATTGATAATAAATGTTTAATCAGTCGAGTTGAATTAAAAGCAATAAAATTATAATCAATCGAATAAATCCAACTAATCAACTGTGAAAAATTTCATAAATTTTATGGAATTGGACTTGCGATAACAATAACGATCAATCATATAAGAATACATATGTAGATTATATATTAATATTCATTTAATAAAAGGGAAATTGAGTATAATAATTTAGTTCTCGTCGAATCGATTGTTTAACTTTCTGTTTCGCTTCATCGTCATAACATATTCACGCAGGCTTCGCGTTCGTGCACTCCTTTTCGTAATCGGGCCCTTTTCTGCGGTATTTGCACGCACTCTTAGCTCGAGCACTGAAATATATACCCGCGTTTATGTACCGGGTCGTTCCTCTGTACACGAGGGGAATGACTAGGTTTCGTTTGCTAAACGTTTCAATTTGCAGAAAGGTAATTTACTGAGACCTTCGAGGCACGGCGGAAACTCTGGAACGAAAGACGAAAGAGCGGATTAAATTCCTTTGCTACTTTTTAAAGAACATTTCCGATTAATCTTGACATTCAAGTGAATGAAGAAATATCCTCAACGATTACATGTAATCGAGACGTAAAATTGTTTTTGTGGGCGATGGCTCTTAATTGACGAGATTTAATTCGGCGAAAATATACGCCTGGAATATTCATGTTAATATGTATAAATTTGTTGATTACTTTCACTAGATCGTATTACTGAAATAAATAGAGAGAGAGAGCAAGGCTTGAAATTTATGTAGTTAAAGCCTTTTCCACAAATTAGTTGCCTTTCTCGATTTTATAAATTAGTGGAGTTAATTATCTCTATCAAAAATTCTTCTATTCTTGGATATTTATATTAAGATGATATTTATAATAAAATAAAACACACCTATGTTTCTTTTAATAATATCAAATTCACTATCAGTTTTACTGTAAATTTGTTATAAATTATTATTTCCGAATATTCTTCGAATAGTAATGAGACCAAAATTACAAATATCTTCTTTGAATAAAGTAATAGAAAAGAAACAATAAATCGGTATAGCAATCTTAGTCGCGAGCCAAAATAGATTTCGTTGTAGCAAACAAAGCACGAATCTCTTGCGCCATCGTCGTATGGTGGTAATACAATATTCTAATGGGGGCTATCTTTTCTCCTTTAGAACGAAGGTCGTCGTTGAGGGAACGGAACAGGGGGTTGCTTCGTCTGGAATGGATAAAGAGATTTTGACAGGGAACACTGCATCATTACTATACGAGTATTATTTCTTGATTCGGTTCCAACCTTTTCTTTCCCCCGCGTTACTATCCTGCCGGCCATTCACTGGCGTTTTCCTTTGTGAGCCTCCCTTCTTAATTTGGTAAATGCCAGCAAAATGCTACACGGCTCTGGTAATGGAGAGGTCACCAGGGCAACGCGTCTCTGAAAGACATAGCCAGATACACTAACCAGAAGAACGTCTCCTATACGAGCCAAAAATAAGAAGTCGTGTAATATATTTATTGCGACAGAAAAATTATGTCGTGCTTTATGTTTTGGCAAATAGATGAAACTTCATGGTTGTTACATGTGAAGCAAAAAATCAAATTAATAGTAATGTGTTGTTTCTTGATGAAGTTAATATTTAATCAAGTCGATTGAAGCGAATTCTACCACTTTATTTTTTAATATAATTTAGAATTAAATGTAACGTATGTAATCTGTAACTGTTGCAAAGTTTGCAAAGAGTACTAAAAGATATAGCTCTAAGTAAGATCTTGTAAGGGTATCTTATAAGAGTAATGGATCAACGTGCAGGAAAAGTGTACTTTTTATTTGAATACCGTAAAGTGTATGCTTGTGTTATGATTTATTTATCTGGCTTACAATAGCTATAGCTAGCGAAGGGTGCATATCGAATAGAATAGATTAAGCAAGAAACTTTTGTATACTGTAAGAACATAATATTTCAAAAATCTTTTTATCATTTTACGATACACGTGCATTGTGCATAGTAGGTATACAAAAACTCTTTTATGTAAAAGTGAAGAAATATTAAAAAGCATTCGTTTTCATAGATTCGATTGTAAATAAAAATATGTTACACGTAGAAATATAATTACGATATATTCTCGTCATAGTATATTTTTAAGCATGTTTTTGATCTAGTAGAAATTTAATTTACACCTGCTATTATTTATAATGGTAAATGGGTGAAAATCTCATTAGGAATCGCTATCTTATGATTATTAGGGCCATTTTACCGGGGTCGTATTACATTTTGTTGGGATTACAAATACAAATCGTAATCGTTGTACTAGAACGGATCACAAGGCATTCGCGGGGACGATTTATTTTGCTGATATTTAACATATCTGTCGGTGTTTGTGTGGTCCATTTGCTAAATAGTCGGAATAATGAAGGTTTAATCCTGGCGATGCTCAATAAAGTAGCATTATGTAAATGTAATAGGTAATTCCGGAACAACTGATAG
The DNA here is from genome assembly GCF_014825855.1 of Bombus pyrosoma. Lineage (NCBI taxonomy): Eukaryota > Metazoa > Arthropoda > Insecta > Hymenoptera > Apidae > Bombus > Bombus pyrosoma. Next base: position 16,295,374 of record NC_057775.1, read on the forward strand.
ATATTGAATTTCAAAGCGCATCCACGAATAATCTATTAAATTTACTGTCTCGATAAATTCATTTTTACACAAACTGTATATGGGTGATTGTTCGATGTTGTTATGCAAAAATTAACATTAAAATTTATGTCGGCTGCGTTTATTTTCCATTTTCAATTTTATTCAGTATAACGTCCCGCGAATTATTATCATCTTTGGCAATGTTAATGAAATTGTGATTAAAAAGGATACATTTAAAATTGTTCTTAGACTTGCGCTCTGCATTCCATTTATGCATCGATTTGTATTATTCATTCGTTGTGCTAATTCCGTGATCTATTCCTTTCATTATTCCACAAAATTGTATACAAATTGAATATCTCCTTTCATTGTTTCTTATCCTCTTTTTCTAATTTTACTGTATACTAACTACACTTAGATAAAAAAAAAAAAAAACGTTGCAACATACTATTCAACATCGCTCAAAAATAAGCAATTTAGTGAAACAAATTAACATTCAAATTCTCGTCGACTTCAGAATCGAATAAAGCGAAAGCCCCAGTACAGTTCGCAAGATTTCCAAACGAACGTAACCTTATTACACGCGGCAGCGAACGCGTGACACGCGCGGGGCGCGAAATAATTTCAGTCAAAACGAGAGGGCCGAGGATGAGATTCTCTCAAAGGTGGAGGAAACGGGATTACGAACGGGGAGAATAAATCGGATAAAGGCGACGACGAGGTAAGAAATGACAAGCGCGTAAGATCCTTCCTTTTAAAAACGATTCCCTTCGTCCTGGTAACAAGACGGGAGCGCCTGCGCGTACCAAAGCGCATAAGGGGTGAAAAGGCAAAAACGCGACTTACGATAAATTGCATTTTCCAACGAGCAAGAGCGAGCAGGAGTTTAACGTTTCCTGTTTTCTGGCTTCGTTCCATGGCCTCGTTTCTAGTTTCCCTTCGACTATCCACCTACACACGCAGCCACCCCTCCCCGCAATATCGAATTCCGATAAGAATCCTCGCGCAAAAGGAAAACGATTCCGACATTCCTTTTCCAATGATGCGAAACGATTAAGCTCTATGATCCCCGAGAACGCGGCGTTTCAATGATGTGACTCTCGATTTCAGACGGAACATCAGCGTACCACCCTCTCAGCTGCGGGGGCGTAGTTTAATTAAAAGGCTCCGGATAAAACGCAGCGCGTTATTCGCAAATTCGAGTCGATTCTGCGCTTTGTAAAAAGCGAATTGTGCCCGGCTTCCCACTGAGCGATACTGTTAATCGTTCGCGAGCCGGTTAATTGGATTTCCAGATGATATTCTTCGAAAAGAGGGTGATCGATGACCTGGTGTAAATGATAAATTGCTACGCTGAGATTGGATTCGATGCGGTTTCTTTCCTTTTCTTTTTTTTTTTTTTTTTTTTTTAATAAGCTACTACGAAGGAAGAATCGTTACTTTTGTACAGAATTTTTTAAATTTTAAAGGCAGCCGTAGGGCATCAGCGTGATGTTCTTTGTAAAGGGGTAGATCGATGATTTGGTATAAGTGATACATTTTTATGATGAAAATCGTTTTCGTGCTGCTCTCTTTTTATAGAATCCTTATATTTGAGATTGCCTCCAGGTGGAAATCGTAGAATATAGGTCAATATTATTGGTAAATTTAGAAGATGGGTGATTGAAACTTTTGTAATTTCAATATGAACACGATAATTATTAATTGCGTGTATTAAAAGGAAAATGAAATTATTATCAATTATTATAAAAGCGTTTTATGTCTTATGAATTGTTGTTGCTTTTGTTGTTTTATGTTGTTGTTAATATTTCGCCTCTTTATCCTATAAAATTAAAATTGGAATCCATCGAAGAAAATTTATTTTTCAATTAAAAAAATTTAATCAACAAATTTTGTTGCATTAAACGCTAATAACAACTTATAAATATTTGTCTCCTCATCGATCGACACGTTCTTTTTCATAAAAGTACAATTCCTGTCGTTTCTATAGAAAAATGCTGACGTGTTAATTACCTACTTCCCTCGAATTACAAAATCCAATATTAGTTCGATAATGAGCCACACTGCAATTAGTGACCTCGGTGTTACCGAACGGAGACCTAGTAACAATTAATGCACACGAGTTTCGCCTAACCGTAAACTATTCTGATTAATTTTGCCAATCCTGAAACTTCGACAAAGGCGCGCCACAAATATCCTTGCATTTGAATTCCTGTAAAAATATGTGACAGGTGAAAAAAGTCACGAGTGAAATAAACATGCATGTCAAATGTATAACGATTGATTTGAATTATTTACGAACGTCAATCTCAACAGAACATTTACGCTCAGCGAAATTACAATCGGTTCTAGCGCTTCAGTTCAATGCGATTCATGCGAAATGAAGAAAAACAACGTGCTGTAGTCAGGCTATTTCATAAAACACAGTATGGTAGCATAATAGATCGTGTCGATGGAATGAAAAATAAAAAAGATAAACGTTTCCGCTCAGAAAAATGGACAAAGGAAAGGGGCGATGGAGTTAAATCGATACCTCAAAACAAATTGCTCGATAATGCCTCGACCTCTTGGTCCGTGATAATAAATTTTTCCTCGCCGCCTAAGAACCACACGCGCTCGTGCATCGTCGATGCCAGCTAGGGTTAACCGTCGAGGAAAAATGCTGGTACAGGTGTGTGTGTGTGTGTGTGTGTGTGTGTGTGTGTGTGTGTGTGTGTGTAAGTGGAAACAATGAACGAAAAAGCGAGCAAAAGCAGGAAAAATGGAAGAACGAAATAAAGGTCAAAAAAAGGGGGAGGAAGAAGAGTAAAAAAAGAGGAAAAGGGCGAGGTGTGTAATCGACGCGCGTTTCAGATCGTCGTTGATGGTGATAAGTGGCGAACGATCACACTTTCGCTCCATGCGAATTGCTCGTGTCGCACGGATCGCGTCCTGCACATGTTCCTAACCGTATCCCATCATGATTCCCTTTGTCCCTCTTCCCCTTATCCTTTATGATCCCTTTTTAGCTTGTTGTATCGTCAGCGTAGGATCGATACTACGTACGAGCATCGTTGCTCGTTAATTAGAAAGGTGATACCCATTAATTGTAGTTGGAGAATCGATGGCTGCGTTGCGGTTCGCTCCGCCATTAAGACACGCTAATCGAACCCTTGCAATTATCAGACTTCCGGCCGAGTTGCCGAGTCGAGGAAAAAAGAAAGAAGTCGTTCTTTATCCTACGAGAGTAGCGAGGAATAGTATCGCGGTGTCGAATATTGGAATCTCGTCTTCTTGAAATGATATTGCGATACGGAAATCTTTGGCGTTCCATCACGACCCTGTTAGCAACCTGTGGAACAGAAGCCTTATCTTGCTCTTTCTGCGATTTTATGGAACTTATCTGTGTTACTTTTTTATCTTCTTCTGCGTTTTTTTTTTTATCTCTTTGATTGTATCCTATAGTTGAGTCGTTATCTTTTTACAAACCATTTTGTTTTTCTTTCATTTGCTCAGATATATTTTACTGGGATAAGTTTTAGGGCTTACTCTTATTTTTTTTTTTTTTTTTTTTGCGCATCGATTGGACAGAGGTAAGAATTCGTGATATTGAAAAGCGTTGTCCACGTGATGCGTGAAAAAGGAGTGGAATTATGTGAATGCCTTGCGAGATTGCGCTGTCGAGTATGTGCTTCCATTGTCGATATTGGAGTGCTACGGAAAAATGACATCGATTAGTCCCATCATTCTCGACAATAAACGACTCTCATGTCGAGATTTAGATGTATCGAGTACCGTGTTAATGCACTTCAAGTGGATCACTCTATTTGTAGTACTTTTGAGACTTTTGATGTCCTCTTGTGAATAATCTTTCTATAATCGTTTTATCACACACACACACACACACACACACAAGCATTTACTACTGAAATTTTCTAGCAAGTTACAGGAATTGCTAAAAGTTTTCGTTATGCGCAAGTCAAGTTTAATTTTCATTGAAAACTGAATTGTATAGCATGGTATGGAGAATGAAAGGAAGTATGTACGTTTATATGAGTAGATGTTCATAAAAGTTTACACGTGACCGCTTAACTTTGTTTCGCTTGGCTAATTTGAAACTCCTTTGTCGCTCGAATAATGAGATGCATTGCGCTTCGTTCATCGAATAGAGTCTAATTCAGTCCGTGTCACGGTTCGTTCTCTATTCTAATTCAACATACCTCATTGGTCGACCTACGAGCATACAGCGGAACGTCTCTTAATGAAAGTAAAGCCTGGCCACTGGGAAATCGATTTTATGTTACGGGCGAATTGATTTTATTTTTGCTACATTTCTTTCATTTTGTTGACGATTCTTTTGATATAAAAGTGTATGGAATTGTAGAACACTGATTGCAAATCGTGTATTCAATACTCAATACATAGTAATGAGTATTGTATTATAATTAAATAATAGCATTGTATTAATAGTAAATAGCATTCTATACGTACAAAATGATATCAAAAAGAAGAATCTCTTGCGCCTGCATCAGAAGAAGGAAAGAAAATGAAAGAGAAGAGGAAGAAAATCAAAAGTAGGAAACCCATGAAGGAATAAGTGTATTTATAAGTTTATGAATTAAATTCATCGATAATATATTGCTGCAAATATTTGTAGTGTCGATTGCGGAATTGTATTGATCCATTTTATGTATTTGATACTTAGATGAAGATCTAAACGACAAAAGTAAGAATCGACAATGTTATCGTTATCATACATAAAGTATAAAAATCTGATAATCGAAGTGTCTAAACGTTAAACGATGTCGCTATATTTTACATAATTAAACGGGCAACGGTGTGGTACGATTCTGGAAACACGGCAAACGCATTTAGCGAATCAATCGAAATCCGACGGATGTGATTAGATTTCACGCATTCGATCAGAATCGAGCGCTCCAGCAATTGAAATGGCCGTAATACAGCCATGGACGTTTGAAATCGATAGGTATCATATAGTGTTAGAGATAATCGCATCGACAAATAATTTATATTTTTTCCTCTTTTGTCTTTTTACGCTTCTGTTGTTCGACTAATAAGCAGCAGCCAAACACTGTTCGATGTGTTTTTCGAAAGAAATCGACGCGGAGTGAATTTCACAATCGAATCTATCGAAAAAGTTTCATCGTTCTGGAATGAAATTTCTCGTTATACGGGATTTGCGTGAGATAAAACTCTTTTGAAGGATTTTACTGCGCCATATTTGCTCGATCATCGTGATATTAGTTCATCGCCGTTTAAACGCCGCGATATTAACTTTCGATGAAAGACAGTGGATCGATAACAGATTCTGACAGCATTTTCCCTCTTTTATGACAAGTAAAAATTCCTGTGTTATTGTTTTATTCAATATGTATTTGGTACTGGGGTTATTAAATCAAATGGTTCGGGAAAAAAGAGAAAAGTCGTGGAGCAGCGCTGAACCGAGTCGTGCTTGTTTCGTTTTTAATTAACGAACGAAAATTTTGTAGGGTCTTGTTTAAAATCAATCAATTCGGTGTAATTAAAACCGAGGTACAATTTCTTCTTCGTTCCTTTATACCTCATAATTGAAATAGGACACAAAATTTAATGAAGTTTTTATCGTTCGGGGAAAATATTAAGTAAATAAGTCAGTATATTATGTGGTAATATATAACACGAAAATTTTAATTTTCTTTTTTTAGATTAAAAAAGTGGGTCATATTATAAAATATGATTATATTAAAAATAATAAAAAAAACATCTAATAGAACAAATCTTTTAATTATTTAATATTCTATAATAACACGTTATATTTCTTAAGTTTATCTCATCTAAAACTTTAGCCTATAGGCAGCCAAAGTTTATAGTTCGTTTAAAATCAAGTCAAACTATATATATATATATATACATGTATTCGTTAAGTGATTCACACCTCGAATTGTTAAAATCGATCTGTTATGTTACATCGCAGAGAATACATTATTCTTGCAAAGATTTCGATGTTAATAACAACAGTACCTCTTTCCTGACGTGCGTTTCGCCATCGAAAATTTAAGGGGGAAGATGGGGACTGGATCTCGACACAGTGGATAATGCATTGCAGGTCGGAGCTGTCTGTCACGTCACGTGCAACACCAAGTCAGACACCGACGCTTTTCTGATTTACTGGCTAGTGAATTTCCAAGTTTGTCGAGTACGTTACTTTACTTTGATATGAAACTACTTTGAAATATTTATTTTTATTATGTAATCGGTCGTGATTTCTATTTATTGTGGCAACTTAGAAATGAATCAATCAAGAAGTTATTCAATTATTTTGATACAAATTTGTTTAATAATAATGTCTAGAGTTTCAGGAGAGAATTTGCTGTAAATCTAAGAATCAGTTGAAAAGAGGAGATTTAAAAATGAAATTTAGTGAATGATAGTACCATTGTTACTTTAGATTATCACACTTTTATGATGTAACAAATACATTTACTATTGTTATTACAAAATCGGCAGAGGTAACATCTCTATCAAACTCATTTAAATCGAAGCATCATACCTTGAAACATTTTACTAAATTTATTAAATATTATAACTATACCAAGCCAATTTTCTTTAACTTTATTGCTGATTAAATACCAATAGAAATGACCAAAAATTTATCAGCAAATTGTTTAAATATAACAATAAATTTATAATCCATTTCGATATAAACTATCATACATTGAATTGAAAGAAGAAAAGAATAAAAGGAAATTCAACTACAAAAGACATCAGACCAGAAACATATATCGTCACGCCTACGATTCTATCAAAATTCTTGCAAGTAACTCGTTCCGTGAGGCAATCGAAAAATTACAGAACGAAAAGCTGAAGGAAAAGGGAAACGGTAGAAATTCTCAACTGGCTCGAAAGAGATCGGATACCACGGTCCGGCATTTCGAAGCTGACTGGGCGGTTTTTTTAAATCGAAAACACGATGACTTCACGCTCACGTTCCCGCTGCCATCGATCACCCCCGCAAATTGCTTTCGTACAAATTTTTTCCCCCGTTCTTTCCGGTTGTCTCGAGCGACGAGCTTGCACGTACAAGGTCTCGCCCCGCCTTTCCCATTCACCTGTTCACGTCAGCCCTCCAGGAAACTTCTCCAGAAAGCGAGAAGCCGGCGCAGCCGGATTCCAAACTACGGATTTGTTTTTCCACGTCGCTATTTACTTTTTCACGGCAGCGTGCACCGGATGAATGAGCAAGGGAAACCTTCGAAGGGTAAAGCAAACGACTGCCTTTCTCACCCTTATTTCTCTCTTTCGCCTTTTTCCATACTTTTTTTCTTTTTCTTCGTCTTTCTTCTTTTTTTCTGAACCCGCATTCCATCCGACTGCGTGTTTTCTATTGAAGGCCAATGACGAACGGTTATTGGAATAAAGTTATGTGGCGCGCCGGCGCTAATGTTGCGAAACATTTCGAAACTGGGTAAATTCGATTTACCCCAGCCACCGATGCTCGCTGTTCCATGTACCACTTCGCTCGATCCGCCGACACGCACTTTTGTTTTCACCCACGATTCGATCTCGTTGTAGATGTAACGGGAAATCGCTATCATTTTCCGACCGCGTCGTCCTGCGGAGTTTTTGCTAATTAGCGCGTCCGTGGAAACGATTCGGTTTTGTCGACTGGATTTTGCGAATAGCACGGTTGAAGTAATCGTGTAGGGTATTTCAAAATCGAGTACGTGTTTGTAGACTTGCACGTATACATGGTATTTTATTGGAATGATGAAAGTTATGTGCGAAATTGGATGAAGATGAATCTTTTGATTTTCTAAATGAATTCTTCAAATGAACGATCAAAGATTATTTCTGATATGTAATAATATTCTTAGCAATTGTATTATTCAAAGTCCTTCTCAGGAAATGGAAAAGTTTAATTATCGACGAAAGAAAATATTTTGGGGTAAGAAATTTATAATGATTCCCATTTGTAAGCACTTTATTCGCATTTACCAGTTTCACCAATTTCACCATTTATCATATAAACGAAAACGGCTAATGCAGTCAAACATGATTACACTTGTAAACAAATATTATACCAATTTCTATACACGTATGTCTATGTTTCACTTTTAAAGTCAGCAAAATATATCGCAAAATTCCAGTTATCAATATAAAGAAAGTTTCTTATATTATGCAGCGTAGCGAGCTGGAAAACTCGAAGTTTTCCATTTTCTAGGTCAGGCAACTACGAATTTCCTCGTTCTGAATAACTCGCCGAATTCTTACGAAGGTGCCGTAGAAACGAAAATTAAATATGCCTACGAGCTGTATGTAATCGAAGCTCCAGCTTCAGCTCCAGCTTCAATTGTTCCAAATTCCCGGTTCCGGGCGATTCCGTGGAACACGTCGCTCCGGCCATACAAACGTTTAGTTTAACGCCATTGGAATTTCTAGAGGGAAAGTAGAGGGTTGTATTCGCTGAATTGAGGAAAAATCTTCCGAAGAAGAAACCCCGTTGCCTTGGTTCTTTATTATTAGATGTATTTTTATGCAGTTATGATAAATTTAAAAATGCAAAGATCCAAAGAATGCATATAATATACTGAAACGTATAAAATATCAGGTTGTCCGAAAAGTATCTTTCTTTCGCAAACATGTTTTTTACAACAGTGCACTTTCATACAAATGTGAAACCAAGTTTGTGAAATGTCGTGGTGTTTATCTCAACAGAACAAAATGGATCGTACGTAATTGGACAAAATAATATAAAACAAAAGACGTTGTGCGTCTATTATTTCCTCATAAAACGAAAGAAACTTTTCGGACAACCTAATATCTAGAGTACTCGCCATAATTTTTAGATTATACGAAACAAATTACTGTATGGAATGACAGAGAAAAGAAAATTGATAAAATGTAAGATATATGAAGATACTATAATTTTATGAACTTGATCTATATTCAATAAGAGTAACGAATAAATATAATATATACCACAGAATAGATGAGTGTTGTGAATATGATAAAAAACTTTTGATACAAAAATTACTGAAATTGATAGTGTATAAATTTTAAAGTTTCATTTATCCGCCACAGTAGCCATTCGCCAGTTGTACAATTCTTTTTATAAAGATATGGAATTGCATGACAATCCGCATCCTCGTTATTGTCTTATGACGTGTGCGTATATTTTTTGTTTAATAACCTTGGGCCTAGCCGGAGGATCATGCGTCAAAGGAAATCCTAATAAAAAATAAGCGATAGAACGGAAACGAAGAAAGTTAGGGCTCCGTCGAGGAAGAAGATACAGGAGATTGGTAGACGTAGGGACGAGGGTTTCCTTCCTTCGATGCTCATAGAAATTCCGTGGCGTTTGCGAGCAGTTCCGCCGTGCCGGGCAGAATGCCGTAAGCAAAGTGCCACACACCTCCTACACAACCATACATAACCGTGACTAGATAAGGCGAGCCTGCAGCCCAGCAGGGGTAATGTATCTCACAGACGTACGGAATGAAAATTTATACCCCGAGCTTTCGGCTATCGCCGCGTTTAATGCGAATTGTTGTTACGCCACCGTTGGCTCATTTTCGTTTTTCTCGTTTGTTACAGGGACAAGGTGTTCAGGCTGAATCTGAGCAACATCAGTCATTCTAATTGCGAGGTGAGTAATTCACAGTCTTTTAACACATAAGATGGCTACAAAAAGTATTTGCACGCACATTCTTATCTTTCAACGAACCGTTTTTCTTGTTATACTTTCTCATTGCTTATTCCACATTTTCATTTTATGCTTTCAATCTCATAGCCTCACATTTTTGTTGTCACATTGGAATAATACTACATATACTGTCATTTTCCAATGTTGCGTTCTTTCATCAGATTCTACATTTTATTTTCATTTTATAATAGTAGATAACGAGGTAATAAGATACATATCTTATATAATATAATTATGAAGTTTGATTCTTGGTTATAAAAAATATCACTCACTCAAATTTTCTTTAAATATTATGGACCATAGCGCAGAAATATTATCCTCATTTCTAGTTCGAATGGTTTATTACTGGTAGTATAATCGACAACTTCTGGAATTTTATATGATATTAAAGTTTCTGATCATGGTGTCTAATAACTTTTAATGTCAGTTTCAAAAGTTTCACGATGGAAGAAAGTAAGCTTCGAGTGAAAACTTTAAAGTACTCTTAGAGTGGTCAAGAACTATGTATAGCAGCTATGAAAATAGGAGACTCGCATAAAAAATTCTTCTTACAAAAGAAAATTATATTTTTTACTAACCAGTAGTACATTTGAATGAAAAGAACTTTATAGCATTATTAACGGAGATTAAATTACTATTATACGCATTGTATTGTAGCTATCTTTTATTCTTATATTTATTTTTATTTTTTATTTATTTTTATATTTATTGTTATTTATGTTACTGTTTAATGTATCATATATGAAAATGATGAATCTTGTAAAATATACTTAATTATACTTCGTGCCTCGACTGGTGCGTTTTTCATGATTCACTTCGAATCAATAACTGAACTATATTCTGATGCATGATCCTGAACTGATTCTTATGCATTTTAATCAAAGATATATAAATATATACAGTATAGGAAAAATAATAAAACTCTTCTAAAAATGACAATATTTGACGAAGGAAATAAATGTTTCTATTGAGATATGTATAATTTTGTGTGCTAGACTAGATTAGCCGAGAAGTAATGACACACGTATGTGAATATAAGTGTGTGGAAGTATGTGCGTGCGCGGTGTTTCGAAAAACAGATGAATGTAACTGTTCCGTTGGCAGTCGGGTATGGAAGAAGAAGATAAAAAGATGGTCCCGGGGCTCTCCTACCAATCGTCAGGACGATCACCGTGGAGGTTTTAGCCGGTAGGAATCCGGCACTACCTGACGCCCTCTCCTCGGAGGGCGCGGGGCGCCTATGAAGGTTTCCTCCACGAAAAAAAAAAAAAAAGAAAGAAAGTCTGGTATGGAAGAGGGTGAGACAAAGAGAGTGCTGAGGCAAATGTTTAGTGTTTATTAAATTAATCAAAAACTATTTTAATATGAATTCTAAGTGTAACCTTAGTGTTCCTTTACTTCTATTTTGGCAATTAAGATCCACAATTCTCAACAATATCTTCAAGTCTTATTTCTTCAGCGTTCATAAAAATGTGTATTTGCAACAAATATTTGCAATCCATTAAGAATACTAGTAGATTAATGAAAAGTAATTTGCACTTAATCGCTCCTTAAAATACACATTCGCCTAAAATTCATAAATCGGAACAGTCCGCTACGTTTCAAACAAACAGAATATCAACTTCGTTTTCATAAAACTCCCCTCTGTATACTCACGATTTTACCCCCCGTTGTTTCTGCCCGGTACACGCGGGGATCGCACAGCTGGCAGCGAAACAACAAAAGTAGTAATTTACATTTATAACCTCCGTCCGCCTCGAATTCCAGTTGGCGCAATAAAAATGAATCTATACGCAGGATCTTACGACCGGTGATAGTCGGCGCATCTTCGCGAATTTTACGAATCGCGTACCATTTAATTCGAGGAAACAACGAACAAACGTAGCAACGTTCGAAAACCACCTTCTGTTGCAGCATCACGCTTCGATTAGCATCAAACGTCGCGTAACGCTTGACCCCCTCATGCGCCACGATAAAACTCCGTTCTGCTCGTAAATTCGAAAAACGGTCTTCGTCGTCCCCCATAAAACTGTCAATCATCCCGGCAGAAACGTCGTCTACATCATCGTGACAGCTGACGACTCTACTCGCCTCTAAGCGATCCATTGTAGACGAACGTTGCGTGTCCCGATTTTTCCACGCACTCTTTTCTTCCATTTCGCCTGGATGCACTCGCGCGACTCTGTTCTCGTCGTGCCGCGAACATCGAACAATCGATGTCGGCTTAATGCACGCAGACTGGAAATGGTGGTCGCCGTGAAATTTCATATTTTGTGGAGCCCTTTCTTTTACAGAGAGAGAGAGAAGGAAGATCTTTGCCTTTTTAGTTGGTTTTGTATTATATTCTTGCCGTGATGTTTGGAAAGAAATGGAATTTTCGTGCGAGTCTAATTGCGTGAGTGACAGTGGACAATTTCTGTCGTTGAATACGAGTGAAGGCGTCAGGTGTTATAATATTCGGTTTGTGAATTATCACAATAAACATATTTAAATTTAAGTTTATCCTGAATGTAACCCAGAGAATCTTGAAAGGGGGTGTTACTCTTAAAAAGTTTCGATTTTAGAAGCAAGAAAGGCGAATTCCTTAGCCTTCATCTTTTTCTGTATTTCTTATGTTGTATCTTTGTATATTTTCAGAGTGAAAAAGAGTCAACTTTAATGCTACATATATCTTCGTAAATCCTCAGAATAAGAAGACTCAGTTACAATGACACGTTGACTAAAGTCCAATCAATTTCCGTAGACGAACGCACAAAGATTAATCCTTGTATACGCATAAGCGTACTAAGAACTACATTTCATTGTCGACACCTTTGATAAAGCGACATTCATCGTTTTATTTTATCATTTAGAAGCTAATTCCAAATCCAATTACAACAAATTTTCTACGAAACAAAGCACAATTTTCACAATTTCCCAAGACAAAACAAAGAACAGAGAAGCAGACCAGGCGTATTAAGAACACCAGAGAAGCATAATTGTGCCAATGAAACTGCTGCAATCTTCTTTATACGCCGCTTTGAATCGCGTCCACGCTTTCGTTTAGCATCTCGCCGAACCGCACCTGGTTAAATTTTTCCTGCGCCCAGGTGCACTTCTTGTTGAGCGGCGCTGCACTTGGCGCTCGTTTTCCACGGATACCATCATTGTGGTTCGTTCAGGAAGATTGAATCGGAATTGCTTTGTCGGTACCGACGTCGGTGATGCCGATGTGACCGTGGTCACCTGCAGTCCGATTGTTCGACATTGTCAGGGAAGGAAAATTGCTTTTTAACCTTGTCGAACAATCGCAAGTCTCGAGACGGCCGACCATTTTCCTCTGTGCCGACCACATTGCAACGCTTTTTAAAAAGACCGAAATCCGATCCGTAGATACCTCGTTCGCGTGTCTTTTTCTCTTCTTTCTGTCCATTACTTGAAACGCCTCCATCGAAATTGCCATTAACCTTCATTCCGTTCTTTCTTTCGTTCTTCTTTAGTTTTGTCCGCCCTTTCGTCTCGCGATCAACTTCAGCCTCGATAACGGGCTATCTCGAACGACCAACCGATCTTATTTTCGATTCCTGTTTCGTCGAGAAGGCCAATCTGACGATGGAATTGATTTTTCTAAACGACGTTTCAATCGGATTCTTATGGATATAGGGCAGTTCGATGCTATTGAATTAGCTCTCAGAAGATCATTTTATTTCGTCTTATGTAAGTGTTATTTTATGAGGTATTCTTAGGTCTTTTTTCGTATTGCGCTTTAAATTCTTATCTTCTGTGCGTGATATTTCCGACGAGGATTTGATGTTTCATGAATAATCTTCTATACAAAGTGTCACAAAATATCTAGGTGATATTAATAGGTTTGATTGGAGAGATCAAAGGGATGATAAAAGTTGCTTTACAAAAATAACGTTTAGGGCTCAGTCTTCAAGTTATAAATAACTTTATTTTACTGTGCAAGTATACTGGTTAAAGTAAGAAACATGAAATGTGAGCAACATTCTATATGGATTTTAACTGAATTGATACAAGAAAGAAAGATCTCTAAATTTGTGAAACGATCGCTATTGAAGATAAACAAATAAGAAACTTATTAATGCTTTATAAAAATTCATAATTAACTTTATTCATAAAAATACTTTGTCTCAAATTCATTTTTGTTTTCGTTCCGAAATTTCATTCACCTGTGATATCTTAATTAAAACATGAATATAATATGATTTGACGTTTCTGTGTTCATTATACAACAACCTTTTATACAATTTCCACGAATTCACGGTTATTTTTACACCTTTACATTTTAAAGCCGAGGAATAATAAAATCCCGTATAAAAATTTCCCGACCGATCCATTTTAAAATATGAAAGACTATTTCCCTCGATTGTTCGCGGAGAGTGGAGAAAAAAAAATGATTTCAGTATGGCGTCATTCTTTGGCGCAATATCGCGCGAACACGGCCGCGATCCTCCAGAGCGTTGCACGAAAAGCGGCGACGACAAAGTGTTAGTGTACAGAGGAACAAGAAGAGCCGCAGTTATTGATGACAAGCGGAGATAACGAGCACGTGGAACGTTATTAAATTTCGAGTGGATTGTAGCCAATAAATTGAAAAGCGCGCGTTACACTCGAACGACGCAAAACACACACGCGGACGCTTCGAATCAATCGCGAGGGTCCTCGGATTTGATAAATTTCCTCGCATAACGAGTAGCACAAAGAAACAAGATTAATTGTAATAGGAAAAATAATAATAATAATAATAGATAAAAAAGAAAACGAAATAAGAAAGGTAGAAAGGGCTGGTGAAAAGGAGATGGAAGAAGCAGAGGGAGAGACGTAAGAGAAAACAATTTTCGAGGTATCGGACGTACCTCGAAGAGTAGCTTTTCACGTATCTTTACCTTCTACAGTCCATTGAAATCGGCCATTGAATTCCACCGGATTCCCCTGAGGGGCGAAGAGTTTCGACGGGGATGAAGAAAAAGTCTTTCTCGATACTGGTTTCATGGTTGGGCACAAAGAACGGTGAAACGACGCTCCACCATGAGGGAGGAAACGACAATTCGAAAACGCAATTATTCGGGCAACGTATCGTTGCCGTACCACCTGTCGCGAAACCGAAAACCACCCCAAATAGAGAATCAAAAGAAAAAATATATAAAAGAGGAAAAAGAAACGTTGAAGAGTAAAAGAGATAAAGAGGGGAGAAAGGGAGAAAGAAACTAGAGAACCAACCCCGTTCTCGTTGCCTCTATGGCCAGATGTGACGATTGTCACGAAAAAAAATAATTTAAAAGCGGAGAACAACGCGTGCGATCGCTGGACGTACGCCGGAAAAAGGATAAAGCTCGAGTTTCGTTCTTTCGACAGGGACCATGGTCAGCCGCTTACAGATCATGTTTCCAGCCTGGCCTTTTTTCTTTAATTATGATCGTCGCGTCGGTCCGGTTCGCGAATGGTAAATTGAAGCACGTAAAACAGTCGCGTATCGTGTTTCTCACGCCTGTCCCGATGGCTCTTAACGCCTAGCGTGCTTTGTGCCGTTTGGCATTCGAACTGGGTGTGAAATTGAAATTTTTCGGAGAATTGACGTGACGATTTGATTGGTAAGAGACAGAGGATGATAAAAGTGTGGTACAAGAGTAGGATGAGGAAGAGATATTATTTTACAAGATGATTGTATTACGATGATATATAGAACGATTCAGGTGTATTTGTATCCTATGTGTGGGTTGCTTTAATTTCAAAATGTGAATACAAAGTAGGGAAGATTTCAATTATACTTATAAAAATGTGTGAAATATTTCATTTATATTGATATTGATATTGATATAGCGATATGATGATATTTAAATTCATTCGTGTAATTTTTAAGTGTAAATAAATAAATCATTGTTTAATACGATAATATGGAGACATAACGAACATTTGTTAAAGAAATCGGTTGTCTTCAACCTTTTCTACAAAGTTTCATCTCTAACGCTCGATTAAACTTGTATCTTACTGTTGTACATGACAGTTCGTACTCACGAGAAGTTCATCTTTTATCTTGTCACGTTACGATGCTGTTCTGTGTTTAAAGTTGCTCGACACGAACGGTTACACCGTAACAGTTGCAATAAAATTCCATCGCGAGGCTGACGTTACCGCAGAGTTTAGTTCCATAGAGAATTCCGGGTGACTGTGGTTTCGACTTTGTTCATTGCGGTACCATCATGGCGTGGCCAAACATTAACACGTCCATCGTTTAGCGTCTGGTTTTCAAACGCCACATCATCCATCCATATCGACTCACCTTCAAAATCTTTACGTTTCACTGTAGCTGAAACATATTAACTAACATACAAGATTCTTGTTTCAATCATCAAACATTGACTTATCCCAGTTGAAGTTTAACATTAGTGACAGGAGAGGCGTTTTTCATTTCTTGGACTTTGAAGGCAGGCGAGCACCGTAATGTCAGGATTGTTATCCATCCTTAAAATTACAAGTGAAATATTTGTAACGTACTTTTAAAAAAATATTTCTGTCGTTTTAAGTAGGCGCATGCATATCTCATAATATTTCTCGTGTGAAAATCGAGGCTCTATTCTAATCCTGCTCGTTGCCAGATACTGCCACAGCGAAACAAAGTTGAAGTAATACAGTTGAAATCCTCTTAAAAACTCGCGAGTAATTGAAACGCTCGACCAATTTCAATTTTCCCATTAATAAATGTCATATTACCGTTCCCGCGAAGAATCTTCATCTGCTGTTCCACGAACTTCCGAGGTTCCCCGGTGTCATTACAAAGTTCGGGTCCACGGTGGGACGAACAACACAACTGAGACACCTTGGGACGTGGATTTCCGCGGTGGGACTTTACATACTTGCTACCAGAAAGTAAAATTCGAACGAGAGAGGGTTAAACTCGATCTCGACGTTGCTTAAGGCTCGAAGAGTGGGAGCGTGAAAAATTCGCGAAAGTTAGCCGGCCCGGAGTCGGGCGCAGTTACAATGAAATCCCATTGCGAGGCCGGCGTTGCCACCGCAGAGTTCGATTCCATGGAGAATTAACGGGAATGGGATTTCGATTTTACTCGTGGTAGTGGCGTGGTAACGTGGCCGTAAAACGTTAGCGCAGGCTCAGCCAGGCCACAGAACCGTCCATCCCCCCTGTGACCGAACCCCCGGGAGTGTTTCGCGCTGGCCAAGTAAGGGGACCGTTGCGTTACGTGGTGAACTGTAAAGCGAAAAAAAAAAGGAGAAAAAAAAAGAGAAAAGGAGGGAAAAAGGAAAAAAGAGTGAGTTAGGGAAGGTAAGAAGACGGGCCTAGCGCTTTCTGATGCAATTTCGTGTTTTGCATACGTGTATAGCGATTGCGGTCCGGGAGCAGACCGCAGCGGCGGTATATTCTGGTTTAGACGGCTACGGGAAATTGATACGCTCAAAGATACTTCCGTTCTTCTATGCCTCGCACTTTCTGTTTGTTCACGCTTTGATCCATTCGAAATAGGACGTCTTATTATGTTCTTTGCTCTTCGTTGGAGGGCAACAGATGGATGGGAATGAAAGAATACCTTGTTTTCATTGAGGATATTGATCATTTCTTGAGGATAATGTTTGAGTAGCTCAGATCAGGTAGAAGATTGATATTATCGGTGGTTGATGTAAGTCGTGATTGTTCAGTGATTTATGATAATTCGCAGATGAAATATAATTTGCGGTGTTGGATATATTCAAGATGATGAAGAAAGCAAGCTATGTATATTTAAGTGACTCTGTCCTGGTAAACCAATATTCATTGTATGATATTTATTATAAAAAGTCGACCTTTGTGTTTCAATTTATTTATTGCCAAACTTCTTAAAAGATCTATATCCTCTCAATATGTACAGGGGTTGAACAAAATAATGGAAACATCTCTTATATGTCATATACATATACAGATATGACATATACCAGGTGTTTTATTGTTTTATCTAACCCTATGTCATATTTATATATGTATGTGACGTATAAGAGATGCTTCCATTATTTTGTCCAACCCTAGTATGAGGAAAGAAGATGTATAATACAAGAAACTATAAATCACCATTTTTTCGAAAATTTAAGAATGAAAAAATTGATAATTTTTCTAAATACAGAATGAAATTAGATAATTGTTAGGAAGATTACACAATTGAGTACAATTACAGGAAACTCATTTTAATGAAATATCCAAGGATTTACATACATTTAAGAAATCTGACTTAAAAAAGGTATCATTCCCTATTCCCTAGGTATCAACCTAATAAACAGAGCTCAGTAAGGAAATACAATTTGCAACTTCTCCTCATCGTCAAACGGAATATTAAACACGAAGCGCGGTATGGTGTGGTGTAATCAAAGACACGATCAATCAATCCTAATCCAGGGTCGACGAGAGTCCATTCCGTGAGCAACGCGTATACCAAATTACCTCATTGGCACTGGGTATAGTTCGCTCGCTGTCTATTTCCATAATGAAGCGTTTGAACGCGACAGAATTGGTTCGCGAGAGGGAACGGTCGTCGGTTCCATTAATTTCACCGACTTAAATCGAACCAGACCCGTCGACGACGAACGGGGAACAGTGAAAATGGAGTCGGAAAACGCGGTCTTAGCCCGTCCATCTCGCGTAACACGGGATCGATTCGATGGTATCGCAGCGTGGTTCCGCGACACGACGCGTCACGCGAACGTGTGCGTTTTTCCCTGGCGCACAGGCCAGACAATAGGCTCCATGCTAATCCGTGTCTGCGTTACAATTTCATAAGGGGGAGAAGAAAAGTTTCGAGGCCGTGCGTCAGTCCTGAGGGAACTGCTCCGCGCCCCATACGTTTCACGCAAGTTATAACACGTGGTGCTCACAATGGACGACCGGGGACATACTCGTCGGGGCTCGTGCATCTTGCAGAAGCGTTGGCGCCATACTCGCGAAAACACGTGGAACAAATCATTCGTACCCGGTAATTTTCTTACTTCGCTGTTGCTTCGTGTACTTTCTTTTTTCCAACGAATTAACAAACTGAACTCTCGGTTGCTCGATGCTATGGAGAAGTATCGATTGCGGTGTTAGATTGATACGAGGGATTGACATGAGGTCGTCGCCTGGAAGGGAATCGCACAACTTTCTCTATCTTTCGTTGTTTCTTTAGATTGCGGAATAATGACAGCTCGCAAAGTTGGTGGATAAAGTTATTTCAGTCCTGAGGTTTAGACTTCTTTATCGATCTATCTTACTGTGTTAAATTGTATAGTACGTATGCTCTCTATAATATGGTAGTTGATACGTATGCTGTTGAAATACGTTTAACAAGAGAGTGGTTATTTTTATATTCTAATATCTTTTATCAATTTTTCACTAATATTTTATGAATAATAAGAAACATAGAAATATTACTGTTATTAAGTTAGCACGAGTCTGTACGTCCCAATATCGTCGAGTCTAAGGTAAATGTAAATCACTCTTCCAAAATCGCGTACAACATATCTATATATGTCAATTTTACTATTCTTTTCGATGTCCAATCACCGTCTAATCAATCGAAAAATCCTTTGAAACTTATCCTCGAACGTTACTCTCGAAACGGAGAGCCGAGTGGACGCGATGTAGAGGATTCTTCAAAGGAAACCCATGATTTAGAGCCAGACAATCTCAGTATCTTTATCGTCGACTACGGAGACATGCATCGAATGATAAGATCAGCCAGGCCGGATTCTGCATTTTATCCGGTGCTGCTCTTTCAGCGTGAAAGGTAAAGTGTTCTATGTAAAGACAAAGAGGAAGAAGAAGCAGAAAAAATAGGAAAAAGTACGTGGTACGAAACAACGAAGAAAGAACGATTGGTTTGCATCGATCGAGATAGATCGACGAGGAAAATCGTCGTGTCCGTCGATCAAAAATACGGAACTCCAAATCGTGTCTGAGTGATGTGGTACACAGAAACAGGATAGAGTGGAGGAAGGAAGAAGGGAAAAGGTTAAAGTTCAAACGAGAGAAGCTCAAGTGGTTTCATCAGGCCGGAGAAAATCGGAATCTATAAAACACCGGTACGCCCAATAAAACAACGTCCAATCCGGGTGAAGATCAGGATTCACGATATCGACTGATACCACCTACGCGTTTCGGAGCAACCGCATCGCATCAGCCCCGACTGAAACTCCTGGCGCAACAGCGACGACTGCAACTCCGGAAGATTGGACGCTGGGGTGGTTTTACGTTTACATGACGGCAGTAAAGTATTAAGAAGCCCTCCGTGGGATTTACACGGCTGTAAAGCCGCGGATGAGATACCCGTTGCGCCTCTCTCTCAGATTTGCTGATGCTGCGGCTGAGAGAGCTTCCGGTGATGCTAGTCGGCTGGTCGGATTGTATTGGTCCACGTCCGCGAGATTTATGCGCTTTTTATGCCCGTGGAACGCGGTAATAATGAGTTCGGCTGCTTTATTATTTCAACCACGATCACCGTAGCTCTTCTATTTTGATTTGTTAATTTTCGCCTGACAAGCGACTGCTTTGTTCCTCGGACAGATGTGATTGGAAAAATAATTTCATCTATGCCGTTAGAGAATATGATGAAATTCACAGATGGTATAAATAAATTAATGATAAAACACACAGAGATTTTTGATCGTTGTTGATCTCTGTTGTACAGTGACACTTTCGATGAAAAATGTAACGCACAGGTCTTTCGTAGGGGCAAGAAACGGATTCTGGAAATTGTATCGCGATATTCATTTACGATAATTCCTCGCACGTTCGTTACATTTTCCCTCTGATTTTATATCGGTATTAAGCTGAAGAGTACACTTGTTCGTTTAATGAAAATCGTGTCTCTGACGAATGTAACGTACCACCGGTACCAGATGTGTTAATCGTGATTTATCTGACGAGTTCACGTGAAATACAACACAATAGGGTGGCAACCCCTGTGTGCAGCGTGTAATTTCAGCGATATTAATTTCTAACGCTTTTAATTCTTTGCGCTGTGTAAATATTTTTTGAATAAATAGAGCGATTGATCGAGACTATCGGGAATGCGCCTTGGGTATTGCATTAATCAAATCAAATCAAAAATCAAAATTTCAAATCAATGATTATTGTGTTGTATGTATTATATTATTATACACTATGTAATACACAATTTATTATATGTAAATATACATTTTTTATATAAATATAAATAATTATACACTTTATATGAACAAACTTATTACTATGTACTATATAATTGAACACTGTTATATATTATTATATTATATTAATTTTGTTCCGCCAAATCGGCCATTGAACTACTGTGCGACGTTGTCTGCAGTTTCGAAAGAAACTCCGGCGCCCCGAAGTTTGCAAAAAAAAAATCATTTTGTCGCCTCAAATTTCGCGGTGACCTAGAAATACAGCAGCGTTCAGAAAGAGCAACGACTGGGGAATACGGAGGATGATTAAAAACTTCTCATTCAGCCTCTCTTATTTTTACTCTACCCTTATTACGATGTGGGAACGAGCGTTATCTCGACGCGAAATTAAGAGATCTTACCCAAGCTACCACCTACTTCTCATCCTCCGTAGTTTTCTTTTCACCTCGCGGAGGGAAGAAAATATGGAACAAAGATTCTTCGAAATATGGTCAACATTTTTAATTACACGACAAATTAAAAGAAGTATATCCGAAAACAACGATAAAATACACGACGACAGTACTCTCCCGATATTTCTTTTTTTCTTCTTTTTCCTTTTCTCTTTTTTTTTCTTTTTTTATGTGTGTACATGTACAGGATGACATGGCTGGATATCGAGGGGTTGGCAGCGAAAGAAAAAGTAGCAAACAATTCTGCCAAGCACTGAAATATAAACGGGCAGGTCCGCTGCTTTCTAGAATGATGGCATTAAATATACATTTCGCGCGCAGGCCACTCTGTATAACTTCGAGACTCCTGCTTTGCCTTCGGAATTTCTATCCCTAACGCCTCGTGTTCACCCTCGTGTTTCTTTCCTCCTTTCCCTTTTCTCGCCTGTCGCGTTTTGGAGCCGACATCCCTCGTCTCGGTGGTGGGAGGGAGGGGGTAGGCACTGGTCGTGTACAAGCTGTAACGCGGAGTTTATTGCAACGATGAATTTAGGATAAGACCCCAGCGAAATTTCAGTTTGATGAGGCTCTTCTGCGCCGCCAGCCGCCACATTCGAGAGACCAACAGCTCTTTCTCTCATTCTTCTTCTCTCTCTCTTTCTCTCTCTCCTTCTTGCTTTTTGCCTCTCTGGTGACAATCTCGCCTCTCGAATACGCGAACTAGACTAAAAAAGGAAAACTCTTTTCTCTCTTGGGTTGACCGTAAATTTATGCTTCCACATTTCCATCTCTCTTTCTCGGGAATCTATTAACCCTGCAATGAGATAGTTTATTTTGGAATAGTTGATAAACGTTCGATTAATTTGAATTCGTAATAGAAATGTCCTATCGCGTATATGAAATTAATTTTTATATTTACCCGGGATGTGATTTGTCATTCGGTATGGTTAAGAATTGATGTTTCTCTTCTTAGAAGATAGACATTGGATCTGTTAGGCTTTAGTATACTTATTGTCACAATTTTCGAGTTAAGCTATGATTAACTGTATTAGGATAGCATTGACGAAATATTCATTTTTAATAATTTGGTTTCAACGAGATATTGACATTCTTGAACGCGCTTTAAAGTACAATAAATCGACGATAGTAAGAACACGTAATTCCATTTCTTTAAAAAATGTGGTCATATTGGAATTTCTATAAATAATTCAAAAACTCGGTATATCTTTTCCCCATCTCTGATAGCATATATATCTTATATATAGATACTTACTTTTAAGTAGCATTAAGTATATTTAAACTAGATATCTCTTATTTTATTTTATTATAGTATAAGTACCCAATTTTTCTTTTTCTCAGGAACTCTATCAGTAGTAAACTTGAGATGTTGAGGAGACGTTCAGAATATTACGTTCTACTCTATAGTACATTCTACTCATAATACATTCTACTTTCTCTACAGTCAGTTTCAGCGATATACGTATGTTCTGCTCTTGTTTTGCATAGATACGCGAGCGATGAATTCGGGAAAAAAGAAATCCTTAAGGATTTCGCGCACCAACTGTCCTTTCCTCTTTTTTGCTTGGGTATTTAGACACGGCGCGACGCTGTTCTTGGAAACTTGTAAATAAATGTAATGACGGTGGCGCACCGGTGCTCGTAGAGCCGGCGCTAACGCAGTTTTAAATCCGTTCCGCGGATAATCACGGCGAAGGCAGCGGCAACCGGGCCGCATCGCGAGGAAGAAAAGACAAACAAAATTTTACGAAAGTTGCGATGAAAAATTCTCACGGTTCTGTTCGCGAAATCCTCCTTATACTAGTTTCTTTTTTTTTCTTCTCCGTGCAAACTTGTTTACACTTCTCATTTTCCCGATTTTTCGTTCTCGTTTCACGCCCAAATAAAATTATTCCTTGAGTATGGTCTTTGGTAATCCTAGACTTGGTTAACACCGCGACGACGTAGTTCTTCTTTCCCTTCCTTGCTTTTTTTTTTTACTCTGCTTGGAAGCGATAAATCTAAAGAAAACTTTCGCGTCGGTCTTTGTTCCTCGCGTTCATTACTCCTCTTCCGTTTTTAATACCGTGTTGTCGTGGAAAAATAAAGAGTAGACGCGCCGGTACAGAGCCGTGGCAACGTTCGTTTGATCGCGGGCCGAGTTTGTCTTGCCGAAGATTTCTTTCCTCACTTCGCGCGCGACACCGAGAAATCGGGAGTCTAGAAAGTTTCGCCGGGGTCGCCGTTGCAGAGTAGCGGTTGGCGAACCGTCTCGACCGAGCAGGGCAAAAAAGGAAAATAACGAGATAAGAGGAAGAGAAAACATCGTAGAAGTAGATAAAGAAGAAGGAGCAGGGAGAAGACCGTATACGAGACTGGACAGAATGGTAAGATTTCTGCGAACATCGAGTTTGCGGTAGAGAAACCCTTCCTTCGTCGAACAAACATCGAAATTGTAAACAGTGCAACAGAAAAGAGAGAGAGAGAGAGAGAGAGAGAATTCTTAGCTAGCATGCTACTTTAGAAGGCTCGCGTTAGATGGTTCTCGACGATGCCGGTAATTGGAGCTTACGAAACGGTTCTATTATCCGAAGAAGTAACTGTCAAGCGTGTCTATCTCTTTCTCGAACCATGCTACACTCACTGCTTAGCCTTATTCCGCGCTTAGTCCACAGAGTTGTTTCATCCAAGTTGCTGTTTCTATTCTCCCTAGCTATTTCATCCAAGTCAAACCAACCCCTCTTTCTCCTCTTGTATTTGTCCTTCACTTTGCGCTGCCTTCGCGATTGTATCGCTACTTAGCAGCTTAACTTTTTAATTACCACGGTGACTCTTGTTTATCGTCGCTTTGTTTCTTGCGCTCCTCGCTTTTCACCTCTGCTCTTCCCTCTTCTTATTCCACGTGGTCTGCCGGTTCTCTCAGCAAGTTGCTTGTCGCGTTTTCGAAGACCGACTGAAACCCCCCGACACTCGAGCCGCGCTAACGAGCCTCGAATCGGCCGAAAGGCGCGACACGCCGCTGCTATAAGTACAAACAGTACGCGCGAGGAGGCAGGAGGAGAGGCGAGCACAAAACGAGAATACGAAAGGGAGAAGGATCGGCGCATTGCGCGGCGCGAACGAGACTCGAGTACCCTCTCGCGCGAATTTATGGCGAAAGTGTTCAAATAGCCATACAACCCCTGCTTGCAGTGGCACTGGCTGCGTCCTTGTCGCCGTCTCGCCCCGTCATCGTCGTCATTCTCGTTGTCGCGCAAAATACCTGCGCTACTAAACCGCGAAAACCCGAGAAAAAAAGACGCATACAGCAGCGGCCCGCTTCAGCGCGATCTGAAGCGTGATAATCCGTAATTGTTCCGTGCTTATTGACGGACGAGATTGGGTTTTCTGCGAAATTTATCGTCTCGTCGCCGCTTCGTTCCTCGATATTAATATTCTGCACGTGAATGGAAATATATGGATGAATATAAGAAGACAGCTGTGTTTTCGTAATCTTCGCGTCAAATGATTCTTGGATCGATAAATATTGGTAGAAATGTCTTCTTCTCTTTCGTTTCTGAAACTTTTTAAAAGTTATGCAGACCCATTATATTACAGTTGTCAGATGTATTTTATCGCACTCGAATACGAAATTCCAACTTTCGAGACAATTGAATCGTTCGGAAGTCACATTGATAAGTTTCATAAATTGCAAGATGCAGAAAACTGATGATATTGTCAACATTGTGTTTTTAAATTTACCTTAGAATTTACTATTATTCGTGCCATACAACTTTAACAACTATTCATTGAAACGTTTTCTTGTAACATTATGTCTTGTGTAGCGAAAGTGAATATACCGAATATTACTCGATAGTAAGAAATCCCGTGCAAGAAATCCCTCAATCCGGAGCACCAAGGATTTACGATCGTCCCATTTGATCGTTAAAATCCACGTCACCGATGCAATTCACCTCGAACATAGCTCCTTATAATTTATCGAGATATATCGCGCGAACGAGTTCGTCATTGGCAAAATCAAGCCTGATAATTTGTTATCTGCGCGTTGTGGACGTTTACCCTCCGCGGACACTAATGTCCTGGAACTTTGGTCGTTAGATGTTTCTTCTACCTCATTGACTTCCTATAATTGGTACGGATGACGCGAAGGATTCACCCGCTTCTCACGTCCTTCGATTGCGAAACTTTGCTGCTGCAAATGCCTGGTGGACACAGGAGATTAGAATCGTGAACAAAGGAATGTGACAAAAATTATAGTTCAAGCGTGAATAGCGATAACTTCGAAATTGTGTAGCTTGGCTTTGAACATTTAACAAAACGATATTTGTCTCAACAGAAATTCGTGTCTAATGGTGCCACTAAATATAAATTTTGGGTACATTTATTTGTATCAATTTTAATATTTTAGTAATTTGTTTTGTAACTCGTAAAATTGTTACTTTGGAACTCACTGGTAATTTACACTTATTATTGATAAAGATATAAGCAGATTGAATTGATATCAACGTACAAGCTAGCGATTAAAATTAATTATTAAGATTCATGTAGAACATGAAACATACTTATGCTAATAATAATTTCTATGATATCACGAATATAAATAAATTACAAAATGTTATCAGTTGATGGCTATTGCTCAAATGATTCCACAATCTCACTCGTACAAATTATTATAATACATCTTCTACCAATATCTCGTTCTAACTTTATATTTGTACGATCTTTACTTTTCAAGAAGCATCGTTTTCTTGATTTTAGTAGACTCGTCGATGCATTCCCATTCTCCCTAACGATGAATCGCATGATCGATGAGAGCGCGACATCGGTATGCATTGGAGTTGACTTTTGAAAATCTCCGGCGGCCTTTTTCACTGCGTAGATAATTTTCACGCCGCCGGTGTAAGAAGTAAATCACAAAAATTGGAATCCACGATATCGGATTGAAATCAATATTGAATGCAGATTGAATCCCGGTTTTTCGCTCCTTTTACCTCCCCATCCACCTCCCATTCTCTTATCCTGTTTCTCCCTTCGATGTGCGCACACGATGTGCGTGTATCCGCCATCCACTCTGTTTCTCCATTTTCAGCTCTTCCTGCTACACTTCCTTTCTGTCTCTATCTTTCGCGTCGGATCGCAGAAGGGCGCGCGAGTTTGACGGTTTCCATTAAGAAAAAGTGACTTACGGTGGTGATCGACAACGAAAGGCACTTTTCGATCTCATCGCTTCTGATCGCGAAAATTTTATGCGTATGATCACTTATGTACGACGAAGCTCGAGTGTTTAGTTGCAAGGAGAATCGAATACAGGTATTGTCACTTGGTCTACGACACGGAATTATCTAAATTTCGGTTTTAACACTCCTGGTCTCGCTTTTGACGAGTTTTTAGTTTTTCGTGAATTACGTGATTGGAAGGTTTCGAAAAATTCTATCGAGAAGATAACTTAAGTCTTTGAAAGAAGTCTTTTTTTATTTATTATTTATTTAAATTTTACAATTTGTCCAGTAGGACATTTGGTAAAATATTATAGCTTAAATATTTGATGAAATATAGCATGTGGACGGTTACCCCCAGCGAAACTCCATCTTCCAGGTTGTTTATTGTTCTATTGTGAGGTCTGCAGGATGCTTCTACTTCAGTCTTCTTTCTACTATTGCTTTATTCGTTTCAGCAACCAGCTGATTTGGATGTGTTACAAGTCTTTCTTTATACCTTTTTGCATATCTGGCGATTTCCTCTTTGACTGTTGGAATTTTTAAATCTTTTCGTATGTCTTCCTTTCTGACGTACCATGGAGCGTTAACTATAGTCCTTAAGATTTTTGCTTGCTCTGTTTCTATTTTATTTATGTGACTCATTGCTGCCATCCCCCATAGTGGGACTCCGTATGTCCAGATTGGTTTGATTATTGTTTTGTATATATTTAGATTATTCATTATGCTTAATTTAGATTTTCTATTTGAAAGAAGTTTGAATTTTTATTTCGTTGTTAGAAACTAGTGGCCAAAAAGCTAGGAATTAAATATTTTCAATTGGGAGAAATTAATACGAATGATCGAATAGCAGTAAAATATTTACATTAGATTGAACTAGATTTTACAACATAGTGTTTTAATAAATAAGACTCCAAGTAACCTGAGAGACCATACCTCCGGGATAATGGTAGAAATATGATTGTCTATATTTAAGGAATACACATTTCTCTTTCTGAGTATCGTATTCAAATTACAAATTTAATGGTTAATATAGATACATCGCATGGTATAGAGAATTTTCAATTGGCACTAACAATTGAAAAATGAACATAAATCTTCCAACTTCATTCCCTATATTAACAATTTCTCCTCATGGATGGTTATTAGTATATAGCACACGTAGCGACAAGAAACGATTCTATCTTCTAACGGTTCACTACCGTGCGTTACTATTTGATGAGATAAAAAGCGGCGCGGTGGCTCAGCCCGATGAATTTTTAACCACGCCTCCCAGGTACCATTACGGGCCTCGAATTTCGAAGGTTAGGGGGTGTCGATACCCCTGAGAAAACCGTGGGTCTTGGTCGTTTCAATAATTTAGCACGGTAAATTGTACCAGTCGCCGTATAGACTGACGTTCCACTTTCTTTTACTTCCGATCAAAATGTCATTCGTAAAAAGACGACGGGTTCCCTAAATATTTCATTCTACCCTTGACCATAAATGTAGTTCGATTTCACTTTTATGCAATTCTGTTTCGAGTATAAATGAAGTTGTATCGGTGTGGAATGATTTATCAAGCAGAGGGAAAGGGCATTACATTTTCATGGCACGCTATATCCTGCATGAGTGAAATTGAATTTTAGATTTTATTTTCTGCTACTTTTTATCTTTATGGTTTTGTTTCGATCAATGGTAACATGTTTTCTGTTCTCCTTATCACAGAGGAAACGAAATTTCAAAAATATAAATACATAGATACGCGTGTGCTTCTTTAAGTCACGTCTTTATTATATGCCTAAATATACCACATAATTGCAATTAACGCAATATGATGAATATAAATAGCCATTCTCTATGAATCATTTCCTATTTCTTTTAACTTTGTATTACGTATCACACTCTCTTCCTGGCCATCGTAATTAACAATTAAATCTTTCCAAATTATAGAGAAATCCTAAATTTTCTTCTAAAAATTGCATCGTTACCTTCCTTCGTTACTAATTTTCGAAACTTTGAATCTTCAAAAGACGAGGCTATACCTGAAGTAATAATTTCATTACAACCAATCTCGCGTCCTAAAAGGAAGCCAATCGAGGGATCAAACCTGCGTAGTAAAGGGACCAGCGCTTCTGTTCCGCTAAGATTAATCAAAAAGCTTCGCGCATCTTAAGGATCAACCGCTATCAGGACTTTTAGTTAACGATTCTTGACTCGCTATTGGGCCGAGGAATTCGCAGACGTGCGACATCGCAGCGATGATTAAACCGTCGAAACAAGAGATGGAAAGAGGCGAAGAGGAGGTACAGAACGAAGGAACAACGAGTTCGTCGTAGTTTAACGACCAGATGACAACCTCTGGGTGTTCTATTCGCGACATCATCGCCTCGCCACGAGCTTAATCAAGCCGGATGCCGAAAGTCTAAAGCCACCCTCTGAGGAGCCTAGCACCGTGCAGAGACCTCTTGAATAGAAGAAGCGCAGACGGCAGAGAACCGTGGCTGATTTGAAGACGTAGAGGCACAAAGCAAGGGAGTTTTGGTCCGAACTGGGACACGAGCGGTGATTACATGTGGACACTCTGCTTTGGATGTTCGCGCAGAGTCCTCATCTTTGTTACATAATCAGGTCGCCTTTCTTGCACCCCGTTGCACCTTTTGGAGACAGTTCTCTTCGCCTCGATCCACACGTCGAAAAGATTCCGTCCTACTAGTGATTACGTTGCTCGTTTAGAAACCTGACCGATTTTTCTCTGCCTTCATTCAGTGTGTGACCTGGTTTTGCGGATTTTTATTTAAATTTGGCTGACGATAAATCGCTCAGGGCGAAAAATATAGGATGACATGTTTCAGAGGATTGATTTGCTGAGGTTTAGGATTTGGATTTGGGTTATTTGCTTGTGAAATTGTTGTTGCTCGAGGGTTAAATGTATGATAAATTAGTAATACAATCGAACTCTATTTATGCGAATTTTATTTAATTAACGAAATTTTCTTTCGTGTTTGACTAAATGAATTCTTGCTGTTTGAATCTACTTATCCGATCGTGAACCATTATATGAACAATGAATTACGGGAATTTGAGAGAAATAATGGACCCCCTTTTATATAAATTATTTGTCTCTCGAAAAATTCATATAAACGCAGTTCTAAATAAAATATTCTAATAATAAAATATTTGCTAGTAATTTATATTCCGATGTCATTGAAAATATATTACGAAGTTTAGAAATGTTTCTTCGTTATTTCTTCATTAGTATAGTATTTGTTAACGTAGTTAATTGTAACGAGACTATGTTGAACTTCCTTTGTTAACGATGAATGATGATGTACAATATACGTAGGAGAAGATTAAAAGATTTATCGTGTGCATGATATTAAATTCTGAAAGTTTCGATCTATCGAAGACACGATTACATCGGTTAATTGAAGTAGGAAAATTGCAAAGGAAAATGTTCAATTAAAATACAGAGGAAAGGATGTAAGGTATATATAACACGCGATAACGAATATTATACGGCAGTACTTTAGAAGTATATATTTCGCCGCTAAGAAGATTCTTTGTCTTTGATGGCATGGCTCCGCAAACCAACCTTCAAAAGCCTCGACCTATTTTTCAGCCATACTTTTCGTTGCTTTTGTTTCCTAACGGCTAAATGAGGAAGCGACGAAGTCTAATGAAATGCAAAGATGCTGCAGCCGCATAGAAAGAAGTGAAAAAGCCAAGATGCTTTGAGAAGTATGTTAATACCAGAAGCTACAAGCGCATAAAACTACCAGACAACTTCATTTATTGGAACGATATTTTATTTCGTGCTCGAATAAAATTACAAATATGCGACTAATTACACGGTTCAATGGAAAATTGTTGGGGAATTTAATGTTTAACTTAGTCTCTCGGGAGTTAAACCGATCAACTCCATGTTTTTATTAATCCGTCAATTTCATTATATATATAAATACGTAATTAACAATCAATTTTCAAGGTACGAATGATTTGCATAAGTTCATTCGTCGAAAGAAAATGATATCAATAATGATAAACTCTAAGAGAAATTTCCTAATGAGAAAGAGAAAATAATATTGTACGTGTTTCTCGATAAAACTCAAAATCCTTCCAGTCAAATATCCACTCGTGTAATTTCTTCAAACTCGAGACTCAACACCTTTGCAAGTTGTCAGGCTGCGTGGCAACATTTCAGCATACGGTGCGGCGAGGTTGAAATTCGGTGTCGTCGTTTCAAAATGCAAGCGTCAACGACTTTTCGTCGTCTGTAAGACGACGGACAGACTTCTTCCTCTAGGACTGCTTACTGAGCGTGTAAACGCGGCTTGGGGACGCCCCGTGGCCTCGCACTCGATCCTCGTCGACTTTTCTGCCTGCAGCAAATCCGCGGAAATCCGGCTCCGTCGATGGAGTTTGAGGTCGGAACACATACAACCAACGTGCAGGGAGACGGTAGATATTTCTGTTTAATAGTCAGCGTACTATGGCCGATAATGGAAGTCGAGGCGTTTGCATGCCGCCAGGCACACCGGTGCCGTAAAGTTAATGGCATCGTAGGCAACGCGATAAAATGATGCACCCCGGCCAGCTGACAAAATTATTGCCAGCATCCATACGTGACCTGGTGAGATTGGCAACCTGGTTCAACCTTTAGAGACACATAGAACGTATCCATGTTAGGCTTGAACGTGGCTGTGGTTGTGAAACGGTAGGCTTGTGAGAGATAGGATGTTTTTGGTTATTATTGAATAATCTTATGGAATTAATTGTGTAGAATATTTGTCATATTTTCAGATTTGACTATTTTGGTTTATTCTTAATTAATTAATCGTAGGAAAATATTATAAAATATTCACGTTTCGTATTATTTTGAATATTTTGTAATATTTTGTAGTGTGATATATAGACATTTATGTTCTTTCGCGAAGATTGGAATAGATATGTATATTGTCTCCTATGAAAGCAAAAATTGTCGTTGTGTCAATGATTAATTAATGGAGGCAGTGACAGAGAATACGATAAGATACGTTATTTTGTATCGAATCACACAGAACAGTATTCTTATAGGAATTTCCTCTGACACTATGAGTATGTTTCAGCGAACTGACAATTTCGTTTGTAACTTTTTTAAGTTCCTATTGGAACTTGGCCTCAAATCGTTCACTTCATAATTAGAAATCTTTTTTTATATAATTATACAATATTTTATAGAATTTGTAAATAACTTGAAATATCGAGTATATATTTTGATTCTCATCGTACCAATAAATTTACAATACAAATATTTCTTGTTCACACTTTACAAAGACTATAAAGGAACGTTAAAACAACATTGAAACCTTTGCAGTAACATTCCAAACAGAAAGAAAACATTAATTCCACTATCACATTCTCTTTTCTGATCTAGACAACTATACATTTAAGTCGGACATACCAAGTGGGTAGTAGGTTACTATATAGGTAACTTGCACCTGTTCTTTTCTCTCTCTCTCTCTCTCTCTCTCTCTCTCTCTGTTTCTCTTACTCTTTCTTAGTCTGAAGTTGCTCGCGTCTCTTGGTTCTCCGTCTGCCTGCTCGAGAACTTTCTGCTGCTCTTTAGTGAATTAAGGACTAGAGAACATAGCCTTTAATCAGAAACCGAGCGAGATTAAGGTGCGTTCCCATTTCGCGAGCTCGTTAACGGGTCCCTGGTAATACGAGAGGTTCGTTAGAAAAACGACGTAGAAGGAGGCCTGATATCGGGGTTGTAATCTGAAATTGAACCGTTAGACGAATCGTCGGCCTCGCTTGGTCTCGCGTGGTTCTTTCTTTGCTTACGTGACTCCAAGATCTATGATCGATATTGAACAAACACTGGTTTTTCCTTATCGATTTTACATTCAACCTCTTGTCTCGTTTCCTATTTCTGCTTCTCTAAATTATAGCCGTATTGTAACTAATGCAAATTGTATTCACGATAAAATTTCATTTTATTTCTGAATCTCATTTCAGCGTACTGTATCGAAACTTTATTGAACCGAAATTATTTCTGAATTTTCATTTAGCGCAACTAGTGCATAACGTAATTTTATTTAAGAGCGAAATATTTATAAAACAAAGGGCTAAAATGATTCAGCTGTGAGTCACGTATGAAATTATGTATTCTTCTTTTATTTTCAAAATTAGAAGCTATGTCGGTGTAGTTTATTCAGATATGTTATCATTAAATAATTTCTTTTCTGTTTAATTGTGAAAAAGAGTCAAGTATAGTTTATGAAACGTTCTGCGGTTATTAAGTTTCACACATTTTCAAGAACTGTGCTACGCATGGGTTATTAATATTAACTAAATGTAATGGCGAGAAAATTTTACGAGTTACATAAACTTTTATGTCGGCCAGCTCACGATGGTAATGGAAAAACGTCGTGAGTTGGTTTCGATATTAGATTCTATGACTCATTTACTGTTACTATAGCTCACAAATGAGCGCTCTTAATTAATGACACGCTGTCGACGTGTGAGAGTAGAATTATAATGTTTCACGATTTCGATCTCGCTGGAAAACAGTAGTGAAAACATTTTATGCTTCTGTATCCTGTAACTTTTTCTATAATTATTCCACTCTCACAGAATTATTCACAATATTACTATTTATAAAAAATATCGTTTCCGATTAATTATGAAAGATATATTTATTAACTTTTAACATAAAATGATGTACATCAGACGTTGTAAAATTCAGCAGCTATTAAATGAATGGATTAGACAGATAAGAGGCAATAACAAATAATAATGAATATTAAAACAAAGATTAATTAATAGAAATATCAATGAAAAAAATCAATTTCTTTCCTTTCAACGAAGAAAGAGCAACGAACTCTTCCTATCAACTTAACACATCTAAGATTAAACTATCGTTTTTTCCATAGCCATCAGTTTTCACAGTCAAAGAGATTTTTCACGCTCGTAGGAAATCGAATGAAACACGAATGAACATAAATGCATAAACAAGTTACAAAGCAGGTCTTTCGATAGATTAATGACTCAACACGAGTTTCTTTCCTCTGAACGAGCAGCATTTGCATTTCGTCGTCGCACCTTTTCCGTGTAGCCAGTACCATTAACATGTTTCATTTCACTCGACCCTTCGACACGCGTACAAAAAGAGGAAAGAAGAAAAGAAAAAAAGGGAGCAAAGGAGGAACTCGAGCACAGCCTCAGCCACGGTCTTCGTTTCGTTCTTCCTTTCGAAGATACTTTCACCCACACCTCGATCCAGCGCCTTCATTTCCCGGCAGCCTCGCTATTTCTAACTCGGCGTACACCACCGGATAGTAATGATTAGTGTAACGAGAAGATCCTTGGCTGGGTTGCAGTTAAGTGCGGATACCGGGAATGGCTCCGCTTTTAATTACCGGCGAGCCCGGTGTGTACATCGCAGCCTTAATGCACCAGGCTGCTTAACGAGTAATACGTCGTTATCAATGGCCACGCGCAGCTGTACTAGAGCCTGGCATCGTTAAATGATTTTAACGGGCCAACCGGTGGAATTTACACGAGGCAAACGCCTTCCCTTCCGTTTTTCCTCCTTATGATCAACTGGATTGTTTCTACAGGCATACGGACCACATCAAATAGAAGGTGGATATTCTGAGAATTAGAACAGTGCGTGATCGTAATTTTGATACGTTTAGAAGACGCGAGGTGTATTTAGGGATGTGTTAAGGAAGAAAGAAGAAATAACAGGTTAAGGTGAAATTTATACGAGGCAAACGCCTTTCTTTTCGTTTTCATCACATGTGATCAACTGGATGCTTAGAAGAAGAAGAAGGTTTTGAGAATGAATTTTGAGAATGACGACAGTGTGTGGGAGTCACTTTGTACTAGCAGGTCCTAGGTAATCTCTATGTATATCCATTGGGAGATTTTTCTTAGAAATTAGAATTTTCGTAGTGCGACGAAAAGAGTAGAATAAGAAAATTTAAAAAATGAAATCGTGGTATTTAAATATATATTGCTTACTTGAATGGAATAAATCTTAATCATTTACGTTTCCAGAATAATTTTCTTCCTGTAACTGCGTTCAGTTTGTAGCGAGTCTGCATGTTGAATAATTGAATCGTCGTGTATTTTTAAACAAATGTCGATTGATACAAAATGTCGATTCATACGAAGATATGGAAGCAGGGTAATACAATGAAAGGAATCTGAATGAAAACGTGTCATATCGAAAGTGGGGCGAATTCGACAAAAGCAACAGATAACTAGCTTCAGACAATTGTTAAAATCAATATTAGAATGGCGGTTAAATCGAGTCGAACGTGAAGATGTCAAACAGGAAGATAGTGCGGGATCTATTCAGTTATTACCTAGTTAACCATCGTTTTGCATAGGAAATTCCATGCGCATATAAGCGACTTCGAGACGAACTAGTTCTCTAGCCACGTGCTTGGTATTTCGAGAATAATTGTACCAAGCGAGCGAACGTAACGTAGTTCGTAAGTAGATTATCTTTATACGCGGCCAGATCTCTGAAAATTACTATCTCGCTAACGTACCTCCTTTAACAAATATTTCGCGAACGTTAAGTTTCCTGTAACGATATAGACTCGCCGTCCTTATTTCCGCCCAATTTTAATGCTTTATCGTATAAATTATATTTTCAGGAAACTCTGCCTTGAAAAGCCTGTAATACAATTTAATTAGAGAGATTCTGTTACAAGATCTTTACATTCTTGAAGAAGAATCTCGTTTGCTCTGTTTCAAGAAATAATAAACACAGTTATACAGTAACGAAAAGAACCGTAGATTTTAATATCAAATCAAAGTAACGCGAAGATCAGAAATCATTTTTAATTTTTCTCTTTTTTTAACATTAGAACTATTCCAGAAGAATTCCAGATATTTTATAAAAAATCATCGAAATGTCCAAAAATACATCGACATAAATCTACAAAATTTCTAAGAAATATTACGAATTAGTGCTACTATACCATTGCATAGTAGGTTCATGCAATGTGAATCACAGATCTTGGCTAAAAAATAATCAATATGTCGCCTAATGTTCGATTAAAAAGAATAAAATCATTGCACTTTAATTTACCCGCAGTTTTATTATTATAATACACCGTGTCAAAATAAACGAGTGTCCAGATATTTTCAGAGATCGTTTTAATTTTACTCATCTCATTAATTCAACTTCACAAAATACCAATTAGTAGCCAACCACGGACGAGTCATCTTCGTACAAGTCAATCGTGTTCAAACGTAATTAACATTCTATCGGATGAACACGATCAAAGCCAAAGTAGAGAGTCGCTACTCGTGTTACGATTCTTATCGCGAGTTTCCCATTGCAAGTTAAAATCCTCTGAAACGATACCGATCGAACGTGCATTTCGTTCCACCGGGAAAAATCTCGTTGTCCCGTGAATGAAATTAACTTTGTGGATCGAATTAGAAATCGAAACGATAAAGGCCAAAGGCCAACGACTTATTTCGAGAACAAGACGTGTACACGCAATTCCACGTTCGTTCAAGCGCAATCGTGTAATCACAGAATCGCGAGTGGCGCTCGCGCGCTTCGCTGTTTAGCTATGGCGGGTTTGCAGCTTGATTACGCATTCGTGTGCGTGCGTGTCCACCTGTGCACCCCCTTGTTCCAACGTGCACGTGCGTGATCCGCAGCCTGTCGCCCACGTGTTTGTGCACGATTATATATTCGTACATACACAGGTAAGCAAGGCTATATATACGTTGGAGGGACGGGTGCTAGTGTTTGAGGACAAGCGTGTTTGTGGACGTACGCGTGTGATTACCCGATGTCGCGGATGTACAGCTGCGATCGAACGTTTCCGTGATTGTACGAATGTACTGTACGTTGATCGGTATTGTTGCTTTATGATATGCCATATATGGAATTGTAGTTTAACTAGTTTATTTTAACTAGTTTTTATCACATTGCGTACGGCGCTCTGCGCGTTCAACGCGTTCCCAGGGCTCGCATATTTTTGATCGGCACAAATCCACCGATGTACTAGCTATACTGACTGATTGTTTTTATATGCTTGGAATGTCAACATTCAGTTGTTTTGCTAATCATTTGTCACAAGAATGCGCAAGGCTTGATTACCCAGGTAACATAACAAAAATATTTGTCTCTGGTTGCTTAAGTCATCGATTCAGTCGAAAAACATGAAAACGAGATATGTGTTATCGTCATATATTGTATCGTATTGTTAATGTGTATCGATATCGACATATTTTTATTAAATGAAAGAGCATTACTTTTACAGGCTACATGTGTAATTTAGACGTACTTTGGCAATCAATATGGTGTATGGATAATGACATATTTTTATTAAATAGAAGAGTGTGTTTTACGCGTTGAAAGGAAAAGGAATCGAATGAAATCAAACAGCGAGTCTACTAGTGTGACACGATACTCGCGTAACCTGTTTCTGAAATGTTATTAATGTGCTTTTGATAAGCACCTTTTCTGACAAGTAGAAAAAGGACTTTAATCGAACATGAAAATGCTGTGCGCATGGTATAAATCCTTTGTTTCAATTAATATATTCCGCGCGTGTAT
The DNA here is from genome assembly GCF_014825855.1 of Bombus pyrosoma. Classification (NCBI taxonomy): domain Eukaryota; kingdom Metazoa; phylum Arthropoda; class Insecta; order Hymenoptera; family Apidae; genus Bombus; species Bombus pyrosoma. The sequence continues at coordinate 16,332,385 of NC_057775.1, forward strand.
AATGACAGAAATACCAGTGGTATGTCACAAAGTGATTGCATGTTCCAGACATGTTTAAGAATCGTCTAGTTAACAGCCACGGGTCAAGGAAAACAGCGGCTACTAATTATTTGTAAACGAGGAGTTCTATTTCCATTTTAAGAAAGCCATTTTCCACGGGTAGAAACGTAGCCATGCAAGAAATAATATATCCGTACGAACGGAGTCCAATTACAAAGACGTTTACCGAACTGAAAGCAAAAGTTCTACGTTAAGAACGTGTAAAAATGTGAATATCTTTATTTAAAAGAAAAAAAAAAAAGGAATGTTTAACTTACTTAATTCCCCTGAATATAATAATTCGCAATATAAAAAACTTGCCCATAAATCAAAAGTAAATTTACTTTTTCATGCAGTCGGAATCGACCTCATTTCATTCGTGGAAAGTTCAATAATGAAGTTAACGTAGCAGCTAATGGTTATTCTACCTCAATAAAACTTTCATTTATTATCCAGCTCGTTTGAAACGCTAAGAGATCAAAGGATTTAAAAACATTAATATCGCGAGTTAAAAATTGAAATTAGAAACTTAACCATCGCGTGAAAGAGTTAGCACGCGAGAAACGTTATCTACAGAAACGAAATTGGACGATATCGAGCCAAACAAATTCGGGTAATTTTCTCTTTACAGCGGAGCGTAAAGTTGGTCTTTGCTCGGCCGAAAATTTCCCTTCTGGCGTATTCGGTGTACTCCAAGCGATCGGAATCGTAGCGAATATCGGAGAGGTTCGAATCGAGCCGCGTAAATCGTGGTACGCGCCGGGTTTGCTCGAGTCGCGCGATTCGCGAACTTCCAGCGACCAAAAGCTCGTAGAATAGAATTCCTCGCAGGAATTCCATTTTACACGGCCATTGCCGGGAGCCAGACGATTCGATTCGGTTCGAGGCGATTCATTTTACCTTCAGCCCGAACAAATAATTTTCCACGTTCGCCAAAAACCTATCGCGAGATCAAATACCACATATTGTCTCTAACGTATGCGACGTCGCAAAAACGCAATTTATCCTGTACTCTGGAGAACGTGTAATTTTTCTACAAGAGATAATTTTCTCCTTTCGTTATTTTCAATGCATCGCATTAGACAACGTGTTTCGTTTACTAAAATTATGTATATCGTATCTCATTGTATCATAGTTTTATTATCGAACTTTTGGATTGTAGATGTAACTAATTAAAAGTTTCGACTTTTGTAAAGATACTTCTTCCAATGTATTATTGGATTAAAAAGTTTCGAGTGTAACAGAAGTTCTTTTATTTGTATCCATAACTGAAATATCTAGATATTTTCTCGTGCCCTAAATTTCTTTCACTCGACATTTCAACGTATTTTTAACTTCTTTCGTTGTTCGCTCGGCCTGATTGTGTGCTATATGTAAAATATCTGATATCTGAACAGTATACTCTGAATTGTATTTTATACATAAGTTTAAAAGTTATACATAAGTTTGGTCAAATAAGATCAGAAAAAAATTATCCACGTATAATTCCCAACATCTGGACCATTGCTTTATGTATTTCCGATATGTCAACTGAATAACTATATACATATTTATGTAGAAAACCGCATAGCGAATTAAACTGTTGAACATATACAATAGAATTTTCAGATTTATCTCAAATCAGTAATACACTATCATCCATAAATATTAGAACATCTGGTGCGATTCGATTAACGGAAAGTATACTCGAATCACAGAAATTTCACGTTTGTTTGCAATGAATAGTTGACACTTCATAAAATGTATATAAATTTTTAACATGCAGCTAGCAAGATATTTCAATTACTCTAAGATCAGTTGATCTCGCTTTAATTATTGTTTTTTTTATTTCTACCAATTAGTATCAACTATTATTGTTATCAATATCTGTCAATTGTAGATGGTTGTCTGAGACAAGTTCAAAAGGCAAAACAAGATTAAAGAGCTTCATTTCAAGTATATTTATATTTTATATATTCGCAATGCTTTGCAAGTGTCGAATTATTTATAAACAGCGGCATAAAGACTCGGAACTTGCAACACCACAAGCCACGTTTAATTCATCGTGTTTGATGATTAACTCCATCAGTGTGAAACATGCCAAAAATAAAAAAAAAAGACGTGGCACTATCGAGATTCTAAAAATCAGACACATGAAAACCAGGCGTGTCGCATAATTTGTCCGTTTCGAGTGCGTCCCCCGTTACTGTCCTCCGCATCGTCCGAATAAATATCACGGTGTGGTCGCGTGCGCAAGCAAAAACAATTCTTTCGTTAATTTATTAGCCGTAGATCACTGTCACAGGACGGTGTTTCGGGTTTCTCCCCCCTGCGTTCTCCCGGGCTAGGACAATTTCGAGGATCAACGCGGTTTCTGGCCGTGACATCAGCGGGGAGCGGCACGCGACGTCCGCAGGAGATCGATCGTTAAAGGCAACGCGTTTCGGACGATTGACCGTGCAAACGAACCACTTCCTTTTCCGGATCGTGTCTACGACCTCTGGCACACGAAATGCTCCGGCTGAATGGGAGACGGTGAACGAGGGGTTGCTCCACCAAGGCGTCGAAATCTATGGCCGAAGGGTCTGCAACTCGCGGTTTCCGTTTTTCCGGTTTACCGGAGAAAGACGTTGCGGCTTTACTGTCACAGATCAATTTCAATGAAATTCCTTGTGACGTTTCGTAAAAATGGCGATATTTAGTTTGGTTTAATTCGGACGTTGAATCGTCCAAGTTGAGCGAAGAATGGACGAAGGAATAGCTGGAAATTCGTGCTGCCGGATATTTTATAAATTTGATATGAAATGTATGGAAAAACGTATTTGTAGTATTTATGAAGATGGTTATGTTGTTAAAATGAGGGAACAAAAGTGCTTTGAATAATTTTAGCGAAAACAATGCTCATAGTCAGTGGCGTGCAAAGGATATTTATTTAGTTTAAACGTTCCATTGTTTATAGACAGTTAAAAACGATGTTCGAATCATTAATAATTCCTGCTGTCCTGTTATTTTATAAATATTAATATAAATATAGTAACAAATGCAACAATATATAGAAATTTGTCATATTTCTGTGAAAGGAGAGAACAAAAATGAATTGAATAATTTTAACGAAAGCGTAGTTGAATGGAGTACAAAACGTAATTATTTTCGACAAGTTAATCTCTGGACTTTCATATTAATAGAACGTTGCAGAAGAATTATAGAAATAAATCGTGATTTCTTGCTGTTAAATAATATTGTTTAGATTATTTGGATTTCGTGTTTATTATAAATCATTTAATGAATTCCGTTATGCAATTACGGTGAAAAAACAGTTCGGTTTTAGTATATAAATCGATTATAGTTCAAATATTGCTGCTCAATTAATTATATTTTTGTCCGCGGATATAGTAGATATAAATACGACATTTCTTAAGTTTGAATTAATTATTTAGCAGCGTAAGAAACAACAGTTGAAATAATCATAATAATTGGAATAATTTATAGCTTTATACAAATAATATATTTGAATTACATTTACAGTTACAATTATATTTTGCAGTTGAATGCACTTGAAATAAACTTTCACAAAAGATTTGTCATTTTTGTCTGATCAGATATCTATTGTAGATTTTTAAAACTTCAAATGATTAAATTGATATTTAGCGTTCTATTTTGCAAAAATTACTTGAGCTTGAAACAAACGATGCGATCTGTAATTCAGTCGCATAATTTGATTAGTTTCGTTTCCGGTTTAAACGTGGATTTTTCTTGCCGGTTTCCTCGACAAATAAATGATCTTATTTTAATGTATAATCTTTAATTTATTGTTTATCGCTTGATTCTACGAAGATCAAGCTATTATCGACGTAAAGCCCTCAAAATGCTAAGAATAATACCGACTTGATAGTTGAGAAAAATAAAATGCAAGAGAATCGCGATGGAAAATATAGATTCGAATAAAGGTATAAGGAAATACAAATATTGGATATCGTATTTTATTCTTGTATCATATGTATAGACGTCCAATCCTGTTTGATAGCCATTCAAAGTTTCGAGAAATGTTCCCTAAGGAAATATTTCTTTAATATTTTACTTCTTCGAAAGTATGTGAATATTTCACTTCTACTTAAAATATGTACGCGTATATATTTTACAATTTTTTTGCTGTATACGAAGCTGACAACACGAGAAATAAATAAAAAGTCCTGATAGTGATTAAGATACGTTTGTGTCTTGTGTTACTATCAAAGAAAGCAATGGCTTGGCTGGATGTATGAATAAGAATAATTTCAAAAAGCTCTGTTTGCTAAAAACTTGCTCTTTCTAAACTCGCTAGACTATGTACTTTTCGTCTTTAGGAAGACTCATCGTCACAGACATGCGCACACATAAGCATTCACAGACAGTACTTCATCTTTCTAAAGTACACATAGACTTGCCAAATCTTAGCTTTCAGACATGATACGGTGTCTATTAGAAAAGACCTTGAAATTATTTTATTTCAAGATTTAATTTCGAAACTCAATGAAAAATTTCAAATGCTGATTCAACGGATATGAATTTCAACAACATCGTATAACTATCCATAAGTTTGCCGAACTTGCAGGCTACAAGTTATAACCTTCACTGAATAAGAATTTGTCAAGATCTAGCTGGAAATATTTACGCGATTCGTACATTGAGCTTCTTAAATCTCCTAAACTGATCAACTCCATTTTTTATCAATTTTTTTTATTTCATTACGTAAGTGCACAATCGATATTCGATTCTCGAGAAACTTGACTTACTTCTACAAGTTTACACATTACAGGAAGATGACACGAATAATGGTGAATTCTAAACTAAATTTATAAAACAATGTTGCTAACATCATTTTTCTGTACTCCTCAGTTTAAGGATTCGATTAACATGGTTGATAAATGATCCATATGATATACCAACAAACATCGACATTAACTAAAAATCATACTAAAACCACGTCGTATCAAAAAGTTGGATCGACACGATAAGTAGACACCCACTTGCCGACGACCGCGTAAATAGCAAAAGACGAGTCTCCGGAAGTTCTGTTCGGATCGAGAGTGAAACATCAAAGAGCAACAGCACTCTCGTCGCGGAATTCGCGAGCAATTACACGTACACCGGACTTGATACGGCGCTCTTTACTTTTTTCAATTCCGTAACTCCGTCTGTTGACCTTATTCCGAGCGACACATTCGCAAGGGAGCTTTGGAAAAGCAAGTGGCGTCCGTCTGCCACAGCGTCGCGATCCGCACAATGACACGAGTGCAGCCTCTTCTTCGCGCTTGCGAACCGTCGAGCACACTCTCGTCACGCCTCTTCACGTTGTGTAAGGTCGACCGTGTCGAGCAGTCGACGGTTGCAAGAATGCCGCTGAGGTGAGGAGTGCTGTATGGGAAAGGAGAAAAGACGATGGTTGGCGACGAACGAACGTCAAACGTAAGAATGCGAGTTCCAGTCAAGAAGAGATTCAGCCTCCGAATGACTCGTAATTATGGCGCTCGTCTTCGAAATACAATTTTCTGGCTTTCATCGCGACCTTTCGACGGACGAGTGATTCATCGTGTTGCAGGAAACGACTGATTTTCATGGTGAATCTCTTACCGACCGAGACTTTTTTATCTCTGAAAATGACGCAGGATAGACGTGCAAACGAAATTCGAAAGCATAGTTGCGCGTAAAAGAAAATGTTAAGATCGTGAATTTTAATAACTCTTCGTATTAAACATTTTTTTACGATATTGATATCATTCGTTCTTTGATGTATTTATATTATACTGATTCGTTGCTCCTATTAGGAAAAAATTCATTTTTTTAAATTATAATGTCTTCATATCTCTTATTTTATAAAGTCTCTTGTGTCCATCTGTATATCGCGTCAAGTGCGCGTTAATCGAATTCTTTTGATCTTTGGGTTTGTTAACGATCGTCCCATTTTTGGCTATCAGCAACAACCTGGCGAGATTTAATCTCATAATCTCGTAGCTGTACGCTTTTAACCGTATCATCCACATTTGCTACTGTTAACCGCATTTAACCGTCCAAAAAGTATCATTCTTTTACAGACACGTCTTTTACAACAACGTATCTTTATACAAACATGAAACCTAATCTGTCGAACGTTGTAATCTTTAACTTGATAGAACAAAATGGATCATACGTAATTCGATAAAACAATATAAAACGGAAAATGTTGTGCATCAATTATTTCCTTATAAAACGAAAGAAACTTTCCGGACGACCTAATACTCGTTCGGGGACGAATGAGATCAGAGTACATTCGACTAGCGATTAAATAAATGTGCTGCATATTTGATTTCACGATAAAGTATATGATAGAATAATAAAATAAATGTGCTACATATTTAATATTATAGTAAGGTATATTACAGAACGATAAAATAACTCATTTGATTTTGTTTCTTTTACAGAGGGACGCGCTTAATCTGGAGCCTAGCAACGTGGCAAATTGTGTGTCCAAAGGGAAATCAGAGGTGAATTACTTCTTTATTTCATTATCGCGTTCACCGGTCCGGCTCACGTCGTTTTTCGATGGAATTTTAATAACAGCGTAATCTAATTAAAGCATCGCTTAAAATAGAAACGCCGAGCTGATGTAATTACGGAAATGTAGAAAAGTAGAGAAAAGACAAATGGCAGGGATAAAATTTCGTAAACAATTGTCCATCGTGAAAGAAAAAGGAACAAATTACAGTTTCTTTAGATTTACCCGACAAAGGAGAACAAATGAAAAGAAACACGGTTTCTATGGGCTTTGATGAACGCTATGATATCCCTTTATATCAAAGGCAAAAAACGTATCGATAATCCCTGGTGAAACGCGAATTAAGGGTATAATTAAAAGTAAACGAAAAAAGAAGAAACGTTCTTTTGGAATTGTCTACGATATTTCAAATAAAAGGACGGTCGCACGCGATATCGTTTATTCGTTCTTTGTGAGAAAAAGTAACTCGAGTTCATTTGAAGGCATCGTAACGCATTGCCTTCGTTATTTCTTGTTGTTCGTCGTTTTACATGTAAAATAAATGGATCGCGTATAAGAGACAAAGAAGAAATGGAAGCGAAATAGGGAGAAAAGAGTGAAATCCCGTTTAACGGGCCGTGCGTTTCAATTTTATGGCCGCGGAATGTATCTAAACGAAATTTGATATCGAACAGATTCGTTAAAAGCTGTCAACGAGCTGCGCAACTTTTACTGAAACGGAATAATGGAAACAACTTTAGACGAAAAATGTTTCCCCGTTTGGAGCCATTCGTTTTATGGAGTATCGATCGGCCGCGTTGACGTTGCTTTAATTGAGAACGGATTCGTTCGTCTGATGACGTTTCCAATTTGGCGGTGATAATGTTTTCATATAGCGATAATTTCCCAACGAGATGGAAGACCTCGGCCCCACTCACGCTAATTGCAGATTTCTCAGCGATATTTACGTTTGGACGCGAACATCGTTTCCATTTATTTTATTCCATTTCGTGAGCGTATTGTGTCTGAAAAAGTAATTACCAGAGATGTATATTAGATGCTCCTTTTTCAATGTTTATAATTGTACTTTTAACGCTACGCGTACTCCCGTGATTCTTTCCTTTTAATTCGTAATCTACAATTATCAACATATGGAAAGCGCCAAATTAAAATTTGAACGATTAAAATAATTATAAATATGGATTCTTTGCAACAAGATAATAACGTACGAAAATAATTTATCATTCGAGAGGTACAAGTGAAATACATAATAAGCTACATTTTATGGACGAACAGTTTTAAAATTCCATATTCAAAATTCCTGTTGCCAATCAGTTTCATATCAAAACAATTTTTGCATTTAATTTTCTCTTCAATTACGTATACGTCTTTGTCACCTACTTGAACATTTCAATGTATAACATTAGATTGACAACTCTTTTCAATCACCAAAAATGAACTTATCATATTCTTTTTCGTTCAGTATTCATTCGAGATAAAAAATACAAAATCTTGTCGCTAATAATCCTCGATTTGTTACTTCTTCATCGCTTCATCTCTCCCCATGCTGTAACGGGTGACTTTTTAAGGTGCACAATTCGCCGGCCGCTTATCGCGGCTTCATTCTGTATTCATCGTGCACGCATCGGCGAGGTGTAAGGTCCACGCAAATACTCTCTACGTGACGACAAAACCAATTTATTTTCCGTGCGCCAATTCGCAGCGAAATACGCGAAGCGACGTGATCGACCATCGGCGGAACCCTTTGCCTCGACCTCGTTCTATATAATTTTCTGAAAAATCCCTGTCCACGCATCGAACTCTTGTCCTCGCCGCGCCGCCGCCTCTTTCCACACCCCGAGCCACGTTTCTTCGCACGTATCCGTCGAAAATTCAATTTTCTTCCCCTTCTTTCACAGCACTTCGACTGCCGGAATCACATAAGGGTGATCCAACCAATGGGGGATGGCAATCGGCTCTACATGTGCGGCACGAACGCTCACTCGCCCAAGGATTGGGTGATTTATGTAAGTATCTGTGTGTTTGTTCTTCATTTCGGCCGTTTGTTTCACCAACCGCATCGTCCAACTCACGGTTTCCGTGTCGAAGGATTTTTTAGCGTTACAAATCCGAATGTATGCCGATGGTAAATACGCGAATGAAATTTTGGGGCTTTTTAACAGCGTGTCGTATTGTATCTTTTTGATCAGAAATTTGTCATTTTCAGGGTTATAGTTTTATACGTAGAATACGTGAAACGAAGAATTTTATTATAATTGAAATACGCTGTACTTTTAGTTAGCATGTCCAGAAGGATGATTGTAAGATAATTCGTGTAACTATTAGATTATTACAATTTTTGGAGAAGAGCGAAGAATTCTATAGAATTCTCATTTTATCGAATAATATACATTTTGTTTGTTTTAAATAGGAGCAGGACTTAATAAATTCAATGAATAGATAATTAACGATAAGTAGTATATTAGGTAAGATAGATAGGCAGAATTTAGTCTCGACGGTGTCTACGTCGATGTTGCTGCTTCGTTACCGTGTAATTTAGGTATCAATTCCTCGAGTGGTATCTGTTACTAACACAGCGCCATTGGCGTTACAGTTACGCAGCAAGGTAAATGAATCGTGCGTTCAAGTACCCGTGTAATGAAGTTAAAGAATATATTGGTCTCGCTTTGTCGAAGATTACGACTCCCGTGCGTGTAATAGAGTTTCCTACAGTAACGTACAGCTTTTGCGTAGGAACGTGTTATTTTAGCCCCGAAATTTCCGTCACCTGTACAGCTATTTTTCTTCGATACGCCATTTATTATCGACCGCGTTAATTTTTTGTCTGACAAGGTATCATTATTAATATGTTATATCTATCTGTGACGTTTAATTTCTATATCATTAACATTTAAAGGAGGGTTGAAAAATTAAGAATCGTAGTATTATAGCTAATATTCAAAAACCTTAGATATTAGAATTTTAGGATTCAGAGATTTTTACTTCTTCGTTTTCTTATTCTAACGTTTGTTATTCTACAAAATACATAGAAACTAATACATTCGTTATTTAATCATAAGCATTCTTCGCGATTACACGAGTGTTAGTGTTCACACAAAATAGAAACGAAAGAAGCTGAACTACCAGCACGATACTATCTTTTCACTTCGTTCTTAGGAATTCTACTAAACGTTTTAAAATTCAAACAATGCGAAACGCGACAACAACATAAGTGAACATTATCGTTTGCCTTTGTGTATCCAATGTGAATATCTGTTGCAGAGCAATCTAACCCATTTGCCTCGCCACGAATTCGTCCCTGGCGTGGGAATGGGCATAGCGAAGTGTCCTTACGATCCTGCGGACAATTCGACGGCGGTGTGGGTGGAAAAGGGCAATCCTGGGGACCTGCCAGCTCTTTATTCCGGAACCAACGCCGAATTCACGAAAGCCGATACCGTAATCTTCCGTACGGATCTGTACAATTTAACCACCGGTCGCAGAGCGTTCAGCTTCAAGAGGACGCTGAAGTACGACTCGAAATGGCTGGACAGTAAGTGCCCTTCTGCACAGCAATTTCTTTTACTTCTTCTTCTTCGTCTTCTTCTTAGTCTGAAACGAGGCAATATCCGCGGAAAATTAGTGCTCCACCTTACCGGAACTTTTATACCGACTGGTAGAGCCTAACGAGATGAAATCGTCGTAATAATACTGTAAATTTGAAACCGTGTTATCGGGATAGGGATTTGAAGGTATCGGTTTCTGTGATGAGAGTCAGCTAACAGAGAAGATTTTCTTTTCCATCGAATTTTCGAGTTGCAGAATTATTATCGAGCAATATTATAGAAATCATTTTTGTCGACTTTCTATAATGCCTTTCTTGGCCAAGACACCTAACATTTGTTCATTTTTCGAAACATATTGAACTATTTGAAGTTGCTTGTATTTTTTACCTTTCAAGTCAAACTTATATTGCACAGATTGTCATGAAACGATGATCAAATATTTTACATTGAAAGATGAAATACAAAGATCGTAAAAAAGGTAAGTTCTCTCGGATACTTCAGAATGCTATATAATATATTGTAACTAAGAAGGATAATATACTTCGTATTAAAACAACAAAGATCTGTATCTTTTCAAAGAATCATGTAACTAATCCAGAACTGATTCTTTAAGGCATTTAAAACAAATTTATAGCAATTAAGAGAGCTGAAATAAGTCTTATTGAATTCTAATTATTTTCGAGGATAATTTGTTCGAATTTAATCTATTATTTCTGCGAGGATAAACTTTTTTGGCCGTCTTTACTTTGCTTGCTTTATTGTTGGTAAATATAAAAGAACCGATAGATTTTCATGTATAATGCAACATCGGTTAATAATCCTCTATCACGGAAATAGAGCGGTAAGCTCCTCGAATTCCGGAGCTTAACTAGCTTAACGTGCTTTAATTGATCCTTACTAACTGGTGATTGACAGCTAATTACTGTGACGATAAACGCTGACTGTTAGTTGCTTGAAGATTAATTTTGATTGTCTTTCAAAATAATACAGCTTGAACTTTTAAGTATTTGAATCTAATTATTGATTATTCTATCTTATTTAAGTTTTATCCTATTGTATCCTGATTTATTCGTCGAAATTCATCAGTTAATCTACCATATCGCATTGTAACTCATCTTTTACAATATTATATTTTAGAGCATACTTCTCTGCTTTTAATATTTATGCAAAATCTTGTTCCTATCATCTTCTTAACATTCCAAGTTTGTAGTATACTTTCTTACCACACGAAACCGAAATTTCTTGAATAATTTACATAAAGAAATACTCGTAGAAATATTTGACGTAGAGATATTAGACGCTTCAAATTTTCGCTATTAAGTATATCATTCCACAAGAGTCTACCGAGTGTAAACCAGACATAATATTCTCAACCTTTTCTCCACCCACAAGTTTTAATGAAAGATCGCTATCTCTAACGACCTTGCCATGAATCCGGCCAACGGGACTCTATCCAACAGAGAGTATAAAATTGAAAACATCAATTTCTCACCCATACTGAATATTCATCGATTCCCAGTGTGCTCGCCAGACGCGATAGAAGTCAGCGTTCACCACTTAAGGCGCTTGTTACGGCTCGCACCATCGACAAAGAAACTTTCATTACAATCTGAACGCGGATTTCCCGTTGGAAATATGCGGAACAACGAAAGGAGAAGAAGAAAAAAAAGACAAGAAAGGAAGAAACTGAAAGAGAAAAATGAGCCCCTCGTTACAGGACCCAAGATCCTTTGAAGCGAAGCCTGAACGTTGCAAGAAACGCGTATAACCTCGCTTAAATAGTTGCGTATAAAGCCGATACCGCGGCGTCTGTTCTCCGAAAAGGGTCGAAGGGACTGACATTTCCGTCTTTTGAGCGTGCTCCACGCTTTTCCACGGCAAACTGTGTAAAGAAGGTTGTCGTCGTGGCAAGGGAAAGATATAGAAAGCGGTTCGAAGGGTAACGCGACCAGCTAGTATACAGTCGGGCTTTGGAGCGAGGGTGTCGGTTCTAAAAATCGACGGGGTAATAAAATAACACCCGACCACTGGTTTTTCTTCGACTAAATGTTCGCCGGTGGCAGGCTTTCTCCGAAAGAAGAGAACATTTTCTCGCGTCGATGCCGCAGAGAAACTCCCTTTTTACCATCGGCTCTGTATTCCGATCTTTAATCAGTTTTAGCTAGGTCGTTGAATCGGAGAGGGGTGAGAGAGCCGGGATTATTGCGATTCGTTGGATTTTTCGTTACCGAACGAAACACCAGTTGGAATTCGAGAGAGGGGGTTGAAATTGGAAAATGTAGATTAGAACGTGTTCCGGGTATCGGATCGCGGAATGCGGTAATCAGATTCAAACGCGTTCGAACAGCTTTGATTTGTTTGAATTACGTTTGTTTGGTTCGTTTGATTGTGATTACCTTCTGTAATGTCGGCACCGCGGTAATTGCGTAAGTGTGTAATAACGGAGTGATATTAACGATGCTGCTTGTTTGGGAAAATATTGGAAAGGCGCAAAGGTACCCTTTGCAATTTAAAGGATACTCGATATTGTTAGGCAATGATTTTAATGTATTCCTTGGATGCACGTGTTATTTTAAAATTCGCATTTATAATTTGCAATTGCAAGCTTAAAATATACGTTATAAGATTGAACACACTTCTTTATGTTCTGTCATGTTTTATATGTTCTACCATCGAAGAATCTTACAAACAATTTTACATTAAACGAACAGGAACAATAGTTTGACACAATTGAAACAAAAATGTGTACACAATGCGATGCTCCGATCATTTAGAAAGATTCTTATAAGCAATAAATTGGGTAAATCGATATCCATGTAATTATCGGTAACCAACGAAATTATGTAAGAATTTGAAAAATAACTCAAAGTATAATTTCAAAGTCTTTTGTAACAACTGCAAAAACTAGAAATTTATTAGAATTGTCCCGCTTGTTGCGCTATTAATCAAACTATGTACACGCAGAATCCTCGAACGTAACGAACGAATCCTCGCTTCTTCTTCCTCGTCTGTAAGCGAAAACGCATGCTCGAAAGTAAAAGCAGGCGTGAAAACAGCGACAAACCACCGCGTCTCCGTGTTCGCGAAGAATAGTCCTTCGAAGGAGAATAGTCACGTAGACAGTGGCGAAACAATTTCATTCGCACCGCGTGCCGCGAACGTATTTCTTACAACCGTAGTTGGAACCGGATCATAAATCTCGAGCGGAGTTATCAATTAATTTCAACTTCGTCCCGTGTATCTTGTCTACGATAATTCTGTGGCGGTGAACTGCGGCGAGTTTCGCGTTTGCCACGCGAAATAATAGCATCTCGGACCAGTAGTTTACCTTATATTTCTCATTAGGGTGTCGTTTTCATGCGAAGCGTGCTGGTAACGTTCGACCTTGCTTTACCCCTTCGTCTCTCCGACTGTTGGATTTCAAAAGGGTCGCGAGAAACGAAAGGAGTAACACAAAGTGAAGGAGAACGACGGCGTCGACCCCACTTTGTATCTTCCTAGCCCTTCTCGTCCCCTCTTCGCATCAGCTACTAGCGGGATGCATGATTAGCCGTTTGTTTCGTCGTTTAATTTGAAGGCGGTACCCTTTCACCTTTCCTCTCGTCCCTCATGCTCTTTTGCCCTCGCTTTCAAGGCCAGCACTGTTACCATCAAGAGCCATTTCCCCGCATCGAGTTTGTCTATTAACAGAGGCGTTGATTAAATGCAGGAGAGAGACCCGAGAGACGGATAGGTTCACGTGCTCCGCTGCTTGTACGCTCCTCTGTTTCCAACCTCTCTTCCTCTCTCTTCCTCTCTCTCTGATCCTCTCACCCCTTCGATTCTCCAGCGTCTCGTTCGTGCGTACGCGGTAAAGTATGTGGAATGAAGATCGATGCGATTTGCGGGTGCGAGCAGGGGTGGATAAAGGATCGCGCGTTCTGTGAACGGAAGCACTGGAACACACCGGGTGGCTGAGGTAAAAAGAGCGGTGGCTGGCTGGGATAGAGCTTAACGAGTCCTGAATAATCGACCGACCACTTTCACGGATCCTTGCCTGTGTCAAACGACGATCCGATGCTTCTCGGTCATTTGTTTCCTTCTACGGGACGCTGTCGTGCCCGCAACGCTACGAAGAATGCCGAGTTCTTGGTCGCGTTCATTTGTGTGTTTCTAACGAAACTGAACGTTCTGTAGAGGAACAGCGGCCGTGGATTTATTAATCTTTCGCATACAATGATTGTTTAATTAAATGAAAATGGCTCGCGCGGCATTTTATATTATATTATGAATTTTCCCTGTCCGACCATCGTGCTTTCGTTCGTTTATTATTCTATTTAGAGTAACGATTACGTTGAATGATTAGTAACTACATTGATTTATAAAAATTCATTTGGAGACAAAACGAAGTAGATTGAATAATACGAATTTGCCGGGGAACAAGTAGTTTATACGTACAATCAGAGCTCATGTAACAGAAGTTCTCGTCACTATCTATGATTTTCCGTTTATATAATAGAAATTCACGCGCAGATAAATGAATTCAACCACCGAGAGTTTACTTAATTAGACGCTGATTATAATTTTGTACAAATAAACGGAATTCCACTTACATTTTTAACACTACTTTTGTTTCAGAAAGATCGAACAGAAAGACATTCAATGTTTTGTAGCGTAAAATTGAAACGAGAAATCACGTATATTAAAAATATTTCAAACTTGTAAAATTATTTAATGGTGAGAAGAACACAATCAGATGAAAAATGACTCCGACTAAGGAAATGTAGCTAAATAAATAATTCGCAATCCGTACCAATGGGAGAAGAATTAAAAATTAGAGTACAAACTAAACTTTCCTTTTATTTAACGCTAGAACCACCACACCAGTCAAATTGACTGGTTTTACAATTTTATTTTAAAATTCCTACTTCATGTTATATCTTTTTCCGCAATGATGTAATGACTTTTGCAACGATGACTAAAAGAATAATTTAATGAGTTTTATTTTGTTTTTTATGTATTCAAACTGAAAATAATTTTGTGTTAGGGCTACTTATACCAATATCAGTCGAAATGACTGGTACTTATCAAAGTGTAAAAGGGTCCTGCCATCTGTTTATCGAACCATAATTAACCAGTTTTCTCATTTTGTAGAACTTCCCGTTTTTTAAATTTTTACTGCGTATCATTCAATATGATGATATCAGTTATCAGGAAAATTCGGATCGATCGCTAGACCGCTACATACTGACACTATAAATACCACAGTAGTTAAAATGATTAGGTCTACAATTTTATAAACGTGTCAATCCTCATTTAGGGATGATAGCCCCAGATGGATTATTAATACCAGAAATGTACTACATAACATGGAATTGCTTCTGTAAGAAAGTAACAAATCAATAAATATAAAAATATTCTATTATTACGTATTTTTTAAAGATCAGTCATTTTGGCTGGTTTTGGTAGAAATAGCTTCGTGTTAACTATTGGTAGTTCTAGTGTTAAAGGAGCAATAGAATATTTGTGCAATCCGCCCTTCTCCAGCCGAGTGGCACAATTTATAAATTGAATCGATACTACTTCCTATCTTGCTAATATCTCATTCAAATGAAATTCGAATCTAAAGGAAATGTATTTAAATGCTCAACAGAGTTAACAGGTTATTGCGCGCGTCAGGCAATGGTTGAGGTATTCCACTTAAAATACACGAACGCGTATGATTTGCATAATCTATCCTTACTCTTTCTTCAATCCATTCGCTCCACAATGCCTGTTTCAGTTTCTTCCACGCAACACAATTAACATCAGAAATCGGTCCTAAACATCGCATTCAATTACTCCGGTGAAACTGCGTTTATCGTCGGTCAAGTCTGTTAAATTAATACAAACTTCCTCGAAACTTGGCTCCAAGCGTGAAGAAGGGCCAGAAAGGTTACAGGAAAAGGCTGACGCGAATTTGGAAACTCCACGGAAACATCGTCGCAGGTTAAGGTTTGGTAGGAAGAGAAGTGCAAGTTCGCAAATATTAACCGGTCGCGAGTAATTTGGCGTATTTATTAACGAGATGTCGTCTCTAATGGGCAGCATGGATGCGGCCGAGCCGCGGAAAATAGAATTTCATATTTGGCCGCGTGAGAGATGACGTCTCTCCGCGCTACTTGTAAACTTTATGAAACTAGCCCCAAGGGTGATTTCATTATTTCTCTCGCGGCGCGAAATCGAGAGTGCCGTGGCTAGAGCGTTTTCCGCGTCTGCTCTTCTACAATACCGTTTCACCTCGACGAGAGGAGTCCAATCAAAACTCGTCGGTCCCGCCGTGTTTCTCTCGAATCGAGACATTTCCTTTTTCCTGTCCCAGCCGCCGTGTTTCTCCTCGTCTCTACTATCTCCTTCTCTTCTTTTATCTTGTCGCGTTTCCCATCTCGTCCCTCCTCTCTCTCTCCGACTTCCGTGCCTCAATATATCAAACTTCCAGCGGCGAAGCGTCAGACAATCGATTTAATCGGTGAACTGTGAAAGAGATTGCGGCCTCTCCGCTCCGTGCGCCATCGCATAATGTAAAATCGACAGAGAGAGAGAGAGAAAGAGAGAGAGAGAGAGTGAGCGCGAGCCTTCAGTGCTGGCGCGCGGTGCGATTTAAACGCGGTGGAAAAAATTCGATTTCCGTCTGTACGCCGCTCGTGGCATCGGCCGGCATCGATGTTTTTCCACGACGTTCCACGGTAAACTACTCGCCGATATCGCGTGAAATCGCTTCGGTTGGTGAACGGGCAATTAGGGAGGCGTGACTCGAATACACGGCTAATTGATCGAGGAATAAAATTCGACGCGTGGGCGGACGACGCCGGCTCGTTCGGGATTCCCCTAGATATTTTTCGGTAAATTTACGAGATCGTCGCTGATATTTTGCGAGGGTTGCTCTTTTTTGAGGGGGTGGGGCGACCATCGTGGATGAAATGGATGAAGAGAATTCCGGCGATTATAAGATACTAGCTGATGTACGTATGTTCTTGTTTTATTATCATTGTGATATTGATTTATGAAGTTTATAGCAGGAAAAGTTAACAGTTATTTATCTATTTTTATTCTCATATTTATTTGTGTTTGGTACGAGCAAAAATAATATAAATGCATTTATACAATGGATTGTGTGACTTTTATATCATTTGGTAGCTAAAAAGAAATATTCCGAGCTTGTTTAAAATAGATGACAAATCTACGATGTTTTGCAAGTAATAAATAACACTAGTTTAGTCTTTACGTTAGTTTGTTAATATTTTTTAGATATACGGGAAAGTGACGAAAACGCATATTTCGTACGAAAATCAAATGGAAAAATAATCTTGACGCGGAATTGCTTTATAACATACTGAATTTTGAAATTGCTTTTCTATACAACACAAACAATGTCACTTATCATGTTCATTTATCGTGGTCTTCGTATGGAACTTCACAGTTTACATAGGAAAATCTTGTTTTCGTTAGCTAGGAAAATCCGCAAAATTATCGATGCTCGAACTATAGTAACGAGCGTACCGTTAAACGGTTTTACGATTGTAGATCGTAAAAACGATAAGTGGATGCTTGTTAAGCATGCGTTTCAAGTTGGTCGCTTCATCTTGGTGCAAAATGAAAACTAGAAAAGTCGTTCCTCCTTCGGGTGTAAAACTTAGCTCACCGCGTCGTAACTCCAGCTCCTCGGACGTTTGTTTTATAGTTTTTCTCATTGTTCCGCCTGTTCCTTGAATTTCGAAGTTTTTCGAGAGCTTCCATGATCGTTTCCTCACTCGTAACCCTTTCGCGTAATTTCTTGTGGTTGAACTTTTGTTTCTCTAACGAGCGCCCATGGCGATATCCTCCAATGGAACATCAACGTGAATCGTCCAATATGCCATGTTAAGTAAAATATCAACGCTACCAAAGTTAACTTTTGTGGTCGCAATTGAGAGCTAAATTACCTCGAATGTCGAAGATTTCTTAGGATTACGATCATTGTATATTTCGAACGCAATAAAATAATGGTCGACTTTTATTTTTAATTTAGAGTTACGCTTAACATTTAGTATTGTTATCATTCTATAGCTTTAATAATTTTATGTTTGTATTATAAAAAATTGTGTCATATAATACCGCGAATTGCAATTGCAATTGTAAATTATACGAAATTGATATTTTTAAGTAACTTCCCGTAATTTCTACAAACGCGAGAAATGTTTCAGTTGCATGACTTTCGCAATGTTGATTTTTAACAGAACCAAAAGAATGCCGACCATCGTAAGAGATTTGCATCCTAATTTGCTCGACGGTGTTTAAAGAGCAAATCGTTCGGCGGAAATCTTCGAGTGGAATTTCATCAACGATAGAATCCTAGCGCGCCTGGTAGTCTCCGTCGAAATTACTGTTTCTCTGGATCTGACACGAAATTCCACTTCATTTTTACGCTCTGCTTGGTATTTCCATAAATTTCACCACGACTGGGAACCGACGTTCGACTCGTATTAGATTTGTCAAGAAATACTTATTGAACGTTAAACATAATTCTGCGATTTCGCTTTAATATACGGAATAATGGCATCGCAAACTGATTTTAGTCTATTATTTTAAACATTTTACATCTATGGAAAATTTTATTTCTCAAGTAAAAGCTCTATTGTAAAAGTGAAAATTTGAAATAGAAGATAATAAACATTTCTGTAAGATTAAAGACTTCTTGGAATTGAATTTTGCAACCTCGTTTCTTCAACGCAATATCGAACTTTGTCAAACTTTTGCCAGAATCTGCGGAAAACCGAGTTTTCTTGATCGAATAACTGTTATTCTTTGTGACTGTTTCAGAACCTAATTTCGTGGGATCTTACGACATCGGCAGCCACGTATTCTTCTTCTTTCGCGAGACGGCGGTGGAATACATAAATTGCGGCAAAAGCGTGTATTCCCGCGTGGCGAGAGTTTGCAAAAGGGACACCGGTGGCAAAAATATCTTGTCGCAAAACTGGTCGACTTATTTGAAAGCTAGGCTGAATTGTTCGATACCTGGTGAATTTCCATTTTACTTCAACGAAATACGTAAGTTTTTATTCAACATCATTATTCGAGCTTAACTAATTAAACAAGTTAAAGAATGCTTTTATAACCATTTTTTTAACATGACATTTTTTTGAATGTATCTTTATATATACATACTTACACACACACCACACATATATATATTACTTGCTTAAATTTTTATATCTGTTTGTCGCGTCCTATGTATTTTAAAATTTATAATTTTCATATGCATTGAAAAATCCCTTTATATTATTCGTGCTTTAAAGTTTAATTTTTTGAACGTGATGTTTCAAAATTCAGGTACTTGCAATGCTGCAAACTTCAACCAAAGAATAATATAATTATTTAAGAGGTTGCGAAGAATAAAATTCTTAATTTGTGGTCGAATTATCAATAAATTTTAGTAATAGAATCAGCCCGCTTGTAAATTGAAACAAGTTACATGTATTGACAAATTATTAGAAACTCGTAATGAGATCCTCTACATAAATATGAATTGTATAATATATAGTTTTCTGAGCTTATCTTGTTTTTGGAAAAAATATGTTTTATTTATCCACCGAATCTTGCACTTGCTGTCTAATAACATTTGTTTATCAGGAAATTAATATTTGCTCGTATTTTGTATATTTGCAGAGAGCATCTACAAAGTGCCCGGCGATGACACCCACTTTTACGGTACTTTTACCACGTCGACGAACGGATTGATGGGTTCGGCGATTTGCTCGTTCCATATCGACGCGATTCAAGAGGCGTTCCGTGGAAAATTCAAAGAACAGGCGACGAGCAGCAGCGCTTGGCTTCCGGTGCTTTCCAACAAAGTTCCTGAACCGCGACCCGGTCAATGTGTGAACGACACTGAATCGTTCCCGGACACGGTGCTGAACTTCATTCGATCTCATCCCTTGATGGACTCGGCCATATCACACGAGAACGAAAAACCTGTCTTTTATAAACGCGACGTGATGCTCACACGGCTGGTCGTGGATAAACTACGAATCGATTTCGTTGGACTCGATTTGGATTATACGGTCTACTATGCAGGATCCAGTGAGTATTAATTTCATACGTTAAAGGATTATACATTTCGTCGATTTGCTATGATTATATGTTCTGCTCAACGATTAATTGATTTTCATTTCGAAATTGATGAATCTTATCTCGTTTGTAATTAACATTTTCTTATATTTTTTTATATTTGCTGTATTTATGCTTCCTATATATTACGTATTATTATAATAATTTGAATAAATACTGTACTATGAACTTTAGACTCGATACTTTATAATTTTAAACAAGATATTAATAAAAATACAATAGAACTTTATTTCTTCTATCAAACCGTTAATAACTGTCAACTCTATTTTCCGAGTATAAAATTAATTTATCATTATTCTAAACAAAATATCTAGAGATTTATGAACCCCAATATATATATATATATATATCGAAGCTGTTTTTCCAGTTGTAGCATTTTTGTTTATAGCGACTTGCTGCGGTAGTTTCATAACTTACATTTTTCATCGTGTCAGGATTAAACTTTAAATCGGGAAATTGCGATAAGAAATTTAATTCGGGACTCGTAGCTAGGTTGGAGCGCGTTTTGCGCTGATATCCGTTGGCCGATTTGTCGTTGAGAAACTCGGCAAGATAATCATGAGCGAACTTCAAAGTTCTTGCAGTTGACTCGTACAATCTGCTATCGCAATCGCAGCTCTCGTCTCACAGTCAACTGTCTAGTGTCTATTACCGCTAAAAACTAATATAATCAGAAGTCTCGTGTACATTTGCAAACTGTACAAGAAACAAGTTACAAAAACACGACATAACTCCGTGACTAATTACACGTTGCAACTTCCATTATCGTTTAATATCAGGATCTTCAAATTGCACGAACGAAACAAATTACTTTCTATCATCGCGGTACGTATCAAGAATAAAACAAAAATCTGTAGAGAAGGAAGCGCTTCTTTCAATAGGATCGGAGTTCAGAAAGGTGCAAGAGTCTTGTCAGTAATTTAATTCCAGGTGAAACAGTTACTTCAGAATATTTAACATGTTTCGCGCTGTACGAAGATTAACTTTTAATGAAACTTTATGGAAATATAGCAGTTACACCTAATTCTTAACATTTTGATCTTTTTTGAAATCCTGAGCCAGGTCAAAATGAGTCTTTGATGAAATCGATTGGAAAAAATATCTCTTTGCCTCTTGAAATCATTGCCTTTGATATTTTTTACGTTATCGATGGTATTTGCGATATAAAACGCATTAATTATAGAAAAGTAACACTTGTGTATTTCAATCTTCTGCACTTTAATCTTCTTTTGTATTTTGCTCTAGACTGTCATTAATTATCCACGTGATAGAAATTCTGTAACATAAAAATTTGTTAATCGACAAAGGTAATGTTTTCACGATGAATTTATGCTGTAAATTTAATAGAACGTTGTCTGTCTTAATTGTATTTGTGAACGCGTTATTCTCGTTTGTTACAGGTGACGGACGTGTACATAAAGTTGTTCAATGGATAGACAATAATGGCGATTCGCAATCTATTCTGTTGGATGTTTTTGACGTGACGCCAGGCGAACCGATTCAGGCGATGGAAATTTCGAAGGAACATAAGGCTCTTTACGTCGCTTCCGACCATCGAATAAAACAAATCGACCTGGTGATGTGCACCCGTAGATACGACAATTGTCTCCGCTGCGTTCACGATCCTTACTGCGGCTGGGACAAGGACACGAACACGTGCAAACCTTACGAACCTGGGTGAGTGTATTGCTTTATCGTTATTCGAAGTTCCAAAAATGGCATTGGGTCCAATGCGATTAGATCTAACGATGTAATGTAATTGGAAAGAGAATTCGAGTTTGAAATCCAATAAAAATTTATTGTTATACCCTTTAAGAATTATATCCAGAAATGGAATTAGAGATATTATCTTATATTATACTTAATACCTAGGTTTCGACGTATTCTGTAATGGCAGTCAAGATTTTTGCAAGTGTTCTACGTTAACGTTATTGCGTTCTTTCGGTCATCTTCGATGCACTGTACATTTTTCAATATTGGAAAATATCTCAAGTTTAAGCAAAACATGAAAGAATTGTTATATATACGCGTTCCTGTTTCGTCTTTATAGTGAAGATTTTCTTAACAGAGTAGAAGTCTTCTTAAGGAACATTAATCAGACGATATTTCAGAGTTCTCAACATTGTATTGACAATATATATCGATCGTCTAAAGAGTTACAGCTCCTTTAGTCGTGAAGATAAGAGTCAGGTCGTTACATAAAAATTCGAAGATCACAGCAGGTTTATCACCTTTGTCGGTATATTTATACAAAAATTTCGAGTTTATATTTTATCATATTTATTACAAAAAATGCGATTCAAATTAGAACGTCGATTTTTTGAACGCATAATAATTTTAAAGAACACAATAATAGATCTTGGCTGTACATGAGAAATATATGAAATGGTAGAAATAAGACGCTGACAAAAATTATTATTGTGCAAACATTATTATTTTATAAATGCTGACTGTTATATTTGACGAGTTTATTATCCTACAAATTTATTATATTTTATACCGAGAGGTAGTTAAAGCGTAGGTAACAAATGGTACAAGGATAATACGTAGAAGAATAAATGTAGTTCGATTAGTACTTTTCTAGAGTTAAACATTATCATGTTTTCAATATCCAACATTTCACGGTGAACTTCCATGAACAGAATGACCTAGTTAAGTTGGTCCAGTTTAATAAATTCGAACGAACATTGCCCCGACTCCACTGTTTTCCTTTCTGAAATTTCCATAACCCGCTTAAATCCTTTTGAATACAGTCCGTTCCATCTCTCCGATCGGTTATATATTTAACGATACATACATTTGTTATAACATATAATGCAAAGTTTTGTTTTATCTCCGTTCATAATGGATGATACTCGACTCATATTAATAGGAAATTATTTTTCTCCCTAATAACAACGAATTTAATATATTTCACGAATGTTTCAAAATTTGTGAGAAATAATGTTAAAAAGAACTGTTAAGCTTGTATCGAAGAAATTGGAATGAAGAACAGATATAATACGAAAGGGAATAAATCTCTATCTTTTCAGAAAACTACTTTACAGAAAAATTATTGAAATCCTCAAGGATCTAAGTTCAATCTATAAAATTTCTATACAATTTATGAATTGATTGTTTCGAGTATTTTGACAGTCTTAATGTTAATGTATATAATATATAATATATATATAATAAAACAGTAGGAGGATTGTATAGTATATACATTGGATAAAAACAAACAAAGCAATCATTTAGGAACAGCTCATAAGCTTTGGAGTCCAAGAAAATAATTTTTACAATTTTTCCCTGTCCGTTTCTTTGTCCGCTTGTACTCGTATCACGTAAAAACTATCGAGCGGATTTTGATGGACTTTTTTCTGCTGTATCGCTTACTGCCCGAGGGGGGGAGGGGGAATAGAAGAATATGTTTTATCTCAATTCGTTTTGTGGAAGCTAAGAAGTAGCCTGGCATCTGAATTATATGCGCTCTCATGTTTGGTAGAGATCAAGCAACGATGTTTATTGTTTACGTGTTTCTTCTGAAATGGAGCTTTTTTATAATTTAATATCTTTTACTAGCCTAACTGTCTATACAAAAAATACTTCATTCATAGAAATTCATCTGCTTATAGACTGTTCCGAATATTAGTAGCCCACGTGAACAAAGTTGGAAATGCTAATAAATAATAAAGTTTGACAACAAAAACATGAATAATACGAAGCACTATGCTTATGATCGTATTTTCATTGTTTTACAGACTTCTCCAGGACGTGTCAAACAGTACGGCAGACGTTTGCGACAGTAGCGTGGGTAAACGGAAGCTCGTAGTCACCTGGGGCCAGTCGGTGCATCTCGGTTGCTTCGTCAAGATGCCGGAAGTGCTGGCGAATCAGGAAGTCAGGTGGTACCACTACAGCAAGGAGAAAGGCAGGTATCAGATAGCCTACAAGTACGGTGCTGGGGGGGACAAGTTCATCGAGACGTCCGAGAAGGGCCTGGTGATCGTTGGCGTGAACGAGCAAGACGCCGGAAGATACGATTGTTGGCTCGGTGGTTCGCTCCTCTGCTCGTACAACATCACAGTGGACGCATACAGATGCTCTGCGCCAGCCAAGTCAAACGACTATCAGAAGATATACTCGGATTGGTGTCACGAATTCGAGAAATACAAGTCGGCCATGAAGAGTTGGGAAAGGAAGCAAGCGGTAAGTCGACATGCTTTGATCCCACGAATATATTTATGTTGATGCTTGCGATCGAACGTGGAAACCTTTGATGAAATATGAATGAAAATATTCTTTTTATAATCTTCTATGATCCTGTCAGCAAGGACTTTTTTATTTCTGTACTTTTATTCGTGGCTTTAGCAATTTTGTATTCTTTGCTTCTCGAGAAGTCAATGTCATTAATTCGTTTCGTTTGTGAGTGTGATTGTTTATATATACTGCTGGTAACAAATCTGAAAAGTTTTATAAAGAAGACGCGTGGTTTGCAAGAAGAAATCGTTTGATATAACGCCGGCAAATATGTAATCTAACTCCGAATGCGAAGTTCCTTAGAAAATTGAATTCATCCTTGAAAAAACAAAAGCTTCGTAGCAAGCTAATGTTTACTTTTCACGCGAGAATTCTTTTCCTTTACTGCACATGGCTACGATCTAAAGAGCTTTGTATAATGCAATACAAATTGAAGATAAAAACTACCAAAGGTCTTTCATACGTATGTCCGTTCTATCGAAAAGGAAATACGATATTCGTCAGAGGTTTCCCTTTCCTTTTTGCATAAATGCGAAGATAAACGTTACAGAGTGTAATTTGATGTAATTGAAATAAATGTGATTGTAATTTGAAATAAAAAAAGTAAACAGGAAAAATTACTTATGTTATAGAATAGTCGCCCTATGAATTACGTACAATGTGTCACCATTTCAAATATTTCTCACAGAAAGTGAGCTATGGGAAAGCTATTAGAATTATAGTTACGCAAGACAACTTTCTTCGAAATACCTTTGTGTTTTTAAATGCATTGTTACGCTTTCGATCTCACAATCAAGAATATATAAAGATATGCTTCAAATAATAAACAAACTGATTGCCCCAATCGATATAAAATTACAAAATTGTAAAAACTCTTTGCACTACAAAAGTCTATAACTAAGATATGCTACAATTTCTTATTCATCAATTTATTAATATCATTATTTGCACAATAGAATCCAAATAATAGATTCTTTGATCCAATCGTATAATTTGTTTTTATTCATTTTGGAAAAAACTTAAATATATTTATCTCTCAACTATTACGTAACGTTCAACTTATCGCCTGCTTGAGGATCCCCACCATTTTCTCTGTTATAGCAATGCGCATCGAGGCAAAACGACAGCAATCAAAATTTACACACGAACGAGGTGTACGGCACCCCCTTAGTCTGATGGAGCCGATCATTGGAGCCCTCGTCGAGCCGAGATCCCGACATACTGCCACGCGCGAGCGTCTTGCCGAAGAATCGCGGTCCATCCACGATCAGTTGGACGAGGCTCACTCTCCTTCTGACCGGTTACACCACTGCCTTTGTCCTTCTTGCTGCCGACGATCTTTCGTCCAAGTGAAAGCCACGAAACGCGTCCGTATCAAAAGAACCGGCAAGTCGAATGTCCGAAACGCGAGCATCATGTTCACCGCGACATCCATCCTCGATCGGTTGGACGAGCCTCACTCACCTTCTGACCGGTTACACCACTGCCTTTGTCTTTCTTGCCGCTGACGATTTTTCGTCCAAGTGAAAGCCACGAAAATACATCCGCAGCAAATACCCGGCAAGTCAAACGTCCGAAGTACAAGTACATTTTCATCACATTCACAGTGACGTTCGTCTTCGATCGTTCGAACGAGCCTCGTTCTGATTGGCCTCGTCACCCGCCCGGAACGTGTCTTTCGCTCAACTTCCAAGTTACTGCGAGATAAATAAAAAGATAATATCCCTACGAAACAGAAATATTCATACGAAAGAGAGAAATATTCACAGAAATATCGATATTTCGAGGTTACTTGTAACCAATCGGTGTAACGAGGCTGTCCGCAACGCGCAGTGTTCATCGCACGATCGCTCGTCATTGTTACATTAATCATAGTATCATTTACATTCTATATTGCCATAATGTCATAATGAACGTGTACGGTGGAGCACTGTCAAGGATCCGGTTTCGTTTTCAATGGGCAACCCTCTCCACGAATACATTTCATTAACTCCGTGTAGAAATAAATGACACGCGACGCGGTCAAGAAGAACGCGATTCCAGGATCGTCTCGAGAGAAAGTGCGCCTTAAACGCGAACGACGATAGGAATAACTCGGCCGGAAGGGCAACAATAATACACGTGGACTGCGCACGCTGATACACACACGGTTCCTAAGCTTTCTCACGCCGTGGATCGGTTCCTCGAGCGAGGAAGATACAAGGTCAGGGAAGGGTCATTAGAAGAGATCGTCGAGATTGATCGTCCGTGGTGGCGGAGGTTGATCGGTGATCACGAAAACGCAGCTCGAATCGAGGCGTCCGTCCGCGAAGTAACGCGTTTAGAAACCGGAAATCAATCCTCCTGTTTCCTTAGATCTGTGATACGAACGAGACGAGACGAGAGAAAGAGAGAGAGAGAGAAAGAAAGAGAGAGAGAGAGAGAGAGAGAGAGAGAGAGAGAGGTTGGTCGCTCTATCGAGAATTAGGAGGTTACAGGAGCAAACAATCGAGAGTAAAAAGCGACGACGAGATCGAAAAGAGAAGAGAGAAAATAAATACCATAAGGTCGAGCTTCAGTGTAGTTTTAACGAGTCAAAGATAACGAGTCAGGATCGACACAATCTTGTATGTAAGTTGTATATCGATTTGCTAATGAAGAAAATGAAATTGGGAGAGAATGGAAAAGAATGGAACGCGTCCAGGGAGAGAACGCGACATAACGTCGATGCGTTTTCGAAACGTCACGCAAAGTTACACATGAGATTATTAATCGGCTACCACGTAGGTGGCGCGCGCGCGATCACCTCGACTTATTATTAGCTTGTTAGCTTCTTCATATCAACAGTTTTCGCGACGTGCACCGCCGCCTTTGTCTTCGACTCGCACGATTCCTTTCATCACCCTTACTCGACGAAACATTCGTTCTCAACTTGTTTTCACCTTTTTTCTTTTTTATAGCGTAGATGCATCGATCGATCGATGCGATTCTGTTCCTCGCTCCATAGATCATAGTTATAGCATTGTAGTTTTTGGGTTCTTTCGTCGCGATTCTATTGAAATGTCTTTGATATCAACATTTCTCGAGTTTTGTCAGTATTCGGATATAATATCTTGGAGACAATGAGAAAGGAAAGTCAGTTACTTAGTTTTATGAATATGACAATTGTTGAATTTTAAACGTGCAGAAAGAAATTGTATGGGTTTACCGGATTTAAGTATTCTTCCAATAATTTCATGAATCACGAACTCATGTATTTAAATTTTAATCGAAAATCTTTAATGTCGGACTTAAAATTCGATATTTAGGAAAAAGCTATAAAACCAGACTAGAGAAAATTCGATGACAATCTAATTAGCCTAATTTATTAACATTTATAAATATAAGTGTTTGGAATTGTGTTAAGATTTTAATCGATCGTTCTCTTTTCCTTCGTATGATTCTAAATTACCAAAATGCTAACCAAGACAATTCCATCCATATCGCTATAATCGAGCCCGTATTCACAGCCATCCTAATCACTCAACGATATCACTGTTACCATAATCATTCACGAGAACTCTAAAGGTGCTACGTAGGTGCGTCTGACGCGTATTGGAGATCGGTAATAAGGCCTGTCATCCTCATATTCACTATACGTTCTTCAAACCTATATAAACATACACACACACAAAAGACAAACACATACTTGTATACTTGGATAGAAATACACGCAGATTTATCACACGAATCTATCTGCATCCAACTTCTACGTTTACTCGAATTTCCTCGAGTACTTATCTTTTTGGATGCCAAAGATTCAAACAGATTCTCGTATATGTCTCCGAGCCTAGGAGTAGAATAATTCTGTTTTTGCTCGACGATTTTCGCAAGATTGAATCGGGTCTCGATCGAGCTTAAATCGTTCAGCAAATCGACGTAAATCGCGGGTCAATCGGACAGACGATCGGTTCGAGACAGTTTCGAAATCCACGCGCTCGTGAACACGGATGTCTCGTTTCGAGCAGCAAGCAGCTTCGACAGCAAGACAAATGTCGGCGAGCAATACGTTCTCTTGTTCGTTTTCCGTTCGTTCGATCGCGTCGTTCGATTAAGTAACATTGATCGACGATTTATCGGTCTTGTTCTAATATTTCCATGTATGTCCGTGGCGAAGCGCGTTTAGGTTTCCCGCTGTTCGATTAAACGTATAAAGTCGTTTCTCTTCCGGTCCGGGAACGTCCGTATGTAAATAGGATCGTCATAGTGCATGGTATTTTTATAAAAATTCTCTTCGGAACGATACAATCGTAGACGCGAGGAATAATAGCGTTCTCTGTTCTCCGCAAGTTTTCCTTTCATCTCCACTAGTTCTTATTTCGTACGATTTTTCCGTGATAATTTAATATTTTAATCCTTTATAGTATATTACACATAGCATTAGTTTATCGTATAATATTTTAAACGTAGATACTCGGATCGTCGGAAGTAATCGAGAACTTGAAATGGTAAACGATGTAAGCGTCAAAAATGAAAATGTTCGGTATGAATAAGAGATATTAGCTCAGAATTGAGATCTATTATTTATTAACTAATAAAATTATCGAATTATTATTCAGATAATTCTAGTCCTTGTAACTAAATTAAATTATTCCAGAACCTTAACGCCGTATCAAGCATGGAATTCACATCTTTTTTTTTTACGGTTAAAGAAAAATCATTTTCTATTTTTCTGACATTTGCCATTTATTTGCCATCTTTACCATTTTAACCGTTTAAACTCTTTGATACAAACTTCTCGACGATCACAATTGCTTCTACCGACGGAGATGGATGCTTATCGGTGCTGTATTAAACAATTCGTGGAACGGTCGCTGTTTCCTGAAGACCCAGTTCGCCATCGCTAGTATACATACGTAGGCTATAAAATATAGATCGTAGCGAGGTGGTGACACCTCTCGTTTTGTGTGTATGTATGTATGTGTGGGTGTGTGTGTGAGCGCGCGCGCGTATGCACGGACCGGAGTTCCCTCAGAGACGAAGGACGACGATCGAAATGCTGCAAAATGAGATACGGTGAACGATAAATGAAATAATAAGTATAATAATGTAGACAAGCGAAGAAGAAGAAGAAGAAGAAAAAGAGGTGAAGAAAAAGAATAAAAAGAGAAAAAACACCGATGTATCGGTGATAGTTTCGCTCTTGCCCTTAAGTTTGTACATAAACGTTCGTATTGTTGAGAGGTTCACGTCGCGGCCGTTCGTGACCCGCGCGTCATTTTCTCCTCGCCGTGTGTGAAGCTTTAACTTCAACCGGAAGTCACGAGGACCGCGGGCCAATCGGAGGTAGACTCGACGCGCGTGAACCGTTAGTTATTCTTGTACAGAGGTTTGGAACGCCGTGTTCGACGATTTTCTGTTCTGTATCTATCGCGTCGACGGCATACAAAGGTACACTGTCAGATATAGTATGAGAAAACGAATGTATGCGTGATATAGCGTGAACGAGTGCTTGATAAGCACGAGAAGAAAGAGAGAGAATGAAGAGATATAAATGTATATGAAGAAGGGAGAGGAAAGGTGGTAGAAGCGTAAGGTTAATACAATAATCGGTAATTTAATCTTCAAATATGTACTTATTATGAGCTTCAAACAAGTATTGAATAGTATTATGTCGTAAGGTTAAGGACTTAATTTTCGAGCAAATAAGATGATGAACGGAGAAATACCTTAGACTGTGTCCTATAATCGCGGATCGTGAGTTCAAGAGTTGCCTTCGGAGACGATCGGAGAAAAGAAATTTTTCTCTTCGGGTTCGTCTACTTGTAATTCTCGAGGATCATTCACGGAAACGTTTCGCGTCGACTCTAGAACGAAACTGACTGGCAATGAGAATATTTCAGCTATAGTTAGAATATTCCAAAGTAATCGACGCGATGTGTGAGTGGATGGCGAGGGCTAACGAGAATCTAAATGACGAATAACGAAGACAGAATGAAAGGGAGACTGTATCAAGACGCGTGTGTGTCGTGACGAAGCGATACGCAAAGAATAATAGTAACTTACCTATATCGTACCTCTATGAAAAGCTATTTAAAAAGAGAAAAAGAGGGGAAATAATAAAAGACGAATAACAGAGGGGAGCAGTAAAAGAGCATAAGAGAGTAGTAAGAGAGCGTAATATTAGAGAAAGCGGAACTGAAAACAGGACAAAGACGCAGAGGATTACTAAGGTACACAATAATCTTGAACCACGAGTCTCTCGTGTACGCGTCGACGGCCAGCGAGGAAGAAAAGCGGGCGCGATCGATAAAACGATCGAGCGATGAAACGCCAATTTAAACGATCCGTTGCCGCGAATGATCCTAGTTCGAGCCCTCGACGAGTGCACATTCAGACTCCGTAGAACGAGTCGGCGTGATCACGGAAAGCAATCTAAGATGAACATAACGTTGTTAGATATATTATTTGTAATATTATCGGAGTACTGTATATTGCGTAGACACGATCGTGGCGGCTGGATCGCGATGGAAGCAGATGAAGATAGAAGGAGTATACTGACCGGAGATAGAAGAGCTCATTTTCGTCTGGGAATCGAGATTGGCGTTCTCGTAAATTGATCGATCGGCTGATTGTAAGAATAAGAAGATGCGGTTCGGTTATTTAACGTGTGAATCAACGGTTTCGAAGTGAAAATGGCTTGGGGACCATCGCGTTTATGGAACTCCGATCGATCTGATCCAGTGGCGACAATCGTGTCAGCAAAGATAGGTTATAGCTCGATTTAGTGTACGCTGTACGAGAAGACGTCTCCGTGACGACAGTTACTCGAGATACATGAAAGCGAGAGTGAGAAAATGCAAGAGAGGAAGAATGATGGAAGAATGCGAATGCCCTAAATGAAACACTTAATTACGATGACTTATTACTATGATATAAGGAGGAGAGTAGGATAGCCGGTAACGACTAATTCAAATATATCATTAGGACTAGCCGACGACTGTCTTAGGTTCTCTAGATTTCTGTACGGAAACGGTTTTTATTTTCTGGTGAACGTGGGGTGGGAGGGTGATCTACCGAACCGACATTTTTTTAACGTGCTTCATTCATCGCCTCTCTGCAAACATTTTGTAAGCGAATTTATCACACATGACCACGCTCGTGAACCTTTTCTTTTATTCCTGATTTCACACACCATCCGATATCCCATATCTTTTTACATTTTGCGCGTCATCGATTGTCTTTTCGTAAAGTTTCCGTGTTGACATCGTTTCGACGACAATCTCCACCGATTGCGACAGAGAAATTCTGCGAGAGAAAGAACGAGAGTAAGAGAGAATGCTGCGTGAGATTCATCATTTCGCCACTGTGTAACTTGTTTCTCATCATCATCATCGTTATTATTTTTACCGTCCTTGCCATTCGATTTTATTTCCTCCCTATTTTTATCCTCTTTCGTTCTGTAACTTTTCTACCGTTTGTACGAGTTTCTTTCCTTTTTATTTTTTGTATAGCGCTCGTCCCTCTCGACTACAGCGATCAAGGGTAGAAAATAGAGTCGGACCAAAGTACATCGTGAATCCGAGAATCTCTTTTATTTTACGAGCGAAGAAATTTATTTTAGATCAAAAGAGGCGTGGCCTGCGTCTCGGCTCGTTTCGAAAGTTCCTTCGCTTTCTATCGAATAGTCATTCGAGTTCGTGCGTTGATACCCGTTCGAAACATTCTGTTCGAATGGCAATGGTGCATGTAACGTAATTAAGGCTATTATTCGGTTTTCTTCCCTATCGGAGGAAAACGGACGTTGCACGCGCTTTCTCTGCTATCGATTAAATTTTCTACTGTTTGCGCGTTGGTTGGCACGAACTGACGCGTATGTCGCGACAATTTCGTGTACGAACGAGCTCCGAGAAATTTGGACGCTTTACTCTTTTACGTATTAACTAGATATATTATTTATATATTAATATTATTTTATATACTTTCGATATATATTCGATCGTGACTGTCAATTTTTATCATTTAATTAGCACGAGATAAAAGATCGTTGGGGTAGTTTGTTAGTTTTTTAATTTTATCGATATTTTCTTTGGATTCACGCTGCACTTGCGCCACCAATGGAAAATTCACACGTATCTACGCGTTCGCGCGATTGTCATCGTTAAACACACGACTGTAGACACTTCTTTTTGTTCGAACAACTTCGTACGGTAAGAGACCCTTTAGATATTCACCTAATACTTAAACCTAAACATCCAATCGCTATTTTTATCAAAAAAAAAAACATGTTAAAAATCTTTAATAGTTATCCATTGTTCACTATTGCTATAATAAAGTTTTGCTTTAATAAACGATGGATTCGTATGTGCTATTTATTCACGTATACCCTTATGAGAAGTCCATTGTCTTTTGCATAATAAATGACGCGTACGGAATCTTGGATTGTCCGGATGTTCTGTTTTCTTTCGTTACGAGACGTGACACGCATATGGGATTTTATGGTAAGTATATTTTATTCTTTATTACTCTTAAAAGTCTTTCGATAGTATAAACGCTTATTAAAAGTTAAATAAATCCATTTACAATTTTCCGAACTAATATTATATACATTTACGAAACTTGGAAGATTTTTAAATTCAAATGGTTTATATTTTGTTACCTTTGCGTCAGTGAGAATTGTTCGAAAAATACCATTGAAGATTCGTATCTAAAGCAGTAGCATTTTATATACGTGTATAATAAAAGCAAATAAAAAATGCCTACTTAAATGTTACAATTTCTTACCTCGTGCTGCCAATTGCATAGATGAAATTATGTTCAGCAAAAGTATACTCTTTAATAATACGCAATAATAATAAAATAACACAGCACTTCAAAAAATAAAACGTACGACATCCGTGTCCATATACCGTGTATCATAAGAGGACAAATAAAGGCAACGATTCGAAATCTGGTATCATTTAAACGTGGTAAATCGATCGAAGCCACGGGTCTGTTTCAAGGCAACAAGGAATATTACAGTCTTTTGTAGACTGAAAAGAATCCCGCGTCCATCAACCGCGAACAAATTTAGATCAAAATCCGTGGCGATGATTCGGTTACATTTAATAAGGTTAGCAATAAGAGAAAGCCAGCCGGCGCAACGCGGTCAAAACTTACGTTTCAACCGCGTCTGTTCGACCATTGCCCGATCAATAGAGCAACCTGAACTTCAAGCTATCCCCTGAGTTTGAATAATTACGTGCAACTACTAACTCTCTCCAAGGGAGTTATGCACCCTGTCTATACGCTTTCTACCCTCTCACTCATTGACGTCGTCACGGCTGACTTCTACGCTCGTAGTCCGCGACGTCATCGCCGTTTGGATCTGTTTCCCCTGTGACGTCATCCTGGGAACCTTTGAGACAGAGTCGCGTCATCTATCGATCATTCAACTTTCCCGATGAAAGTTTACCGCGTGAACGATCGCACGTTTTACAACACGAGAACGCGTGCATCTCCGCCATGATAAAAAGGTCGTGAGAAAGCGCATCTGATGGCTCTTTACCGAGGAGATTAAATATAGAGCGGCTGTTTGAAGAGGACAATGCCGATCGACTCGGTGATAGAGGCAAGCAAAAAGTGCGCCGGCTTGATCAGGCTTCAAAAGTGAAGTTTTTGTTGGCCTGCTGTTAGCAGGAATGCTTGCGCGTGATTCGTGATCAGAGATGTTTTGATTAATGGCAGCTGTCCTGTTGAAGTTTTAAAAGTTTTTAAACACTAGGTAGCTGTTTCGGAACAGGAAGAACAGAAAGTATAATATTTGCTGTATTTCTGAGAACTTTCAAAGCTCCTTTGTCATTTTAATCCTTGGAGGATGATTAAATTCGGCTGAAGAACCGAATTCAAGATACGTAAGTAATTAAGCAACATGATAAAATGGTTCATGAAATGATCTGATGTTCAGGGTTAATATTGTATTTAATTAGATTATAATGTACTTTTTTAAAGATCACTTAACAAATAAATAAGTGAAGTTATTGCCAATCACATTACGTATATTCTGTCATTGAGCGTAATTTATCGACTACACTAGAATGGCGATAACGTAGAATACATTAAAGAAATTTTCATTATATTTGATATTTAAATTTTTCCACGTGTATAAAAATTCCAACAAAGCTCAATGTAATTGAAACGCAATTCTGCCACATTGGTCTATCAAAATAATGACGCAGCGGATCATGTGAAAAAAAAAATATCGATTTTCGCGTTATCATTATCGGCGAAATTAACACTCGAATGTTCACAGGCTGTCAGTCGAGGATATTCATTAACTTAAATAATTGAGCGAAGCGCGCTGTCAATTTTTATCAACCATAGACACTTTCACACCGGATTGGTTTCAATTGATCGAAGCGTTTAAACGTTAATGACGAGAGTTTCACTCAAACATGGCCGGCTGGCGTTCGATCTTTTCAATGCTCCGATTGATTATTTATTTCATTAAATGAAATGACATTCATTTACCGAACTCATCAAGATATTTTAAATAAAATTTTCCAGAGATGTCTGGAAAACATTTTATTCGAAAATCGTGAAAGGGAAAAAATATGTCGATAAACTGCAGAATAGAGTTAGATTTCGTTCAATTTTTGTCTTTTTATGACAATTCACTGCGAGGATACTGTATTCGCGCTTTCATCGAGCCCATTACCGGCAATGAGACTTCGGAAACTGTTACCGAACGTATTTAGAAACGGTTTAGACGCGATATGTTGACGATAATCTGAACGTGGACGAAACTGTGCTGTGCAATTGGCAGCAAAGCGTTGCGTTTATGACCGTCTTTATTGCCTTTCGGCGGCATCGCTATACATTTGTGAACATTTTAGCCGTTGAGGAAGCGCGAAACTGACGATGAAATCACCGGTGACGGTTCAAGTTTTTGTGAATGCACATCGACTCGTTTCGACCAGATATCCTGCTGAACAATATCATCGTATTTAGCGTTTGGAATGATAAGCTGTGATACGTAGTTTCGACACGAGAAAACGTATGAAATTAAGTATGATTGATAATGATTTATGAATAACGAAAAGAAACTAGAAATGAATGATACGAAAATTGGATTTTAGTTTTATCGAAATATTATACTATACTGCTGTTTCTCAGATAAAATGTTTCATCTGTCATTTCGAAACATTCGAGAAAAATTTTATTATATTTTTGTATGTATATTTTAACCAACTTTGTATTTTCTCATTCAATATGAAACGTCGAATCATTATTTTTCAACGTTTTGCATAATATTACTTTACTTCAAAGGCAGAAACATAGAGATGTTTAACTGTTTTAATACATTTTGAAAAATGAAAAAATAGTTACGTACAATAAAATATATTTTCGCGCTTTAAATAATCGAGTTCCCTTTCCGATCAACAGAAAGCTAGTGCATTTTAAGTAGGTAACTTGTTAATTATTATATCGTAACTGTGCCTCTTGAATTTCTGTTTTTACGATCCAATGCACGTTATTAAAATAAATGTTAAATCAGTCGCCGATCGGATTAACTAGAGCGAGTGATTCGATAAATCGATAAAAATATATGTCAAAGGCAGCCGCGCCAGTAGCTGCGAGAATGAAAAATTCGTCGTGTACACGTGATAAAAAAAACAGAGTAACGTAACTCACGAATGAGCGGGAGCTATTTTTTCTCGGTGAAAATTGCTCGATGGCGCGATCACGGTCTGGACCATCAGCGTTGATCACAAGTTCGTTCATAGAACAAAAGTATTATGTTGTACTCTTTCACATAAAGTCAAGGTAAATTATACGAGAAGAGAAACAATTTATTAGACAAGTCATTCGATTAACGGATGCTAGTTTTTCTCTATACACATGTACATCGATCAGGTGTTCAAAAAAAAAAAAAACGATTAATCTATGTGTGTTAAGTCCATTAGTAAAAATTCGTCGGATAAATTTACATTTAATTAGTTAAATAACACCTTAAAATCTTAATAGAATAAAATTACTTTTTTAATCACCGAAATCTTCTTTGCTTGCGGACAATATCATATTTCGCCATTATTAATTTCATTTTAGAGATATAAGTGCTACGTAAATAAGGTACAATGTAAATTAATATAAACGTGACAATAAAAATTCCATTTTATCTATTAAAATATGTGAGAAAACCTAAGATCCATTCCATTAAGTTTCGTATAATAAGATATGTGTAAGACAAACGGTTCACCGTGGAAACGCGTGCATACGCGTTTCAAAGAGGGACGATCAATTTTGTGAGATACATATTTGGAAACCACGAGCACCGCTTAAGCTGGCTTTAGCGTATGACGTATGCTACGAGTCGTTCCGCTCGATGAGAATCGCAAAATCTTATGGGGGTTGGTTAATCTGTAAAATATTGCGGATATATCCTTACTTACGCGCTTTGCCGCCTGGAAAAGCGTACATACGCCGTAAAAAGAGTTTATTCTGTTGGAAAGTACTTATACACGTATGGCATATATTTTTTCAAAATGATATTTGGTCTCGCTTGTATAGGAGTTTTTCAATCGTTCAAAATGTCCAAACAACTATTCTACGAGATTGCTACTTTTCGATACCCAGTTACTCATTGTTTCAAGTTTGAATAATTATATTTATATGTTGGTTACCTTTGGATTAATTTTACAGTGTTGCGTGAATTTAAATATTAATGGATAATTAAATTTTATATAAGCTAAAATTCAGATTTTTTTATAAAGAAAGTAAATTTTGGATAGACTATGAACGCAATAGATACAGAAAATCTCATATAGATCCACTGGTGGTTAACATATTCGAAATAGTAGTAGTAATTAACATAGCGTATATCTGAATCGTTTGACGCATATTTACTTTCATATCAGTCGCATAATGCCACATTCATTTCGTTCTCCATTGTTTCCTCCTCCCTTGTTCTTTTCTCGAAGCTTTCTTGCGATTACATTGTTCCAAAATAAAAGATTGCTTTTTGTTAAACACTTATTGTTGTTACTCATTGTCAGACACACATGCAACCAAACGTATCAAGAAACAGAATAGAATTCACAATAAAGTAGACAGCATTCTTCCTATCATCTCAATCGTAAATTCATTCCTTTAGTTTCTTTCATATAACAGATTCATTTATAAAACAATACTGATATCCTACTAATAACATGAATAAATTCTATTGAAACTACTTTATTAATTGACGTTAGAATTACTTAAAAGAAACGGAGGTACACGTAGAACGAATTAATAAAGTAAATTCTCATCTCGCAAGAAAAATGCAGCTAATTCAACAAACGAATCACTACTGCTGATTGGCTTTCAATTACGAACCAACGCTGACTAGAACAGACTTCATCCAACGTCCTGGTCATTCGGTTATCCTGTTCATTGACGCAACGATTCTTTATTCCAACGTTTTTCTTCTGCCTGCAGCCTCGATTTCCTATTTATTAGTAAATCGTCCAGCCTGGCATTTATCTTTCAATTCCGGTTTCGGAAATATAATTCACTCGTTTAAAGCTGCGCTTGGCGTTGAAGATGGCCTTTATCCGAGAGGCTTTCAGAGCTCGACGATAACAGCCTGCCGCGGAGTGGGCCCGAGGAAAACAATGAAAATAAGGATACGTCCGACGAGTGTGTCCCGTTAATTAAATTTCCGTTTCCTGCTTGTCCGGCTTCTCATCTCTCCCATCCTTCCATATTTCTTCCGTTTTTCCCTCGTTTTCAACCGCACGTACTTACTGCCCATTTCATCTACCCTGTTTCTCCGAATTCTTCTCTTCGATTTTCTTCCTGCCTCTCTGCTTTTTTCTCTCCATTTATTTCAGCCGTTTGAAAACTCAGGTTTTCCGATGTCGTCTCGTGACATCGTTGGAAATAGCGAAGCTTAGATAAAGCTTGCGATAAGGTCTATAGAATTGTTTGGTCAATCGATACTGTTTCATCTTTTTCTGAGATGTGTCGGGGTGAAACATGATTCCTTGGACCTAGGAGTTGTAGAAGGTAGAAAGTATTCAAGCGATAGCTTCAGTTTTCAGGAAATCAGGATTTATGTTCAAACATACATGCATTGGTACTTTACGAATGTTGTTCCAGTGCATTCTGTGTTATACTAAAAGTCTTCATCGCGTAAATCAGACTTATTGAACAAATCTTCTATCATTTCTATTTATTAATAGAGAATTTGATACTAGAACTGCAAAATTTCTAATGCTGATCATTTTAATCCCGACAATAACTCACGCGTATTATTTAAAATTCTACAAATACAATTTTTTGATAATAAAATTGTCTTCGACAGTTTCTCTTATCATTCATACGTATAGCCAAAATTCCTATAAAACCAACTAAAGATTTGGAATTGAGAAAAATTGCATGATCTTTCTTTTAAATCTTTTCGACAGTTCGACACGAAATATTCTTCCAACAAATATCTTTATACGTTACATGTTTCATCCAAAACGGTCAAATAGCTACAGATAAAAAGTTATACCTTCGTTCCATTTTGTGTCCCGTTAATTTTTATAGCGCCACACGTCGATCGACGAGGATGCCTATCGCGCGTCTTCTTGTATTCTCTGCGTGGCGGGAGGAATTTATAATACCGTTCTCGAGCGGCTTGGATCGGGGCGTTAAAGTTAACGACTTCCAATATCCGACGTATAGGACTATACAGCACTCAACAGCCTGATAATGCTTTACTTGCATTATGGAAAACAGTTCGTTAAAACCGTATTATCCGCTCCGTCGAGCGACGACGCTGGTCAGAGGCTCAGCTGTGTGCCAGAAGTCTCTAGGATCCAATACATCGCTATATATTGTTATACACGGTTTTTCAAAAATTTCGAATGTTCTTCAATAGATAACTAGACGATTAAACATTAATGAATGGAGAAAGATGAAATTTGTATAGACGAGAGTTAAAGGAGAAAAATTAAAGAAGGATTTTTTAAATATTCTAAAAATATTAACGAATATTAACACTGAATGTAGTGGTAATTAAGATAAAAAAAAACTGGTACTAAAGAAATTAGAATGAAAAAAATGTATACTATAAGAGGAATATATATGTAGTATCGCGGACAAAAGGCCTAGGAGTTAGCGGGTGAACCACATACAATGTCGCGAGAGCCGAGGCGCTCTTAAACCACATACAATGTCATGAGAGCCGAGGCGTTCTTCAATCGTATAGTTTTGTAAAAAGGGCCTACGTGGCCTTGACCACGAGCGTGGTAGGTCTATGGAAAAACAAAAGATATACGAGGGCAGTCAGTTTTGGTTTGGAAGTCGAAGAGTTTTGATCGAGAAGTCAGAGAGTGCGAGTTGTGTTGTAGAGTATAGTGTTGCTAGCGTTGTCGAGAGAGCGTGGTCTGCGTGAAAGAGAACGTTGGATCCGTTGTGTCGAGAGTTGTCTAGATTATAGCGCGTTATTGTGACTAGTTCATGTTAAACTACCATCGTTTTTCTGTCTATATTTGTACAATCCATTCATTATAAATAAATCACAAATGTCAGGATATAATAACAATATATTCCATTGACGATATTACGTATATTTAAACAATATATTCTATACAAAAATTCGAATTCTCAGAAATGTATCATTGTAAATTTATGTAACTTGTACATAAAATTACGAATCGGTCAATTTCACTGTTCAATGTTAAGTAATTTGATTCAGATTTTAGCAAACCGATTGATAAGTTGGTAAATTGATTTGTTAAACACAGCATTAAGAATAAATTATATTTGATGATTAACATCAGTGCCATTACTTTTGAACGTGACGAATAAATATTCAACTGTTAACGAACCGTCAAGCGTACTAAAAGAGCCATTTAGGCGAAATACTTTAAGCATAAATGACTGTTGATGACTTTACTTGCGGATTAATTTCAGCGTACACGTACCTCCATGTAGAGGATGTATAAATTTCGGCTAATGGATCCACGGTACTATGAATTTCTGGAAAGTGACGGATAACAACGATAAGTGCTTCGCTTGAACTTGCTGGTATCAATGTGGGGAATACACCGTTAAGGAAATTGAGTATCGTCAATCTAGTAAACGATAAATTCCCTTATTAGTTTTCAGAGAACTTCTCGTCGCAAATAAGTATAATAAATTAAAAGAATGTAATATGTATATATAAATAAACTTCTCAAATAACATTCATATATCTCGTGTAAAATGGTTTGAGCGGAGAATATTTCAGTAAAATCTGTTTCTTAACATAGAAAATATTAAGTAGAACTACTTTACTGACATTAAAATGTACGATGAAAATAATTTACGAAGTATCTAAGTCTACTTTCGCAAGTTTACATTATTTTTTAATTATTTCCAAGGATTTCTTCTACGATTGAATTAATAATAGTAGAGAAATTTTATAATCTTTCACCCTTAGTAACATTTGCAAATAATTTTTACAAGTTTCCCCATCGTCATATTGCATGAACACGAAATCATGATCGATTAATAATTTGCTGAATAATTCGACTTAACTGTTACATCTTACATAAAAACAGAAAGTATCCTAATATTTCAAAATATGAGTACATTTACATACATTATTAATTTTCTATATTTCCTAGTTAAAGAAGGAGGCTGGAATTAATCGTCGAAATATCATTAACAGAACATGAAGAATTCAATGGACGTTACACGTGCTTATTACCTCGCATTTATCATATACAAATCTTTCTACTATCCCACGTCGTCGAAACGCGACAGATGGAAGCATGTACAAAACTGGATGGTGAATCGCCGCGCGAACATATCTCACCCCAATCCGAGAAGACAGCGAATTCGAGCCGGCATTGTTCCAGCGCTCTGCCTTATCACCGTTCTCCAATTCCCTTTGGAAGTGTCCCCTACATCTCCAAGGAGCCTCCGTGCAATTCTCAAGGCTTCGACCGGAGCCAACTCGATCCTCGGCCGTGTCGTGTATCCACGCCCACCGGCTGCACCGAGTCGATGGCCATTGTACTTTAAACAAAGCGGCCGGCGTGAATTGTACGGGATTTAATGAAAGAAGATCGGCCCACCCTTTCTATCCATCCGGTAGAATGGCAGCCACTCTCGACTGTCTTTAACCGGCGCCGATTTCTGAATTATTGAGAACACTCCTGGTGAAACCGGCCGCGCCTGGTCCCGTGGAATTTGTTAAACGAACTGTGAACCGACGTCGGAGAATTTTTCATACTGGAAGGCCGGACGAATTCGTCTGGCTGCTCTCACGAATCGTTTCTCGTTCATTGTCATCGATTTTATTCGAAGGTCGCACCAAGTTAATGGGATAGATAGGCTGTGAAATTTTCCCTGATTTTCGCGGGGAAATGCGTGTAGAAACGTAAGACGATGATCACGTTCGGAGTGTCAATGAACGGAGCTAATGGGTTTCGTTGTTCTTTAAGCGCACAATTCACAAGCATTTGGAAATAGGATGAAGTAATTCAGAATCGAAATAAACTATTTATACCATCATATTTCAGATAGAGTACTTATAAATTCATATTTTTGGGGGAAAATGATAAGCTCTATAAGAATGATTACAGGTATATCCTACTAAAAAATGATTATCGTCCTTCTAAATGACGAACATCATCTCGAAAGACTATTTCTCTTTAAATTGCCTGCTAAAATACGAGAGTTTAATTGACATATCCAATTTAATAAAAAAGTCAGGTTATTCTAAAAAATGCTGTACGGAAGTTACATATCTGAGTTAAATAATATGAGGTGGAGTTAGATGTAAAGTGCTCAAGAAATATTCTCGATGTTCAACAATATAATTTATTTAACAGTCAACAATCAACAATCCTCGCTTCTCGACTATGTTTGCTTCGCTGTTACACTTGACCCTTCGCACTTAGCTGTTCAAAACCGAATGAATCTTTGGACAAATTCTTTTCTTTCGTTGCTCCTCGATACCCCCACTATGCATGCGTTCGTTAGACGTCCGCGACCGTTGCCGCGTACGCATTCTTCCGAATATTCGACGAAGGACCGTAGGAATATCGATTAGGCATGTCGGCCTTACGTTTTGATGGCATTATCCTTTGTGTTGCGAAGCCGTCAGAAAGTTCCGCCGCCACAAATATAACGAAGATTAAAATCCAATTATCAACAAGTACCCATCCCTCCAAGATTAAGAATGCCCCGACAATCGTTCAACAAACAGCAATATATTCTATCTCCACGTTCCACAGATTCCTCCATCTCAGCGTGCCTCATAGCCTTAAGAAAACAAGCCTTATCACGCTTATTTAAACTTTCTTCCAAGCTTATTACACTACCCCAAATTCCTTAGGACTCCCCATCGTGAGTTGTCCCAGTCTCGGTCATCAAACTTCGAAATGCCGCGTCGTGCAGAGGGTGCTCGTATCGAGGCGAATCCAAAACGAGGCACGAAAATCCGTCGGAAGTTTCTCGTTGGCCCGAGAATCGTCACGAGACTGGCAGTTTCGCGGACGGAAGCGGAAAAAGGTGCGGGTAACTTAAACAGAACCGCCACTACAATGTAATTACCCCGGGGGTGAACTTTTTACTTTGCTCGCGGATAACTGCACGGTCTCGCAGCGCTGCATCCCGGCGAAGTTTACGGGCGGACGTTCCTCTCGACGTGTCCGCGACGATGGCGTGTCCGTCGGAAATTCCTCGGGAACCTCTCCGGTGAGAAAGTATTCCCGGGGAAAAGTTGCCGACGCGTTCAACCTTCTCCTGTACTATCCAGCGCTTAGTTTCACGCGCCGAGGAAAAACCTCGTTCCATGACGAAAGTTTGCGTACGCTCTTCCTCTCTCTTTCTCTTTCTCGTGTTCTCGTTGACAAGAAGAGGAGAGACAAAGAGCTCTCTGCACGGCGATTTGCTACGCCTCGTAGCGAA
This sequence comes from Bombus pyrosoma, assembly GCF_014825855.1. Taxonomy (NCBI): domain Eukaryota; kingdom Metazoa; phylum Arthropoda; class Insecta; order Hymenoptera; family Apidae; genus Bombus; species Bombus pyrosoma. Next base: position 16,375,693 of record NC_057775.1, read on the forward strand.
AATACTCTGAGCCGAAGAGTGGGAACGAAGAGGGTGGCTTAACGACGGACCGCCAGGGATAAGAGAGAAACGAGTTGAACTTTTTGACGACTGGCAGCAGCGAGCAGCGAGATAAACGTCGCCCTTTTACGAGTGCCGTCAGTGACAGTAGATAGTGGCCGGCACGGGTCAGCCGGGCCGACATTCGCGTAACGACTTGTTTTGTCAGGCGCCACCTCGAGAGGCACAAATCACTCACGCGACAACACGAAGTAGCGAAGGGTTCAGGGAAACGATCGAACGACTTTATCGCGGGAATCGTTGCGATGGTCGTTCGAAGTGTTTTCCGTAAAAGAGTGACACCTATTAGGAAGATCGAAAGAATCTTTGGTTTGGAAAGAAGTGGAAAGAAGTTTTGGTATCGATGGTGAGGAGACGTAGGGTGAGAATATTTCGGAAGTTGCGAGAAGGGTGTGCGAAATGAGAAATTTTTGAGGTTTCGATATTTGCCTTGAATGTAGGTTTTTGATTGAAGTAAGATGAAATGTAGTAAAATATAAATTTTAGACGATGATATATTTAACGACGTAGTATTACGTTTACTTATTTAATTTTGTGATTACTATATGGACAATTACCAATGACATTATGGAGAAGAGAATTTCTTCTATTTATTTAAGTGAATAACAATGAGTTAATTGTAAGAATATGTAGTTTGTATTTTGTAATTTTTATTTAATAATTAATATGAATCGTGGTTGTTCAAGTTGATCTGCACAAGATTGTAACAATTGTACATAATTTTCATTTAACTTAACAAAACTAGAGTTTCATCTAGTTTTCCGTAAAATTTATTTAGAAATGTTGTGATAAATAAATTGAAAGTACACGACTTATGAATCATTAATTAACGTGATGAGATAGAGTTGCGTTGTGTACGTCACTCATCCATGGAATTAAACGAACAGCCGACTTTTCCATAGTGTCCACCGTAGGATGGTAATGGTGTCGATTATATTTGGAGATATATAGGAAATTGAAAGCTAATTGCGTCGAGAATTAAAGGCACCCACGTAGCTCGTTACAACGTAATATCACGTATGCATCGTGGGTGCCAAGGGATCAATAAAACCATTTAAAGCCGATTTCGCATTTAGCGAATAAACGAACTTTGGTTACCGGCGGTTAAAGTGAAATAATAATACCAGGGCTGCTCACATGTTGATGGAGATTATTAAATTTCGTCCGAAAAGATGGATGACATGCAATTATGTCGCATGTTCGCATAAAACCTATAGTCTCGATGCAATTTGATTTAATGATAATTCTTCTTAAATTTAATCGTTTTAAATCCACTTAATCACAAATCTCATCGTGATTCAATCTCTTGTTATTGTGTATAATAGATTGGAAATAGCTAAATACTTCATTTTTGAGCGGATACGAGATTTATGATGTTTATTTGATTGGAAATATTGAAGTAGATTCATATATTTTGTATATTATTTGTTTATTTGCTTGTAATACCAAAGAAACCGAGCCTAATATCGCGAAATAAAGCAAGTTTTCATATTATACGAGTCACCTGTAATTGTTAACGCGTGTTAAAAGGATACAAGGTACATTTTCCTTTTCTTAAATATTTCATTAATATATCCTTAAAAGGTTTTATTTGCACGTTTTAGCATGAATGCTCTTATACTATATGTATATCAAAATCTTATCAAATCTTACCTTACGAACTTCAATATATTTACATTTTGAAATTAACAATCGCATTTTATCCTTCTTACAACTTCTCTATATTTCCATCAACAACACGCCATTTTAACACACTCAACGTATCGACACGTTTTCCTTTTGTTAAACGTTTCATGTCCGGCTACGAAAAACGAATGATTTCCCGTGGAGGAAATTTCGGCCTGGTTAGCGTGCATAAAGAGTTAATCGACCAAGTTGGTGGAAATTTCTGGAGCGGCCGCGGTTCCAAGGGAAAGAAAGAAAACAGATCGGAGCAGGAAGCGGACAGGAACCGGATACCGCGGCGGAGCGACGAAGTTTCGGGCTTTCGCAGTCTTCCACGCGGAAACGTTCTCTGATCTATCGCTACTTTAAACCAAAGGGGAAAGCTGTGGCGATCTCGTGGAACGCGTTGCTTCTAAACGAGGGGAAATCGAACTTTTCCAATTGATTCGACTTAAACTGACGAAGGGAACCGCCGCCGATAGAAATCGCCCGGTTTGTGCGCCGACTATCTCTGCCTTTTTCTCCGACTTGTCCTTCTCTGCTCCATTCCACCATTGCTCTTATGACTGCAAGTTGCACCCCTTGCTTTTCCTTTTCCAGTTTTATCGCCTCGACTTCGCTTCGACCCCACCCAGACGACTTTACCATCGAATATCGCGAGAACTTTCTCGAACCAATGTTCTCGCAGCGTGCAAAGCTACCAGATTTGTTTTCACTTTCACGCTGGTTTATTTCGTGTTTGAAATTCGCTGGTTACTGTAGAGACCATTGATCATCGTTGAGTTTAGTGAGAGGTTTGAGACTTTCATGACGAAGATTGGTCGAATTGAGATTTTTGAACTTTGATCGATTGTTCTTATATTTCAATGTTTTGATAGGAGCACAGCTGGCTCCGGACAACGTAGTAGTACATTGTGCAATTTTGAGGTATAAAAGTCCTGTATGTACGTACAATGACTCCTTTATCCGAATTGAAAAGTCAGTTTTGTGGTACTCTACAATACTTGTACATCTATTCTCATAGATCATCTTAATCATCTCATAGATCAATAGTTATATTTCGATCCATTTTCAAGTTCAATTTCTATACTCGACGATAAAAACCTGAGAAAGATTCGCTTTTTTCAAGGCGAACCAACTTCGCGACTCTAAAGAAGAGAAATTAAACTCCGCGTATGTGAGATGACGGCGCGCCGTGGTGCCACGTTCATTCCGCGATTTTCAGTGTTCCGCGCGCATGTAGTTTCATTGTTTTTCAAAGTCTTCCCGGGGATCTGCAGGAAGTTTGGTAGGGTGTGAGTTGAACAAGTCTCCGCGGAGACAATACCGGAAGGAAAACTAATTTCGTCTCGGTGGACGAAAGACGAGAGGCAGAAGGAAATAGGAGCGATCCTATTCGAAAGGAAGGTTCGTAACGTGATTTCAAGAGACAAAACCGCGGGGCTATGATGCGCGATAACGTAGCACGTGCTCTACCGCCTAGAGAGATTGTCAGGCCAATAATGCATTTCTCGTGGAAAAATCCAGCAAAGAGTACGTTCAGTCCAGAGATTTAGTCATTTAAAATGCATAGAGTTCATAACTTATTCCCAGACGACTGCCGCCGTCCCGCGCTAGCTATTGCAACCTTGGCGCACCTCCCTTTCGTTCCTACGGAAAACCTCACAGGCAATGTGTTTTCATGCTCGACACTCTTACGTTGTTTCACCGGGGAAACGATTTCCCTTTTGACATTTTACATTGTCAGGTCGCATCACTACGATGATGGAACGCGATATCAAATTTACAGCATCGAATTCTAGAAATGAAAAGTCGAGGGCGCTCACCACTTTTCATTGTGCATCGATTTTATATCGAATCATCGCGATTTATCACTTTCATCGTAATGGATCTTTTCTTTGACTCATACAGTTCATCTTTACGTTCTTTGATACTTTCGTTTCAGGGCAATGGGAGATTTGTAAAATTGGATACGAGTATACAAGCAATGTTACAAATATATTGTGAATGTTTAGGCATTTATGGTTTAAAGATACAAAAATATATGGGATGTATAGAATAATTATGCAAAAATGTATGAAATATCAAAGATGTAGTTATTTAGCGGATGAAAGAGAAGAGAGAGAAAAATTAATTTGCATAAAAATCCATAGTCTGGTAAGAAATTTTTGGTTATCTAAATTTAGCTAAATGTAAGATACGAAAATTGTAAGAGAAAAATGAAACAATTTTCTCGCGAGCCATCTAAATGAAAATTATATCTTCCCTTTTGATTTAACTACCTGAAAATTACTTCATTAGTCTGTACGAGATTGCAGTGACAAACTAACACGAGAAAAAAACGTTTCCTTTCTATATCTGAATGACGTTAAGCGTTTTTCACTCGATCATACCTGTCTCTCACCGCCGCACCGCGCCAAAGAAATTCTCTAACGCAATTACGCGCAACGAATAACAGCATTTTCCAGCAACATTCCATCGAATTAATGTCCGCGACGCGCACAAAGGAACAATTTTAACGGGTTAAAAGCGATCCAGAGTTGTCTTCGTTAACCGTTCCTCGACGCGATAAAACGCCAATATCGATCGATAACACGTGCCGTTAATAATCGAAATCGCTCTTAAGTGACTCCTCTAAAAGTACATCTCTCTGTTTTGCTCTTTTTACTACACCCTTTTATACCTTTTCTCTTTTTTTAGTTACTTAATTCTCATATTATGACGCAATATTGGAAATCCTGTTCATTTCTATGTCTATAGACACAAAGCAAACAAGTTTAAACAGTTTATTTCAAAATACATATAAAATACTTTATTACAAGCTACAAATTATTTTACGATAGTTCATTATCTTATATTTCATTATTTCAACCCTTGTTTGTAGGAATAAATTTTTCTCTAATAATTTTATAAATATCACATGGTGCATTAAGATTTAATATCAACTTTATTATAATGTTAATAAAAAAATGCTACAAATAGTAATATATTAGATTCACAATATTATGTCAATATCATATCTGTGTGTAACACCTAAAGATTCATTTTCTCTAATTTTCAATTTATCAAGCTGATCAATATAGTTTCTGAACGGTTCAATTAACATACCGAAATAGATATTAAACCACGGAATTAATGGCCAGGAAGCATTAGTAACTATAAAAGATCAATTTCCTCATCTCATAGAATAAATACCTAAAAACTGCCACCTGTACAAATGCTAATGTAAATTGAGGAAAATTGTGAAATTTTTTTCCGGTCAAAAGATAAGATAAAGGATTTAAGAGGGACGAAAGTCCACAGCCAAGGGTTTAACGAGCACGAGCCAGCGACAAATGCGAATTCCCTTTATTGTAACGCGCAAGTAAAACGCGAGAAACTGTGCAACACTGGTTAAAAGCGGTGAAGCGAGCGAAAGCTGACGCGAGAATGCAAGTGAATTATTGCACGGCGTCGAGATTTTATATTTCTCTTGGCTTCCGCCGCGCGACTCACCTTTCGCGCCTCCGCATAATGGTTTAATTGGACTCCAACACACGCGTCTAACAATTAACCGCACACATAGGAAGCCGCCCTCCCTTGAACGCGCCACCGCCGCGGCTAAATGTCACCATAAAGCCGAATTATATTCGGATTAAGCTCGGTAAAAATATATTTCCCCCTTGACGCTGGCCACGCGTTCCGCCCGACAGATTCTCGGCTCCTCGCTCGCGTGAATATTATCGGCGATACGCGTTTCTAACCAAATTCGTTTCTCTTACTGCGCGCTGCTAGTGGAATTGTCTATTTTTGTTGTTTAAGTCGACACAGCTGACTACTACTGAGAGTTGTTTCGTTCGTTCCCTTAAAAAGTTTCGTCTCCGCTTTTGTTGATGTTAGCTTAGGGGAAATTACGGAGGAATTTGTTGAAATCTTCTGCACTTTGGTAATTGCGTTGTGAATTTTGATTTAGGAAGTCGTTAATATGTTATCGTGTCGTGATACGAAATATTGTTTTTTATGATAGGATAAAGAAAGTTTATTAATTGTCAATTGTCTATCTTGAGTTCTGTTGTGTATTTTTACAGTAAACAAAAATGAAAATTAAAGAAACTAAGCTAAATCTAAATTGTTAATTCAGATTAAAGATTGATATAGATTTCCTATATTCTCCGATTCTGGCATTTCTGTATTGTTAATGATTTGGTGGATTTTAACTTAATTGAATTATATAAAAAAATGGTACTTTACACGTTTGTACCTTAAATCTATTCGATGCTGAGAATTCACTATACGTATATGTAAAATTATACATGCATTATCACATTATGAATGCAAACTTTATAATAATGTATATGAAATTTGATGCAATCAGGTTTACAAATGTACATGTAATTTATCATTTCGTTCTGTTCCTTTGTATTCAAAAATGTTAGAAGAGTCAGGAAAAATAACTGTTAAATGTTGTAGTACAGATATTATGTTACAAATGTTACTTTAAGGATGCAGAATGGAGAAAAGAAGGAAAATGACTCCTCTTCAGTTTTCATTGCACATTAGAATACGGTTAGTAACCTTATGCTTTACAAAGTGGAGAAAATATAGTTTTATCCGTTAAAGGGGATGAAAGGATCTAAAGAGGTACCGTCAAGAAATTAGTTTTCTTATGGAAATAAGAAACTTTTCAACTCGCTCTATTCGCGGCATACTTTCCCTTCAGAAAGATAGTTAACGTTATATGGATTTTATACACAAACCTTCCAGTAAAACTGACTATATTGTAGTAACGAATAAAGGCGAATCTATAGGTTTTTGAAAACACACAGAAAAACTAATAAAATTTTTCTAATATCTAAAAATATTTTTTAGCTTGAGATTTGAAAAATATCTTTATCCCTTGTATCAGGTTTTTTAAAATAAATGCAATTATCTGCATATGTACGCGAAAGTTTAATAAATGAAAAGCTGATGTAATGCTTGGGAAAAATAGTTTTTGTAAATGCACCGGTAATAATTACAGACGCAAGCGAAATATTACCAACCTGCTGAGCTTGTTCGTGCTGGAGCAGCGGTATCAAGAAATTACTGGAACGTGAAATTAAATTATTTGAGTTATTTCGCACGTAACACGCTTACATTGCCGCAGGAACAAAATTAAGATATGAAGTTTCAGTCGTTCCCTGCAGCAAGTTATGTATATATTATTATTATCTAAACGTAGCGGGTCTTCAATGTTAAATGCTTAGAATTGACCAAGCTACATGGTACGAATAAAATATATCATTCAAAGATAGCGGTGAAGTTACAAATTTTACAAAAGTCTAGAATTAGAAAATTAGGACATCGAAAAATTACATTTAAATTGTCTCATCCCCTACATTCGCATTCTGGTAACATGTGACGCATTTTACATTTTTTAAACATTTATTATCATATACTGAAGTTTTGTAAAATTCCAAATTCCTTCTCTGGATCCTCGAGCATAAATTCTCATACTTATATTTCCTACCTAACGCCAATATTTTCTATCATTGCTGAATTATCAATTTAAAATATTCGTCCAAGCAGTTTTTTTCTATATCACAAGATTTCAGCGGCTATAAAAATTTATCGATGCTAATGAGACGAGTCCGTGACGAGAAGATGAAGTTTGTCCTGCGAAGTTGCCTTTCGTCATTGAAATTGCATTCGGCCTTACCCCTTTCACGGGTTCTTTGAGTTGCACATTAAATATTGATGAACTCGAACCGACCGAGTGTTCTGAGAGCTTGGGAGGGGGCCGCTTAATAGAGCCACTTTCCGAGGATTTCTCCACATTTTCATGCTTACTGCTTCTTCAGTCACATTGGTAAGGATATCCAGCAGGGGAATAACGTCTTAGGGCGAACACCAGTTTCCAGCAACAGCTTCAGCAATGATTTAATAATGTGTAGAGCATTAGTCGAGTAACGTAAGCGGGGATAATCCTTTTAACCAGTTGTCTAGCAATCCCTTTAACCCTTAAACCTGGGCGACAACTAATTCCACTAGATATTGTGGGGTAACAGGGACTTATATAAAGGGCCATTAGTGCCGAGCGTCATACGTAACGTGCATATGTTAAGAGGATACGTACATTTCCGTTCAAAAGTTTCATTCAAACATCTTTCATTTTTAATAAAACAACATAACATTTGATGTAAATTATAAACTTTAAATTATATGCAGTTTTTAATAAAATGTTTAATATTTCATATTAGCTACTTTTTGCGTCGTATAAGATATCAAATTAAACGATATTCCATGTATTATATGTCGCACCCATTTACTTTTATTTGATTCTTTTTTAGCTTTGAAGCAAATATAATAATTACTCTAAAATTTTAGAACAGTGGTGTACATATGTATGTGCTGTGTATGTATGTGCGTATCAAATAGCAAACGTAAATTTTTCGAAAATCCAAATGCATACAGCTTCTTTAATTAAAGAAACTGCCACTTGTACCACTTTTCCTCTGAATTCCTCTGTTAGAAGAGAAAAGAAGTATTTTTAGAAGTATTTTGCTGTACATTGACATACGAAAATAAAAGAACAAGGAAACTCACATTTGGAACATCCCAAAATGCAACCCTGCCTTTTTTTAACACGCCTTACACGACCTTCAGAAACAATAATATTTTTAATTTGAATATTTCATAAATTTTACTTGACAATAAGTTGCCACGAGGAACTAAAATTCGAAATTACTGAGGCTGAGGCGGAATTATATTTCTAAGGTATTAATAAAATTCCTGGTGCCTTATTCTTGCACTAATTACGAGAATCCCAAGTAAACTTCCGGCATTTTCGCGTTTCTGTCCCTGGTAAGTAGATATGCCGGGCTATGAAATTCGACGGAACTCACCACCTAGAGGGGCGGACTTATTACAAGACTTTCAAGTTTACTACCGAAAGGGATGGACCAGTGCGTCGACCAATTTTAGACTCCTTTGCTTTCGCATGGGAATACGTCTTTCCCCTCCAGGACCGTCGGTCGGCCTCTTAATGGTAATTGGTCCGTATTTCTAACGAGTCTCAGGAGAACCTGCGTGACATTGATTTAAATAATCCATAGGGTTGAATGGATGCTTTAATTAGGCGGGTTCGTGCGACGTTACTGCTTCGTGCCCTCTTCTAAATTCTTTGTCCAAATACGCGGCTTCGAAAACGGTCCCGATTCTCTCGAGTATTATTCCTGCAAACCTTTTATTGTATCATGTGTAATGAATATTCATGTTATCTTCTGCGTGCGTTAATAACCCTTGAAATTGGTCACCCTTTAGGTCGCTTCATGTTTCGAACGGTTCTGATCGAAGATAATTTGCCTTACACTAATTTGTCATTTATTGGTTGATTTTAAATAACATAGGAGAGTAGATAGGTGTTTTATTTTTATAGGATATTAACGTGTATTATAGTACACTATGATATGTGTAACACAGAAATTAAAGAGAGTGGATATTATCATTAATACTGTATCATTAACGTTTTAATCTTTAACCCTTTCGCTTCGGCAGTCCAGTCCGCCTAAGTGCCCTCCTTGTACGGAGACGCGCGCCACAAATGCGCACAATGGCGTGATTGCTGTATAAATGTTTTCCTTAGTCTTAAATAACAACTGTGCTGAATAAAACAATAATAAAACAATCTTTGCTCCAATATGATAAGTATAATTTACATCTTTAATATGAAGAGGCTTACAAAATTACAGGTAATATATTACATATACATTATTGACTATAGATGGCACTGATGTATGTCTGATATATGGGGTACCAATCGTCGCGTTGTCGCCGCCTATGAGCGGTACCCATACCCACAGGTCATCTAGCCGGCGCCGCCTATAAGCGGCACCCGTACCCCCAGGTCATCTAGCCGGTGCCGCCTATAAGCGGCACCCGAAGCGAAAGGGTTAAAGCGTTTGAGACAATTGTTAAGAAGATTTTGTTATAAAAGGCCATAGAAAAGTTTGTGAAAAAAGAACTGTACGGAAAAATCATTTCCTCTTATGTAACGTAGTCAACAAATTAGACAAATAGTTACGCTTTAAGTCACAAATATCAATTTGTTAATCAAACAGACAATTCGTGTAAGAAATCAATGAATTTCAATAAAGTGTACTAAATCGTCATGTTGAAAAAGCATTGATATCTACACGCAATATTAAAAATCGTAAGTGGGTACACATGAATTATCGGAATGTGTGTAAGGTGAACAGAAATCCGGATTGGACTGTGAAAAGAGCAAACTGTCCAGTTTACCCAGTAAACAGTTGCCCTTAGCATAAGTCAACGGTTTGGAGCTGTACCTACGACACGACTGAAATCCGCTTAACAAACTTATGTATCGTTCTCTGCTGTATGAGAATATTTAATTGCGAGTCTAATAATCCCGCAACACGTTTACGCGTGTGTTCTACTTGAGAATTTTCCAATGGTACATACGTTTAATCATAATTAATTCAAACGCTCTGATATACGATTATCATGATGATTGTACAGACATTATTAACTTGCTAGCTTACAATTAGAAAATCTTCTTGCCGATATCTTGAAATCAATTTATTTTTATCTTCGTTTAGGAAAAATAAAAACGTGATTTAACCGAAAATTAATTCGTCTTTATTAAGATTTAATTTCTTATAAACTAAGAAACCACGAAAGCAGATTAAATAATAATAATAGATTATGAAATTTCAATACATCTACGAATTTCAAATTTCTCTGATGAATAGATTATAAGGAAAAGCAATTACTGATAATTACAATTTTATCATGCTTGTAATTCAGTATGTAAATTGGGTAATATCAAACGGTTTAATTAATTGATTAAATATCAATTTTTCAGACACTCGGTTATAAAAGTAATTAATGTTAATAATAATGCATCCTTGGTAGGATTGGTGAAACACAAATTTGTCGACGGTGTTTCGCGTTACATAGCATACAGCCGCGCCAGACGAATTTTAAACTAGTTCCCGCGACGCATAATTCATTTCTCATCTGATAAATGTAATTACGCTCGACAACGTATCGTTAGTTGCTTTAAAATCATAAAAGTTATTTTATAGTTCCACGTGACGTTAATACATGACCGCTTGTAACCCGAGTCGTTTATTTAATTATCATCCCGCTTTTAATTAGCTACAATTATTATTAGAAGATAGCGCGTTCAACAGGAACGATAATTCTTGATGTCTTTATGATATACCTTCAGCGCTTCGGTTTTAATTGCAGCTTTACCTTGCTTTCATTTCCTTGCACAAAGGATAAATTGATATTACGAACCTGGTAAAAAGATCTTGTTCCCTTGCTGTGTTATCGTGTGTGGTATAATAAACGGCGGAACTATAAAGGGAAAAACAGTAAACGTAATAAAGTCTGATGAAATGTAATAACACATGGATATCTATATAAATCATAGCTTTTAAACAACTTATCAAAAAATTAAGTTTTCATAAATCTTATAAATGTCCAACAGCACGAGAATTATTGCTAAAGTGTTAAATTGTTCCAGCACACTGGAAATAGTATTATATTCGGTGCTATATTTATAATCACTATTAACTTTCGAGAAAGTTACATAAATTTCATTAAATTTAAAGTTGCCAGATTTAATAAGCTAAAATTTGTACACGGAGACACGTAATATTTTTAATAAAATATGGTTTTTATCCAATTTCCTATTTTATTTCTTCACGCTTGCCATCGGATTTCACTTGGAAACATAAATTTTTATTTACAAAGGTAATTCATATACAACATTCGCTCCTCCATTAACCATTAACGTCAGTCCGCACCCGTTTCTCTTCTTTCATTCAAGTACGCTCGACATTGTCAAGAAAGGTCTGTTGCTTGAAATCTGTCTACTTGCGGTCGGTTCGTGCTGCAAACGGCGTTCTCTGTACTTACCCCATGGACTCTTCGTCCTCGGAGAAAAGTAATTTCCCAAACGGTGGCAGAAGTTGAAGGAACAAGATGATTCCTTTTTTTCTCGTGAACCGTGTTCAATTGTAAAGTTTGCACAGTGACACATATCTCGTCCACTGGAAAACCGCGGAGAGGCTTTTCCTCGCAGTTTTTCGATCTTACTTTTATATTTCTCTATTTGCGTTGATAGCGTAGACATTTGATGACATACTTTCACGAGCAACGTCGTTTTCCTTATTCTTACAGCGATGTTAGTTTTATTCTTCATGTTGGACGAGGAATTCTATGCTTTGGTGAACAAAACTGTAGCTTCTCTTCTTAAGAAAGTGAAATAGTCTTAAAATGGTCAGCCGTTAAAATATTTTTCATCACCAGTGATTTTTCTTTATCTTTTAAACGTTTTGACTCGCTGTCAACAATTTTTCTAACTTTTTCAAACTTTCCAAATTTTTATTACTAAATTTGTGGTACCGATTTTTACACGCAGTATGTTTTTCGGCACAGAGAAGATCTAGTCGCTGTAATAGCCTCAGAGACTCTTACTCGGCTAAAACACGAACACATCTCCAAAAGGGAAACGCTTTAAGGCAACAAAATAGAGTAATTTGAAGTATTGCCATAGTTTGTAAAACTGAACACATAGGTTTTTTATATACCACGACTTTAATATCGTTGGTAGAAATGAAAACAAAAAGAGAATATGATATTATATGACAGACGCAGTATTACGTCACTATCTCTGGTACACGAGGAAACTGTGTCAGCGACTACAATTTTTAATTCACAAAGGGGCATGCTACTCCACTGTCGACAACTTTTAATACGTAAAACACGGTGATATTGCGTATTGACATCAATTTTCAATTCCCATAAAAGTGTACGTCATTGACTAATTTTTAATTCACGAGAAGGCACGACTAGATCATTGGTTACTATTTTTACATAGAAATATATAACTAGATTATCGACTGAAATTTTCAACTCACGAAAAAACGTCGCGTTATGTCATTGATGATGAAAATGTTAAGACAACACCGTCCTAATCACAGAGAACGGAAGCGAACATTTACCAACATATTATAACGCAATCATCGCGATGTGTACCGGGTTTACGAGCTCGTAAACCGATACGAGCCTTGATATAAGAATGTTATAGTTTGCTATTCATAAATTTGCCAACTAGCCAATGTGGCCCCGATGCAACGGCGCGTTCGCGATTTATTAGCCGGATAATCGAAAGTTGTCGCGTGAGCACGCGGTCTCGAGCCACGGGTTTCTACACAGGCGACGAGTTCATGCATACGCTGTACAGGGATTTACGTGCCCGAGATACCGAGCTGCCTGTTCAATTTTACTGCATTCCGAACGATTGTGTTCGATGGTTTACAATAATATGGTTGTTCCGATGCGAGGGATTGCATCGTGATACGGTTACACCCGTATCGAATCAAACGAGTTCGCATCTACGATATTTGTTTCGAGGGTTGTTTCTTGTTTTGTCAACGTAATCGTATTCCTATGGAAGAATAATTTGTTTAAAAAACTTAGGTTATTATCATTGAATGTAACACATTAATTCTGGCAAATTAGTGAAAACGTATTGTAGGATCTTATATTACAATTAGTTTATTTAGAATAAATAAATTAAATAGACGTTAATTAAACAGGAAACGATGATTGTTTAACGTGAACTAAATACAATAAGGTACTATAATTAGGACAACTAGATAGTTAATTAGCAACTCTCGTCACCACGGATCCAAAGCTTTCTCTCACGCGGTCTATACTCTCTCGACAACGCTAGCAACACTCTCTGAATTCTCAACCAACATTCTCCGGCTTCTCCACTGACACTGACTGTTAATTCGTCTATGTTCCTTAGCATCCCTTTGTCTTTTATCTTAGCCCCACTAGGCACGTGTTCGTCGACGACACTGATGTGCCTGTCGGCACTGCGGCTTTCTCGCGACATTGTTTATGGTTCGCCCGATATCTTTCAGACCTTCCGTCCACGATACTACAGTATAATTAGTGATCGTATATGTGGTATCTTCAATGGAATATAATGTTATTATATCCTAATATTTGTAGTTTATTTACAATGAATGGATTGTACAAATATAGACAGAAAAACGATGGTAGTTTAATATGAACTAATCACAATAACACGCTACAATCTAGACAACTCTCGACACAACGGATCCAACGTTCTCTCTCACACTCTTCCGACAACGCTAACAGCATTATATCGACAACGCAACTCGCACACTCTGACTTCTCGATTCACAGTCTTCGACTTCTCAACTAAAACTGCCCTGCTCTCGCATGTCTTTTGTCTTCCCGTAGACCCACCACATACGTGTTCTGCGACCGCTCGTGGCCGAAGCCACGTAGACCTTTTCTATGAAACTATTCATTTGAAGGACCGATGACACATTTACGGGTCCATCGGCACCTCGGCTCTCGGAACATTGTTTATGGTTTAAAAACGCCTCGGCTCTCGCGACATTGTATGTGGTTCACCCGCTAACTCCTAGGCCTTATGTCCGCGATACTACATACATATGATATACTTATATGTATAAACAACTAATATCGGCGAAAAGTGAAAAACAATTTATAAGGCAGCCTGTTTTGTACGTAATGATAATTCTAACTTGTGAAGTGAATTCTGAAACCAGAAATCAATCTGTTAAATAATAAATAATAATAAGTTGAAATAATTTGTTATGAAATGAAATCGTCTAAGAAAGATATATAGTAATCTAATAGAGATAAATGCAACTAACGTTAAACATGTCGAAATACACAGAAACTGCTCATATTATCAAAGTATAATTTTTCTCCACGTTCCCTTATCCTTCTCCCCTGAATTTTATCCGCATTTTCGACAAGGCAATAACTTGAGCCACCACGAGGGCGTAATTGCCACGCAGCAAACGGAAATACTGAATATAGAAGAGGATAGAAGGAACAGTTGCTCAGCAGGCAAGAAACTTCCCAACCCTGGCCCCGTATATCTGGTGAGTAGGTATATTTCGGAATTTTTAATCTCGCGAAATTTTACACCGGCATAAGGAACGCGTGTAATCCTGCTTCCCACCGTGCCAGCTGTATTTAGATGCGAAATACGCATGTACTACCGCGCCGAACGCCATTGTACGTTTATTAAACGCGTACCCCAGACCAGCTTCCGAAAATATATGAGGCGATTCATTCTTATTTCTTGGTAGCGTGATTCCAGCAAAAGCGTGAAAACGCGCTATAAACCACTTGCACGAAGAGTCATCCGATTGTTGGCGCCTTGAAAGTGTCTTATCTAAGAACTGATATAATTTTTTTATGATTAGTGAATAGCCTGAAATTCTACTATTAATTTAAAAACTAAGAAAATGTTTTTTAAATCTCCAACGCGGCTGTACCTATGAATAAGAAAGAACACATAAACCAAATCTGTCACTCAAAACCTTGCAACTTTAGAACAATGTTGCGTTCAACGTTTGATTTAAAAGTTATACAGGTTATTCAAAGTTGCTGTGCGTGCATATAATTTCATCATTAAATGTCATGTTACGATTGTAGACACGATAAAAACAGTCAAACAAGTCTTTCCGAAAGACATCAGTACCTACTTTTGCACGTTGACGTAATGCATCAAGTACTCACTGAATGCACGAAACTTTTATATATTAGGTTGTCCGAAAAGTTCCTTTCGTTTTATAAGGAAATAATAGACGCACAATGTTTTTTCTTTTATATTAGTTTATCGAATTATGTACGAACATAATAATAGAAATATAACGAAATGGATCATACTTAATTCAATAAAATAATATGAAACAGAAATTCCTGTTCATTTATCATCACCTTATGAAACGAAGGAAACTTTTCGGACAACCTAATAATATTATTAAGATTTCGAGAAAAAGGTTTCCTTTTTCCATCATGTACTCCTCAGAACCCATACTATATTCATTGTTCCTGAACATTTGTTTTTCAAAGTTTACTATATTCATTACTCGTGAACATTTGTTGGAAAATTTGGCCTATTTCATATCTAAATGCCATTAAGACCACTTTCACGTGAAGTTCAAAAAGAATAAACAAGCAAGCTGCTAATTTGACGTAATTAACAGGCTTTTCTTTGTCACCAAACAATCAAAGCCTAGAATGCGGACAAAGTGTGGAGCGCGAAAGGAACAGCACAATTTGCAACAAAACTGCGTTGACTAACGTCGGCGAAGGGAAGAGCAAAGTCTCGTGGGAAAACGTACCGGCGCGTCGCACCTGCGTAGACAGTTATTCACCGCGAAACAGTGACAGTTCGATTTTTTTCGGCTGCGGCATTTTTCCTTTTTTTTTTTTTGTACGACGCGGTGGACGCAACTACCGATGATTGATTCCAATCAATGACGTTGCCGGTGTATTTTACAGAAAAGGGAATCGGGCGTGCGAGGGCTCGAAATAGCTGCAGGGACTCTTGCAACAGTATCGTCGATCCATTACACGGTTTAACGTTAGCGTTAAGTGCACGAGGCTATACATACAGGTGTCAGAGCATCGTAGGTAATAGTGCTCCGTCCTAGAGTGCTGTAGGTGTTTCGTATACCAATGGAAACCGATTACCGTGAACCCGTCGACGATCCCCGAGATTACCTTTGATACTGGAAAACGAAAAATCAAAATTAAAAGCGTCGTAAAGGAATATTCCTGTTGCGATTTAAATTCTGCATTTTTCTATGTATTCCTGGCAGACGGTAAATATTTAAATAACTCAGAAAGGAAAATTAAAGAGTCTTTGATCGTTGAGTTTCTAAAGTGTTGGATATATTTAAATTATTAGGCAGTTAGATATGAAATTGACGTCAAAGTTTCTACTTCGATTTGGCTTGTATAATTGTGAGTAATTGGAACAGAAAATTCAAGGTAATCTGTGGTGAGAGCGGAATCCAGTAATAATTAGCAGCGATGTAAATCAAGATTTTATTGTACCATTCTTACAAGTATAATCCTTTTAGTTTCACGGTTAAAAGGACGTAATGAATTTTGGAAAATAACAGGTATAGAATATAATATCATAGAAAACAACAGTACTGGCTTACATGGCTATATGATTCTCAGCCAAACGATCGTCAAAGATCAAAGAATCATGAATTTATTTTAGTAATTCATTGCAATAACAAAAAGAAGGAAGCAGATAAATTCAAAGAATGAACGCATGCAAAATTAATCACCTCTTACAACCTCTTACAAACGCGACTCTAACGACGAGAACGTCGTGTTTTCCACTTAGCGGAACACCTTGTAATAACGTGGATATAACTTTCGGGGAAATTGAGCAGCCAGCAAACAGAGTTGAATTTGCAAGCAAACAAGATTTTCATAAACAAAGTAAAAGTGCACGATGAAGAAGCTTAGCGTGGATTGAGTTCGGTTACAAATTGCAATGGCTGAACGAACCGTGACACGATGCCCCGCCGATTAACTACACAATCGAGCAGCCGCAACGAAAAAGCTCTATTATTGGATTTCGTTTAACCTTACGAATATCCCCATAAATATTTATCGAAACGCCTTCGTGAAAGTCAGTCGATTTCATTGAACCGTGTCCCGGCAAGCCTCTTTCGTGAAACATTCCGGCTCCTGTTCTCACCGCTCGCCTCTCGTTCTCTGAATCGTATCCACTCGGGGAAAACTTTATTTCTGAAAGTAGAAAACTTGTCGTCGGATCGATTTACACCGTAAACGATGATCAGCTCTCTGCCCCGTGGAAAAATGTAAATGTTCTGGAATCGACGATCGCGTTTACCACTACGTTAAGTTTCTTCGACGTAATTCGGTTCCATAGCAAACAAAATGCGAACGAATAATGAAATTCGGATTTTTCTCGTTTCATTTGTGGAAATGAAAACAAATAAAGTTTGCCAACAATTGGTTTCACTTATTTTTCAAATTACAAATCGCTTTTCATTTCGACCCTTTTTTTGTTGTTGGTTTGTAAATAATTGAAAATCAAATCGATACGATCCAATCGTTTACTAATTAAGAAATAATATGTACATCATACGTTTTAAGTTTCATAAAAATTGTTTAATGCAGGACAGTTCTCATATGAGCGTTTTAGCCTTGGAAAATTGGATTTTGCTAGGTATATACATAAATGCCGAGAAGTTTGTGCTTTATGTTTTAACCTGATTTCAAAATTCCTTTTGATATGTAATTTTAATATGTAATAAACACATTAATTTGCATTACGAATGGAAAGGGGAGGGGTTTCATAGCTTTGATATTAAACTTTGGATTAGTTTTGTTCAGATGAAACGAGCAAACAAAAGAGTTATTTATATAATCAGTAATGGAATTGCAATTAAAACTGTATCTGTGAGATTAGTTCTCGAATGTATATTGACCAATATTTAACCAACATTTTTATCAACTAATTTACCTAGGTCTACTTTTACTCCAACATCCTTCACTCTCCCGCAAAGATCTAACAATAACGTTGTTACCTAATTACTACATAATTGAACATAAATTTTAAACTTTCACCAAAGTCAAGCTTCAACATCCATTGTTTCTACGAAATTCGTTGTTCCTCGCGCGTGTCGTACAGTATTTTACAAAACGCGAACGGACAATTGAATGAAGAGAAGTAAACGAGGACGAACAATAAACTAAAAAGAGAGATACGCTCCGGTGCAAACAGTCAATGAGCTTCATAATTCCGCGACATTATATTATGGTTTCCTCTTGGCCGGTTCGCATTCACGCGGTGCATTGCCGTCAACGTTCCAGCAAAGTGTTGACGGTCGACGTAATTAAACAAAAGCTTAATTTACAGAGAGACCGGCGAAGGTGATACGAAATGTTCGGTTCGCCCCTCTGGAATCCTTTATTCGCGCCCTTCCGTCAGTTTATTAATGCGCATTGCGAGCGTGCCAACGCGGCCAAAAATTTTCCGTGCAATTAAACCGATTTGTATTTTCGGAAGTGGCGGCATCGCTGATAGCTCGCCCCGACGCGGTAAATCACCTTCCTGTCACAATTTTTTTTCCCCGCGAATGCAGAATTACTGGGATCGCGCGAATAAATTGTAATATAAATTTTTCGTTTTTGTTGAAAGTGATAATACAACAATGGCGATAAAACATCGTGGTTGGCTTGTCTCTGTTTTTACTACACGCCGACAGAAGCATGCTGGAATGGACGCTAACAAGGCGCTAAGTCCTTTCATTGGGAATTATTTTAGTATCTATAATTTCGAAGAATCAGAATCACTCTTTTCATCAGTTTAATCAAATAACATTTTCCATAAAACGATTGGAAGGTCTGATCTATGCAAATCTATGCAAGAAGAATCATGTTTAAAAAAGTATAAAAAAGATGTAGCTGTAGAATGCATGCTGTGTGTTGCACTCGTGAAAACATATGCTACTGAAAGTATAATTTATTCTCTTTTAAAGTATTCCCTTGTTTCCTCCAACGTACTTTCTAATGGAAGTTAGAAAAAAATAGAAACACCAGTTGCGGCGGAAGCTTTGCATAATTTTGACGAAAACGAAAGATCTCTTAATTTAGAATTGGAAACAGAAGAAATATTTATAATATTACAGAAATAGAAATGGAAAGTATGTTACTATTACGATGATTAATTTTTGATAAGTAACGTCTCAATTGGAGATCGTCCCGAAACAATTCACAATCTGGACTCGAATTATAAAGTTGTATAATTGGAAATGAAATGGAACATAAGAGACATGACACACGTTCAAAATTACTACTCGTGCTCGGCTAGGTTGCACGCGATTGTTCAAAACTTTTCTCCGGGTTATTCACCCTCTGTGTCTGTGGCTCTCTAAAGGAAGAAATAATTGTGTACCTGGAAGACTGTTTCTTTTTCATTGGTTAACTGCGGCAAAAAATTGCCTGTAACAATATTCGCGATAATATCGGGCGATGCGAAAAGTTCAGCGAGTAATTGACGTCAGCGCAACCAAGAGCTCGCATTGCATGTGACCGTTTGCTGTGTTTGCTCGCCGATTATTCCTCCATTTGTTTAAAAATTCTATCGGGTTTTTTTTCCACTGTTCAAAGCAATTGTGTAATCACGTTTCCAGCTTATTTTCTATGGATTAATATTTTTTTGCTACGTGCACTGGTCAGGTTATAACAGATAAATTACGGATTAACATTTTAATTGGTTATTTCATTTAACTGTGCTATGTAAAAATATACCTCTTGAAATGTATTAACTGGGTTCAAATATTTTATATCGTTGTTTTCACTGTTTGACTAATTAAAACAATTTTTATTTACGAAAGTTAGATTATTCAAAGAAATTAGATAAAGTGGCCATATAATTTTATAGTATATTCTAATGTTTATATATACAAGAAGTATATAAGTTCAATTCTTTTACTTTAATAGGTGGAATTAATAGTAGTTATTAATTGTTTAGTTCTTTATTTGATTCTTTAATTAATTTAACTTCTAAATGTTTAAATAAGTTTTAAATAAGGACTTTTATCGTTACAGTAATATTAATCCAAGCAATGAGCAACAAAAATATTTCGAATATTGCGACACTCGAAAGGCATTTCCAGTTTATTACAGGACGTATAGGGCAATTTACAATTTGTCCGACATATTTTAATGAATTATTCTATCTTAGAACACACGTATTTTAACGAACCCTATTTATACGATTATCTATAGGGGTAAACTGGTTCTTGGTGGCTTGCAACGTTGCATAATCTAAGGAAACACGAATTGGCAGTAGGTTTACGAGCCAAGATTGTACGATTACAGCAACACTTGACCCACTATCGACTCGTTAAACTTCCGTCAACGTATACTCTTGGAAATATTCCAGAAACTTTTGTAATAAGACATTCCCGTAATCGGAATAAAATTACACACGTAGCCCATTAACATTTATCCTTCAATTCTTGCGACTCTTACGTGCCTCAAAATCAAAATTCTGTGTTTCTTTTATGCTTTATTCTTCGTCAATCAAGAGAGAAACGTAGAATCTAATTTTACAGAACGTAAATTTAACGAAACAAAAGATTCGAGTTTTCTAATAAAAAGAGGAACGATCGATTCTATCGATTTCTCTGAAGAATCGTGTTTATTAATCCTCAAATATCGCGAGAAGACAAGTGTATTATGTGTGTGTGTGTGTATGCAACCAAAAATAAAATTACACAGAAATGTAGAATGTCAAAATGTGAGTAAATCGTGTCTTTTTTTCTTGTTGGTTAACTGCAGAAAGAAATTTGTTTATGACAGTGTTGGGAATAGCAGATGATGCGAAAAATTTTGCGAGCAACTGATATCAGAAGAATCAACATAAACGTGACTAATGTGATTAAAAATTGAAAATTTCAAGGCAAAAGATAGATGACCCGTCCTGTCGCTCTCGCTTAAAACAGTGAACGTTATCCTCAGAAACACAACGAGGAGGCAAGTGTACCGATCGTATGAATTTTGTATTCTCCAGATAAATTAGGTCATCCGCGCATGATAACTGAATTTTCTGGTTAAAAGGCAATCATCTTTGCCACACTTGCGCCTCTATTAGCCACGTCGCTCTCGAATAATTTTCGGGAAATTGCTCGTATAATGGAATATTCGCTCGATCGTCACTCTGTTAGTTACATTATAACGACACGGAAAAATGTAGAATTAGCTGACGCGTCCGGCCGGTAATTGCTTCGTCTATCGTTGCCCTGCGTGTCAGCCCGTGGACGTCGCTTTAGGTCGTAATAATTTCACCGTCGAAATTTTTCGTCGCCGTGGGAAAAAAGCGGAGCTCGTCGCCAGGATGACATCGCCGGAGGAGGCGTCGCCTCGATTTCGCTCCACGAAATTTACGCGAAACTCCGCTTTTTTCTTTCTCTCGCTCTCGTTGCTCGTCTACCGGGTTTGTCGACTGAACTTGTGCATCTAAATTGATGTTCGCTCGAATTTGTCTACAGTTTTTTGATTAATGAGTGTTTTAGACTGAGTCGTTTGGTCCTATACTGTACTGAAAAGTGCAATCCACTTTGACGGTATTATTGGTTTTTTGCAGAATTTCTGTTAGTTATATTTCATAGCGAAGTTAACTGACGAACGTTGAGTTCACTTTCGATGGACTCGTGTTTTTTGAGAATTTTACGATAAAAATTATTAGATTCGTATATGAGATGTGTATATAAGATATTGTATATAGATACGTGTAATTTGGTATGGGTGTATTTTCATGCAGATAGGTTGAAATGAAATTTCACAGTAAAAGATTAATGGCTCGTCAACAGTAAATTCAGAGTTTCTGCCGTGTCTTTTCTTTCCGTTGTGGTTTCTTTTACTAAACTTCTTCCATTTCGTATTATTGTTTCGCAAGGACATTCATTGTAATATTTTCTACATGAAATCACGATAAACTACGTATTAGGTTGTCCGAAAAGTGTCTTTCTTTCGCAAACGTGTTTTTTACAACAGTGCACCTTCATATAAACGTGAAACCAAGTCTGTAAAATGTCGCGGTGTTTATTTCAACAGAACAAAATGGATCGTACGTAATTCGACAAGATAATATAAAACAAAAAACGTTGTGCGTCTATTATTTCCTCATAAAACGAAAGAAACTTTTCGGACAACCTAATAATATATTGTGAAAGATGATTAACCATTGATTAACATTTGATGTGTTTTGATGAGAAACAGGATTACCACATACACGCACTATTACGATAATTAAATCAAATGACTAACTTAGAAAAAATACATAGATTTCAATCACGTAATACAATTAAAGAAAGTCGCCATTTGAAAAATACATAGACGAGTGAAGATATTAAATATTTCATTAACGTTTCATCCTCCTATAACTGGTTTCAATAAACCAATATATATCCTCACGTGCCACACGCTTCAACAATTCAACCTAATCACATCCAAATTCCAAGCAAAACCCCTCTTAAATCAAAACAGAAGGAAAACCATAAAATTGCCCCATCCTCTATCGATTTCCCATCCCCTTCTAAGAAAAGATATACAACCTCATATTCGAATTCTTTCCGCGCTAAAGCGCGCTACGCGCCACGACGTGCAAGCCAGGTGCAAGAATCGTGCGCGCTTTCGTGTCCGGTGTTCTAAACGAGAATAAAACGAACTTCAGAAACGACACGACGTGGTGCTTATCGAGGGAACGCATTCTCCCGGCCATTTACAAGCGCACACACGTTCGAACACGGGCGTGCCATGCTACGGCGAATGCGTTTATCGACGTGGCCCGTGCGGCCTGGAAACAGGATCACGGCTCTCTCGAGGCGTAGGTATTCATACGGACGAGCGGCACACGGCTGATCTACCGGGATTCGTAGTGACAATAATAGAGGGAAATCGATGCTGTCGTGCGAGCCGCATGCGCCCGCCGCGCGACTAATAATGCGTAATAATGCATCGCTACATATGTACGAATATTATCCGCCGTGTATAACCGGCCGTGTAGCCGGTGTTGATGATGATGATGATGATGATAGGGCCATACCGCCACCTCGGATACCTGTACCAGCTTCTGCCCTCGATCATGTTGTTACCGTTTCCAGATTAGCGTAATTATCGGCGTATCGATCAGTCGACGTAAACGAGGATTTAGATTTAGATTTAGATTTTCCTGCGGAGATATGCACGGGGTGGCGCGGATAGAACGTACGAGAGCGTTTTACTTGTTTCGCAGGAAATTATGGTTGAAACCAGATAGGCCAGATAGAATGGTCAGGGAAGAGATCGTTGGATTAATTTGAAGTTCAACGAGCCTATCGATATCCCGCTCAACGAAATCGCGATGGTTTTGAGTAATTCAATGCCCCGCGAAGGGTGAACGCGCAATCTTGTTTAAAGGATTGTATCATACGATGAAAAATCGTCCGGGGTTGTGTGATTTAGGGGAATCGTGTTTGTTAGGAGTTTTAGATTGTGTGAATTAATTTGATTCGAATTATAGCGTAGACGTGAATGGTGTTAATTAAAATTTGTCTCCTGAGTGAAAGTAATTGAAATTAATCGTCTCGCGTTGATTTTTCTCCCCTGTTTGTGAGTTCCTTTCAACGAATTGGAAATTAATAATTGATAATAGTACAACTTTCTTTTTTTGACATTTTTGAGATAGTTTAGTCGTATATGTGTATACAATTATATAATTGTAAGAAAGAAATTAATTTATTCTGAATATCTTTTTCAGAGAAACAATTTAAGTATAAAATATTTCATTTGGAACATTTATTCTTTTTATTCGGAAAATGATCGGTTACTACAAGTACCCTGTTTGAGACTAATTCATCGAACATTTTCGATGCCGCCAGTGCCGCGGATGATCCCTCGAACGATCGGCGTTCCAACAAAGTTGAGTGGCAGCGGCGCCCTTCGTGCATACATATTTGTCGAGAGTTTCCGATATGCACATATTTGGGAGGAAAATCGATCGTGGCTGTAGCGAAGAAGCGGCAGTTAAAAACGTAGAAGAACGAAGCTGTTGCTTTGACGCGCTTTTCCATTACAGCTACATACTTTTCAGCGCAAATTGTTCAAGCATCGTTTAATTATTATTATCGGCTTCTTCAAATGTAACTATTGTATCATACGGCAAACACGAACCAAAAATACGACTAATATAATTCTCAGTAAAAAAAGCATGCGGTTCAATTTTTTATTTCATAACTAATTATCTCATAAATTAATATAAATTACCTACTGTAAAATAAAATAAAAAATATGATGTACAAAATCATTCTATAACGATACAGAATGTCCTTAAAACATCTCATTAGCATTTCTAAATTATTTTAGAAATCACAATTCTTTATTTTTTAAATTTTTTCTTCAAATTTCGAAAATTTTCGTAAATGAAAGATCGAAATTCATCGAGCAATCAACAGACAGAAGCCGAAGGGCGTGCACGCTAATTCCAGGATAGTTTGCAAAGAAGCCATGCGGATTTCTCGGTGAGCCGATGTCACATCACGGTTTAGGTAGCAGAATGAGATTACGAACAGTTAACGATATTCCGTACGGACGGTAGGTAGGACCGAACTAATCTAATAACCGCGGAGATCGTAGTGGATGTGCCTCCTACTTCCCTCGTGGTAGCTTGTAGTTGAAGGCCTGATCGTACCTGCTTTCCTGACGATCTCGAATGAACTGACCCGGTAAACCTAGCGTCGCTTCGCTTTTCCACAATTAACGCTCGGTATCCGCACGAAGGACTCGTCCCTCGCGATGGACCGCAGTCCTAAAACAACGAAACTGACGCGTGCCTCGACTACCAGATCGCTCAACTGCCGTATTGACTCGGGTTCACGATCTCAGACCACCGATGTATCGTGATTTTAGAATCAGTATGCGGAGAGTTTGAAAGTGAACCGGAACCCAAGTTTTGTATTTAAATTTAGTTTCGCGTGCCACCGTTGTGTTTTAGTAGAATAGCAATGCGGTGTTCTTTTTATGAATAATTTGGAGAAATTGTGAGACGCAGAGGGCGTAAAAGGGGACAATGTAATATAATTAAACGATAACATCATCAAGAATATTTTTGTTATGGAAAGTTTCGACGGTTATAAAGTGAAGAAAGCAGAAAACAGTATTCGATCTTGTTTCATGAGAATTATTTTTCTCGATGGTAAGTTTGATTAAGAAATATCTAGGAATTTGTATCAATGCTCGAAAAGTTTGGATAGTAAGCCTATGAAGTTTTGAACAGGAACGATCAAACACAGAAACCTGGTGAATCTTCCAACGCTTCCTGAATTCCTATCGTCAGCGAGATATAAAATTCGATGGGTCAGCACCACTGTCCACAACGTTGTTTCACGCTAACGAACGTTTATGTACACGCGTGACGCGCGGGAAAAAATATTTGCGAACGAACACACTTGCAAATGCAAAGGAATAACACATTCCAATAAATACACACTGTCACACTGGTTCAACTTTCCAACTCGGTATTTCAAAAGTGTAAAAAGACATTATTTAAAAAATTCGAAGGTAAAAAGATTTATCTGTGAACTCGATGGTTTTCGTCATGTATGAAAATGAAATCATGATGTAATTACCTTAATGAAATTTTATAATATTATCAATCGTCGTGTATTTTTAATTATATGCATACATGTATTATTACGCATATAATTATTATTTCTGTTGAAACAGGATATCGTATATATCTAATCTGAATCTTATACTCTGTCTTATAATCTAAATAACAAATAATATAAGTATCTAAGAAACAAATTGTAATAACGATTTTAATTTCTCGCAAATAAAATACTAAAATCTATGAGGGATTAATCGTTATTTATCATTAACAAAATATAATTTTCTCAACGTTAAATGGCTCGTCATATACATATAGAGTCCTGTCTTAAATGGAAAGTTACCTATGAAAAATCGAAAATATTTTATATTTTCAGTTTACACTTGCAAACAGTTAAACGTTATAGACAGAAAGTAAAAAGCATCGGGATAGTTAAATCGTATAATAAAATCTAGTGCTGAATAGCCCTCAACCCTCAGTGGCTTTTGACCAGACGACAGGGACGGAAAAATAAAAGTGAAGTAGTACGGTCGGTAACTAGTCAGACACGATTGGAAATAGCCATAGTTTCCCGTTTCAAGATCGCACGTCACACGCAACTGCAGCCGGGTGTCCAGAACAAAAGGGCTTCAGACGGTTGTTTGTTACGCGGGTTCACGCAAAATTGCGCGCCCAGTTAACTTCGGACACGGTCGAAAGTTATCCTAGAATGTGCTCTGGTCCCGTGGCTCGATAAGTTAATCTCCTCTGTCTGCTCCTCCGTGTGCTCGTGACACCGGCCTTTGATTTATTAGAACGTCGATCAGTGTCGCCCGATGGCCCGGTATCGAATTTCGAATGCGTCTGTTTGCCTGTCGCTCCTTTTACGAAGCTTTTGTAGAATGACGTGACAACCTCGACGCCGGCCGAAGGAAAATATTAGCCTGGACAAAGATTGCCTCTCTATATTGATTGCGACAGGACACAGCGCGACGCGTCGAATATGGACGTTAGAAAACTGAGAATCAGTTTGTTGATTTCTCTGCTTCGATCGGCTATCATAGAGACGATGATCGTTTTTGGTCCTTCGACAGTTTAATAAAGCGAAGAACAGTACAGAATATACGGCTTAGAGAAGACACCATGTGTTTCTCATATCAGATGTGAAAAGATAGTTTTAGTTCTTTAGGGATCGAGGATCACGAAGAGAAATAACGTGTAATACTTGCACAAACGTGACATTATTAAGAGACATAAATCGATATAGAACATTGTTTTATCGAAATATAAAAGATTTATTGGAGGCTTCATAAAAACATGCAATATAAATCAGAGATATTAACAGAGTTGTTATTATTTAAAAACAAGTTTAACTAGTATAAATATCTCAAGTTCATCGAAATTTCATAAATTTGGAAAATTTAAAGGGAAGAAGAAATAGTAACGAAACATAATATTAAGCAACCCCCTGGAATTCCCCTTTAAAAATTCCCCCTACAAGACTGATGAACGGAATTCAATAATGCAAACTAACTGAAAACAATTAAAAATATGTTATGTATAAATGTTACGTATAATGAGATGTTACATATATGAAAATTAAAGACGCTATAATGTTAATGATAATCAAGACAATGGAAACTGATTCACGATACAGGATTTGATTACAAAAGAGAGAATACGGGACGATCAATCGATACTATCGACTCGTTAACAATTTTCGTGATTGAAATTAGCCACGTTAAAGCTGTTACGCCACAAAGAAATCTGCGGGCGGAACGCAATTCAAATTTCAATCACTAACGGTACCCGGACCATGGAGATAATGTTCACGAGGGTGTGCACGCGTGTGTTAATAAGAGTGTCAAATAATGCGCTTGTCCAAAAATCACTTTGGAAACCGCGCGCGCGATAAATGAACACCCGTGTATTCGAATCGATATAAATCACGCGCTCTACCGAGGCGCCGGTAATTAATATTCAGTGATTATCGGTAATCGAGTTCTTCCGGAGTAATTGAACGAGATTGAAATCATTCTACGCGGAGAAGTTCATTAACATCACCGTAAATCATCAAATCGCCCACATACAATCGTAGTATTTAATTATTATATTTAAATATTTAGAAAATATCGATAACCGATTCTCGAGATCGAAATAAAGTACAACGAAGTATTATTAAGGTAATTGAGTAATACCGTTGAGAAGTATTCGGACACTTGATTATTTTTGACGAAATGTATTTTAATTGCAAAATTGCGTCTTCATAATCACCATAGTTACAGATATTATATACTAATTTATCTGCTAGGTACCTTACTTTTTCTCATAAAACAATTTAGTCTGCTTTTTTTATAAGATGACATTTAAAAAATAATAGTGTCAAGCATTCAACGTATAACGTAGAGGAAAGATACAAAAAGATTGATAAAAGAAAGTTCTATCTCAAATTACACGCGAAGCTACTATAAATACATTCTTTACAGCAAACACATTTATCAATTCTCTATAAAAAGAAAGAAAAGTTCATTTCCAAATTTTCTGCGTTTCTAAAGCATAATGCAACGGTTTGAAATTTCGATAGAACGATTCTACGCGCCAGATTCACCTGCGCGTGTATCGATCTCGTTTCTCTGATTATCATTTAAACACGGTCGACGCGATGTACCTGAATGTACTCGGGGATCCTCTCGAATACCTGGAACTTCTTCGATCCATCTTCGTTCCATGAATATCTGCGATCTAAACGATCGTAGCGTAGTTAAGCGGACGGACGAGACGTATAATCGCATGGTGCAACCGGGTTTCCATGGGAATCCACGAAACAGGGCGGCTACGATAGGCGGCCGGAAAACTCATCAGGTATGCAGATATCAATAAAGGGGGATTCTAGACTAGGCCATAGCATCCGACGCCGTGCAGGATTCGATCGGCTCGTTCTGAGCAATTCGCGGCATGCTTCCAGTCGAGCAATACCAGCAGCATCGAAACCGTAAGGGTTGGCGCTATGCCGACCCCTTCGTTTAAGGGGGCAATAACATACCGTGCGCCACCCCCGAGGCACTACGAATAATGGAGCCTCTCGACTATCCATGATTAACGCGGCAATAACGATTATTTATAGGCCTAAAACAATGTTTCACGGTGTCCACCCCATAGCTGGACGGCTGGTCTCGTCCGCTTCTCCCGTGGTTTCTCTACGGCTTGAATCAGCAGTTAGTACTTTCTCCCCCTGCTCCCTTCTGTATTTGTAACTCTGTGCCACACGACAGGTGCGGATTTATGCAAAAATCTCCGAATGTCTCCGTGGGGTGCCACTATGCGCCTAATTAATCGCAACCACCGACAAACCATGCTCATGTCCACCGTCTCGTATTATCGCCTGGCTACTGATTGGAAAACTCGACGGATTTAGCACCTGCGAAATTGGGGCTTTTATGAAACTCGCGTACAACGAGTCTACCCTTCCCCATTGTCTGTCTCTGTTTTACCTATTTCGAAGAGATATCGGTCTGGAAATGGTATTTCAGAGGGTAGGATTGGTCATCACGATGGACGTGATATTGGGGTAATTTACGGTACGTATCCGCGAGATTGGGTAGGTAGGGGTTAAGAGAGACTAACGTGAAATTTATGCAATTTTTGTCTCGATCGAAGATACACGTGCCTTCCGATGTTTCGATATTTTCTTTTGTTTTAGATGCCATTAGATACATTCACCTGTGACCCATAAAAGATTAAAAATGGGTATGTGTAATTATCGTTAAATAGAAAACTTTCTAATAGTCTGTGTATTTCTATCGTTCCTTCTGTAACGTAATACGTATTAAATGCCAGGTAGAAACGTGAAATTACTACACATTCCATGGGATCCAGTAATGTAGAATAATTAATTAAAATATCAACCAAACTGATGATGAATTTATTTGCAGGATTAATTTCGAATCGATAACGAAATTCACAGAAAATTTTCTATGAATTCCACTGAGAATTATACTTCATTAGTAAAACAATTGTTCTACTACCAATTTATATTTATTCAAACGCGCAGAGCCACACGTGCACGTATCCGCAAGGAAACAGTTCACGTGTCGAAAATCCGTGCGCGATGTCCCGGTTAATCCCAAACTTTTGATTACTTTCCCGTGGAATCCTTTCCAAAACCGGCGGATAGCTAGTCACTACGATTGATCCTTTCGACCGTATAACGAACTAGGAGGAAGTCCAATTTGAAATTTCTCTGGCTGGGTTCAATCAGCTTAACGAAAGAACGTCGCGGCAGGAGAAGAGCATGAAGAGGGGAAAAAAGGAGTCAGAGATCAGATATTTTTCATCCTGTTTACCACGGTGTGTGGATGAGAGAAGGGATACTTTCTACGACGTCATTGTTTGTACGGGTCAGCGGAGGCATAATAATAACTAGTGGTGGGGGATAGAATAAAAGAACAGAGAGTTTGGTCCAAGAAAACATATCCATTCCAGAGGGATAGAAGACGGCTGAGGGAAACGTGGAGGAAGCAAACTAAATATTACCAGGCAGAGGGGAAGAAACTAGAGGGAAAGACAAATAAAGAAGACAGAGAAACTCGAGAAAGTGGCGAATAGGTTGGATCGAAGAAGGAGAAGAAATAAGGTAACTTCTTTCTTTTCGTTCGTTCAGATTAGTCATGTTACTTCACTTGAAGTCGCTCGAATTTACTTTCAAGTTCATATACATATTACTGTAGTTAAATTATCTCGAAGCTGTTCAAATTCAAATAATCTAATTTAAAGTATGGATGAAAAATGGATACTTCAAATGGTATTTATGATTTAATATCTAGAGTTGTATATTGGAGAAAGTGAAGAAGAGAGAATATAAAACTCACCTCGGAATGTTTATCGAAAAGTTTGAAGTTTACTAATTGTCAGTATGATTGTTCACGAATATTAAGAATATTATATCATCCAACAATTAGTGTTCCTTTCAAGGAATAGTTAAAAAAGTTCCAACTTTATTTACAACTTGAAAGGATATTTCGAGTCAAAGATACCAGATTCACATTAATGAAACGTTTCGAATGCATTCGAGCAACTTGCAGTGAAATGACCTCACTTCGATTCAAATAAATAACATTCGCTTCCACGAAGAAGTTTCAAACCGCTTAAATTGCTCCATTCAAATTGTTCGAACTCAAGTAACTTGACTAATCTGAACAAAGTTTTATACGGGTGGTTCGATGATTTTCGACATTTTGATCTCGATAATTCGGCATCGAAATTCCATTGATTTGCTCGGCTACTTTGGGCCACGCTCGTCCGGGATGAATATTATTTGTTATAAGAATTTTTCGTATTTCGGGGAGGAATGGTCAGGGTCGAGCGGTCATTTCTATGCGGACGTCGGAGCTCGCTGGTGCGTGCTGGTTCAGCCGTAACCGGCAAGCAATTTCCCAAAGAATCCGTAGAATTCAATGCATACCTATGGGCTCCCGAACGGATGAATAAATTAGACATACGTCGCTGACGTTATATCATCGCTGATACATCCGAATGGATTGGATTCAGTGCGGAATTCGTTATCGTCCACGATGTTACTGATACGGTTGTTAACGGCACGTTTAAGGTCTTGTGTTTCCTTATGAAAATGGAAACGCAAACGCATGCTCTGAACGCATAACTATAAGGAAGAAAGAGTAACGTTAAATGGAAATGATACTGAATGTACTGTGAACTGTAATGAAAATTTTATGTACTTATTGTACTGTTTTCGTATAGTTTGAAGAGTATTATAGTCGAAGAGACTTGTAGTCAAAGAATTTTTAATTAATTAAATCAATATATTAAGAGGTATTTAGTTACATATTAAATATTCTAATTATTAAATCAAATTATTCTTCCACAACTTTTATACGTAACTTTATAAAACATATCATGGAAGTATTTGTGTTAGTATTGAAGAAATCTGATAGAAGTTCAAATGAAAACATTATAAATAATAGTATATTTGCAAATGATTAATTTTGATAATAAGTGGTTGGATTTTTATTTGTCGCATTCCAACTACATATATTAAGAACAAGATTACCATCATCCACTCATATCACTTAATATAATCGAGTTATTCTTCCAACATTCGTACGCGATCCAGTGAATTTTGATTGAATCTCTACATTATCGCTGCGAAGTGTAGAATTATACCCGTGATTACAGGTAGCAGAAACGAAAGATCCAGCATACATTACGCAGGAGATTCGAAGGAAAGTCATAATGGGGCTCAGACCATGAAAGCTGTTAGGGTTGACAAATACGATACAATACTACTGCGTCTTCTCTCTCTCTCCCTCCTCTGTGTTCTACGTATACGTGTACTAAGCTGGCCGATCGTAACATTGAATGATTGACAGTGTGGAGATGGGAAATAGAGAGCAGAAATAGCAAACCGTATCAATCAGACATGGGAACTTAGCCATCGACGTGGGTATAGCAGCTCTCAGGTTCAATGAATTATTTACAACGCTTACACGTTTCTACGTAAAGATAGGAGTATGGTAAATTGAAATGGAAGTTTCTTCGTACATTTATCGTTTACCTATAAATTTAATCAAGATTGATCATCATCATTCGTGAAACTTTTCCATTATGACATTTTATTGGTAAAATTTTGAAGATACACAAATATTGTTTCTCTAATAAGTATAATCTAGTATCACCATTCACTAGTGTGGTAGATTAACAATTATATAAATCAACACATACGACTATATTCAACAAGTTTTTTCGCTTTCACTTATATTTTTTTCTTCTACCCATTCCCTGTTTTTTTCATTCTACATACTCACGATATATCCCCACCAATAATTCGATGATCTATGGAGTTCCAATAGTCAGGCAAGTTTTGAATCTATTGTCTAATCTACTACGTGTACACTATGAAACGTGATTTATGTCGTGCATTCCAATTGTCCTGTGCATTATTTCAGGTCGTGGAACAACGTTCGCTCGAAGATGAATTAAAAGTTTTCACGTCGACAACGGGTGGCCCGTGAAGTAAATGCACGAAAGGCAAGCACGGCTGCAAACAGAGCGGCATCGACAAACGAATGTAAACGAGACAGAGTGCGATAATTCATGCAACGAGAGTTTGATACTTGTTTACGTGTGTTTGTCTTTGCTCCTCGATGTTGTTGGTGCAACTGCCGCGGTGTTCTTTCCCAAGTATGCGCGTGTCTATTAAGGTGTTCGTTTCTATACATCTTTCTTTCTAATACTGCCTTTTGATGCAAATTAGCTTTTATTAATTATTTGGCTTTTAATACAACTAGTTAAATATCTTTCCCAATTACAGTCATAATTCTTATACTTGATATTATAAAAATTTGTAATTGTATAATCCAGGCAAATTCAATAGCAGATTTATTTACTATAAATCGCCATAAATCTCTCAGAACTTCCTATATCATATTAAATATAAAAATTATTCTCAAGAATTCATTCTTCTCACATGATATCCTCAATGGATAACGATATAACGACAAATACAATTTTTACACAGAAACGAAAATAGGTAATGTTTTATTGGATCGCTGATATTTAATCCATAAATATAAATACAACATAAAATATTATCATATTTATAAATTAAATTAAAGGTGGAAAATTATTCAGTCGTGTCAATAATAACGGGTATTTCATAAACAGATGAATGAAAGGTAGTTCGCTGGTTACGCCAAAATTTCCCCTGCTCGTTTAACGTCCAATCGCTACGATGTCACGTTTAGCAAATCACTCGGATGTTAATTCGTTTTTACAGCGGACAACGAGGCCGGGAATAGGACAGCAGGGAAATCGATAAAACCAATAAACTCTGGCAATAACGTGCTAATATCCTGAAGACCATTCTCGCCTACGGCATTTCTCCACCCCTTTACTGCCTCGTAAAGTGTAAACGATGTCCGAATGCCTTTGTAATTGCTTCTCTATGACTTGCTCTTGTCAGCGGACTCGGTCGTGAAATAATATCTATAAGTAGTTCAGTATGGTGTAGCCGAAACTAACCATGTATTTGTATTACAGTGGAAAAATCAATGGTAAATATAGTATTATAAAATAAAGAATGCTATTTGACGTAATATTTCGGAAACCTTTAACGTTTGATTTGAGATTTTTATTGAAATATTCATTGAAGTTACGAAAGATTTACTAAGAAGGTTAGAATATTAAATGCAATAATTTTCTTCAAAAATTCTAATTTATTGTTAGTGAATTTTTATTTAATCCAAGGACCAACGAAAGATAATTGTATATTGGCACAATCGTCCGTCACAATGAAGTACGAATATGTGTTTGATTAAAGAACAACGTATAGTAAATAGTAAAATTGTTTGATTGTTAAAAAGTTGTATATTGTATAATTATGAAGTATAAAGTCGAAGATTTAACTTTATTGGATATAATATTAGATAAATTATCTTTATTAGATAAATTATTTAATATACGATGGGAAAATATTGAAATAATATTTTGTGAATCCACAAAATTGTTCTCATCTTTTAAATTCATAATTTGGTAATGCAGAGAATTTCACGATCGAAAATTTATACAAAATCCAAAGCGACAGATAATACATCCCAACTGAAGCTAATTTATAATAAACATTCATATTTTAATCGATATCCAGCGTCGTTCAAATAATTCACCTTGCAGTTCATTCGAAATCACGAATAATTGCCATTAATTACTAATACAATTATTCTATAACATACAGTGAACGTGTTGTCGCAACGGATTCAATCAATCTTTTTACCTAAACATATTGCGATAACCGTTCGATATAATTAACATTTGAAATCTAAATTAAACGCAATACATCCTTTCATTTTTATCAAACGTAAAAACCACAATAACAAAATAAGCAACGCCATGATAAATTATTTGTACATGTTCATTGGGTTATTTTCAAGAAAAAGAGTAATCCTGGAAATATCGGCGGATCAGCCGTTAATCTGACGTGAAAAATCTCACTCCAAATAATCGCGTATTTTCGACTAAAACACTAACGACGCCATTTACTAAGGCACTAGCTAATTGAGTGGCTTTTCCAGGGTAAGTTCAAATATTAACGTTCATGAAAATACTAATTGACAGATTTACCGATAACCCAAGAAACCAATACCAAAATTTACTGAATACAAATCGAGAATATTCTCGAATTAGCGGTATCTGTTAGCTCGTACCCTTTTTCAACTATTTCATATCAAAACGCTTCCTTTAACCGTAAAATGACATACGAGACGGATAATTAACAAAAATTCTAATCACATTTTTTTCTCTATGGTCTTCGATTACATAGTAGACATATTTAGCTTCTAATCCTGTTTCTCATAAAGAAGCAAACAAAATATAATAGAATCTTATTTTTGAAGAATTTGTAACAACGAAATCCTAAATTCTAATGGGACAGAATCGTCAAATTATTTTGATATCGTTATTCTCAAACAAATCGTTTTAAATAGGAGCCAGAAAATTAATTTGAAAATTTATATAGTTGACACGGACGTCAGAAAGAGAGGCAAACAACCAGTTCGATTTAGGGTGCGAGGAAGACTACATAGTTTCACGACCTGTCGTGTTACGACTGCCGTCGATCCCGAGAATTAGGGAATTAAATCGAGCCACTACGCCCACCTTCTACGCCCCCTTGCACCTGACGTATTTCAAATACGGGCATTGGATAGGAGGGTCGGACGTCTGACGGCAAGTTCACGAATACATAGATCTAGAGTCGCTCGACGCTGGAGGCGCGTAGTTACTTGCCGGCTCGACGGCATTATTGACAGGAGAAGGCCAAGTGTGTAACTTTGTTGGGTTGAGACTAAGGAGAAGCAACCTTGTGCGTCGAAACCGCTATGGGGCTCACCGAATTCCCGCATACCGATGGAAAATAATTATTGTGTACGTGGAACTATTAAGATGACGTTTATCAGTCGAGAATCATAAACGTTTTGTACGTTAAATTGATTTTCAGTGTTTCTAGTCCGTGATTAGTAAAGTGGGGTCTGTTAAATTTCAACAATTGAAGGGGTTGCTACAATAAGGTGGCGGATCCACTTTTCAGTAGAGTAAACCAACCATGTTTGAGTGAATCAACAAAAACTATATCAGAGACAATTCAAGACAAATCTGTTTGAAACGTATTACAAATTCATATTTGTACTAGTAAAGTTTGACATTTTTTAATATGAAACCTGTATTTCTCTTTTTCTCCCGATAAGTACAATTTAGACATTGGATTTGCCTTCTTATTGTTGTAAAATCCTCTTTTTCCTCCTTCAATTTTCACTTTCAAGGCATCTTTCACTTTCAAACCATGAAGTGTTTTGATATCTGTCAACCAACGAAGTTTCGAACTTCTAACTTTTAACTATAGGTTTCCGCTTTGATC